>NC_135582.1:47146053-47771053 GCF_965152235.1 Eretmochelys imbricata
TTTTGATTTTACTATTGACTCTTTGGCTTGTTCAGGGAGGTCTGAGCTTTTCTTTGTGGTTGGATTGACCTACTGAAAGGCCAGTGTCTACAGCCTCACAGCCCTTCCACCACCCAGACAGTCACATATATCTTATGTGTTGGCCTCTTAGAAGAGAGAACTAGAGTACTGAAAAGCATTAATTGTAGCTACTTTCTTCTCTGGAGAGCAACAGTGGCTCTTCATAATTTAAATAATTGCATTGCTGTGGGTGATGTGTGTTTTAAAGCATTAGCCTCTTCAGAAGCAGTAGACATGTTAAGATCCAAACGCATTCCTAATTTGACTATCAGCCATCATTTCTTTTTTGGGAAGTTACTGCCAGTAAAGTCACAGAAAAGAATCTGCTCTTACTTGATAAAAAAAAAAAAAAAAAAAAAGCCTTAAAACCACAGAGTGAAAATGACAAGAAACAGAGCCGGCTCATCTCAGTTTTTACTTCCTGTTTTCCAGGTTAATATTGAATTTTGTGTAATGTCTGAATTCAAAGAAACGTGAAAGCCTCACTGTAGTGAATGATTCTAACAAGAGCAGGCTTGAATTGGCTACTGCTTCTAGTGAGGGATGAGCCCACTCTTTTTTAGCTTGAGGTCAGTATAAAATGGTGCCATGACATGCTCTATGTGCTAGTAATTACTTTTCCTAAAGAAAACAGATGTTGAATAAGCAATTTTTGGAAGCATAATGTACCATTCACTAAACTGACTGGAGCTTTGGTTAGAACATACTGGCCTTTTTACTGTCTCCAATTTTTGTTCTCTCTAGTAATTGGGAAGAAAACCTGTATATCTCTAATGCTAATAAATTAAAAATTAAGGGAGAGCACATCTTAGGAGTTTTTGTACTTACCCTTTCAGATTGGATGTTTTTTAAAGTCTCATTTCCCCATAAATACAAATAATGAACATATGAAGCAAGGCCAACATTTTAATAGGTATGGGCAACAATCACATGTAAATGTGCAGCATGTAAAGGAAAATCTAGGGAAGAAAATACTTATGTTGTAGACCCCAAACTGAAATAACTAGTGAATCTTGGAAAACTCTGGCTGAAAGATATATTGAGAATATAGGAAAAGAATTTTCTTTCAGTGTAAAGGTTAAGCAAGCAGTGAGCTGTGCTGCTTCTCTGCTAAACTTTGTTTCTCTTAATGTTGTTTCATCATCCAAATGTTAATCTTAATGTTTCTTTATCTCACCCACTTCCACCCTGATTGACTGTTTCATCTGATGTGGAAATTGTTGCAGGGACTGTCACCTTTGTTACTTGTTTGTTCAGTGTCTGGCACAATGGGGCCGTGATCCTTGATTGGAAACTGCCGCAATATATTAATAATAAAAACTCAGAGGCACATGAGTGTCTACTTAGAAAACAGTGGAAGGTAGCTGCTTCATATGAATTGAGATAATACAGAAATGCTCTTCGCAGTTCCATAGCTTCGGATGAGCTGAATGTTGTGCTTAATGAAGGGATCCAATCACTTTGTTACATATGAAGAGAATTGTGTATCCTCTCCAGAATTACAGTACTTACTCTCTGCATATAGAATGAATTTTCTGAGAACTTACAATTTCTCAGAACTTTAATTAAAGTTAAAATTAATTTAAGAATAGGTCCTTTAAGAAATATAGCAACCAGGGTAAGTCTTTTTCTTTGTCCTAAATTATCTGAACAAAATAACACAGATTCTCCAAACTTCCCCTATGCTTAACATTCATTGAAATCTTGTGCATAGGCTACACTTGAGGAATGATAATTTGTTGGGAATGATAATTATTTTACCCCATTATTCCTCATAACTGAAAGTATCTCCTTTCGGTAGAGGTTGGTCAATAATGTTCTGCGTTAGAGAATACCACATAGAATTAACCTCTTTCAAAATGGCTGCCATCTCCCATTGTTCTCAAGGGACTGAGGTCTTAGCTTATCCTTAGCAGTTAGGTAGCCATTTTGCTCTTAATAGGATTGAGGCCACAGGTTTCACTCTTTTCAGAAATCATGAGAGGTGGTGAACATTTTAAGAGTGTGCTTTGACTCAGAATCTGTGTCCCTCTGAGAAAAAGGGGAGATGGAAGCCATTTTGAAAGTGAGCAGTTTTTGCACTTACATATCAGCTTCTGACAAACATTCCATTAAGAAAAATGATGGCAAAAATTACTATTAAAGCTAAATATTTCTGCTCAGAAACTGCCCTCTGCACCATATCTACTCAACAGGGAGGGAACATGGAGGAAACATGGGGTAGGTGGAGGAGAGAGATAAGAGAACGGGCAAAACTGTGTGTGTGTTAGAGAGCAAGAGAGAGAGCAGAGAATTCAAAGTGCAGGAGAAAGGGAGAAACTGGGATGTGTGTACAGGGGAATGCAGTGAGGTGCAATAAATAGGAGAAATTAGGAAAAGGGAGGGGGAAACTTTGGTGTACACTCTGCTACTTTACGCAGGTCTCAAAATGCAAAGCAGCTGTAAACTCAGCTAAGCTGGCCGGTATGCTCCACCTATTTTTCTTTGCTCCAGAATGGCACAAAGCAGCCAGAGCATATGGGTATATTTACCCATAAAACTTAATATATAAAAGAAGCTGATATTTCACATCCTTAAATTGTTAAAAATATTACCTTATAATGCCTCTTGGTTCTTGTTTGGTGTACATGCATGAAACTTTAAATTAAAAATAACAGAAAGATTCCCAGACAAGAACTGTGTTAAACTGAAATTAAGGTTGAGTATATACATCAGTAGATGAGAGGAAAATACTTTATAGGGATGCTGCAATTATCCTAAAACTCAAATATTATAAACCGAGGAAATTCAGAGTTATGGTTAAAGAATTCCAAACATTTTAAGATATGGAAATACATAGTGAGGGCACCCAAGCAACTGAACAAACAATCCCCCAGATGAACAAACAAAAACCTAATGTGTCTTTAAAAATTAGACATTTGGTCACCCCTTATAGTGTACTCAGAGGAGAAAGGGTTCCCAGCCAGCAAGTCAGAATCTTTAACCATGTTCTTTGAATATTAACCTGATCTTGAATAAATAATGTACAATGTATTATTTGTTTTATTATAACTTTGCCTTATTTTACAGTTTAAGAAACCCCAAAACAACAGTTCAATCTGGGCCCACAAATACTAAAATGCCTTAATCATATGGTTATTGCCTGATGTCACTACAGGAGCATTAAAGTTGTCTAGATGCCCTATCTGTGCATTGTTGTATCTTTACTTGTTTGGATTTCTTTTAAGTTTAACCTTAACTCTGGCTTTCAATGGGATTTGTGGCTCTAAATCAGTTAAGTGTTTTTGAGTACATGCGTGCAGGATCCCCCCTGCAGCTAATACAGAATGCTGTTCCATGTCCTCCCCAAACTCTCCAAACACATTCCTCACATGTTCCCCTTGCTATCCTCCCCTTGCAATCCACCCCTAGAGACTGGTTTCATGATAAAAGCTGGAGTTACACACAGCTGTGAGAGCCTAAACCGAGAGATTGTTCCTCATAGCCATGACCTCTGTTTGCCAAAAAAAAGAAAGAAAGAAAGAAAAGAAAAAATAGTGTTTTATCCTTTAATTGAAACAAAATTAATCTTTATTTGTGTCATCCACATGGTAGTGCTGATAAAATTCAAACAAAGTGGCTATAGGCAAGAGCATTTGCTCAGTACAATTAAAGCTCAGGAAGCAAACATTTCTGGGGTCATTTAAGGCAGCCAGTGTACATTGCCTGACCGAATGCATCAGATAAAGACATATTACTGGTGCTGTTTGTCAAAATGCTCCTTCAGAGCCCTCACTGATTCTATAGCCCCTTCCCCGCCCCACTGAGTCCCTCTAATTGCCCTGGTATCTGGCTGCTCAAAATCAGCAGCCAGATGATCCGTCTCAGTTTTCCACCCCTAGGGAAACTTTTCCCCCTTCGCTTCGCAAATGTTATACAGAGTACAGCAGGCCGCTATGAACATTGGAATATTTTCCTCATTGAGGTCTAACTTGCCAAAAAGGCAGCACCAGCAACCTTTCAATTTGCCAAAGGCACATTCACAACTACTGAGCCTGTTGTTGAAGTGCTCCTTGCTCCTGTCTAGGTTCCCGGCTTCATGATCCACAGGAGCAAGAGGGAGGCAGGGTCTCTCAGGATCACTATGGGCATTTACACATCCCCCATTGGAATCTTCTGGTCTGGAAATCAAGTCCCAGCATGCACCTTTCTATACAATCCATCATTCATGCATCATGAATTTTCCCTGACTAATCCGCATTGAAGTCAGTGAAATGACCATGGTGATCCACCAGCACCTGCAAGACCATGGAGAAGTAGCCCTTCCGGTTGATGTATTCTGTCGCAAGTGGTTCTGGAGCCAAAATTGGGATATGAATGCCATCTATCGCCCTGCCACAGTTAGGGAATCCCATTGCTGCAAAGCCATCAATTATTTCCTGCACGTTACCCAGAGTCACAGTTCTTTATAGCAGGAAGTGATTAATGGCATTTAACACTTGCATCACTGGAATCCCCACGGTAGATTTTCCAATGCCAGACTGATTTGCAACTGACCGGTAGCAGTCTGGCATTGCCAGCTTCCACACAGTGATTGCCACTCACTTTTCCACTGTGAGGGCAGCTCTCATTCTGGTGTCCTTGTGCTGCAGGGCAGTGGCAAGCTCTGCCCACAGTTCTAGAAAGGTGGCTTTGCACATCCAAAAGTTCTGCAGCCACTGCTCATCATCCCATACATGCATCATGATGTGATTCTGCCACTCAGTGCTTGTTTCCTGAGCCCAGTACCAATGGTCCACCGTGTGCAGCTGCTCTGTAAATGCTAGCAGCAATCTTGAATTATTTCTTTCCATTGCACACAGCAGGGAGGGCACCACAGATTTACTTTCTGTTTCCCAGCTCATGAAATACTGCAGAACCAGCCACACTGTGTTCATAACACTCTTCACCAGACAGCAGTTCAAGATCCATGCTTTCAGGCAGAGATGGCAGGCACACAGTTTAGAGCGGCTGTTGAAAAATGGCATGAAATGAAGTCGGAAGACCATCGAATGATGGGACGGAAAGGACTGCATAATGGGACAGTGAGCACAACCCCATGATGCACTGCAATCCATTTCCAGATTTCCCAGTAGCAGAGGGTAGCGAGTTGCACAGTGGGATAGCTACCCCTGATGCAATTCTCTCTCTGTCAGTGCAAGAGCAACAACTGTGCCCGTGGTACATCGACACAAGAAGCATTGGGTGGACGTGCACAACCAATGTAATTAAAGTGGCACATGGTCGTCAACGTAACTTAAGTCAACTTAACTCTGTTATGTAGACAAGGCCTTAGTCTCTGCATTGCAATCCATAATGCTAGTTTAATAGGTTTACAGTCTTACATTGGGCTCTCTTATTGCCAAGGTCACAAATGGGGTTGCTTTCCTGCAAGATGGGTGCCACTTGGGTCAGAAATGACTGTTGTGACTGTGTGTAAGCTGTTGTCGAGAGCATAATTACGGTTGTAAATCATTATTTGTTGATTGATTTGCTATCTTGGCTATTAAGGGTGCTATAGAGAACAACACTTAGCTGTTGAATTCTGTTAGGCTCTTGAATATGCGTCAGGTTTGGCTGAGGTTCATTTAATCACAAAAGCATCCTTAAATGACAGAAGGCTGAACAAGGTGGCTTTTAACTTCCTTGGGCTTCCAGTAAAGTGATTTTTAATTGCAATTTAAAAAACATAAAGCCAAAGAATGAAAGGAATGTGCTCAAGGACTATTGAGCAAAACATACCTACATTAATTAAGCTGTTGCATAACTCTTGGAGCACTCTGCTTCAGGCCTCACTGATATAGACCAACAGGAGTGGTGATATTTAAATAGGCTCGCTTAACACCTATTCAGTGTACATAGTGCACTGTATCACTGAGCCAGGTTTCAGCAGTACTGGACATTTAAATCTATTCCATGTAGAAGGTGATGCAAATAACACACTGTATCCATTATTATTTCAATATAGGCAAATTAACTACAATGCTTTGTGTTTATATTTCTGTTGGGGCTGAAAATTCCTTACAGGCACATGCTGCTGAGAAGTGTGTTGCTAGCAATAAGACTGTACGAGTAAAGCACATTAGAGGGCCCATGTGGGTGGGAGCTATTGATGTAAGTGCCTCCTCTCCTATAAATGCCAGTGACTGAGTGAGGAAGAGGAGTTTGAAATAGTAGGATCAAGAGAGGAACCCACTACTAGCAATGCATCAAGAGCTTCCACTACCTACATCAAGAGCTTCCACTGTCATAGGCACCCTGACCCTGCCTAGTTAAAAGATATCATCTGATTGCACAGTTGGCTTGCATCTCTTCTGGGCCAGCACCCAGAATCCTCCAGCAACTGGTCATACTGCATGAAAGACACCCCAGAACAGCAGACAATGGTTTTCCTTTGAGGCACTCACTGCTCTCATTGAGCAGAAAGATCTGGCAGGCCCTGTTTTTTTTCAGCACTTCCTCTCCATCTTTGCCCTGGCTGGACCTCAAATTGTGGATCTTAGGGGTACAACACCCAGTTTCAATCCACATGCTCCTTCTAGAGATGAAGCCAGAAGGCATGGCTGCTTCCTGACTTGGTATCATGGCTTGTAGTGGGAACCATGTAAAAATTAAACTTACCACACAATTTATGGCATATCCCATTCATAATATAGAGATACTGACAGTCTTTCTTCTTGTAGTAATGTATGTTCCATATTATATCGATGTCTGTCTCTCTCTCTTGACTATATCTCTCCCTCTTCCACTACTTTCTCTCTATATGTCAAAATAAGCCATGATACTTCTGAGAAAAATTTGAAATTTGTCAAATTTTGAAATACCTAAATTATAACGTAGATATGGATATTACAAGCCAGTCTTAGAAAGGGGTTCAGGCCCTCTAAATGTAGATGTGAAAACCGTGCATTTTCACTACAAACTTGTCATCAGTTTCACGGAGAGTAATAAACGAAGTGAACCTGTTCCAAATACTGAAAAATAGTCTTGGCAGTATTTATTTTTATTATGTATACCGTACCAGACAGCAGGAGGTGTGCGCGGTGCTTTAGAGATGTATAAGACAAGCCACTGCTGCCAAGAGCTTGCAATGTATAGAACAGTTCATATGACCCTCTAGGCTTTTAGTTCAAACTTAGCTTATCGAGTTTATTAATTCATGAACTTCCTGCTTTTAGAACAGATTTCAGTACTTCTTCTTTCTTCACGAGGGACAAAAACCTTTGTCATCAACATGGCTTAAAATGAATAAACTGCTTCTTTCTCGGGAGCTAGTGTATAGCTCATGATAGATAACTGCCCATAATAACGAGGAAGTTTGTTTAGTTAAGAACTTTTAACTACTTCATCTTTGTATCTCGGCTCTTAGCAAAAAAATATAAGAACATATGGAAAAAAACCATTTAAGTTCCTTAAGTCGAATTGACATGCTGCTGAAAACATCTGGCAGAGATGAGGAGGCATCTACACTGGGGCTGTTCAGATTTGGCATCTACACTGGGGCTGAACCTGTGTTGGCATCTCGGGTAATCTTTGTAAAACTTTCCTAGAGCAGACGAGCTTAGCCTGAACATTAGCTAAAAAAAAAAAATTCTGTAAGGAGGTGCCATACCTACTGATGTCAATGGGACTTTCGCCCTGGTATTTTGTCCATTGAAAATACTGTATTGGAACTAGCAGAACATTGGCCGTGAGCCTAGTGCTTATAGTTTTATTATGAAAAGTTTAACAGTAGCCAACTATACAGGCACTATGCTAAGGGAATTTGTGTGATCTGAAATATAACTACGCAATGTTACAGCTGTAGCTTTCTAGATCCACAACTTGGAGATGTTCTGGGCTTTATTTGGTCATAGCTTGAGCTCAGCAGCACTGTCATCACCCAAATCAAAATGGAAACAGGTCTGGTGTTGTGTAGAGATGAGCCAGAGCTGAATCTAAATCATGGTCTGTACTTGGGTGCTGAGATCAGACAATTTGTTTCAAGCTCCTCTCCAGTTTCACTGGGCCAGGTTTGCAAGCATAGACCAAATTCTGATGCTGGGGACAAGGACTCATAGAAGCTCATTGGTTTTGTCTGTTTTCAACAAATAAACCAGGCAAACTGGTTCCTACCCTATTCCTACCCTCCAGCGTATCTACCTCTCCCCCCAGCTTAGTGTCATCTGCGAACTTCCTGAGGGTGCAATCCATCCCATCATCCAGATCATTAATAAAGATGTGAACAAAACCGGCCCCAGCACCGACCCCTAGGACATTCCGCTTGATAACAGCTGCCAACTAGACATCGAGCCATTGATCACTACCCGTTGAACCTGACAATCTAGCCAGCTTTCTATCCACCTTATCGTCCATTCATCCAATCCATACTTTTTAAACTTACTGGCAAGAATACTGTGGGAGATCATATCAAAAGCTTTGCTAAAGTCAAGATATATCACGTCCACTGCTTTCCCCATATCCATAGAGCCAGTTATCTCATCATAGAAGGCAATCAGGTTGGTCAGGCATGACTTGCCCTTGGTGAATCCATGTTGACTGTTCCTGATCACTTTCCTCTCCTTTAAGTGCTTTAAAATGGTTTCCTTGAGGACCTGCTCATGATTTTTCCAGGGACTGAGGTGAGGCTGACTGGTCTGTAGTTCCCCAGGTTCTCCTTCTTCCCTTTTTTAAAGATGGACACTATAATTCCCTTTTTCCAATCATCTGGGACCGCCTCGGATCGCCACGAGTTTTCAGAGATAATGGCCAATGGCTCTGTAATCACATCAGCCAATTTCCTCAGCTTTGTAGCTTTTGCAACTTTGTTCATAGTCTGCTGAGAAAATGCTAAAAAAGATGGCTTAAAAATCTACAGCTAAGGAAAGAGATGTTACTTATTCTTTAGGAAGATATTTATCGGGATAAGCAGAAATACAAATAATTATAATTATTTGCACTACCGTAGAGCCCTTGTCCTGGACCAGGAACTCATTACACTAGGTGCTGTAGACATAGACCAAAAAGACAGTCCCTGCCCCTAGGAGCTTTCAACCTAAGTATAAGACAAGAGGCAACAGATGGATGCAGACAAACTGATGGAACACAAGGAAATAGGGTGGCCACTCACATGTTCCCAGGGTACCAGATATTCCGGCACTTCTGGGAACGGCGCAGGCCTGCCTGCCTAACCCTGCCCCCACCGCTGCCACCTGATACACATGGTGTGGGTGAGGTCATGCCACACAGGGGATGCCATTTTCAAGATTGCCCTGCCCTGCCCCCGCCAGCGTGACCTTGTATGCAGCATGTATACGAGGTCATGTCATTGGGGGTGGAGTGGTGCATTGTTCAAAATGGCACCCCCCATCTGATACTGGATAGCCTGTGTGCTTCCACACTGCACTAAGGCCCAGACAGTAAAAAGTGCCTGGGCATTTCAGGAATTTTACATACAGTAATACATTGCTAGAATCCTGCTACGGAAGTTGTGTTTTATCCTAGTAAACATCAGTTGATGCACTGAGTGCAATGATACTAATATGGACTACTACAGAAAAGACGTGCCTTGCATAATGACAGGTTTCAGAGTAGCAGCCGGGTTAATCTGTGTCCGCAAAAAGAAAAGGAGGACGTGTGGCACCTTAGAGACTAACAAATGTATTTGAGCATAAGCTTTCGTGAGCCTCCGATGAAGTGAGCTGTAGCTTACGAAAGCTTATGCTCAAATAAATTTGTTTGCCTCTAAGGTGCCACACGTCCTCCTTTTCTTTTTATGGAAAAGAATGTCCTTGTACTTTGAGGGTACATCTGCACTTCAAGCTGGAGGTGTAATCTCCAGATGGGGTGAATGTCTGTGTGCTAGCTTTGAGCTAGCATTCTAAAAATAGCAGTGTAGCCTCAACCATGCAGGGGGCGGCATGCAGGACACTCCCCAAATACAAAATCCTGCCTGGAAACCTAGATACTGACTCAGGCAGCTAGTCTGTCCCAGCACCCGCTCTACACTGCTATGTTTAGTGCACCCGCTTGATGAAAGCTAGTGCGCATATATCTACCCAAGCTGGAAATTACACCTCCAGCTCAAAGTGTAGACATCCCCTTAGATTCCAATCCCATTCCTGTTCAAGTCAGTTGGAAGAGTCCCATTCATTTCAATGGACATTGGATCAGGTCTTATTTCCTTCGAGCTACATATAATAATTTCTTTCTAATAGCTAGGAGGTTACGATGCAGAGCGTGAAAAGGGGTGGTATTTTGTACATCCTATATCTTCATTGGCCCTTGGTCTAGATAGAAAACTATGCTGACTTCAAGTCTTTCAGTTGGCTACAGCTGTAACAGCTATTGCTGTGAAATTAGACTGGTGGGCAGAATAATCTTCCGTTACCATGTTTTTCATAGCAATGTGTAAGTTTATCTTTAGTAAATGCAAACTATTGATGTAGTACAGCATTGAGAAATAACCTCCAAGTATTTACCAGATATGTTGTTGCACAACTTGTTCAAAGCAAGCTATGCCCTATGTCTATGTAGTAACATTTGTTTGGGGATTTGAAAGCAACTTTTAAATAAAAAGAAGAGGAGGACTTGTGGCACCTTAGAGGCTAACTAATTTATTTGAGCAAAGCTTATGTTCAAATAAATCGGTTAGTCTCTAAGGTGCCACAAGTACTCCTTTTCTTTTTGCGAATACAGACTAACACGGCTGTTACTCTGAAACCAACTTTTAAATGTAGCTCTTTGTCTTTGTGGCATCTTTATTTGTAGTTTGAGTAGTTATTTGAAATGACATATGGAATAATGCCTGTCATTTAGTAACCAAGTATATTTCCAGGTCAGACACACACATATTTGTTCCACAAAACCTCAAAAGCAGTACGGTGGACTTTGAAAATATTGTTACATTTCTTTACTGCCTAATTTACAAATTAATGTGACTGCCTGCCAAATGTACAAGCAAAACTACCCTTGTTACAGCTGCACTTCATTAGTTCATATCTCTTGATCTGCAGGTCATATTTGGGTTCCTGAGGTAAATGCTATCCCATTTGGAAACAAGTCCAGCAACTTCCTGCAAACAGCAGTAGTATGCATTTGGTCTGAATCTAAACTCCCTTTTGCAATACGCCCTCTCGTGTTATTGCTTATCAGAAACTCTTGAGCAGGGTTCTTAACAGTTATTCTTTAACCGTAATGAATTTTTCAGTTAGTGCAATAAAACAAATATACATTGAAATCTTCCACAATGCTGGAGAGCAAAAGGGCATCATCAGCTTCATTTTCCTGACTAATACATTGCACAGTTCTTCCTCTCATGTGACTTCCAGATTTCTTTCTTGGGTATGGACCCATTAGCTACATTTGACTAGGACTGAAGCAATGTGGTGTAGAGCAACAATACTTCTTCAAAGGTGAAGTAAACATAAGTAATCCTCTTTTAGAATTTTATCCTTTTTTTAAAAAAGCTATTTGATGTTTGACTGAATCTATAACTTATTGGACTTTCTTTTGGTTTCTGTAGTGCTGAAATGAACAAAAAGTTCTGTACTGTAGATACTCTGCTGAGCAGTCTAATAATAACTGATGTTTCAGGCAAGTAAAGGCTTAACATGATATTAACCAGAATATTATCTGTTTGGGTTACAGGACTTTCTTACACAATGCACTTTGTCATAACTTCCAGAGTTCAGCAGGCTTTTAAACAAATACTGTCCCCAGAGTTTCTGCAGGTTTCAGTGTTTAATTTCCCTAGTGTTATTATCTGTCATTTGACAAAAGTAAGAGAAATTGATCAACAGGAGAGGAGAGAAGCTTTGTTATGGTATTCATTAGTGTTAAATTATACATCTTTACTATGTGTTAATTCCATCTACTGCTCCAAAACAGGCAAGGTAGAAAACATAGTTATATTAAAGGTACTAATGAATGTTTGTATCTTGTATGATATATACTACAAAAGCCATGACTTCTATGCACAGGCCAGCCCAGTGGTAAAGTTCTGTCCTGATGTGCAAGAACCTAGCATGGATTCTTGGTAGTGGTGTTTTGCTCCCAAGGCTAGCAGAGTTTGAGAGCTGCACAGACAGTAATGTGCATTACTCAGTATTACTCTCCAACTAATCAAGTAGTGTTGCTGTGGTCCAAGACATGAATCCCATTCCTTTCTTCGCAGACACATTGAGAGTGACTATGATGTGTAGCAGGAGCATAGGAGGGGAATTGGAATGCAGGAAAATAATGGAGATTTTCTCCCCTGCGCCCCCCATGCCTAGAGACAGAGTGGGCATGGAGTGCTTCAAAGGTGGAGAACAAAGAAAGTGGGAACTCCCTGAGTGTTCTGTGAAATCCCCATGATGTCACTAGTCACAGTGACACTTACATTGTGTTTTAGCAATAGGAGAGGTGGATCCCTGGGACCTGGATTAATAGAAGAGTATGGTCTAATGGTTGGACCGGGAATCTGGGCACTAGGACTCTTTGGTTCTGTTCCTAGCTCTTCTGTTGACTGCTCCTGGATGAAACCCTTAACCTTTTTGTGCCTCTGTTTATCCATCTGCAGAATGCGTAGGATATTTACCTACTTTACAAAGGAATTGAGGGTTAAGCTGGTATTCATGAAACACTTTGAGATCTTATAAAAAAGCAAAATATTAATTTTATTACAAGTGGAGGATGGGAATGAAAGATCCCAAGAAAGACTATTATCCAAGGTTAAGTATCCTCTTTGTATAGCTTTGGAGACTTGAATTTTATGGTGATCAGTTTCTTCAGTGCACAGGATTTACATTAAACTTAGATTTCCATTAGTAAACAAAGAATGTATGCAAACTGAACAGTGTTTTGCTGTTTTTAAAAAATAGCAATATAGTATGTCCTTTGCAAAATACACCTAGAGATTATATTTGCAGAAGCTTGTTTATGAACTCGTTAGGAACATTTTGAGAAAGTAGACTCTAGTTTTTTTCTGTACATTCAGTATTTGCAGGTGCAGTTCATGTACGGTAGTTGATAGAGTTGTCCCTTTACATGCACAGTACTGCAGTGATAAATAGTATCTATCTCTTTAAGGATCAGAATCTGCGAGAAAGAAATATGGAATATAGGAATGACTGAGACTCTGCAAACTCTTCTCGCTGGTGTGCTCCAAATAAATGGGAGTTGCTAAAGCAGTTTAATGTGTCCTACTTGAGTCCATACCTGAAAGCACACATTAAATATTCATGTTCAGAGTTAAGAGGCAGGCTGTAAACTTGGCTCTCTATGATGAGGCCTTGTTATTAGCAATTTAAATTCTTGTTCTTTTTCACTAATAATGCACTGAGATGTGTGTAGTTACTATAGGTGACTGAAAGGGCATGCCATTCTGTTTCCTGTGTACTGCACCTCTTACATGTAGAGGTCCCTTCTGCTGCCACCTAATTCCTCTTTCCTCCAGCCACCCCTCCTGTGAGCAACAAGCCAGGACCATGCCTCTTCTCCTCTGCCCCCCTCCCTGCAACACCTGGCCTGGGAAGGAGTAGCAGGGGGAGAAGAACCTCAGGAGCTGCCTCCTAGCCTGGAAAGGATGCTACAGCAGCCCCCACCTAGGCCTGAGAGAGTGGCTGAGCAGCCCCAGGTGGACTAGGGAGGGATGGTATTGAACTGCTGGTGACAGGGGCTGGGTGAGGGTTGAAGTGATGGGGGGATGGGAGACAGGATTAATTGCTGGCCAGGGGATGGGCAGATGTGGGGGTGAGAGGTCCTGCAGTGGGAGCTAAAATCACCTTACCCAATGAGTCTGGGAGAGTGGGCAACGCTAATGGACACACACACACACACACACACACACACACACACACAGAGGCAGGGGGAGTTCAAACATTGAAAGACAGACCAAACCCACAATATAATCTTTTTTTTAAAAAAATTCCATGGTTTTTGGGGGTTGACTCATGCATTTTGATCTCTCAAGGCTGGCAATTCTGAGTGAGTCATTGGGTTCTCCTGGCCGTAGCGACTCCTCATGCTTTTTCATTCTGAAATAAATCAGGAAGGCAGAACTTTGTATGTTCATGCTTTGGACTTTGTCTATGAAATACTAACAATACTTATGCTTACCCTGAGAAGCCCAAAAGACTTTATCAATAAAAGCTTGATCTTGCTCCTTAACCTATATGCAAATATAAAGATCACATTGTTTGTCCATCGCTGCAGCCGCCTCTGGATGAAACATATCAGATGGTGTAACAGTGCACAGCAGCATGACACAGAGTTTAGGAAAGAAGCACACAAGAACATAGTCTCCATCTGAAATTGCCAGGGGCCAATCTTGCAACCCTGACTCATAGCGCTTATTCACATGAATAATCCTTACTCATGCAAAGAAAACCATTGACGGTGAGACAGACTGTATTTACCAAAGTCAGAATTCATCTAGAATACCAAGTTTTTAAGGGCTTGTCTACACAGTGCTGCAGCCTGGACCATGGGGGTGTGATCTAAATGACCTATGTAGATCATGCAATCACGAATTCAAAACCACCTAGTGCACGTTAACGTAGTCCAATAGGTTAATGTGCACTAGCTACCTTTTTGTTCATGCCAGCAGGGTCTACGTGGGGCAGTTAGAGTGCGATAGCACATCCCCCGCTTACATCTGCACAGTCCCACAGTTCAGACTTGGGGGTAATAGTCCTGCTCTTGTGGGGAACTTTCCTGGCTTCTGCACTACCCCGGTGAAGTGGGCTAGTGAAAGGATCTGAGTCCTCACTCCCACTTTCTTTACCCAGTGGCCTCCCTGCCCTTGAGGACTCCCCTTCCACTCTCCTGTCTGGCAGAGACTGCGTAACCCCAACATGGCTGGGCCCAGGATTCCTGGGGGGCTCGACCCCCAACCCTGCTGTGGTCACCTAGGACAGGGGCTAAGGTGTCCCCACTCCGGGGTACTCTGTCTGCACTGGGCACTTCTCTGACCCACTGACCATTACATACAAGTTAAAGCAAATGCAAGTTATTTAATCAACGATTAATTTTAAAAAGAATAAGGGAAAATGGGAAAGGTTAAAGGAAACACATCAACCCGCTCTGAGGCAGGGAACATCAGTGTCTCTGGAATGTCAGGGCAGTTCAGAGTCTGTTCCTTGTAAGTCCCAGGCCTTCTTCTCAGGCCTGGCTGTGCTGCAGGGATGCTGTGGGTTGGACACTTGCTCTGGTGGTGGCCACAGGCTCTAGGTGGCAGGGCCCTTCTTCCCAGCGTTGCTCCTGCCCTGTCAAGGTTACCAATCCCCCTTCGAATCTGGCCTGCAGAGCCTTCTGGCTGAGGCATCTCCCTGTGTTGGGCCTACTGCCCAGGGTCCCCACTCGCTCTCCGCAGCTGCTCACGACACCCGGCTCCGGAGTGCTCCAGCCCCAGGTCCAGGTCCAGCTCCACTCTGTCTTAGCTCCAGCTCCACCCTACCTCAGCATGGCTGCTGCTCTGCCTCCAGCTCCCTCGGCTGCTTCTCTGGCCTCTCTGGCTCTGGTTGCTACAGCTCTGCTCCCAGGACAGGTCTGCTCTGCAGGCTGCTTCTGTGACTCTGCTCCCAGCGCTGACCTGCTTCCTGGGCTGCTTTTCTGGCTCCTCTGGCTCTGGTTGCTGCAACTCTGCTCCCAGGACAGGATCTGCTTTCTCTGGATCTGGCACAGCTCTGCTCCCCAGCTTAGCTTGGGCCCCTGCTTTCTCCTTAATTAATTACCACTCTGTCTGACCCAGGCAAATCCAGCTCACAGGGAGGACAGGACCTCCCTGGCCTCCTGACTCCCTGATTAGCCTGCCTGCCCTGACATTCAGGCTGACCTGGAGCATTGGCCTCTCCCCATTTTTCCTGGGGGCTGTCAGTCTCAGGGTCCTGATTCCCCATCAACCCTTCCCCCTTTTTAGTACTGGGAGCTAGCAACTAAAACATCCCCACTGAATGTTAGTAAGGGGGCAACAGTCCCCTTACACAGACAAGTCTTAGATAACACCTTTAACCCTATTGCTATCTATGGCTTATATTGCACCAACTGTCTTTAATAAGAACGCTACATACTTTTCAATGGGGAGTTCTACCTAATGTATGATTATTTTTTACATTGTAATTCTGAAGTAAGAGATACTACTATAGTGCAAGCAAATATGATGCAACAATGACATGAGATTGGTATAAAGTGGACAGGAAGCAAAACTACTGAATCAAATATTTTAGAAATGGTTAAAAATGGACGGTGCACTCTATTATGTAAACTCTTTTTCCAAGCAATCTAATCTGTGCTTTGTGCAATATCATTATTAGTAGTTCAAAGCACTCAAATATTTTGTCATTAGCATTTTAACAGCAGATGTGGACTAGTTGGAATCAGGTAATTGAAATGAATTGTTTTTCTAGTTGCCAAGAAACAGATATTTTTCTTACAGTATGCAGCACATTATGCTTACAGCTTTAGTTTCCTCATTTTTCTTGGAGGATTTAGGAATTATATGCTGTAGCAGCTTAATTACCTTGTGGGAACAGCAGCAGAAATCCAGCAGCAATAATAGAGAACGTAATTAGGTAAGAAACAATGTTCAAACTTGTTGCATATTTTAAAAAATATTAACCTATTTGCTGGCCCACTGTTTGGTTATGCCTTGGGGAAATTTATGAGCCAAAAATAGACTTTCTTAATGAAGAGTAGGGATGTCGTACTTACAAAACAAAACGAAACACAACCAACAACAAAAAACTTCATGGTCTAAAAATAAAGCTCTTATCAGATGACTGTCATGCATAATCACAAATTATTTACTAATGTATACGCTGTAGATACATGCCATGAGGTATTGCATGGGTTTGCTCTGATGTGTCATCCCATTGTTGGCTTTGGAATGTGTGCCAGGAAATCCTGACTCTGCATCAGAAATTAACCTACTGAGTTAATCATGCTGTATGGGATGGATGTTTGGTAATGCATTTTCTGGTGATGTGACTTCTATTCATACCACTTAGCGTATTCTAGTTTGAGACTGCGCTGTTTGTATTTGTTAAAATAGCAAGCACCATTGATTTCAATCATTCATCACTCTCTCAACTCCCACCTGCCTCTCTCTAATCTATTCCTGCTCCCCATCTCTCTTCTTGTAAGACCTCCTCTTCTCATCTCATTCAGGCCTCCAGCCATCACCATGCTGCCTATGGAAGCTCTGCTCTTGTGGGTCCACTCCATACTCTGTCCGCTGAGGTGGAAAGCATCAAGTAGATCATAACTGGAGGAACCACTGAAGCAAACAACAGGCACAGCCTCTGTTTGACGCTTCCATTTCTCTGCTGAGCCTCTCCAGTCACACAAGGTTTGCTGGTATCAATCAGCTGTAGGTAAAGAAAGACTGGGTCAGGTCCAGTGGGCAGTCAGCCTTTTTTTGCTCCAGTTCCTCTTTCCCTTAGGGTGGAGGGACAGTTGTCCCCTGGCCTTCCTGCTTACAATGTGTATTTGGGGGTGGGGGGGAAAGGTGTACTTTAATTCTCTAGAAGTCTTCTTTTTTCTTTGGGACACATTGTGAAGTCACACATCCTTGTGTTGTGGTCCTGTGTTCAGACTCTCAAGGTAAACAGCATTGGTTTGAGTCAGCCGTCGGAGGGTACACCTGTATGGAACACTCATTATTGGAAGTGATGCCACTCAGATAGTTAGTGTCACACTTTCTTTGGAGTCAGTACTGAAAAAACACAACATGGTGTTGGGGGACACTGCGCAGCCATCTTTTGGGTGACACATGCAATGGAGGTCCTGACCATATGTAACAGTGAATGACTTCATAGCACTCCTCTTATGAGTAGGGATGTAAATCCTGGTATCCTGGCTTAATGCTAGCTGGTGTACTTCCATTTTTCCAACATACATTAGACTTTCCCTGCTGTTTCAGTGGGAGAAGCTGCTCTTCGGTCCTTGTGCTGTAGTGTGGCTGGACATGATGTATTGTGAGGTGGACTCTGTGTCAAAATCTTATGACAACAGAGTATTCCCCTGGAAACCTTTTCAGACAAAACATTTCTGACCAGCTATAGTGGTTACATTTTAGTGGTTAGCCTAGCAAACAGGCCATTTTCTGCCTCTCCTTTTCCCCCTTATGCCTCTGCTATTTCCAGAACACCCATCAGGCACATTGCAGGCCTCTTAATTGAATGATTTCCTCTTTGCTGGCTATACAGTGCCATCTACAGTAATTACTCTTAGAACATGCCAAGTTTGCTTTAACTAAGGTTATTCCCTAGTTATCTGGAGTATTAACTGAGTAAAATTTAGATAAAGTAACTTAGTTATTGAAGGCAATTGGTAATGCTTTTTGGGTGACCACTCTAATATAAATAGCCCCATATATCTTAAAAACTGAGCAGACATTGTACAATGATCAGTGCAGTCTGCTTTGAGCTGTCATCTTATTAGTTAAGTGTGCCATACTTTGATACAAGTTCAGAAGCTGTAGAACAGTCGGTAGTGGAGGTGAACTGATGCCTGCACAGTGTAACTGTCAGAAATTAAACTGGAGGAAATCCTCTTATGTTATCCTATATGGACACGTCACAATTTGTCTGTCTCTGTTGGCAGTGAGTTTGAGCCTTTGAACGTATCCTGTGTATGTCACTGCATCTACTTGTTATGAATGCTTTATTGCAATTTTTTTGTGTAGGCCATATCTTCTCCTAAACTAGATGCTATCAAACAATATCATTGTAGTTCCATTCCCTTCCTCATGTTGTTAACTTGCTTGGAAAAAGTAGATATTTTGCATATTGCAGTTGTACTTAGTGGCTTACAATATCAGTAAATGCTGATAGTATCTCATAATCAAAACAAGTCCAGAGGGAAATATCCCTTTTGTTTTAATATGGAAACTTTTCCATCTAGCTTGGACACTTCTGAGCTGTCTGTCACTGTGGAATCTAAACATTGTTTGGAAGTATCAGAAATATCTAACTCTAATCTACACCAGTTAAATATTAAAAGAGCAATACTTTCTGCTCTTCCACAACTCTGGGAAGAACTCCAAAGGACTGAGGTAAGAGAAAAAGACGTGATGTCCATACATGGGGGTAAACATGGAGTGCAAAAGATGGACTGAAAAAAATAACTCCAGCCTACAACCATTAAAGGGAAATAGAAGGTTGCCCTGCAGTGCTCTGTTAACATATTTTGCCCTTCCACCATTGCTCACTACCTCCAAACTGACATTATTCTCCCAAGCAAGGAGAGCATCCTTAAGGGATTTCCCCCTCCTCCTTCTACCTTCCTCCCTTGTCTGTCACATGCACAAGAAACTTCAGCTTTCTTCACAAAGAACTTTGCTGATCTCTCTTCAAGGCTTCCTACTTCTGTCCTCCTATATTATTTAAAACACTTACCAATGCCCTGATAGCCTTATACCCTGATTATTAAAGCTTTTTCATTGTTAGTTTCCCCATCTGTCTCCAGAGCACATGCTGGAAGTGCTAATGCTCACAAATCCCCATTCACATGCAGGTATAACTACATCAGCCTACTGCTTCATTGGCTACCAGCTTCCCAAAGAATGCATCTCCAAGACATGCCTCACTTGCCACTCTACTGATTTCTACATGTGCTTGCACTCACACGCTCGTCCTCTCTCTGTCTCTCTTTTCCATTGTGAGTTTCAATTAGAAGTCAAAGCAACTTTTTTCTCTAGTGAAGTTCCGATTTCACTTGTTCCAGTGGCTCATGCACACACATCCCCTTTTCACTTTTGCTTTCCACTTTTCAGTCCCATTGAAAGATTGAAGTTGGAGTGCAGCCGGGCACCAGGTTTTCTCCCCTGTATTGTTTTTGCACTTCATTTTTCTGTGATCCTTGCTCCTACTGCCGCTTTCCTGGTGCTAATCTCTTTGCCATTGTTTGTTGCAGACTTTGATCATTGTACTTGCATTTCCTTTTTTCAAGGTCTAATATGCCAGTGGATAGTAAAAATAACAAGGATCACAAAAATATGAAAGGTACTCAGCTGTTCATTTGCTTTTGAAAGTTCCCATGTTTAAATTAATTATTAAATTATTATTTAAAAATTACTCAATCGTTCCTTCTCATGTGTTTGAGATGCATAGCAATGTACTGATGTGGAAAGTATATGTGGTACATAACCTTGTACAAGAGTTTTCTATTGTCACTAACATGCAAAATGGTTTTTTTATACGGCTCCGTGAGTTGTGTGGAACTGTAGAATGCAGCCTGGAAACTTTAAAATGTACGGAATCTTTCCCTCTTCTCATAACAAAGCTAAAATTACAGGAATTTGATCCCCTTCTAGTTTCTAAGTAAAACAAATGACCTTGTGCTGCTTAAGACACTTTTTTAAAAGTGTGTATATCTGAAGGGAACAACCAGCTTCTATCTTGATTCTAAATTGGCAAATTATAAAGAGGATTACACAATTGTGTACAGATGGACAGTTGTCTAAGCCACCTCACCAAATGTAAGTGGGGGAATGGTACCGCTCTTGTGGGGAACTTTCCTGGCTTCTGCACTACCCTGGTGAAGTGGGCTACTGAAAGGATCTGAGTCCTCCCTCCCACTTCCTTTACCCAGTGGCCTCCCGGCCCTTGAGGCCTCACCTTCCACTCTCCTGTCTGGCAGAGTCCTCATAACCCCAACAAGGCTAGGCCCAGGATTCCTGGGGGGCTCGACCCCCAACCCTGCTGTGGTCACCTAGGACAGGGGCTAGGGTGTCCCCACTCCGGGGTGTACTCTCTGCACTGGGCACTTCTCTGACCCACTGACCATTACATACAAGTTAAAGCAAATGCAAGTTATTTAATCAACAATTAATTTTAAAAAGAATAAGGAAAAATGGGAAAGGTTAAAGGAAACACATCACCCCGCTCTGTGGCAGGGAACATCACAAACACTGTCTCTGGAATGTCAGGGCAGTTCACAGTCTGTTCCTTGTAAGTCCCAGGCCTTCTTCTCAGGCCCTGGCTGTGCTGTAGAGATGCTATGGGTTGGACACTTGCTCTGGTGGTGGCCACAGGCTCTCAGGCTCTAAGTGGTAGGACCCTTCTTCCCAGTATTGCCCCTGCCCTGTCGGGGTTATGATTCAAGCCTGGCCTGCAGAGCCCCTTGGCTGAGGTATCTCCCTGTGCTGGGTCTGCTGCCCAACGTCTCCCTCGGTCTCCCCAGCTGCTCACCGCACCCAGCTCCAGCCCCAGCCCCAGCCCCAGCTGCACCACTCTGTCTCTGCATGGCTGCTGCTGCTACTGCTCTGCCTCCAGCTCCCTGGGCTGCTTCTCTGGCCTCTCTGGCTCTGGTTGCTACAGCTCTGCTCCCAGGACAGGTCTGCTCTGCAGGCTGCTTCTGTGACTCTGCTCCCAGCACTGACCTGCTTCCTGGGCTGCTTTTCTGGCCCCTCTGGCTCTGGTTGGTGCAACTCTCCTCCCAGGGCACATCTGCTCTCTCTGGGCTGTGCCTCTGGCTTTGGGGTTGCAGCTCTGCTCCCAGGACAGGGTCTGCTCTCTCTGAGCTGCTTTTCTGGTCCCTTTGGATCTGGCACAGCTCTGCTCCCCAGCTCAGCTGTGGCCCCTGCTTTCTCCTTAACTCGGCCCCACTCTCAGGCAAATCCAGCTCACACGAAGGACAGGACCTCCCTGGCCTCCTGACTCTCTGATTAGCCTGCCCGCCCTGTCATTCAGGCTGACCTGGAGCATTGGCCTCTCCCCATTGTTCCTGGGGGCTGTCAGTCTCAGGGTCCTGATTCCCCATCGACCATTCCCCCTTTTTAGTACTGGGAGCTAGCAACTGAAATACCCCACTGAATGTTAGTAAGGGGGCAACAGTCCCCTTACATTCTCCCTTGCTAAAATTCTGCCACAGCCACAATATTCACACCAGGACATCCGGGCCCCATAGTAACAACATATACCCACATTGTATCATATCAAAACCCCATTAACAATGATCAAAAGAATATTTAACATTTCACATCTATTTCTTCATACTATACATAACAATATTCATTAAAACACTTCATAGAACCAACAACATAATCATCTCTAAGTCTAAGAGGAAGTACACCCTTATTAGCTCTCTGGGACCTTCTTAAAACTGGTGGTTCGTTACTCATATTTTCTATTTCCCTGTACTTGGGTAAAACTGGGTGAGTTTGAGGGATCTGGCCATTCCCGTTAGAGTTTGGGTTTATCCCATTGGTTTTAGTCTCCTCTGGAAATGCTGCTCTTTGCCTCCTACGAGCCCTGGTAAGACTAAAAGTCCAATGCTTTAGCTGGTCCCTATGTACTACTCTCTCAGGACCTCCTTGTTCAGGCTGGATAGCGTACACTGGCAGTTCGGGATTGTTGTGGGTGACCACAATGTGGGGATTTTGCTCCCATTTGTCCTGTATTTTATTACGTCTCTGGCGTCCGTGGCTATGAACTGGTACACAGTCACCAGGTCTGATGAGAGCCCCACTGGACTTGCGATCGTAAGTTCTTTTCCTACTTTGGGCTGTGTCTTTAGTTGTACTGAGAGCAACTTCACTGGCTGTCTTTGGTCTATCGTGGACACCTTTGACCCAGTCATCGAAATTGGTCATCTCATCCTTTGAAAAGGCTTCTTGATGCTTCTCTGGCAATACCCTTAAGTTAGCCACCTGTGCAGAAATCAGCCCTTGGTACGCCGCTTGAACTGGAACTGGCAGTCTCCCACCACATCTTTCCTGAGGAAAGGTAACTTGTTCTCCCCTCTCCCCAAATGTTACCTTCACCTGAGGGATCACCTCCTCAGGCTCTAACTCCATAGCCTTTACGCTAGAGTTTAGAAGACTCGCTGGTACTCTTCCTCTGATGGCACAAGTCAGTACATTGGCTGACTGAAGTCCATTAGGTAGGTTTACCCCAGATGTAGGCTCTACAAGAGCTCGATATCTATTGGTATTTTCTGATACCCAGCAGTGTTTGTCAAGGAACTTCCCTCTCCAAGGATGAATAACAGTCTTCTGTTTTCTGCCCACTTTAACATTTCCAATCTGCCCCGCAGGGCCCAATGCATGGTTTTGTCTCCGTGCTCGAGCCAGTACTCTACTCAGCACAGCATTCTTCTTAGAGGGCCCATGACGGTTCATCCTCCTGGTTCCTTCTTCTGGCAATGGTAGCTCCTTTAGCTCACTCATGATGTTCATCCCTAGAATCCCTGGGACTCCTTTTCCCATATGGCTCCCTTCAGAGTCTTTGTCTTTCAGGATGAAGATGCATTTCCCTGGCAGTGTCTGGCCCATGTAGTCTATGTCTGCTTCGAGGCATCCCACCAGTGGGATTGCCAGTCCATTAACTGCTGTTAGATGAACAAACTGTGAGCTATGTGTGGTCAGTTCCTTGTCTTTCAAATATTTTTGAAAATGCGACTCAGTAATGGTGGTGACTTCTGAGCCAGCATCTAACAAACATCTGGTCTTCACCCCTGCTATACATACTTTAGCAGTTAGAGAGTTTCCAAATGCTCGCTTACAGAAGTCACTAGATATGCTGGCATTGCCCACATTCCTTTCAACACTGTATGCAGAGTGATTTTCCACCAAGGAGACGCCTAGGAATTCTTCTTCCACTGCTTGCCCTTCTACTGCAGATGGACCACTCGCTCCTGGTGCCCCATTGGTTTTCAGTGCCTGGGACTCTGTTCTCCTTCTCAATGGACATTCCCGGCTAGTATGCCCTGGCTTTTCAAAAGTGTAACAGATGTACCTTCCCAGCTCATCCTTTAGTGGGGCTCTGTGGGATCCCAGTGCCCTTGGATACTTAGACATACTAATGGGATTTTTTTCTTTCCTTAACTCAATCATCACTTTTATCATCTCCTCCTGTTGGACCACCAGTTTTTGGACAGCCTCACTTAAACTGTCCAGTGCTAACTGTGTTTGGGGCAGGGCCTTTTCCCCAGCAGCTGCATTCACTAGGCCCCCACTTCGTGTACGGCGGTTAGGCTTGGCTCTCTCTGTCACAGGAACTTCCTCTTCTTCTGACCACATAATGGCAGCCTGCATGAGTTCATGGAACTTCTTACTGGGCTCTTCCTTAAACCTCCTTTTCATTTTGCAGCGGAGGGAATCATCCTGGAGCCCCAGCACTAACTGCTCTTTCAGAACCATACCTGGGTCTGGAACTTGTTGAGGGTCTCGCCGCTCCACTTTGCTCATTCTTTCCTGGAGGTCATATGCATATGCCTGGATAGTTTCACCAGGCTCCTGCTTTCGCTCAAAGAACTCCTTTAGTCAGGTTCCTATAGGTACCTTGTCTCCATACACTTCTAGGAGGAATTCAAACACCTTTTTCACATCTTTTTTGTCTGCCACTGCCATGAAATTTACTGGTTTCAGAGTAACAGCCGTGTTAGTCTGTATTCGCAAAAAGAAAAGGAGTACTTGTGGCACCTTAGAGACTAACCAATTTATTTGAGCATGAGCTTTCGTGAGCTACAGCTCACTTCATCAGATGCATACCGTGGAAACTGCAGCAGACTTTATATATACACAGAGAATATGAAACTATACCTCCTCCCACCCCACTGTCAGCAGGACAGTGGGGTGGGAGGAGGTATTGTTTCATATTCTCTGTGTATATATAAAGTCTGCTGCAGTTTCCACGGTATGCATCTGATGAAGTGAGCTGTAGCTCACAAAAGCTCATGCTCAAATAAATTGGTTAGTCTCTAAGGTGCCACAAGTACTCCTTTTCTTTTTATGAAATTTACTGTGGCCTTGGCCTGGCCCTTGAGGTGCTCCTCTATGAAGTCCACATGATCTTCTTCAGATACTCTTAGCACACAGAGAGCCACCTTCACTGACTTGACCCACTCCTCTACCGTAATGTCTCCTGGTCTAGTTGGGAAGCCACCAAACTCCGTGACCTTCCGCTCCCATGGGACATAAATAGTAGGGGGTTTCTTAGCTTCTGCTGCCTGTTGGTCTGTTACTGCCTTAGCCAGTGATAAGGCTTCTCTCTGTTCTGTTCTAGTTTGTTGTAATGCCTCCGCTTGGTCTGACAATCTGCACTGAAGTTCAGCAAACTGGGCCCGTAGTTCTTCAATTCCAGCCATGGTAGGGTTCTTGACCAGGCCTGGACAGTGCTACCAGAACTCAACCAGTAAACCAGTGGGGTGGACCCTGTGGATAGGATCCTGTTTGTGACACCAATTATGTAAGCAGGGGAATAGTCCCGCTCTTGTGGGGAACTTTCCTGGCTTCTGCACTACCCTGGTGAAGTGGGCTAGCGAAAGGATCTGAGTCCTCGCTCTCACTTCCTTTACCCAGTGGCCTCCCTGCCCTTGAAGACTCCCCTTCCACTCTCCTGTCTGGCAGAGTCCTCGTAACCCCAACAAGGCTGGGCCCAGGATTCCTGGGGGGCTCGACCCCCAACCCTGCTGTGGTCACCTAGGACAGGGGCTAGGGTGTCCCCACTCTGGGCTATTCTCTCTGCACTGGGCACTTCTCTGACCCACTGACCATTACATACAAGTTAAAGTAAATGCAAGTTATTTAATCAACAATTAAATTTAAAAAGAATAAGGAAAAATGGGAAAGGTTAGAGGAAACACATCAACTCGCTCTGTGGCAGGGAACATCACAAACAGTCTCTCTGGAATGTCAGGGCAGTTCACAGTCTGTTCCTTGTAAGTCCCAGGCCTTCTTCTCAGGCCCTGGCTGTGCTGCAGGGATGCTGTGGGTTGGACACTTGCTCTGGTGGTGGCCACACGCTGTCAGGCTCTAAGTGGTAGGACCCTTCTTCCCAGTGTCGCCCCCGCCCTGTCGGGGTTATGATCCAAGCCTGGCCTGCAGAGCTTCTTGGCTGAAGCATCTCCTTGTGCTGGGCCCGCTGCCCAGGGTCCCCCTCGCTCTCCCCAGCTGCTCTCCGCACCCAGCTCCGGACTGCTCCAGCCCCAGCTCCACCACTCTGTCTCTGCACTGCTGCTGCTCTGCCTCCAGCTCCCTGGGCTGCTTCTTTGGCTCCTCTGCCTCTGGTTGCTACAGCTCTGCTCCCAGGACAGGTCTGCTCTGCAGGCTGCTTCTGTGACTCTGCTCCCAGCACTGACCTGCTTCCTGGGCTGCTTTTCTGGCCCCTCTGGCTCTGGTTGGTGCAACTCTCCTCCCAGGGCAAGTCTGCTCTCTCTGGGCTGTGCCTCTGGCTTTGGGGCTGCAGCTCTGCTCCCAGGACAGGGTCTCCTCTCTCTGAGCTGCTTTTCTGGTCCCTCTGGATTTGGCACAGCTCTGCTCCGCTGCTCAGCTGTGGCCCCTGCTTTCTCCTTAGCTCGGCCCCACTCTATCTGACCCAGGCAAATCCAGCTCACACGGAGGAGGACGGGACCTCCCTGGCCTCCTGACTCCCTGATTAGCCTGCCCGCCCTGACATTCAGGCTGACCTGGAGCATTGGCCTCTCCCCATTGTTCCTGGGGACTGTCAGTCTCAGGGTCCAGATTCCCCGTTGACCCTTCCCCCTTTTTAGTACTGGGAGCTAGCCAACCAAAACACCCCCACAGAATGTTAGTAAGGGGGCAACAGTCCCCTTACACAAAGGACAGCCTAATTCCCTGACATAATAGAGAAATAGTAGAAATTGTCTCTGGTTTCCCATCGATCAAGTGAGATGTGGCTTAACAGAGGTGGTAAATTTCCTTTCAAACGAGTTTCCTTGAGGGAATGAAGGCAAGGTGTTCAAAACAACTTGCTTTATGGAGAGGCCTTGAGAGCTTGCTGAAAAAAAGTCAGATTTACAGTATTCTGTTGTCAGTACCCCTGACTTGTACTTGTGTTTGTTTGTGCAGGTGTTTTGTGTTTTTTCTAGACCCTGGTGAATATTCAGAAGTGAATGGTTTCTGAGAAGAGGAAGGGAAAATGTTTTGTCTACTTTCCAATTAATTCAGAAGCAATGAACACAGAAGTTGTTAATGTGTTTGCTGTGTCTTATCATTTTAAAGCTAATGGATTTCTGCTGGCTGCACACACAATGTGTTTGGTGAACAAAGTGGCTGTTTGGTGGAGTTAATCTCTCTTTGACCCTAGAGCACAGTATACTGTGATATTACTTGCCGTCACCCTTTTCCCAAAGTCTCCTTAGCCCCTTTTCAGTGCTAGATTTTCAGCCCATTGTTTCCATTTGACCTGCCACAAATAATAATGGGAACTGTTTTTTGTGGCTCCAGTTTGGGATCTAAAAGTCTCTGATTTGCTGTTGCAATAAGAGACAGAGAGGTCTAAGTGACTGAAATTGAGGTTGACATTTTGTATCTGCAATTTCTGTGCCCAAAATATGCCCCAGCAAAAGTGGAATTTTAGTTAAGGCCATGTTGGAAGTGTAGCCCTAAATGTAGGGTTCTGAAGATTAAGCCTGACCCAAATTAGTTGTAACATTTCAGCTTTGAACTTGCAAATATTCCATTGAGTCACCAACAGGCCATGTTGCTCACTAGATCTATTTTTAGCATTTTCCAGTAGAAAAACTTATTTTACTAAACTGATGGTTTGTTGTTTTTTTTTTAATCCCTTTTGGAAAGGCTACTCTCCTGCTAAGAGACTTTTAGAGGACAGAAACCTCTGTAATTTCTTTCAACATTTCTCCTTCCTTTCTTGTTTGCTGCAAGTATGTCTGTGGTAAGTAAAGAAGATGCCAGACATTACTTTCAGCATAGCCTAATTCCAGCTCAACTTGTTCATGATCAACCTGTGGAGGTTAATTCTAGAACACTTGGGATTTGAAAATTGCTTTTTTTTTCTTTCTCTTAGTAATAGTTTGGAAATATCAGAAACTGACTTCAATCTGTCTTTTCATAAATCTTTCAAGTAAACATCTTAGAAGTATTGAAACACATGATATAATACTTGATACTTATCATGTACTTGCTACTGACTACCTTACAGTGTATTTATCTTCACAATATCCCAATGTTAGGTAGGGAAGTGCTGTTATCCCCATGTTAGAGGTGCGGAGCTGAGGCATAGAGAGACTAGGTGGCTTGCCTGAAGTAACACAGAGGTTTGTGGTGGTCAAGGGAATTGGAACCAGGTCTCCCAAGTCATAGTTTAGCACCCAAACAATTGGACCATCCTTCCAATCTTTCTTTTCAAACTGCTTAATGGTGTTAGGTGCCCATTTCCAAATGGAGTTAAGCACCCAACTCCCTTATGCACTTTTGAAAATCCCACCCTAAATGATTTGCCCAGCAAGGCACAAAAAAATCTGTGGCAGAACAAGGAATTGTTTTCTAGTACTTCGCCTTACCCACAAAACTTTACTTCCTCTCTCTAGCTGCATTATTATAACTTCTCAGAACAAAACAGTAGAAAAATTCAGGCACCTACAGTCACAGCCCAAACAAACATTCCTTTGGGAAAGTAGCGGAAGCCTAAATCTTTCAAACCCAATAACAGTAAGAGTGGTGTGAAATACTGTACCTGCTGCAGTGTTTCCATTTCCCCTGTGTATTGAATGAAAACTATAGGCAAACAGTTCTAAATGGCCTTGTCATGGCTGTATCTAAATTAATCTTTCTCTTTATGGAGATATGAAAAAAGGGCGTGGGTTGAGGGTTTAAAGTAATTAAAGGACAAAGTAACACAACTCCTCATGCTTTGTATCATTCAGTTTATCGTAAAACATACTTGCAATAATTCTGTGACCTTTGACGTGAAGAAATGAAAGTGGGAGGTAACAAAGTTGGAACTTCTCCTCCCAATCTCCCACTACTTTAATTCTTATTCTGTCCAAATGCTTCTGTTCCAAGTGGGCTGCAGTAGGTTTTACGCAGACTTTTACTAGACATATTAACTGTTCAGTAATGGCTCTGTGCATAGCTGATGTATTTGTAGCTCTAGGGGAGGGGAAATCAAGGCCACTTTGCTATTGGTTTATGTATCATAATTCATTTCTTGGAAGGCTCTAGGTCACTACAACTAGAAACCATCCTGGAATACATTCCATATGGCAGTTTCTCAGGTACTGCCATAGCTAAGTGGAGTTAATGATTAAAATATATTTGCATCACTCTTTCTTTTGGATGGAATAAAAAGTTTCTGTGGGATACCCATTTTTCTTAGGGAACATTGCATTGTCTACATTTTCATGCTGTGTGTGTGTGTGTGTGTTTCTCGCATTGTGTAATAGTTTGCATGAATTAGAATTAAAAAGCTTTTAAAATTTTTTGTACAGATGTGAAGTAAAGAAGTGTCTGTGGTAATGGCAATGACTGATGGGGTTGTTGATGCGACTGATGGCTGTGTTACGATCCCTATCCCAGAGGAACATTGGAAAGCTACCTCCAAACTTCATCCTGTTTGCATACTTGGGGGGATAAAGCTCTTGAATTGAGTGACAATTGAACAGAAAAGTTATGTCCTTGAATTCAGCAATATCAACGGCTACTGTGATCAGCATGAGCTATTTTGGTGTTTGCTGCTGCCAGAGTGACTTTTACAGGCGGGTGCTGTAAAATTAGCAGACAGTATGCTCTGGAGAAGTAAGCACAGGGCTGACAGTCAGACCGTCTGGGTTTTATTCTTGGCTCTGCTATTTAACTCCTTGGGTGGCCTTGAGAGAAGTCAATCTCTTTGCCTTACTTTCCCCATCTGTGAAATGGGGATGACAACACTTTCCTACACAACAGAGGTATTGTGAAGATTGATTAATAACATGAAGCAGTATTAACATTGCATTGTACTGGTGCCATAGTAGTAGGCCTATAGAGAACCCACACTCAGAACCAGTCTGAAGTCTTAAACTCTAACTAATTTAAACTTTTAAAAATAAGGTACTGTAGATTCTCCTGAAATGTTAAGATGACTTGTCTCTTCAGTATGGAGGAACGAAAGCATTGCATAAAATACTCTGGCTATGTCTACACTAGCGCAGGATCAGTGCTGCTGTGATTGATGAACCAGGGATTGATTTAATGGGTCTAGTGAAGACCCACTAAGTCATGGCAGAGCACTCTCTGGTCGACTCCAGTACTCCACTGGGAATGAAAGTAAGTTGACGGGACAGCGTCTCCCACTGACCCCGTGCGGTGTCGAACCCGCAGTAAGTCGACCTAAGCTACGTCGACTCCAGCTACATTATTCACATAGCTGGAGTAGCGTAATATAGGTCGACTTACTGCAGAAGTGTACATATAGCCTGAAATCCACCACCCATTCCCACCACCAAGCCAGGGAGTAATGGCTCTGTGCAAGGAACTGCACTGAGGGTGAAGGAGATGGAAGCCAGCCCCCAGCTGTGGACAGGGCAGCTCTGCAGCCTCTTCGAGGTGCTACTCCAGCCCTGGGGCTGGCATAGGGATGTGCAGGTATGTGGCCTGTGGATCTGTATAACTGCAGATTCGGTGACTATGGATCTAACCAAAGCACCAATCCCAACACAACACCTTTCCCTCTCCTGCCCCAATAGTGCCCACTCATGAGTTGGCATAGAAGTCACAGAACTCCACTCTCTGCCTTCCATGTAGTGGAACCATGGCTTTCCTGCTGCACTGTGGGGCCTTAGTGGCCCCAAATGCCACAGTGAATTTTATTTTTACTGATTCATTAAAACCTTCTTGTGTGTATTTCTATCTCTCTTAAGTTATTAATAGCAGCCACATTGGGTCAGACCAAGGGTCCGTCTAGCTCGGTATCCTGTCTTGTGACACTGGCCGGTGCCAGATGTTTCAGAGGGAATGAACAGAACAGGGCAATTTCAAGTGATCTATCCCCTGTTTTCCAGTCCTAGCTTCTGGAGCTGGAGGTTCAGGGACACCTGGAGCATGGGATTATGTCCCTTATATGCCCCCATCACTATAGTATCTGAGCATCCCACAATTTTTAATGTACATATCCTCATAACACCCCTCTGACATAGGGAAGTACTGTTATCCCCACTTTATAAATGTGGGAACTGAGGCACAGAGAGACTAAGCAACTTGTCTAAAATTGTCAACAGGAGGTCTCTGGCACAGCAGGGAATTATACCCAGGTCTGAACCTATGGGAGTGACTGGGTGGTCCAAGAATGTCTTTGACAAACAATTTGTAGCATAGTCTACCCATTGGCAAAACTGGCATCTTCAGTATGCAGATTGATTAATCTACTATGTACCAAAGCTTTGGATTTTCCGTGCTTTATGTATTTTTATGACTTCTAATGGGATAGTTTCAAAGTTCACAGTGGGAACATGAAGACCCTGGGCAGCTGTGTCTGCTATTTTAACAGCCACTTTAGATCCCACAAAGGTGACGGAACTGTACAAAAGGCAACTGTACAGTCAGTCTGAGTTTTGCATCCAGGAAACTAAATGGACTAGATTACGTACATGGCTTTATTCTTCTAGCATTGCCAAAAAGATGTAGATCAGCTAATCAGTACTTAGTAGTGTATTTCTAGGGCACTTGCATGAAGCTTTTTTAAAAATGTTCAAACAAACTTTTAATAGCAGTTTTTAAAGTGAGAACAAACAGACAGATTAAACCTCTTTGCTAATGGGTGTGCTTCTGGCTTCACAGTGCTGCAGTAATTTTATTATTTAAAGCTAGCCAGTGTCAAATCTCAGTAACTCGGAGTTCTAATTAAAGAAAGCCACATATTAACTTTCTCTTCATGTCCTGTACTATTCACTGGTTTAGGGCAGCATTTTCCCCCATGACTGAAGAGAGCAAATGTTGTTGAATTCTGGCCTGGGGATGCTTTTCCATTCCCATGGATACTCTTCCATGATTTTTCAGAAACTGCAACAGCAGAAAGTGGTGGAACTGTAGAGCAGCCATTCTTCTTGGCATGTACCCCTCAACATCCTGTGTATTTATGATCAGTAATCCAGCTGCATTAACACCTGTGGGAATGCCTTTATGGGGCAGCTGCTGCCCCACCCACAGTGGGAGTCCACTACCAGCACCATCTCCTTCAGAAGCTACATTGCCAGAGGTGCAAGAGTAGTGAGAGGCCAATAAGGCAACTGTGTGGAGACACATAGTTGGATAAGAACTGCTGGGTTCGGTGTCCGTACCATGTGCCTGGTCTACTGAGGGGCAGATGACTCCCAGCTTGCTGAATTTCCTGGCCCTTCTTGGAAAGAATCCACCTAGAAGAGAAGATGACCCTGAACTGGGAATGTTAAATTGTAAAAATGGTCTGACGATATCCTAATGGCGATATTTGGTATATACAAGGCTCCCCCTTAGATCATTCCAAATCCAGTGGAACCAAACCCATGCAACTTTTTGCCAGTGTCAAGGGGCTAAATTCATTCCTGGGTGCACAGTGATTTTGGCCTACAGCATCTACAGGTTCTAGACTGGGGTGGGCAAACTTTTTGGCCTGAGGGCCATATCAGGGAATAGAAATTGTATGGAGGGCCATGAATGCTCACAAAATTGGGGTTGGGGTGTATGAGGGGGTGAGGGTTCTAGTTGGGGGGTGTGGGCTCTGGGGTGGGGCTGGGGTTGAGGGGTTTGGGGTGCAGGAGGGTGCTCCATGCTGGGATCGAGGGGTTTGGAGAGTGGGAGGGCGATCAGGGCAGGGGCAGGGGGTTGGGGCATGGGGAGAGGCTCAGGGGTGCAGACTCCGACTGATGTTTACCTCAAGTGGCTCCCAGAAGCAGTGGCATGTTCCTTCTCCGGCTCCTTTGTACGGAGCGGCCCCCAACCCTGCTAGAGCGACGGAGCGGGGCCATGCAGCTGATTCCAGGAGCTGTGCTGCGTAGCGCGGCCCCCGACTCTGCGCCCCAGAGCGGGGCCATGCTGCGGCACCCTGGCTGGAGCGCCGGAGTGGGGCCAGGCAGCGTGGTGCGGCCCTGACCCAGCGCCCCCGGCTGGAACACTGGAGTGGGGCAAGCCCCAGACCCTGCTCACCAGCGGGAGCTCGTGGGCTGGCTTAAAATGGCTCCCAGGCTGGATCCGACCTGCAGGCCGTAGTTTGCTCACCCCGTTCTAGACCCTCAATAAGTTTAATTCTCTGTGTCATATTTTGCAACCCTGACTCCTAAGTTTTCCAGCACAAAACAATGGCAGAGATGAAATCCCCTGGCATATTTGTACATTTTCTAAAACTCCACATAGTGAAACTCTTTTGGGAAGAACAATTTGCCACTTTTGGTCAGGAGCTGCATCAATGAATCCATAAAAACGCACCATTTTCATAGTAGTTGTCCTTGGAAAATTCTCTGTTCTTGTAATACATCTCTTTTCTGCATTCTTAGGCGACTGTATCCCAGAGGTATAAACATATAGATTTACTGAAGATTCCTTATCTTCCTCGGGATTTCTAAACTTCCAACTTCTCTGTATGTGTATATATATATATATCTTCTTACTATATGTTCCATTCTATGCAACCGATGAAGTGGGCTGTAGCACACGAAAGCTTATGGTCTAATAAGTTTGTTAGTCTCTAAGGTTCCACAAGTACTCCTGTTCTTTATGCTTTTCTTGGCTGCAAAGCATGAAATAAAGTGTCTAAAGCAATCCAGAATCTTCTTTTCAGAGCTATTTGAATTTAATTGGAAGCAATACATTACAAATAGCAGCCATTCTTCATAACTAGATGGATGCTGCTAACTTATTCAGCAGACATGGGAAAAGTGTATAGGCTAGACATTTGCCATGTTTCCTTCACTGTTGCAAAATTCTCAAACAGTATTTTATTTTAACGATAATTGGACACAGGAAATGCCAGTGTTTGCTCCCTACTCTCTAGCCATTTGGCGCTTTTCAAATGTACATTAAGATTGCTGCTCATCTAATTTAACAATATGAACTCCTTCTGTTTGTTTCATTAAAGAGATGAAAAATTAGTTTGTTTTGCACTTTGCCATGTAGGCCTCCTTGAAGGACATACCCCTGAGGCAGGAATACTTAGCTTGGCCTAACAGGACATAAGGTTGCACCTCCTACTTTCCACCTCTTGTAACAACTAGAAAAACAAAGAGGGTTTGTTTGTTCGACAAAAATAAATTAGAACTGATCAGACAGGTCTTAAATATAGCCCTGAAGGAGGACTATATGGGCCAAATTTTAGACCCTACTCTTTCAATCTTCCTATTAAGAGGCTTTGAAACATCAGATTTCCTATCCACTTCATGGCATCTCACTTGGAACCCTGAACTGCTGCATGCTGAGAATTAAACTTTTGCAGCAAACAGTAGACTACATTGTTGAAACGTGTCCAGCAAGTGAATCTATTATGATTACATCAAGTTCAAGAGAGTATACAGATTTTCAAGGACCTGTATATTGGAGTAAAATTAAAGCATGGAAAATATTAGCTTAAGCAGTAACAGGCTTCTTAATGTGAACATTGAGGGAATGCTGGAAAACACATAAAACTACTATGTCCTTGTTTGCATTTATGGAGGGCAATTGATTTCTTTAAATTGACTTTTGCAGCATGAATCTTTTACTAGCAAATTGTTTCAGAGAGTTCGGGCCTAATGTGAAGCTGGTCAGTTCTGTAGATGAGAGAGTTACAATGGGGTATGTCATTTTCACGTTCTGACATTGTGGATGCCATTTTCAAAAGCACACTGCCTTGGTCTGACTCTGCTCCCATGTAAGTCAGTCGTGAAACATCAGTGGGTCATGCCAGTGCAGAATGCTTTTGAAAATTCCACCCTTTGTCTGAAAACACACATTCCTTAACCTCCACCAGCATGTTGGAAATAAAAGTGAAATCCTTTCCTGTACTTTTATAGGCATTTAGTTGCTACTGTAAATGCTTTATGAAAACCACCAGCAGGGTGTTACCAGCTTACAGTTCTGCCAAGTCAGAAAGGTGGAGTTGTGTGTGGGAATGAAGCCTTGTTTAATCAGGTTTTATAATTGCTTTGCTACAATTTTAGCTGAGGCATGTTGGGTCAAGCAGTCCCTAGTTTCATATTCCTCAGAATTAAGTCTCACCAGAATGCATTTATTACAGCACTGTTCTTCAGCATTATTCAGTGATCCACTTATAAATTCGAAAAGTAACTCTATGTTATGTTTTTGTTCATTTAGACTTTACTGATTACCTTTAGATCTAATTCTCCTGCCAGTGGAGCCAGGGAGAATTTTGCCACTGGCTTCAGTGACTGCAGGAACTGACTCTTAGTTTGCACACAAAATACAGAGAAGCAGTGTAGCACAAAAGTGGCTGAGACTCTATTCTACCTCCTTTACTATGGGTATGTAGTTTCAGGCTTTGGGGTTTTAAAAATATTGTTCTCCTAAATATCTGTCCAACTTTCTTAATGACATTACATTGAATAAGGAAGGATACCATTCACTGTAAGGTGTTGAGAGGTGATGTGGAAGAGAAACTAATAATTATTAATTTAATTATTGACAAATTTTGCAAAACTGGTAGGAATCACTGTGACTTAGGAACTCAGCTTATATGTGGTGGAAGTTAAACTAAGTGAGGGAGAATTCTCCCGGGAAGAAACATTTTCAAATCTGAAATTGAAAGATTGTATCTTGGACCCTATCTGCACATTTCCATGGCTTGCATGTTACAAATCATAGCAACTTTAAAAAAAGAAAAAACAACTGACTCAGAACACTGAGAATAAGCCCAAGTTGTTTGCTGGTAAGGAGAAGTATAGCTTAGAACACAAAAATAGCCCTGGACAGAGGAGCTTCTTAAGGCACCTATGAGGTGTGTCCTGTGGAATGTGGGAGGAGTCAGGCATAGTCAAATTACTATATATAGTGTCCTGGAAACCTCACTACAGTGATAAACTATTATCAGCAGGCACCAACCTTGGGGGTGGGTTGATATAGAAGTTTCATACGTTCCTAAGAAAAGAGGCTTGCTTCCACAAAGAGTGGAAAAGCATCGGCTTTCTTTTTTATTCAAATAAGCTTGCTGCCTAGTTGTGAATGCTTTAGCCCCTTTGTACAGCTGTTGCCAAACATCTAGGAAGGCAATATTTTTCTCACCAAGGTATCTGTTTCTCTTGGGGCTGGGCTACATGGGGATACTCAGGAAAGTTAAGATGAATTAACTAAAGCTGTGAAGTTAATGAATAATTAAAGTACATTCAGAAGTAAAGTAATCTGAGTTCAGGATAGCATATGCTATATATCATTATTTGGCTATACCAGAGTCCTGGCACATGCCTTACGTGCTTTATTAGGCTCCACTGCTCAAGCCTATCAGCTGGTCTACGCTAGAAAGTTAGATCAGTTTAACTATATAGCTAAGGACTATGAAAAATGTCCTGCCCTGTGCCATGTAATTAAGTCGACCTAAACAGGGCCGGCTCTAGTTTTTTTGCCGCCCCAAGCGAAAAATTTGCTGCCCCAAGCTCCGAGAGCACAACTGCCCAAGCCAAAAAAAAAAAAAAAAAGGGGGTGGCTGGAATTGTGCCACCTCTGGAATTGTGCCACCCCAACCTGGTGCCCAGAGCTAGTCCTGGACTTAAACCCCAGTGTAGACAGCTAGGTGGACAAAAGAATTCTTCTGTTGACCTAGCTACCAACTCTCGGAGAGCCCCTTCCATCACTACAGTACACTCCAGTAGGATTCATAGTGTAGCTACACCCTATTTTTGTGTATTAAGCTACAGTGAACTAAGGCCACTTCACAACTGAATGAGAGTGTCCCACTGATTCAATGTACTTTAACTGAGGTGCATTAACCTCATGCTTTAGTTAAATCATCTTAATTCCCCATGTAAACAAGCCTTTGGTTCTCTAGGATTGGTGTTCAGAGCCATGCCTTCTGCCAATTACTACAAAAGGGTATGTTTCTTTCTGTCAAAACTGGATGGTATTAACTTGTGCAGTGTGTTTCTGCTGAGATCCCTTCCCATGGATTTTATTAAAGAAAAACATTATAAAATTAGGTATAATATCAAATTAGGTATAATGTCAAATGCCTGTAGCAAATGAATTAATATCTCCAAAGTGCTTTCTAGCTCAAAAGTTCTCTAGCTCAAAAGTCCAACAGAAGTCTAAAGTGGGATTAGTATTCCTACACTATCAAGAAGTTAAGATAACTGCTGTAGGGTAATCTTTACAGTGTGGGCCATACCCATTAAAAATGCATGAAGATGGAAATCAGTGCATTCCCACAAAAAAAATCATAATGTTTTCCTTTCAATCTTCAATCCTTTCCTATAATCTTAATTATACAGGAACCTACGTAAAGGTACCACTGGATTAGAGCCAGTTACAGCTAAAGCAAACAATATGACAACAAAAAGGGCACTTGCGTCATTTGACTTAGGTCTTTTATTACAAACAATAACTGGCAAATAAAAAACTTATAGCTTGTTGTGTGCACAGTAATGCCAGGCCAACTGCTATGCACATGGATATATTAAAAGAAATTGCAGCGTGAGCTACCTCTTGGTTTTAGCTCAATTTTACAGTATATTGTGTTGCGTTACATTGTGCTGCGTTATATTGTGCTGTTTTGGTTTTTATGGAAAGTATATGTAACAGTGTGCATATAGAATAAGAGCTTAAAATACGCACTTTTTCAAAGTCTCTCCACTGTTCTGAGGTTGGGTTTTAAGGGATCCGTGTGGCCTAGTGGATAGAGCATTGGACTGGGATGATTCCTGGGTTCTATTTCTGACTTTGCTACTGGCCTGCTGGGTGACCTTGGGCAAGTCACTTCCTCTCCTTGGGCCTCAGTTTCCCCATCTGTAAAATGGTGATGAGACTGACATCCTTTTTAAAACACTTTGAGATCTATGGGTAAAAAGTGCTATGTAACAGCTAGGTGATGGTGTTATTTCTACTGATCAATGCTTGTGTTTATTATGTATTTCTTATGATTTTGAAAATACTGTACATGCACATTGGTTTTAGACAGCAGTTCATCCTCTGCCATTCCTAAAAAAATCATCATGACAGAGTTTCTTCCTTCATCACTCGTCTCCATAAAAGAAAGGACTTCCTTTAACAAAGGAAGAAGTTTCCTCTAATGCTACTTCATCTTTGTGAGATTCATTTCTTCACAATTTTTAAAAATAGTATTGTTACTGTAATAGTGGTGTTATCTAGTCTTGTGCATGCATGGAAGCACATATGCATTGCTTATGTTTGATAATAAAAAGGTAGCAAAGACTAAGGGTATGTCTACACTGGCAGAGTTACAGCACCGGCAGTTACAGCGCCGCTCAGAGAGCACTGAAGGGAAACCGCTGTTGTGCGTTCACACTGTCAGCTGCCTGCGCACTAGCATGTTCACACTTGCGGCACTTGCAGCGGTATTCGGAGCGGTGCACTCTGGGCAGCTATCCCACAGAGCATCTCTTCCTCTTCTGCCGCTAAAAGTTGTGGGAAGGCAGAGGGGGTCGCGGGGCATCCTGGGTCCTGTCCCAATGCCCTGTGATGCATTGCTTCACATCCCAGCAATCCCTGTGTTTCCATCCGCATTTGGCGCCATCTTTCAATGGTTTGTGTACTGCGCGCTCGGTCTCTTTGGTCTGCAGGAATGGATCCCGCACTATTGACCAGTATGCTGCTCACTCTAACATGTCACGAGTGGCAGTGGAGTTATTCCTTAAACTACAAAGGCAAGAAGAGTGTGACCTTGATCTTGCCATGCGTAATTGCTACAACATGAGATTGCTTGTGGCATTCACGGAGGTGCTGACCACAGTGGAATGTGGGCTTTTGGGCTCGGGAAACAAGCACTGACTGGTGGGATCACATCGTCATGCACGTCTGGGATGATGACCAGTGGCTGCAGAACTTTCAGATGAGGAAAGTTACATTCATGGGACTGTGTGATGAGCCCGCCCAAGCCCTGTGGCACAAGGACACGAGAATGAGAGCTTCCCTGTCGTTGGAGAAGCACGTGGTGATTGCACTGTGGAAGCTGGCTACTTCAGACTGCTACCGATTGGTTGCTAACCAGTTCAGAGTAGGAAAGTCGACCATTGGACTTGTGTAGATGGAAGTGTGCAGGGCCATTAATTGAATCCTGCTGCAAAAGACCATGACTCTGGGCAAAGTGCGTGACATTGTGGATGGCTTTGCAAAAATGGGATTTCCTAACTGTGGTGGGGTGATAGATGGCATGCATATTCCAATTCTGGCACCAGACCACCTAGCTACCGAGTACATTAATCGGAAGGGATATTTTTCAATGATTCTCCAGGAGCTTGTGGATCACCATGTGTGTTTCACAGTCATTAATGCAGGCTGGTCCAGAAAGGTGCATGATGCATGCATCTTTCGGAACACTGGCCTGTTCAGGAAGCTGCAAGCAGGGACTTTCTTCCTGGACCAGAAGATCACCATAGAGGAAGTCGAAATACCCATTGTGATCCTGGGAGACCCCGCCTACCCCTTAATGCCATGGTTTATGAAGCCATACACAGGGCACCTTGACAGCAACAAGGAGTGCTTCAACAACAGGCCGAGCAAGAACAGAATGACTGTTGAGTGTGCTTTTGGCCATTTTAAGACCTGCTGGCGCGGCCAATATGGGAAGCTGGACCTAGCCGATGACAATATTCCTATGCTTATAACCACATGTTGTACACTCCATAATATTTGTGAAGGGAAGAGTAAAAGCTTCACTCAGGGCTGGACCGCTGAGGCTTAGTGCCTGGAAGCTGAATTTGAACAGCCAGAGATCAGGGCTAGTAGAGGGGCACAGCACAGGGCCATAAGGATCAGGGATGCCTTGAGATAGCAATTTGAAGCTGAAAGCCATTAATATTTATTGCTATGTTCAGGAGTGCAGTGATTGTGATTGGTGCAGACAATGCCCTATGAAAGTGTAAGAAAATTGCCTGTTGCTTTGCAGGGCTCTGTTTGCTTTCAATAATGGAATACAGATTGCTTTCAAACCAAAACAATTCTTTTATTAAACAACAACAACCAGAGGAGAGAGACAAAAAAACACATCAGCACTGAAGGCGGCTGGGGGAAGGGAGGGTCCCAGGAGGAGGTGGTGTCCCTGGATGGTTCAAGATTTGTATACGTCCAGGTATCATATGCAACCTTGTCCTTTGGAGTACAGTGCAGTGGGCACTGTACTTCATCAGGGCTAAACTGCAGAGGGACAGGTGTTGAGTGCAGTGGATACTGGGAGTCTGCAGGGCTGGACTATGACAAGGCACGATTAGAATGCAGTGGGTACAGACTGGAGCCGGGAGGTTGATAAGAGTGTGTTGGCGGTGTTTGGGTGGAGCATGGGAAAGATTTTTGTGACAGTAGCTGCAGGGGAAGGCAGGCGCAGAGCTGTTAGATTTGCAGTGCTCGTAGCACCTGGAGCATGTCCGCTTGGCGCTCCATAATGTTTAAAAGCAGCTCTGTGGTTTCATTCTGGTGTGCCATGTTCTCCTTTTGGTCCCTCTTCTCACTCTCCCGCCACTCCTTCAATTCTTGTTTTTCGGCCACGGAGTGCATCATGACCTCATGCAGAAAGTCCTCTGTAGTTCTTCGTGGCCTCTTTCTAATTCTGCACAGCCATTCAGCTGGCGATAACGAAGAGGGAGGCTGGGCTCCCAAGGTCATATCTGTGAAGACGAAATGCAACATTTTACAGAATCAGTATTGTTTGCAACACACACATATCACTGATTTAAAACACAGCCACTATTCAGATACCTGTCACTAACTTGGGGAGAGCCAGTGCTGTAGGGAGGAGCCTTATAATTATTCCTGTCCCCATATTTTCCACAGGCTGCATTCATTATGGAAGATATCTCACTGCTGAGGGTGAGTAGGGAATCAAGGGAGGGTTTTCTCCAGGACTGCCGCTTCTGCCCTGGCCCTTATGCGGCTCACTTGTGTGAAGCAATTGTGTCGTTGTCCCCAGTGACGGTAGAGTGGCGCAGGAAAGTTACGCTTAATGGGTCAAGAAATAAAGCATCTCTGCCAAAGAACCTGCTGCTGGATTGCCCAGTATCTCCATGAGACTTTCCTGGAGATCTCTGAGGCAGATTCCCATGAAGTGCGGGAGTCAATAAACAGCCTGTTCCACCGCTCAGACTAGGCATGTGGTGGTACGCGCATCATACAGACACAAGCCTGCTTTCTGAAACCCTCCTGCCCCCACTTCAGTGATTCCCAAAATCAAATCCACTTACCAGGGGCTTCCTCTCCTGTTTGTGCTTCATCAAGATCTGACAGCTGTGACTGGCTAGCCTCCTCCGGGGTAGAGAAGAGCTCCTGGCTGCATGCATCTCTGACCTCCGAGTCATCCTCTGCCTCTGGGTCCCCCTCCACCTCCGCCTCCACATCCTGGTCCAAGACTGCTCCCAGACTGCTGCGCTGGGCATCAGAACATGGGGAATAGATGGCCAGCCCTCTGTGGAGAAAGAGGTGGTTAGGGGCGATTTAGAAAAGCTGGACGTGCACAAGTCCATGGGGCCGGACGAGTTGCATCCGAGAGTGCTAAAGAAACTGGCGGCTGTGATTGCAGAGCCATTGGCCATTATCTTTGAAAACTCGTGGCAACGGGGGAAGTCCCGGCTGACTGGAAAAAGGCTAATATAGTGCCCATCTTTAAAAAAGGGAAGAAGGAGGATCCTGGGAACTACAGGCCAGTCAGCCTCACTTCAGTCCCCGGAAAAATCATGGAGCAGGTCCTCAAAGAATCAATCCTGAAGCACTTACAGAGAGGAAAGTGATCAGGAACAGTCAGCATGGATTCACCAAGGGAAGGTCATGCCTGACTAATCTAATCGCCTTCTATGATGAGATTACTGGTTCTGTGGATGAAGGGAAAGCAGTGGATGTATTGTATCTTGACTTTAGCAAAGCTTTTGACACGGTCTCCCACAGTATTCTTGTCAGCAAGTTAAAGAAGTATGGGCTGGATGAATGCACTATAAGGTGGGTAGAAAGTTGGCTAGATTGTCGGGCTCAACGGGTAGTGATCAATGGCTCCATGTCTAGTTGGCAGCCGGTGTCAAGTGGAGTGCCCCAGGGGTCGGTCCTGGGGCCGGTTTTGTTCAATATCTTCATAAATGATCTGGAGGATGGTGTGGATTGCACTCTCAGCAAATTTGCGGATAATACTAAACTGGGAGGAGTGGTAGATACACTGGAGGGCTGGGATAGGATACAGAGGGATCTAGACAAATTGGAGGATTGGGCCAAAAGAAATCTGATGAGGTTCAATAAGGATAAGTGCAGGGTCCTGCACTTAGGACGGAAGAACCCAATGCACAGCTACAGACTAGGGACCGAATGGCTAGGCAGCAGTTCTGCGGAAAAGGACCTAGGGGTGACAGTGGACGAGAAGCTGGATATGAGTCAGCAGGGTGCCCTTGTTGCCAAGAAGGCCAATGGCATTTTGGGATGTATAAGTAGGGGCATAGCGAGCAGATCGAGGGACGTGATCGTCCCCCTCTATTCGACATTGGTGAGGCCTCATCTGGAGTACTGTGTCCAGTTTTGGGCCCCACACTACAAGAAGGATGTGGATAAATTGGAAAGAGTCCAGCGAAGGGCAACAAAAATGATTAGGGGTCTGGAACACATGACTTATGAGGAGAGGCTGAGGGAACTGGAATTGTTTAGTCTGCGGAAGAGAAGAATGAGGGGGGATTTGATAGCTGCTTTCAACTACCTGAGAGGTGGTTCCAGAGAGGATGGTTCTAGACTATTCTCAGTGGTGGTAGAGGACAGGACAAGGAGTAGTGGTCTCAAGTTGCAGTGCGGGAGGTTTAGGTTGGATATTAGGAAAAACTTTTTCACTAGGAGGGTGGTGAAACACTGGAATGCGTTGCCTAGGGAGGTGGTGGAATCTCCTTCCTTAGAAGTTTTTAAGGTCAGGCTTGACAAAGCCCTGGCTGGGATGATTTAATTGGGGATTGGTCCTGCTTTGAGCAGGGGGTTGGACTAGATGACCTCCTGAGGTCCCTTCCAACCCTGATATTCTATGATGCTATGATTCTGTGATTCTATAAGATTTCCTCCTCCTGGCTCGGTCCACTCTCCACTGACATGCGAGCCACTGAAGTATCCACAGCTCCACTTTGAAGTGGAGGTGGAGTCGCCACCGAGTACCGCATCCAGCTCTTTGTAGAACTGTCAGCTCGTGGGCGCAGCCTCAGAGCGGCGGTTTGCTTCCCGCACCTTGTGGTAGGCGTTCTGCAGCTCCTTTGACCCTACACTGCATGCATCCTGAAATTCTGTCATGCATCCTGAAATCTGTCCATAGGTATCATAATTCTTGTGGCTGGAGCGCAGCTGAGACTGGATAGCCTCCTCTTCCCAAATGCTGATGAGGTCCAGCAGCTCGGCATTGCTCCAAGCGGGGGATCGCCTGGTGTGTGGAAGAGGCCTGGTCACCTGGAAAGATGGGCTGAGACCACTGCATGCATCACCGAGCAAACAGGAAGGGGACTTTCAAAATTCCCAAGGAATTTAAGGGGTGGGGCTCACGGTTGCTCAGCTGAAGGCAGGGCAGTAGAGTTCAAACCAATGACCAGAGAGGCGAGAACAGGCATTGTGGGACACCTCCTGGAGGCCAATTGCAGCGCTGTAATCGAGCAGGGTGTCTACACTGGCACCGTGGTGCTGTACCCCCAGCACAGAAAGCCTCTCGTCGGGGAGGTTTTTTTACAGTGCTGCAATTGTGCAGTTTCTGCGCACTCAGTGGCTTGGCAGTGTGCGCACCTGGGGAGTTACACGGCAGAAAGCTGCTTTACAGCGCAGAAACTTGCCACTGTAGACAAGGCCTAAGTGAAGCATTTTCATGTTGGTGAGTAAGTAGGTACTATGGGTCTTTTGTGCTTGGGATACCATCTTTTGGTTGGTTTTGATTGGTCTTTAAAACAGACCACTTGTGATCCTTAGTGATGGTCATTTTCACAACTGTAAGAGCATTAACTCTAGCATTCTGGCCAACTTTAACTTGAATAATTACAGTCTTTCCTCTTAAGATGACTGCTGCAGTTAGTACCTTTCTAGAGAACTAAGTTTAAACACAGGTCTGGTTAGAGAAGTACTCTATCCAGTGAAGAAGCTTGACCTTCTTTAAACACTGTTCTCTACAAAGGTGTCACAGTGGTTTCAAATTGCAGTGTAGATGGGACCTAAATTCCTCTACATCTTTAATGGGATAAGGTATTCTTCATATTTCTGGTCTTAAATTGTAGTGTGGTATTAAACAGCTGCCATGTTCAGTGGCAAAGGAAGTTATCCATGTGGATACTTTGTCCTGTATATGTTTCTGTTTGTAAAGTGCTTTAGGTTCCTTCATTATGAAAGGCACCATATAAATGTCTTGTCTTCAGAAATTAACAGAAAGTCAGTCTTAGGGAAGGAATCTGGTCATTACAACATAGCTGTTAGTGGATGTTTGTCTATTTCACAAAATCACTTGTAATTGTTTGTCAGTCCCTGTTCAGGGTTGGATTTGCAAGAATGCTGCAGGTTGGGGTTGAGGCACTTTGCACGGAAAGTATGAAATGTATCTGATCATCAGAGACCAAAACATAGAGAAACCACCACTTAACATGTGAGGGGGTGGGGCAGCAGTCTTACATTTGCTATGGAACTGACCTGCACAATGACCACTCTCTCCATGGAGACTGGGAGGGCAGGAAAACCAAGCAGGGATGTGGGTCGTGTAGGGTTAACAGCCACCACCAGTTAACACATTTTTAAACACAACTGTCTTTGTCCGTACAATGGGCAAAATCACGTTATAGCATGTATGTTAATTAACATGGGTTTGTTAACGCATTTCGTAACATGATGCATCTTTCCTGTGTTGATAAGGCCTTCCTTGGCCATTGTGCAGAAGATATAAGATTCACCTGATATGCAAAGCTGTGGGTATAATCTTTAGTCAGTGCTGTTAACTGCTTCTTGTTTCCATGAACACAAAGAGTAACTATACAGAAGGAACAGAGGACAGAATAAAAAGCTTGTGGGGAGCATGAGAAAATGTGAATGTAGTGCTTTATTTGTATTCCATATGGAAACTGTGCATCAGCTGGGAAATATCCAGATTTGGTGACTATAGATGTTCTACCACAAAAGGCAGATTTGTCCAGGGCTTCCTCACATGGAAACCCTTCTAATAAACCCTACTGGATGGGTTAGTTTGAGCTCCCTCAATTGCATGTCTCTTATACAGCATGAAACTTGAACTTTCATCTAACTTAACATTTTGAAACTACAGTTTTGTGGGGAGAAACCTTGGAGCTTTTGCTTTCAAGATAGGTTTCAGAGTAACAGCCGTGTTAGTCTGTGTTCGCAAAAAGAAAAGGAGTACTTGTGGCACCTTAGAGACTAACCAATTTATTTGAGCATAAGCTTTCGTGAGCTACAGCTCACTTCATCGGATGCATACTGTGGAAAGTACAGAAGAACTTTTTATACACACAAAGCATGAAAAATGAGTGTTTACCACTACAAAAGGTTTTCTCTCCCCCCACCCCACTCTCCTGCTGGTAATACCTTATCTAAAGTGATCACTCTCCTTACAATGTGTATGATAATCAAGTTAGGCCATTTCCAGCACAAATCCAGGTTTTCTCCTCCCCTCCCCCCTCATAGATCCACTCTCCTGTTGGTAATAGCTTATCTAAAGTGATCACTCTCCTTACAATGTGTATGATAATCAAGGTGGGCCATTTCCAGCACAAATCCAGGGTTTAACAAGAACGTCTGAGGTAGGAAAAAACAAGGGGAAATAGGTTACCTTGCATAATGACTTAGCCACCCCCAGTCTCTAGTCAAGCCTAAGTTAATTGTATCCAATTTGCAAATTAATTCCAATTCAACAGTCTCTTGCTGGAGTCTGGTTTTGAAGTTTTTTTGTTGTAATATCGCAACTTTCATGTCTGTAATCGCGTGACCAGAGAGATTGAAGTGTTCTCTGACTGGTTTATGAATGTTATAACTCTTGACATCTGATTTGTGTCCATTTATTCTTTTATGTAGAGACTGTCCAGTTTGACCAATGTACATGGCAGAGGGGCATTGCTGGCACATGATGGCATATATCACATTGGTGGATGTGCAGGTGAACGAGCCTCTGATAGTGTGGCTGATGTTATTAGGCCCTGTGATGGTGTCCCCTGAATAGATATGTGGGCATAGCTGGCAATGGGCTTTGTTGCAAGGATAGGTTCCTGGGTTAGTGGTTCTGTTGTGTGGTATGTGGTTGCTGGTGAGTATTCGCTTCAGGTTGGGGGGCTGTCTGTAGGCAAGGACTGGCATGTCTCCCAAGATTTGTGAGAGTGTTGGGTCATCCTTCAGGATAGGTTGTAGATCCTTGATAATGCGTTGGAGGGGTTTTAGTTGGGGGCTGAAGGTGACGGCTAGTGGTGTTCTGTTATTTTCTTTGTTAGGCCTGTCCTGTAGTAGGTGACTTCTGGGAACTCTTCTGGCTCTATCAATCTGTTTCTTCACTTCCGCAGGTGGGTATTGTAGTTTTAAGAATGCTTGATAGAGCTCTTGTAGGTGTTTGTCTCTGTCTGAGGGGTTGGAGCAAATGCAGTTGTATCGCAGAGCTTGGCTGTAGACAATGGATAGTGTGGTGTGGTCAGGGTGAAAGCTGGAGGCATGTAGGTAGGAATAGCGGTCAGTAGGTTTCTGGTATAGAGTGGTGTTTATGTGACCATCGTTTATTAGCACTGTAGTGTCCAGGAAGTGGATCTCTTGTGTGGACTGGACCAGGCTGAGGTTGATGGTGGGATGGAAATTGTTGAAATCATGGTGGAATTCCTCAAGGGCTTCTTTTCCATGGGTCCAGATGATGAAGATGTCATCAATATAGCGCAAGTAGAATAGGGGCATTAGGGGACGAGAGCTGAGGAAGCGTCGTTCTAAGGCAGCCATAAAAATGTTGGCATACTATGGGGCCATGCGGGTATCCATAGCAGTGCCGCTGATTTGAAGGTATACATTGTCCCCAAATGTAAAATAGTTATGGGTAAGGACAAAGTCACAAAGTTCAGCCACCAGGTTAGCCGTGACATTATTGGGGATAGTGTTCTTGACGGCTTGTGTCCATCTTTGTGTGGAATGTTGGTGTAGAGGGCTTCTACATCCATAGTGGCCAGGATGGTGTTATCAGGAAGATCACCGATGGATTGTAGTTTCCTCAGGAAGTCAGTGGTATCTCGAAGGTAGCTGGGAGTGCTGGTAGCGTAGGGCCTGAGGAGGGAGACTACATAGCCAGACAATCCTGCTGTCAGGGTGTCAATGCCTGAGATGATGGGGTGCCCCGGATTTCCAGGTTTATGGATCTTGGGTAGTAGATAGAATATCCCAGGTCGGGATTCCAGGGGTGTGTCTGTGCGGATTTGATCTTGTGCTTTTTCAGGGAGTTTCTTGAGCAAATGCTGTAGTTTCTTTTGGTAACTCTCAGTGGGATCAGAGGGTAATGGCTTGTAGAAAGTGGTGTTGGAGAGCTGCCGAGCAGCCTCTTGTTCATATTCCGACGTATTCATGATGACAACAGCACCTCCTTTGTCAGCCTTTTTGATTATGACGTCAGAGTTGTTTCTGAGGCTGTGGATGGCATTGTGTTCTGCACGGCTGAGGTTACGGGGCAAGTGATGCTGCTTTTCCACAATTTCAGCCCGTGCACATCGGTGGAAGCACTCTATGTAAAAGTCCAGTCTGCTGTCTCGACCTTCAGGAGGAGTCCACCTAGAATCCTTCTTTTTGTAGTGTTGGTAGGGAGGTCTCTGTGGATTAGTGTGTTGTTCAGAGGTGTGTTGGAAATATTCCTTGAGTCGGAGATGTCGAAAATAGGATTCTAGGTCACCATAGAACTGTATCATGTTCATGGGGGTGGACGGGCAGAAGGAGAGGCCCCGAGATAGGACAGCTGCTTCTGCTGGGCTAAGAGTATAGTTGGATAGGTTAACAATATTGCTGGGTGGGTTGAGGGAACCATTGCTGTGGCCCCTTGTGGCATGTAGTAGTTTAGAAAGTTTAGTGTGCTTTTTCTTTTGTTGAGAAGCAAAGTGTGTGTTGTAAATGGCTTGTCTAGTTTTAGTAAAGTCCAGCCACGAGGAAGTTTGTGTGGAAGGTTGGCTTTTTATGAGAGTATCCATTTACAAGCCATGAGAGTATCCATTTACAAGCGAGAGACTGTTGAATTGGAATTCATTTGCAAATTGGATACAATTAACTTAGGCTTGAATAGAGACAGGGAGTGGCTAAGTCATTATACAAGGTAACCTATTTCCCCTTGTTTTTTCCTACCTCAGATGTTCTTGTTAAACCCTGGATTTGTGCTGGAAATGGCCCACCTTGATTATCATACACATTGTAAGTAGAGTGACTGCTTTCAAGATAGCTGCTTTTGAGAGTGTGGGAGATGTTGACAAGGGTCAGTCAATGAGTTAGTCATCTTTATGTTCTCATGTGCCATATCAGGAGAAGTACAAGATGATAGAAAATACAAAATAGCCTCAGAGAAAGTATCTCCTCATCTCCCACCTTCATTTGGAGGTATTCTGCCCTATAGTATCTTTTCTAACCCAAACCTAAACATACAGCATGTTTACATGCAAAAATAGTACCTTTGTCGCGAATAAATCAGCCTCCTCCTATCATGTCTATAATCTATAATTTCTTACTTGTGATATCAGAACCATTCTCATAGGTACTGATTATGATCTCTGAAAGAAGATACAACCTCTTAGTTTGTGCATGCATGAGAAGACTGGCGAGCTTTCCTATTTGCAGAAAACCAGAACTACCTGGGTTTGTTAACAACCACTTAAGGAAGAAGCAAACACTGCCTGTTCTCAGCACATAGAAAATTAGCAATGTTTCAGTCCAGATGAAAGTTTATTTTGAAGGGACACCAGCTATTTTTTAGATATTGTAGTTAGATTTTATTTTTTATTTATATATAAAATTGGAATTGGAGGAAAAGTTTCTGGCAGGATTTGAGGCGTTGGAGTCACCTGAACTAGAGTGACTCAGCATTTACCAAAGTCAAAATTAATATAGACCTTGTGAAAGAGGCTGGATTGATGAAATCCTTTAACTATTGGAAAAGTGAAAAGACAAATTTGGCCCACCAAAGTGCCTCAACTTCTGTCTGAAGGAATCATTTCTCTGAGCACCTCAGGCCATGTCTACACTACGGGCTAAACTGGCACTTGTGCAATCGATGCAGAGGTATCGATTTAGTGGGTCTGGTGAAGACACATTAAGTCGATGGCAGAACGCTCTTCCATCAACTTCTGTACTCCAGCTCCCCAAGAAGAGTAAGGTAAGTGGGCGGGAGAGCATCTCCCGTTGACACAGCACAGTGTAGACACTACTGTAAGTTGACCTAAGCTACATCGACTTCAGCTACATAATTTACATAACTGAAGTAGCGTAACTTAGGTCGACTTACAGCTTTAGTGTAGAGCAGCCCACAGTTTCTATTCCCATTCAATTTTCTTTGTTGCCAGTACTTAAGACCCCAATACTATATTTGCCATGTACTGAACTTTAAAAACAAATTAATGAGATTTCTGTGCACAGAGGTCTTGCCAGATTGGGCCCTGGGACTGCAACAAGATTCCTGTATAGTATAAAATATGACATTCCTTTGTGATTTGGACTGCTGCTCAGTGGGAGCTCATTGTGTCACCTCCTTCAGATTAATTCACATAAGCCACCAAAGATTTGTAAGACAACCATGATTCTTGGTTAGTACTGGATCAGACTAGATTGTAACCTCTCCACTAGATAAATAGACTATATGCTGAACTATCCAGTCTCCATTTATAAACATTTTTAAACTACGATATGTACCCTTAGACTGGAATGTCTCTCTTGGAGCTACACCAGTCTGACCAGTAAGTAACTATTATTAAAAAATACATTTGAAAAGCACAGTGACTCCTAAAGGAGTGCTTACGTGGGCTATTGTGTAAATAAATCCTTCTTTGGAGATTATTGATCAGTGCAGAAGAGATCATGATGTCATGAAATAAAAAAAGCTTTTATTTCTTGAAGTAGTCAAAAAAATGTCAGTGATATTAGTATTAACTATGGTTGCACTTAAATGCAGTTATTATGTGTCTAATAGAAGAGGGTTAAAATGATTTTATTCTCGTTAATTGAGAATGCAACATAAACAGTGATACAATTTTCTTCATCCCACTTCACACATTCCAGCCTCTTGTTGGCCAGGAATTGGTCAGAAAATTAAGAGAGTGTGTGTGTGTGTGTGTGTGAGAGACAGAGAGAGAGAGAGAGAGAGAGAGAGAGAGAGATTCCAAATCTAACTCTCCCCCCACATCAAGGTCTTCCAGCTAGCTCTATAACACTCAACGTTGTGTCTTTCTGTGCCAGTGGCTCACTCTTAATATGCTAAACTTTTTTGTTCCACCGTGGCTCAAAATTTCAGCATTTTCTTATTTTTTAAAAAAATTAGACTAGATATGAATTGCACAAGATTGTTGCATGCATCTTGGTTGTTGCAAATATATATATATATATATAGGGTGTGTGTCTCTCTTGTTGTTTACTTGGGGAGTTACATTTAATATGGTGATTCTGCACCCTCCCCGGCTTTTTGTATATGATAATCTGATACCTCTGCTGATACATTTAAATCAACTCTATCATCACATCTGGAATTTCCTATACTTCCCATGAAGGAAAAGTATTCATTTTAATTTTAGAAATGAGTCAGACACAAGATGGAGTTTTCATAGAATGGAAAGGTAAATATAGCTGATACGACCTTCTTATAGCTAAAATTGAGTATGTGCAGCCAGTAAGGCAGATTCAGATGATGGCCAAGGGACTGATCTTATGAGGTGATGAGTACACACAACTCCAGTTGACTTCACTTGGGACTGTTAGTAGTCAACAATTCTCAGGAGTATTTTTAAAGTTATGTCTATGGCAGGATATCCAGCCAACAGATTTCTAAAAAGAAATTTCAGGAAATACAGGGTGATATCCTGGTTAGAGCATAGCCCTGGATTTCCTGGTTCTGTTCCTGCCTCTGCCTCTGGGACAAGTCACTTAACCACTATACAAAACCAGGCTACTGATATCTACCTCACAGGTATGTCCTTGTAAGGCTTAATTAATTGAAGTCTGTCAGTTTTGCCATTGACTTCAAGGGGTGCAGAAGTGGGATTCATCATACTGCTAAAGTGGAATAAAAGGGCAATGTATTCTTAGGGCAAATAATTATCTTGATTTCTCTTTATCTTCCATATATAGTTTCAAGTAGGTTCTTTGTTACCCATTTGGAGCAATACCAGAAATTAATAAATCAGAGCTGTAATTATCTTTATATATGAAAGGATGTAGTTAATGCATAAAACCTCCACATTTTGTAATTAAGCCTACAAACCAAAGAGCTTTACAATCCTATATATTTATCAGGAAACAATTAAAAACAGTAGATTTTAAAAATGGTTCTTGCAGCACACATACCAAGCAAATGACTTGCCTTTTCTTAGTATTCTGTATTCCTTAGTATTCTCCCTTTGTAACATATGGATTATAGAACTCTACAGAATACTCTGTGTGGGTGCATTAACAAGGTATTATACTAGACTGGCAGCCTCATAAGTACAGGTATCCAGATAACCTATTACACTGAGAAAATTTATTGGAGATTGGGAGATGAGACAGAAATAGAACCTCAAGTTAAGAGGAAAGACAGCTAAGTGAAAGCAAGAGACATAAAAAATAAGAAAAAGAAAAGACCAAGAAAATAATTTTCAGAAAAGATTGTGCTGAAGAAAGTAAAAGGAATAATTTGAGATCTGACAACACTGAAATAAACCATATTGGCTTAGTTTCCTTCTGCCTGCAAGTTCTTTCTTATCCAGCTTTCTTGGCAGAGATCTTAATGTCCTCAGAAATTACAGCTACGTGCTGACACATCTGCTGACATGAGTACATTTGCATTTAGGGAGATTGAAAGCCTCTTTTACTCTCTCTTTCTCTATGGTATTTGTTTTATTACATTCTGTGTGCTGGTCTTAGCTTTTTCTATCTGATCTGGTGGTGCAGCTGTAATCCACTTGAATACAGATATCCGGCTCTTCCTTTAGAAACTTCCTTTTCAAACAGGCAACGCTATAGTTCTTGTAAACGCCCTGACGGAAGTGGGTTTTTTCCTCCTTCCTCCTCCAGCCTGAGGTCCTAGAAATACAAACCATTTTCTTAAAACTGAGAAAATTTCAATTAGAAAATAGCCCTACAAGTTCTACTGTTCTGAAGAAATGCATTGTGCCTAATGATCATGCATGGTTTTCCTATCTTATAAAAAATATAGTGGGTTGTCATTAATCCACTGAAACTATTTGCTAGAAAAGCTATAGAAACTGTCCCCCTAACACTTTAATTTGTTAGAACAAAACTAGCATATTATTTTCCATCCACTCTACTCCATATATTTGAGAGAGAACATCTGTCTTATAATACTGACAGATCCAGCTCAGGCATGCTTCTCTGCTCTGGTTAGAGGAAGAGGTATGTCTACTCTGAATGTGATTATCCTTTTGCTTTCAGCTTTTATTTTAAAAGCGAACTTCAACAGCTAGAAGAAATTACCTTGTACATTTTTATTATAATATTATTTTATAGTGTCTGAAGGTGTAGTGGGTATTTCATACAATGCAAAGAAAGATGCAGTGTGTGTCTTAACAATACAATTATCAGGTTATTCAGATTAGACTGTTGCTGACTGTGATGATTCAATGAAGGTGTTTTTTTAAAAAAAATAATATGTACTCAAAAAAGATGATGATGACAGAGGTATAAAATGGTGGGTATTCTTGACTTGCTAACTGAGGACATTCTGAAAGAGGGGAGTTTTCATGAGGGCTTCAAAAGATCAGTGGTGGCCTGGCAGACCAAAGTGAGTGAGGGTTTTCCAAGCACAGGGAGCAGTATGGAGATGCTTGTGGGAGAAGGATGCCAATTTCTCATACATCTTTGGCAGAGTGGAGTGGCTAGCGCAACGTGATGAGGGATAAGGCTGATGTAATTGGGGGGATCCATTATGTATGAGTGTGAGAATCAGAGCAAGATGTCCTAAATTTTGACCTGACAGAGAAGAAGGGGCAATAGGAGAGATTAAAGAAGAAGTAATGTGGTCTGAGTGACAGGTTAGAGTGCTATTCTCTGCCTCTGAGTTCCAATTACAAGACCAATAAGATATGTGAAAACTTGTTTTTGAATTACGTGGCAACTTCATTAATCCCTTGTTTAACTGTGTGCAGCTTGGACTTCAAGGAAGTTACCGTTGCTTACTCAGGGATGAATTTGACCTTATAATGTGACAGAATGCTGTTCACTGAAAATTGACTGTTAAATTATGACTTGAATACTTAAAACAATTTTGAAAAAAGTATGTTCAATTTTAAAAATCCATATAACTGATAGGGTTTTATTAGTTAAAAAGATGTTCTTTAACTTATAACTGAAAATCACGTGTTTATTTTTAAATGAAAAATTCTGCTGTTTAATCCAAAATATAGATTATTACTTTAAAAAGCAAACAATAAATCAAAAAACCCACTTAGATATTTGCCTTTGGAAAATATCTACTGCTAAGTATGTATTGACATCATGGATTTGCAAGAGTTTTCATGCTGTTGATCGGTTACAAACTTGGATGTGTGTTTTACTTCATGGAAGCTATTGTCGTCCCAAGAAAAGTGTAATAATTGTGATTTTCCACATTTCCAGTGATTGTGTAACATCTCAAAGATATTGCAATCTCAAGGATTCATTTTTGAATCAAAGTGTATATCCAAATTACACTGAGGTAATGTTATGCTTGTTCCTTATTAACAAAATCAAGGAAAATCAGATTTAAGGTCCTGATCCTCTAAATACTACTGGTGTGTGATTTTACTCAAGTGTCTAGTCTTACGGAAGTCAGTGGGATGATTCTGCAGTAATGCTATGCACATGTGTGTTTGCAGGATCAGGGCCTTAGCCTGTATCCATCAACTCATCTTCTTGTTCTACTTAAGTCACAGAACAATGCATGATGGCTATATTACTGATCAAAACAGATGATTGAAGTCTATAATGTAGTTGGAGTTATCTGGATTTTGATGATTAAAAGAGAATTTGCCAATGTATCTTTGGTTGTGTCAGGCTGCTTTTTTATGTCTTTATAATAAATAGCCCAATCTCAAAACATAAATAGGCTATTGTGATAAAATATTTTTAAAATAATTAGATTAGATACACCCACACGTCAATGTTTTTTTGGTTAGTTTTTAATCACAATACATGGAAAAATGAAGATTTACCCTTCTTCCCCTCCTCCCCTATGGTTTATAGCATAAGGGGAAAGTAATCTTAGAAAGACATACATACAGTATCAGATGAAATGGGGACTGAAACTTGTTTTATTCATGAAAAAAAGACATTTTTTCTTTAAAAAAATAGAAACTTATAGAAAGGTGAAAATGAGAAATGAGACCACATTGCTATGATCTCTCAACTACAGCAGGAAATATGTTTGTTTATCATGACCCTCATATTTCTATAGGCAGATTAGTTTTTAAATAAAAGGTGTCTATTCTGTTTGTCTACAAAAACTAAACCCAGGGTTGATGACAGGCCTTCCAAACTTGTAGTTACAGAGGACCCTGGCCTCAGGAGATTGTTACTATCAATACTTAGAGGTCTAGCCCCTCTTTCTGAAGGTATCTGTGGGACAGACCTGGTTTTTAAAGTTTTTCTGATGATTCTTACCTCTCCTGGCTGCTGCTGCTGCTTTTACAGCCATGCCCTGTTTTAATACGGTGTGGATTTTTGAACCTTTCTGAGCAGTTAACCTCCAAATTCTCTTGTCTTGCACATTTTGTTAGAATAGCAGGGGCAGGAGGTGGGGACTTGGATGTATTTGTGTCAGTCCTAAGCACTCCCCACTATGGAAGGTAATTCCCTAAGCTCCCTAGTGGAACATGGACAATAAGGGCTAGCATATCCAGGGTCTAAAATAGACTCTTTAGAAATCTGAACTTTTTAGGCTCTGATTCTGCCATGAGTTCCGTATAGGTGGACCACTATAAAAGCCAGTGAGGCTTTGCACAGGTGCAACAGTTTGCCCACAGGGCTCCAGTTGCCTGATAATGATATACCAGCATAGTCCTTAGGAGTTTTACCATTAACTTTAATGGAGCAAGGATTTCACCCCTAAAGCCCTTCACATTCTCTGGTATGTGCAGTGATTTCTTAGGCACTGGTTTGTTCCCGGACATTGAGTCTCCATTTTCCCAGATTATATTGTTTGTTGGATTTTCAGGAAACGCTGGATGCTTTAATCTTCCTAGAAGCCAGTTTAAGGATTATAAAGACTTCAAGAGAATTTAAATAAGATTTTAAAAGGCTTCCTCGCTCTTACCAGTATTCCTGTGCTAAGTCAGAAAGAGGATTACTAAAGTTTAGACTCTTAGAAATTAAAGTTTTGAGTAGGGTGGACTCAGCATGACCACTATTAGTCTTCTTACTCACCAGGGCTAAATTTAGCCACGAAAAATCACACAGCTTTTTATGTGGAGTCACTGCCCCATCTATGTTGTCTTTGATCTTCAACTACATTGTGCATTTAGATGGAAGGGGTGGGAAGAAGGAAACATTACTGGGCTAATGACCTGTCACCTCTCTGGTAAGAAAAGGAGAGTGATCTGTAGCCTCCACGGTGTTAGATCTGGGAAGATGGGGTCAAGCCTCTTCACCTAAACTCGGGACTAATTTCACTGATTTCAGCGGACACAACCGAGTTACCGTTAAAACAGATTCAAACTACTTTATAATTTAAAATAACCTAGATTGTTAGCTCTTTGGGGCCAGGGGCTATCTTTTTGTTCTGTGTTTGTTGGTCTAAGCACAATGGGGCTCTCCCTGGTCCATGACTTGATAATAGACATTAATAATGCCTTCAGAATGCTGAAAGTTCTCATCTTTGCATCTTTCTCTTCCTGTCATCCACTTTTCCTTCCATCTCTCCCTTTCCCTTTATCCTTTTTTTCTTCCTCTGCATGTTTTCCACAGTCACTTTTCTACACTCTTTTATTTGTTCGCTCTTCTCCAGCTAGTTCTCTAAGCCATGTTTCTTTCCGGGTGTGCCCTTTCTCCCTCTTTATTTGAGCTCTTAATATCTTCTGCCTGTCCTCTCCCTACCCTCCCTCTCCGTGAGTTTGTGAGCTGGACCAGCTCACCCTCCCCAAGCAGGTGAGGACAGCGTGGTGCGAGAGCGGATGGGCTGCCACGAGCCTTTTGCTGGATGCAAATAAACTTTTGCTCCCCAGCAAGACCGGGTCGGTTTTCCAATTGCCCCTTTTCCTGCTCCCTCGTTTAAAAAGCCCCGGACGCTGCCGGAGGATTTTACTGTGTATTTCAAGGAGGCCGACAACAATCGCCCTCCCAAGTCTTGTGTCTGCACGGCCATCGCCCCACTAGCCCCTGGGCCCGCCGCTGCGGGGAGAGGGTCACTGGCGGCCCTGGCCCCCGGGGGGGAGCTGCAGAAAGGGGAAGCCGGTGGCTGCCGGGCGGAGAATAAGCGGCTCTGCTTGGGTCCCATCACGTGGGCAGCAAACTTTTCTCCCAGCAGCGGTATGAGGAAGTTCAGAGGGACGCTGCTGCTGCAATCCCCAGCCCAGGCGGGTGAATCCTCCTCCCCCGGGCCCGCTATGTGAGTCTGGCTCAGCCCCTCAGCAAGCGGCTCCTCTCCCCGCGGCAGGCAGGGTGGCTGCGGGGCTCGGCCCAGCCCTCCGCGGGACCCCGCCGCTGGCTGCGGGGCAGGAGCCCGATCCTGCTGCCCGCTCCCCAGGGAGGGAGGCGGTTTGAGGAACACCCCGATGGATTAAGTTCTCGGGTTGCCGTTCGGCTCCCACGGCTCGGGCGGGCGGGCGCCTCCCGGTTTGTTTTGTAAGTTTTTCCTGCGTCCGCTCGAGCGGCGCTCCCGGTTGGAAGCCGCGTTGGGCGGCGCGGGAAGCGGAGGTGACAGTCGCCAGCTGGGGCGAGGCGTGGGCGGGGAGCGAGCTGCAGGAAGCGAACCCCGGGCGGCCGGGGGCGGCCAAACGCAGAATCGTTTTCAGGGCGGACCTGGAGGCTGGTCCAGTGTTGCAACAGCGAGCGAGGCGAGGGTCGCCTGGGCGCGCGGGGCCGGCCGGGGGCGCTGCGGAGCGCGGGGCGCGCCGGGCTGGTGCCCCTCGGCGGCGGCGGCGGCGCTGCCGGGGAACTGGGGCGGACGCTCGGGGACTCGGGCGCTGCTGCTGCTCGCTCCCCGCTGGGCTGCGCGGGAGCCTCGCGTGGGAAACTCGCTGCCGCCCTCACTTCCCGTCCCGCGTGGCCGAGCCGGGCTCCGCGCGCGCTCAACCCGGCTCGCGTGTGCCCGGCAGGGCGCGTTGCTGCGGGCGCCCGGTGAAGTGAAGCCGCAGCCGCCGCGGTGCTGATGGAGGAGCCGCCGGTGGCAGAGGAGTGGCCGGGGGCGAGCCAGAAGAGAAAGGCCTGGGCCAAGAGCAGAGACTCCTGGCAGGCATCGGAGGCGGAGGATCTCTCGGCAGAAGCGGTTGAGCTGGCCCGGCAGGAGGACGATCTCACCGGCGGAAAGCTGCTCCTGGCTGCAGAAGCAGGTCTGTCCCGCCCGGCGGTCTCTACTAAGGCGGGGAAGGGGGAAATCGGTGCCTGGACGCGCCCCGTCCATGAGCCCTGCCGGATGGAAGCGTTACTGGGTTGCACCATATGTGAGACATGCAGTCTGTGTGTTTAAAAGTATTTTTAATTCTCATATTTTTGGCCCGCCATTGAGTTTATTCTTATTTCTTTTGTTTGTTACTGTCTTTTTTTGTTGCTCTTGTCACCAGTCTTGTTTGTGTGGCCGTAGTGTACGTGGTGTTTAAAAGGCACCGTTCTCTTTCTTCATGAGACGTCTGGAATGCGCAAAGCATCAATTACAACTCTTTGCTTTTCTCCCTCCTTCCCTTTCTTTTCTCCCAAAGGTAATATTCCAAACGAAAAGATCGCCATATGGCTTAAAGATTGCAGGTAAGTACTTCTGCAAACCAGAAGTTTCGGTACTGCTCTAAATAGTTACATATGTCTAAATAGCAGAGTCCACAACTCTTTATTAGCTAGAGGACCTGAACCTACAACCTTTACTTATGTGAATGTGAGTTGAAGGGTTGGGCCCCCAAAACACGTAGGAGGTGAGAAAAATTAGTTATTCCTGTTACTTTTACCTCTCTATATATTGTGCTTTCTCTTATTAGGGAACAACTGAAGTTCTTCTTTGAGAATAAATGTACCATTAGTAAGTGACTAGAGTAGTAATGCATGTAGAAGTGGGGCTGTCTGGCAAACAGTTGATTTTTCTTTTCCCATTCCCTCTCTATCTGTCATGTGACGATGGTAAAGCATTACAGAGTTACTTTCTTCTAATACTGAGCAAAGATTAAGGAAAACCGTGTCATCCCTAAATCTACCCTCTGTCTCCCTGATTGATTGCAGGGCTCATCTTAAAACCTTCCCTGTCCTCATCTTGACTGGCTTCCTGTTACACTTCTACGGAAACAGTGCACATCCCTTTCCCTCCTCCCCTTTATTACTAAAAATTTAGCAACACATTGTTGAGTCATCAGCTTTACTATTGTCCCACATATAGTCACGTTCTGGCCATGAGGATCCTTTTTCTCTGTTTGACTGACTGACACGATGTATCTTGGACTTCCCTAAAGGATTATCTCTAGGGCCCTATCAAATTCACACCATGAAAAAGGCATCATGGACCGTGAAATCTGGTCCTTTGTGTACTTTTACCCTATACTATACAGATTTCATGGGGGAGACCAATGTTTCTCAAACTGGGGGTTCCAACCCAAAGGAAGGTTGTAGGGGGGTTGCAAGGTTATTGTAGCGGGGTCATGGTATTGTCACCTTTACTTCTGCGGTGGCTTCAGAGCTGTGTGGCTGGAGAGTGGTGAATGCTGGCCAGCCACCCAGATGTGAAGGCAGCGCCTGAGCCAGCAGCAGCGCAGAAGTAATGGTAGCAATATCCTGCCATGACACCCTTATTTCTGCGCTGCTGCTGGTAGTCGCACTTCTTCAGAGCTGGGCTTGCAGCCGCAGAGCTTCCTGAAGCTGAGGGAGGTTCCTGGAGATGAGTCTGACCTGGCCCCAGAAGCGGCCCCTGCAGGGGAAGAGGAAGTCCCGTCCCTCTTCAGCCCGGCGAAGACCAGCAGCTGGAGCCTGGCACACAGTAGGAGCCTTTGTCCACGGTGCCCCAAGCCTTACCCTGCCCTGGTGCTTAGGGGTTAAACAGACCTTGGGCTGGCTGTGTGTGTGTGTGGGGAGCGACCACAGACCCCTGTAACCACATACCATGCCACCCCCATTTTTGCGCTGCTACCAGTGGCGGAGCTGCTTTCAGAGCTGGGTGCCCGGTCAGCAGATGCTCATGTCTGGCTGCCCAGCTCTGAAGGCAACAGTTTTTAAAATTCTATGACCTTGAAATTGACCAAAATCAACTGTGAATTTGGTAGAGCCCTAATTATGTCCCTTCACTAAGACTGTGGAATGAATACCACTACTCCTATGGTCGTAAAACAGTTCAGTTGGATTTAGAAAAAAGCTTTTTCTTCTGTCTCCACCATATAGTATTTTGGGGTTCACTAGCCAGTGACAATAGCTGATCTTGTCCAATATTTTTCTTCTTTCAATTTTATCAGGGATAGTTGTCCTTGTTTAAGGTTAGGTGAGCTTTGGGCGGCATCCCAATAGTTAAAGAAAGTTCAGGACTTCCTATATTTGTTATCTTTCACTGTCATCCTTTAGACATAGCAGCTTATGGTGAAAATTTACTTTTAAGGTTGGCAGTGCTATTCTGATCTGTTGACCCAGTGAGCAACTCAGCTGAGCTTACTGTAGTGCCTGATGAGTGTGTTGCCGTATAGCTCAGCAGAGCTAATATGGTGTCCTTGTTGTAGAAGTCTCTGTGCAGTTTAGGTGACCTGTTCCCTTGTATGTGGAGGGGGCTGGTGACATATTGTATCCCAAAAACTTGGAATTAACTTCTGACAAATTGTGGTCCGTTGTCAGTGACTATTTTTTTTCAGACTGCCAAAATGAGAGAAGATGCCTTAACTTTTCGATGAGTTGTGGGTCTTGTAAGAAATAGAATTTCAGCAAATCTTATTAAATAGTCAGTGGCTACCAAATCAGTATGTTTCTTTTCTTGACACAGGTCTAGTGCTTAACTAGAAGCTTTACTAGAATGGGAAGGGGGCGGGGAGATTCTTCCTAAAGCTAGTCTGTCTCTAGTCACAGAGTTTCTGTCTAGAATCTTCTCCTTTCTTAGCTTCTTGGTACAGGTTTAAAGGAATTGTACATATATTCACACAATGATGATATGCATACTTAATAACTAAAGTTACAAACCTATATAATAATTAATAAAATCTAATATCATTATGCTGGATAGAAGGCTTATGAAGCAGTAGTGTCTGTTGATTAGATCAGAGTATTAGCCAGAACTCCTGGCTTTCGTTCATACCATTGCTACTGACTGACTGCCTGACATTGAGCAAGCCACTTAAATAGGTGTTTTCCTTATTTTACAGCTGAGGAAACCAAGGCACAAAAAAGTTGATTAACAGGGATGTTGCAAGGTTTAGTTAACAGATGGTTTGTAAAACCCTCTGTGATCCTTGCATAAAAGATCCTGTACAAGTGTAAATGTTGTTGTTGACCAATTCTATACTTTATACTAAAAAATTAAATTTGCCTCTGTTATAGAGTTGGCAAATCCTACTTTGACACTGTTCCTTTAGTTTCCATGTATAACATAAAAATGTTGCACACTGTAGTCTTAAATGCATAGACATTCTACCCTGGAGCTTAGTGATATCCACACACTATTCAAACTTTGTTATCGTGGCTGGCTTTTACAAAGCTCAAGTGATTTGTTAATATCAGTGGCTCCCTGAGATGGAAATACAGTCCATCCTGCACCCATTGAAGTCAATGGAAAAACTCCCACTGACTTCACTGGAGCAGGATCAGTGCTGTAGGCATTTAGGGTCTGATTCTGTGATGTGCTGAGTGCCAACAACTACCAGTAATATCTGTGGGAGCCAGGAATTCTCAGCACCTTGGAAAAGTGCTCAGCTCCTCACAGGATTATACTCTCGACTGTAGGTAGTACACAGTTAAATTTGTGTGTAAAAATATGTATTTTTGTCTATTATAGGTGGTGAATGAGAGAATAATCTAATTTACTTTTTGACAAGACATTTGCTACTCTCTCTCTGCGTATGTGCATGCATAATCAAAGGGAATGGACTCGGCTAGTTCTTCTAGCCCTCGATGATCCCTGGTGGTTTTCCTCTTTTTCTGTCCACATTGCTGGTTAAAGACAATATAAAAAATCTTGAACATATTTTACATTGTATTGTTAAAAATAACACCTAAATTACAGGTACTATCTTCCTGGATTGTAACTGAATTTCTTGTAACAATCTAATGCACTTTTCACTATAGTGTTGCATAATCTGGACTTCTCCTAGTGTGTACAACATAAATAGACTGATTTTATTTCTGTTTCTAATCAATTACATGTCCTGGCTCTCAGGAGTTAGCAAAATGTCTTGTTGTTTGGTGTGTAAAAACACGAAAAATACTTTCCCCACAGGAATGATGGAATACATTTCTATTGTTTCTCGGTTTATATGACATTTTAGAAAATGTAAATTTAGGATCAAATTTGATTGGCCAGTCTTACTTTCAGTTTTGCAGTGGTATTTAGTTCAAGTGAAGTAGCATCAACATTCTTGGTAATGAGATCTGCTTGTAAGATTTATTTGTTTCAAAAGACTATTCACAATGTTGTAGTTGTAAGGAAAATGGACTTACTAGATGGCTATTTCTGTGGTACGCTTTAGCAGTTTGGGACTGTAACCACTCCACATTGAAATTTCTCATCTGTCTTACAGTAGTTCATGGCTATGCAGAAGTCTCTCCAAAACACTCATCACATTGTTTCAGAGTAGCAGCAGTGTTAGTCTGTATTTTCAAAAAGAAAAGGAGTACTTGTAGCACCTTAGAGACTAACAAATTTATTTGAGGGTAAGCTTTCATGAACTACAGCTCACTTCATCGGATGCATTCAGTGAATGCGTCCGATGAAGTGAGCTGTAGCTCACGAAAGCTTACCCTCAAATAAATTTGTTAGTCTCTAGGGTGCTACAAGTACTTCTTTTCTTTTTACTCATCACAGTGTGGCAATATTCATAAAGGCCACTGCTGCTCCATTTCATGGAATTGTCATCCCTGTAAGAAGGCCTTCCTTCATTTATCTCAACTTTGTCAGTGTTTTGAAATGATTTAAAAGTGTTTAGTGTATTTACTAAGACTGTTTAAGATAAACATAAAAAATCAGCTGTGTGCCCATCTTACATTGAAACAGAAAGGAGGAAATCCTCCATTTGAACTCAAGGATGGTTTTTATTTTTTGAATTTGAGTGTTTTGTTTGGCCAAAATGTCTTCTATAATAATAACATAGTTTACCCTGTTGGAAAGCGTTTAGGAACTTTCTCATGTAGAATATTCAGGAAAGAGGAGATTTTGAAATGTGACTGAGAAGACACATTTTTGTTTTGTTTTGAGTTTTTCATGGCAAATGAACACACTATTTAATTGCACTCTGGCTGCCAAACTATGATTTTAACAGCCGAAGTTTTAACTGCTTCTAAAACACAATGCAAGATCTTCATTCATTGTTAAAGATTTCCTACAATAACCAATACCGGGTCAAACAAACCCAACAGAAATTTTCTACAAAATGGGGCGACTGAAAAGCAGAATCCTCAGTGAAGTCCACTATGGGCACTGCCATGTGGCTCTAATCTACCTGATCAATACATAGAGCCTACAGCGATGGGCACTATGGGTGGAAAGAGGGGGGTAAATATTTGGGGGGAGGTGTTGAGTAGAAAATCCCAGAGAATCCAGCATGGCATGCCCACCCACTCTTCCTTGGTGTCACCTAGAATGTCTGGGAGATGTCTCTGAGGGATCTAAATCACTTTGGTTCCTTGATCCCAATGCAAGTCAAGATTTTTTATGAAGCTCTGCATTCCAGATTCTTTGGTTTTCCATTTGTCCTTGACCTATGTTACGTCTGGTCCACACTCGTGTCACTACACTTAGGGCTGTGAGAGCAGGCAGCTTCTTTGGAGTCTGCCAAAGCAGTATGGTATCCACCCCCAGTGTACAATGTACAATGTGCCTTTTCTTGAGTATGCGAAGATATTGAAAGATCTCTAAAACCTCCTGTTTAGCAGCATAATGCACTTGAAAACAAACCCGAATTAGCTGACTTATGAGCCATGCTGCTGAAAATATTCCTTTAAAAACATATCCCAGTTGCTTTGCTGCTGTTCAAGGGGCCTCCATTGTTCTTACGCTCTTCTCTTTTTAAATGTACAATTTTTCAATGGAATGGACTATACAGTGGTTGTGTATGTGTAAAGATGCAAGCAGGGAAGGAGACAGATTGCTTGCCAAAGTTTCTTTTCTAATAGCTGTTAACAGGCTGCAGAGGTGGCAGGCTTAGTTTTTGAGGGAGAATGCCAGTTGTGCTGCTTGCTTTTTACCATTCTCTGCCAGCCAGTGCATGCACACTGTTGGCGCCAACTGAGGAAGTTGCTGCCAGCAACTTTGTCTAGCTAAAAATTAAGACATGCTGAAGTGGCCGCCAAGGAAGTAGAGGGAGAATAGAAATGTAGCCATTAAAACCGGGATATAAACAATAGGCATGGTTGTTAATTCAGAACATAAGACTTGCTGTAACTTGAATAGATTTAATAAAAACCTAGTCACTTAAAGCCCTATTTACTCCCATGAGAGACCCAAAATTCCAGGAGATTTGAGTTTCTAAAGGCTTGTTCTGTCGCCTAGTTGAGTGAATATCACTCATACTGTCACTATTTTAATTGGCATGTCACTGTAACAAGTTATTTCTAAAGAGTCATTGTCACAGGTTTGTGGCTTATTCTGTAGCAACGGTAAACTGTTCCAGAGGAACAATTTGCATTGTAAAATAAAGGGTGTGTTAGGAAACAAATATACACTTTTCATTCCAGAATTTAGTTTTGGAACCAGAACAAATACTATATCATGTCTTTGTTTATTTCAGAGTAACTTTGGGCAATTTTCTCTGCTTGTCTAATGAAAAACCTTCACATGCCCATATGTAAACACTTAAGTCATCTGATTTTCCCTTCTTTAATAATATTTTACTTTATTTTGTGTCTTTGGTTTGGTTTGTACCAAGCTGATTTACTGCATAGCAGGTTAACCATCATTTGTCTACATTGGTGGACACTCTGTATTAATATCTGGTCTGTTTAAAGAGCTTATGCATTGAATTTAGTTTACACAGGATGAGTAATACTAACTCCATTAGGGTCCAATCCTGCTGTCAGTGGGAGTTTTTCTGTTGACTTCAAAGACCTCAGGATCGGGCCCTTCAACAAGCCTCTTTCCATTCTTGAAATAGTGATTACATCTGTCCTGGAACAAAAGCTAAAGAATTTGATCCAGTATCCGAGCTAGCAAATGACAGATATTTTAGGTCTCATATTGTTCTTGTTTCTGATTAGACTTTGTATTATTATTCTTACTTATTTTTTGTATTAGAGTAGTGCCTGGCGGTCCTAGTCATGGAGCAGGACCCCATTGTATTGCACCTAATACAAACACAGAACAGAAAGACAGTCACTGACAAAAGAACTTAAAATCTGCATGTGTGTGTGTCTGCCCGTCTATCTGTCTTTCATTCCCTTACTCACCTGTCCTTAGGATTTCAGTGTAGAAAAAACAGGTGTCCACTTTTAAAGTGTAAATGAGTTTAAAATGAATTCACTCCTGCATAGTGCCATCCCCACTGCTCTCTATTCATTCTTGTTGGTGGTGTGGGCACAATATAACATGTAAGATTTTCTTTGACAACCTACAGAATGCCTGTGGCCTTCTTAACTTTTGCCTTGCTTCTGATTCCTGTGTTAGCATTCATAGGTCTGAGTGCTGCCAGTTTTATTGACCGTTTTTGTTTTTTTTTCCACAAGTATTTAGTCAGGGACTTGGGGATTGTTTAGTAAGTTATTGTCAGTCCCTATGTGTTTGTGCAGGCTTTCTGGGGGAGGAAGGCGGAAGGAGGCACAACTGCTGTTACCACAAGCTGGTTGTAGCTCTTAAGGAAGGACATGAAGAAGCAACGTTTTAAACTAGAGTTAACCTTTTCTGTGGTTTCAGAACACCTTTGGGAGCTTCTCTGGATGAGCAAAGCAATCCTACATTGAAGGGTAAGAAAAGGCTCTGTGCTCTTGGATAGCTGCTTTTATGATTTTAAAATCATAAATTGTTACCCAAATGCATATGTGATGGCTATCTTGATCTTGCTAAGGTATTCGTATTCCTGTGCAGCTGAGGGAGAAGTTTAGGGCAGGGGGAAGGGGTCAGAATTTTTTTTTTTTTTAAAAGAGTTGAAGTCTTTAAAAAGACTACTCCTGTGCTTCAGCTTATATAAATGCAAAATCTCTGCAGAAGCGGGGGGGGGGGGGAAGGGGGAAGCTAGTTAAAGCACAGTCTTAGAACTAGGTCAGCTTTTGTGCAGTCTTTCTTTGCTTGCTCTAACTGAAATGGCCACACCTGAAAAATTTGCTACCTGAGCAGGACAAAATTTGAAAGTTCAAAGTACAACAAGAATCTGCAGGTAGTGGCAGAGCATATAAAAAGAACTCGCAGTATATACCGGTGGAAGAAAGGGAATGACTGGACTAATTTCTTAACCCTGAAGCTCTGTGGTAAGATGCCTGGAGTGTAACTTAACATCCAGTGCCGGGTACTTACATTAGGTATGGCACCAGGGGGCTGGTAGTCATGATTAATTAGCTTGCAAGTTGACATGGAGTTGTTCTTCAGCTGGCTGCTAGATTAGGTTTAGAGCCACCTCTCACTCTTTTATCTCTCCTTTTAAAATAAGCTTTTCTATGATATGAATAGTAACTTCAAAATACCATAGGCTTCATGTGTACATTATCAGGGTATAAAGGATAAAGGATCTGTAAAGATGTTCTGAGTAAATCCTACAGCATTAACTCTGTGTTTTTAACTAAAAATATTGTATGAGCTTTTGGAATGAAAACATTACAGCACTATATAGGCGTTGAACTGCCAAATGTACATTTTCAGGCATGCTGGTGAGAAATGGAGGAAGTTTTGAAGATGACTTATCCCTGGGAGCGGAAGGTGGGTATGGCAGGGTTATACGACTATTAAAGCAAGAATTTTTTTATTATTATTATTTAAGTAACATTCAAGAGTTTGAATTTATTTTGAAAAGTCAGTATTTCCAATATGGTCAAAGCCTGATGGTAAAGCTGTCTGGAAAGTAAGAGGGAAGATGAGACCTTTGCAGAAAACCCAAAACAAATGTATTTATTTATTTTTTTTCTTTCACCAAAACTTTATTTCTTTATTTTTGTCAACTTGTTGTGACCTGGCCTTCCTGCAGGGCAGAGCCAGCCTTGAAAGGGGCCTCCATAATGAAGGAAGCAGCTGTCTGCTACTTCTTCATGTGCTTTGGTGCAAACTCCAACGAAACAGTCCAAAGTACTGGTGGAAGGAGTGCAAGAAATGAGAAAAATGACTGTTTAATGCTTGTGCTCTCTCTATATGGGCCAGATATGGAGGTCAGACATGTGCACCAGTTCCATTGAAAACAGTGGGAGTGGCATGTGAGGGTTTTCTGAGGGCCAAATTTAGCCTCAAGTGTTCAGCTAATAGCTCATAGTTAAGGAGGAAGGAAAGAGGAGAGGCTGAAAGATGGGAGAAAGAATTAAATAAAGCTGGAAATAAAAACCAGTAGATAAGTGTTTAAAACCAGCAAGCACCACACAAAATAAAACGAAGGGAAAGGCGTTTTAGATTGTCTCTCCGTGATGACACTTTTCCCCCTTGTATCTCCAGCTGTTGCTTTACTGTTTCTGTTCTGCTTCTCTCTGCTTGTTCCCGCCAGTTCTTCTTTTCCCCACTTTCTTTTGGAGAAGGAAGAGAGGTGGCCTCTCAGAGCAGGCTTTTTTTTTTTATCAGAACCTCTTGAACTCAAAAATGTGGCCTGCACAGACAGCCTTTTGGTGGTTTGAATGCTTTAAATTGCCAGAGAGGTCCCCGGCTGAGTAGCTGATCTGCAATGAGGGTCCAGTGCTGAGAGCTGCCGAACACGTTCAAGTTCCATACATGCAGAGGCTGATCAGCACTTCACAGATTGGGTCCTGCTTGTCCAGCTACCCTGTGCATACATGCAGGATAAGGAGTATACAATAAGTTAACAATTTTTTGCAATTCTAAAAAGTGTTTGAGAAATGTCAGATCTGATCTGGTATAAAGCCCAACTCTGTTCTTATTGGAGTCAATCAGAGTCTTGCCAGCAACACCACAGAAGGAGGGTTGCGCCTTGGGGGAGGAAATAATTCTTTTTTTTTTTTTTTTGGAAGTCTTTTAAAAATAATGAGGAAAGCGATTTATTTGACAGTTGACTTGATGCGATTAATTTAGTCCATATCACTTACTGAATTAGAGTAAGTGGGATTAAAAAGATTCCTCCTAATAGACTTCCCATTTGTCAGACTGCCTGCCATACAAAGGACTTGTTAGTGAAGTGTTTTCCCTTTGTTTTAAATAGCAATCCAAGTTCTGGTCATATGACTGAAAGGGAAAAGGACGAAGCTGTAAGAGCTGGCTGAAAAATTTCAAATTTCAAAATTTTCTGAAGGTGGGGGGCAGAAAAAAAGGAAAAATATTTTTCAAAAAACTTTTGATCAGCTCTAAAAGGGTAGATATGGTTAAGTGTGTGTGTGTATGTGTAATTTTTCTAATAAACACATACCCTGAATACAATAGATGAAAATCTTAGTGTAAAAAAAAATAGAACCAACTAACACCTATTATTACAAATGTGTATACATACCGATTGTACGCTTTTAATGTGTAAAGAATGGACTCTGGGAGGTGGAGTGGCATCTACAAACATATGTTGTTGGCTACCATTTCTTATCAATTATAAGTGCTGTTTTGCCAAAGAGCTTTATGTACAATTCATTCCTTCATTTTTCTGCAGCTAATCATCTACATCAAAGTGATGCAAAAATGGAAACATGGTAAGTATCTCATTTTTGTTTTGTTTTTGGGAAATATTGAAATAAAATGATCTGAACTATGAGGTAAAGGTAAACTAGGCAGTCCACGTACTAAAACCATTCCATGAAGAAGAGTTTACTCCTACAAAGAAGACGTCACTAATAATATCGGGCGTGGGCTGGGGAGGGAAGACTTTAATACTCACAAAAATGTATTCCATAAATATGTTCCTTTACTTCCGTCGCATTTAATCCGGAGTCTCAAGTAAAAGGGGGAAATCTCTGAACACAAAGCAACACTTCTGCAAGAAATAAGTGGCTTAATTCAGTTACCTCACCCGCCACTCAAATGCCTGATCTGTTTCTGGACAGCGTCAGGAAAACTGCTCCTTGTTTCAACCTTTGAGACGGAATCCCTCTTTTTTGGGAGCAAGGGGGGCAGGTGACTGTATCGGGAGAAAGCCTCTAGGGAATGGCCTCCTACTTACCCCCAAAGCAATGCTCTAAGTGCAGTCAGAGCCCAGCTACGCAACAAGTAGACTCGGGCTACATCTAGGCTACAGCTGGGATCGATGCTCCGAGATCGATCCACTGGCGGTTGATTGAGCTGGTCTAGTGAAGACCCGCCAGATCGACAGCAGATCACTCTCCAGTCGACCCCTGTACTGTATGCCCGATGAAAAGAGTAAGGTAAGTCAACTGGAGAGTTTCTCCTGTCGACACCCCGTGGTAACTCGACCTAAGGTTGTGTAGTGTAGGTCGACTTACTGAGGTGGCGTAGACATAGTCTAAGACCTTTAGCTACATCACCTCAGTCAGGCCCAATAAAATCCCTTATATTAATGGACCCAGCTGCTATGTGTTTCCTTATCTCCTAGGTGACTATTCTGCCAGATCGCTTGCAAGTGAAACTCCCGTTACCTAATGGTTAAAAATCTATATTCCCAAAAAGGGTGTTGATGATGCTGATGCCATGCAGGGAAGGTCATTTAGCCTATATGACACTGGAAAATGCTGAGGCAGTACCAGTTGCTGGGGATGTCGGGAGGAGATTTGGGGATTGGTCCTGCTTTGAGCAGGGGGTTGACCTCATGAGGTCCCTTCCAACCCTGGTATTTAAAAAAAAAAAAAAAAAAAAGAGAGAGAAATCAGAGTGGGAGTCTTGGTTGGAGCCAGTCCCATTCCATTTCCTGCAATCTGGAAGCACAGCCAATTCCCAGGCCTGTCTGAGAGGCTTCCCCTGCTTTGTGCTGCTCATGGGTCGCAATCCGTGCCTTGCACTAGGAAGCAGAAGGGGTTAGGCAGTTGAAATCAGCATCTAAGAGGTGAAGTAACACAAGCAGCAAGCTGAGGCCAGTTCAAGTGTGAAGAGGCGGTCCCGTGGGGGAGGTAAGGGAGTGGAGAACATAAGCCTACTGAAGTAAGGGATACTTTTGACCCTTCTGGGTGGGTGAGAGCAGGAAGGGAGATGGAAGTGTTCTGTGGGAGACTGCAGTAGTGTTTTCTCAGCTTGCATCCCTTGCCTTAGGATTCTTAGGGTGTATATACCTTTTTTATTAAGGGGCTAAGGATTAATTATTTCTGTGTATTAAAAAAATGAGACCTAGCTAATGTAAACCAGATAATACTGAACAGGAAAAGAAATTCTCTGAGAGTGAAGACTTAGTTTTCCTTAAAGACTGAGAATTGAATCACTGCAAGGAACCAGTTCATCATCTCAGTATTGTCTATTTGTATGATAGCAATGGTATGTTGGCGAAGGAGAGGAGACATCAGTTCCACCAGAAGGGGAGAAGTATGAATTCCACTGGTTCTGGGAGAAGCAGTGCAACGGTTTCAAGGTGAAAGAACTATATTTTGGAGGATATGGCACAGTTCAGTGGGATTTATCATTCTTTTTCTGCCAATAGTTACTACTTCTATCCCTAAGATAGATGGACTTGGCTTGATTTATATGTATTATTGTGCTTAGTAGCAAAAGAGAGATTAATTTGGTTATTTGAAAGAACTTGAAATTTTTTTCTAGCTGTGGCTCTCAGAAACTAAGGACAAGTGGACTGGAACCCTGGAAATGCCTGAACTTTAGAAGCATTTCAGATTTCAAGACCTTTGGGTTGTGGGTTGGGTTAATAAATAAATAAAATGTTTGGATCTGAATGTTGACTGGGTTCATCTCTCTAATGGCTTGAACAGAAATGCCAGATGTAAACCCCTCCAAAACTTATGACTTGGGCCCATCGCACTGAGCTGCAGGAGACAAAACTTCAATAGGGCACAGATTGGGGGGCTGAAATAGCAACCAGATTGAAGGGATCATGTCCTAAAGAGAGCCATTGTGTAGAAAAATCTCTTGTTTTTCATTTGTCTAGTGTTTCTGAATTACTGGATCTTTACGAGGAAGACCCTGAAGAAGTACTCTATAACCTTGGATTTGGAAGAGATGAACCAGATATTGCTTCTAAAATCCCATCAAGATTTTTTAATTCATCATCGTTTGCCAGAGGGATTGATATCAAAGTGTTTTTGAATGCCCAAATGCAGCGCATGGAAGTGGAAAATCCAAATTTTGCTTTAACAAGTAAGTATACTTTTAAAGTGAAGGTTAATTTAAGCTTTTAAAATTTTGTAAACAACCAGAAAAGGAAACCTGTAGACTGGTATTCTGGAAAGCTTTTATAGTCTTGGGGTCAAATTTTGGTCCTGTTTAATTGTAACTATTTCAAGATGTGATGTGTACGTGTTTGGGCAGGTTTTTGGAGTGGGGAAGGAAGGTGCCCCATCATTATCCTTCACGTTCTGAGTTGTATGTTGCTTTTTGTGAGTCTCTGCTAAGCCATCTTTCATTTCAATTTTAAAGCACTGAAACAAGCTACAACAAAAACACTCTTAAGAGACTTTTCTTGTCCTGTAGACGCTTAAGGTGAGATTTCAGAAAGTGCTCAGTGTTGACCTAATTCTGTTCCCATTGAAGTCAGTCGTAAAACTCCTATTGACTTCACTGGAAGCACAGTTAGGCCAAAGTTGAACCTTCCGAGAACTCCACCATTGGTGTGCAGAGCATCAACATAGTATTGAAAGAGAGGGGGAAAAAAAGTAATTGACGCATTCCATTACAGCAGTACTTGGAGTGGGAAAAGCTGACTAAGTATTGTCAGTACTCACAGTTTTACTTTACCTGTGTTTCTGTACTTAATGTATTTATAAGGGCTCTCCCTACCTTTCTTGTTCTGCAGTTATAAAGTGCTCTTACAAAAACTTCCGATTGTTAAGGGTCAAGGGATCACTTGTGGTTTTCAGTAGTAGGTAGTATTATAACCACTCTTGAGAGCCCTTGATAATTTCAGAAAGAGGCATGTCGGGGTTGCCCTTTTAAAATATCATGAAGACAGCCTATATTTCTAGGTAACTCTTAATGTTCTTAAACTAGTATTTACATACTGTGTCATACAAAGACTCAGTACCTCTTTATACCACAAGACTCTAAATTGTAGGTATAGAGGACAAGCTTATACATAAATAAAATATTATCTATACATTTTTTAAATGTTGACCTTAGAAATCAGCTTTGATATATGTGTGTATTACAATACATTCCTAACATGTTGCTGATATACTCTTGAAATTCTATATAAGGACAGGTGATCTCACTTTTACAAAAGTCTCAGAACATAGACCTGAATAAAAATGGATGATCATAAAGATAAGGGTTCACAACATCCAAAGTGAATTTTGATGTGAATTTTACATAAGGGAGAGAGATGTTCTTTGGATAATGCAGATATTTGGGGTTCGGAAATCTGGCTTTACCTGTGCACTGTAAATTTTGGTTGTTTTGTTTACTCATTCCAGAGAGAAGAATTAGTTGCAAGTCCCAATACAGTCTTAGCTAGGCTGTACAAATATTAGATGCAATAGCATCAATTATTCTCTTAAACATTTAACTTCTGATTTGTTCTTGTGCTTCAGGTCGTTTTCGTCAGATTGAAGTGCTTACTACTGTGGCCAATGCTTTTTCTTCCTTATATTCCCAAGTTTCTGGGACTCCTTTGCAGAAAATTGGCAGCATGAATTCAGTGTCTTCCAACAAAGAGACCTCCAACCCTGCTCCTTTAAATCGAAGCAATACTGCAAGTCGTTTAATGAAGACCCTATCAAAACTCAATCTGTCTATACCCCAGCAGGCAGGAGAAAGTAGCAGCTGCACAACTCCCCCAGCTGTTGAAAAAGGGAAAATGCCACCTGGCCAAGGGACTGAAGAAAATGATGTCAAAAATGAATCAAAATTACCCAAACACTTAAAAAAGAAAGATTCTCCATCTCTGGCTACAGTAAAAGAGGAGATATCTAGTAATCAGCCCAATATTATAGACATACTTAATGCCACAACTCTTTCTGCTGGAATTAGTGACAAACAAGGAACTCAGGATGATAATGTGCCTCATACAGATGAGCAAAAGAATGACTCACCAAGTCACCAGAATAGATTGTCTGAAGAATCTGGTATTGTGGACTCCTCCAATCTCAGTAGCGATGCTAATATATCTACAAATAATGAGCTTGAAAATAGCACTGAGCTGCAAAATCCATCTACATCAACCCCAGATAAAGAACCTTGTGCTCCCATAGAATCTCCATCCATAACTATTCTAAAGCTACCGCAGAAGGACTCCTTTGAGATGGAAGAGGTAGGTGGAAAGAAATTACCTTATTTTGCAGAGTTGATGTAGCCTTTGTCGTTCCCTACACTGACACAGGAAACATTGAGACAAGACTGTCCTTAAACCAAACAAACCCAAAAGGCTGGTAAAAGAGAAGGTTGTTTGACGTGCAGCTCCATGCCAGGAAAATACATTCTTTTAAACTGATTTTTGATTTTGCATGCAGTGTTTTGTGGGTGTTTTTAGTTAAGCTTCTAGTTTTTCCTCTATCATTTTAATTACTGTTTTCCTTTTAAAAAGGCTAACTCTACAGCAACAGATGACGTCCTTGGCTCTACTAGTAGTGTAAGCAACATAGCTCCCTGCTCTGCTGAGTGTTAGTGATGTCACTTGTTCTAGGAGAGTTAGGAACATTAGCTTATAGCTTAGACGATAAAACCTTTCACTTCCATGTTCGTGAAATGATCTTTTTTACATTTTGGAAAGTGAGAACTGCTCACAGTAATTAGAGGTTGCAGCATCCCATTAGGCCATCTAACTCAGTGGTTCTCAACCTTTTTTCATTTGCGGACCCCTAACCATTTTGAATAGAGCTGCAGACTCTTTTGGAAATTTTAGACATAGTCTGTGGTCCCCCAGGGGTCTGCGCATCACAGGCTGAAAACCATTCTTCTGTGGTAACAACAACCTTTCGCGGACCCCTTAGTTGTCGTCTGAGGACCCCCAGAGGTCTGCAGACCATAGGCTGAGAGCCACTGATCTAACTCACTCTCCACCAGTGCAGGAATTTCCTCTCCAGTATAGTCTACAGTGGTTTGTTAGGTGACCCTTTACGTGCCCCAGAATGATGGGGCCCACACCATTTTTCTCTGGAGGCTATTCTACTGGATCTCCCTGTTGGGAAGTGACTTTTTCTGATAATCAATTTAAATTGTCTTATTTTTCATTTCTTTGAATTCAGGTAGCTTGCAGTCCCTAGCAAAGCTTGCCACTTCTGCATTTCAAACAATTCCTTCCTATCAGAAAGAACTAGATCCTGGATGGTTTATTCTCTGACTGGACTGTATGCTTTTTGGATCAAGTCCTTTAACTTGTAACTTACAGGCCCCCAAAGTTTCCACTTACAAATTCCTCAAGAAAAATATTGCTTGATTTGCAAATTTTCATTTAGTATGATCTAAAAATGATGCTGTGTAATCAAGTATCCTGCCTCCAGCAATGGGCTAGTCCCTTTATTACCCCCATAAAAACTCTAGCCAACTATTTCAGTGATGGTTGTCCAGGAGGGATATTCTGTCCTAGTTCCCTGTAGGTGGTCTTTTAGACTCATGAGGTTTGCTTTGTTATCCAGTGAGTGCAGAAACTAATAATCTCAAACTGGACATAACAATACTGAACAGGGGAGGGATAGCTGAGTGGTTTGAGCATTAGCCTGCTAAACCCAGAGTTGTGAGTTCAATCCTTGAGGAGGCCATTTAGGGATCTGGGGGCAAAAATCGGGGATTGGTCCTGCTTTGAGCAGGGGGTTGGACTAGATGACATCCTGAGGTCCCTTCCAACCCTGATATTCTATGATTCCTACTCATACTAGTAATTATAAGATGTGTCTAACGAGTTATGGATTAACATAGAATCATAGAATATCAGGGTTGGAAGGGACCCCTGAAGGTCATCTAGTCCAACCCCCTGCTCGAAGCAGGACCAATTCCCAGTTAAATCATCCCAGCCAGGGCTTTGTCAAGCCTGACCTTAAAAACTTCCAAGGAAGGAGATTCCACCACCTCCCTAGGCAACGCATTCCAGTGTTTCACCACCCTCTTAGTGAAAAAGTTTTTCCTAATATCCAATCTAAACCTCCCCCACTGCAACTTGAGGCCATTACTCCTCGTTCTGTCATCTGCTACCATTGAGAACAGTCTAGAGCCATCCTCTTTGGAACCCCCTTTCAGGTAGTTGAAAGCAGCTATCAAATCCCCCCTCATTCTTCTCTTCTGCAGGCTAAACAATCCCAGCTCCCTCAGCCTCTCCTCATAAGTCATGTGTTCTAGACCCCTAATCATTTTTGTTGCCCTTCGCTGGACTCTCTCCAATTTATCCACATCCTTCTTGTAGTGTGGGGCCCAAAACTGGACACAGTACTCCAGATGAGGCCTCACCAATGTCGAATAGAGGGGGACGATCACGTCCCTCGATCTGCTCGCTATGCCCCTACTTATACATCCCAAAATGCCATTGGCCTTCTTGGCAACAAGGGCACACTGCTGACTCATATCCAGCTTCTCGTCCACTGTCACCCCTAGGTCCTTTTCCGCAGAACTGCTGCCTAGCCATTCGGTCCCTAGTCTGTAGCTGTGCATTGGATTCTTCCGTCCTAAGTGCAGGACCCTGCACTTATCCTTATTGATGTTTAACATCCTTACAGATGTTTTGTGAGAGCTTTTAAATGGACACTGTCAAGTAGTCTCCAAATTTGACCTATTTTAAATTGTCCTATCCAGTGATGATGAAAATCCTTCAGAATTTAAATGTAATATATTTGTTGATGTGATTTTTTTTTTTTAAAAACAAACAAACAAACAAAAAAACTCCCACCCTCTTGATTGAAAAACACAAAGAGCAGATAACAAGGATTGCGTGTCTTCTTTTCAAGCAGAACCTAACAAATTCTATGTCTGGTGCTATGTTGGCACTGGAAAAGCGTGAAGCTTTTGTAACACAACCAAGGAAAACTTGACTATTGTTAGGTTTTGTTACACACATGATGATCAGATTGGATTTACAAATCTGAGATGATTTTTCTTTTCTTTTGCAATGCTGGGCATTATAGGGTAGGTTGAAATGATACAAAACTTGGTGTCTTCCACTGAATTTTCCTTTGAGTTGGACACTTTAAGGAAAACATGACCCAGAACTGAAAAAGGGACTGCTGAAACCTCTGCAACCCAAAACTGATGAGTTTGTGCAGCTCTAGTTGACATAGTTTGCAATGCTATCAGTGCATAAACACAGCTGTTTTAGCATGATGAAGTAAAAGGTAGGACAGAGTTGTGGTGAGTTTTTGTTTATACAATAAGAGTATATACATTTCAACTGCTTTCTAATCCCCAGGAGGGATTCTTATTTTTTTTCAGCAAAACTGAATGTTATCTGGTAGTTTTAATTTTATTTTCCTGCATTTTAAAGAGGGTACAATGAACAATAAACAATATTAGAAGCGATGCTTCACCCACTCTTTCCTAAGCTTTGTTTGGAACGTATTCCTACACATCAGAAAGATGACAAATATATTAAGGAAGCTCTTCCCAGGCTTTCTAAGGCTCTCTCAGCTCCATTAGGAAGGCTGTCTCTGTAAAGCTAGCCAGTGTGGGAGTGAGTTAGAGCAGGATTTCCCTCAAGCAACCTCTGTTCAGTTAGCCAATTAGATTCACTAAGGTCTGTCTCCAGCTTCAATATTGGCTAAAGAGATGGGAAGGAGTAATGGGCTTGTGTTGCGAGGCAGCACACTTGGATTGCAAACACAGCTCTGATCCAGTAGCTCAGCCAAGGTCAGGAGGTAGAAGGCATTTAAGATGAAAAGGAGATTGGCAGTTGAAAGGCAGAGCCTAGCCATCAGAAACAAAGAGAAGGGAAGAGAACCAAGGTGTCTTTCCTGGAAGACCAGTGCAATCCAAGGGCCTGTAAGACTGACTGTTCTCAATTTTTTTTAAAAAGTAAACCGATTTAATTCAAATATTTATTTCCTGCTTTGTAACTTGTCTTAAACAAGTAGCTATATTTTGCAAAATACCAGGAACTGTGTTGAATCAGTCTTACTCTTTCTTTGAGGGGGTGGAATCGGGGCCATGATGCTAGATTTAGGCTTCTACTGTGCTAAGGGCACATGCAACAAAAAGTCCCTGCCACAAAGAATTTATTTTCCGAGTACAGATTATACCTAATTGAAGTATAAAATGAGAGGTAACAGGTGGATAAAACCAAGAGACGAGTAAGAGTGAGGTTGGTTATGAGTAGTGCTTTAAACAGCAGTCAGCCACGCCTTACATGCATTACAGCAGTGCCCCTCACTCAGACCTTTCTGGATGTTAGAATGTTCAAAAGGATTGCTGAGTTCTGCTTCAGTGAATCACTTCTCATTGCCAAAGCTGCCAAGAAAGATAATACAAATGACCAGTTTCTGATAATTAATAACTGGTGGCTGATTGTGAGCTACTTGAGCCTAATGAGTTTTGAAGAAATAGCTTTTCTTGTATCTCGTTCTTGTGGTCTTATAACTGGAATTTTACAAACTGCCTTTACAGCAGATTAAAACATCAGCTATTGTGCCAGTTGTGTTGCATTCATTTTTTCCTGCAAGGCACTTTTTAAAACACTTCATATCTAAACGTTAATGGTGGCATTGCTTTGGTTAAAGTAAATGGAGTTGCACTTGCTTACATTGGGGTTAAATGTAAATGTACATTGGGCCTAAAATGTTGCTGAGCAAAAATATTAAATGCACAGGACTTGGACCTGCGGTCCTCAGTCAAGAAGTCAATTTGTGAGCTGCATAAAGTGTTTTAGGTCCTGTGCTGCATTGAAGATGCTCAGCAGCCTTCAGAATCTTAAGCTCTTTGACAAAGGTAGAGCAAAGTGCTTTAGACTGTTTTTTTCCCCCTAAACACATTATATCTTTGATATCATTTATCAGTTTCTGTTTTCTCATAAGTAAAGCTCAAATTGCTCCTGGTTGTTTAATTTGTATTCTATCTCATTTTAATAAGCAAAGAGCCAGTTTTTCACCTCATGTTTTGAAAAATCTCCATATTCCTTTTAAGAAGTCCTTTTGACACTGGAAGTTTCCATTTTAATAAATTGGAGTTTCATAAGACAAGCTCTGATTTTACTAGAAAACAGAAACAAGGCAATTTTATCAGTACTTAACATCTTAAGTTTCGGCATCAAACTGTGAAAGTTGAGAAGTGGGTAAACTCAGGTCAAGTGCGAACAAAGATCTCTTTATTTAAAAAGACACTGACTTTTTTTTTCCCCTTAATAAAATATAATATAAATATTTCAGTGTGGAATATCATGAGTTAAAGTAATCTGTGAAACCTGAGAGGAATCAAATGCTCTTTAAAAAAAATGGTCTTCTCTTCTTGGCACTCTTATTTCTGTAATGGTTATTCCAACATGGTTCAACAGTGATAGCAGAGATTATAGCTTGAATACATTAAAATGTAACCATTTTAGTTACTGAAGAATATATAGTAGCTTCTGTGATCATATTATCATATTTTTCATTCTAAGATTTATTTTTTTCATTTTGACATTGCGGCTGGATATACTTTAGACAGCCATAAAGTCTCTTAGTGATGTGGTCATGGATTCTAGACAACCAACTTAATTAACAAATAGGGGCAAGTTGTTGTTTGAGGAATTGATTATAACAGAAGAATGCAATCCCAGTTCCTCATTTAAGGACAACTAGAGGATTTGAAAATTCCTCACAAGGATGAGTTCCTTTGGAATCAATGCTTTACTCTAACTAATCTTTGTGGAATAGTTTGTGTGATAATTTTAAACGTTATATCCATTTTCATATTATGCAGTTATAGCCTGAACTTCTTTTTCAGTAGCCTATATTTGCGAAGATGATTATTTTACCTCTGGAGACAGTCTACACAGTCAGGAGGAACAGATCTGATGCTATTCTTATTGTAGAGTTTAATCCCATTTGAAGTCAGTTGGAGCTGCTATCTTTTCCCCACTGAAGTCAAGAGCAGACCCGTAGACTGCTGAGTACTTCCTGAATCTCCTGTAATTGAGAAAATGTATTTAGCATTTTGCTTTATTCTTGCAGCAAAGATCACATCAATGTAAATATATTTTTTTGCTTTTGACAAATACATTTAAAAAGAGCAAAATACCAATTTTTGTGTGAAATATCGGTACTTTTTTTTTTTTTTTTTTTAGCTGAGTCTAGCTACAGATGCAGTTGGGAGTTTCTCTCCTTGTGAATTTTGAATTTAGTTAGACTACTACATTAGTGTGGGGTTTTATTTTTACAGTCTAGCCTTGCATGCGAACTAATGGATCTTTTGTTACATACAAAAAAGAAAATGTATTAGGGCTTTCAAACAAAACAAAGGCCTTTCTGTTGAGATTTTAAACATATTCTTTTCATTGTTTGAATGGTCACATGAGAACTGTTTACTTAACAATAAGTTTTACTGTTTTGCAAAAGGACTAAGCAGTAGGATTAATTTTCCATGGTATGTAATTTGAAGTTTCCCATTTGGAATCTTCATGGCTTACAACATGCTATCTTCCATTTTATGTACTGGGAAACGCAAGAAGCATTTCTCAGAATAATAGTGTAGCTAAGAATGGATGCAATCCTGACAGGAGCTGAGTTCCTCCTAAGAAGAACTCATTAAACTCATATTGCAGTGAAATACTCAGCATTTCAAGATGACACCTTGCAAGATGACACTATATGTAGTGTGTTTACTTCAAGATGGCCACTTGTTTCAGTACACGAAGGGTATATCTATACTACCCGCCAGATCGGTGGGCAGCGATTGATCCAGTGTGGGTAGATTTATCACGTCTAGTCTAGACGCAATAAATTGACCCCCGAGCTCTCTCCCATCGACTCCTGTACTCCACCGCTGCAAGAGGTGCAGGCAGAGTCGACGGGGGAGCGGCAGCAGTCGACTCACTGCAGCGAAGACACCACGGTGAGTAGGTCTAAGTACGTCGACTTCAGCTACGTTATTCATGTAGCTGAAGTTGTGTAACTTAGATCGATTTCCCCCCCCCTAGTGTAGACCAGCCTAAATGTATTTTATTCACACATCATGCTTCTTATTTATGCAAGAGGCTAAAAAGAACTGCATTTCCCAAAGGGTATGAAATAATGTGAATGGAAAAAGCAATGTACCATGGTAAAGATAGAATTACATTACTAGTTTAGTCTTGTGTCAAAGAGTGATAAGATTCTCAATATTAACAGACTATTATGTCACAGGATGGTGACCTAGTGTTTATGGGAATTAATGTAAGGCGAGACAGAGGCATTATTTTGCAAAACTGGAAGCATTGTTGCAGAGATTGGTATTCTTTTACAGTTCTCTTACAATGCTAAATTTAAGAATTATTTTAATTTGCAAGATAAGATACGTTAGAATAACGGTTGCTACCTGTTGTTGCAGACCTGGTGGATTAAAAAAAGATTCCCTGAAACTGTATACGCTGTACACAATCTGAGGTGCAGGAACACGTTCCACCGGTATAACTAAATATACAAATCTCCTCTCTTCTAGATTCAAAGCACAGAGGGAGAAGCAGTACATTTTCCAACTTCTCACCAGCTATACTTGACCAATTCAAGAAGAGGTGAGTAGACTTCTAGTCCTCGGAGCCAGGGCAATCCTAAAAGTGTCTCTGAATCTTGAAGTGCTGACTCGGGTATTTAAAACTACTTAAGTTGTAATCCTCCAAAAAAAAGGGGGGGGGAGGAGCCCTTCTTTTCAATTAAGTTTAAAATCAGAAGGTAATTGCAACGTGGCACCCTAAATTCAGGAGATGAGGCAGCCTTACAACCTCAATTAATGTTATGACTTTTGTACCATTGATGATGGCGCAGAGAAACTGAAATGATGATTGAGTTTGTATGTTTTTTTTCCCATCCAGATCTTGTAATATAAGATTCCCATTTAAACTAAAATTATATTGTTTTAAACCTAAATTGTATGGTATATCCAGTTTTTTACTATTTGCTATGCTACGTCTGCATTTTGACTACACCAAGGGTCAATCTGTGTGCACTTGGTGGAAGTGCTAGTTCTTCAGATGGCAAAGTCCCTGACCTGGATTATGTAGCACATTTGTTGCACGCTTTCATCTTGAATGACGTTATTTTATATTTTGGACAGGGAGAGGGGCAAGGCAGAGGTTTAAATTAATTTTTTCATTGTTATTGCTTCTCATGCAAAGCTGGCAAATGAAGTTTAGACTCCAGCTGTAACCAATGAAAGACTAGACCCAGATGTATTAAGTGAATGGTTCTTTTAGGGAATGTATACGTGGACGCCTGATCCCAGCAAAAACTAAAGAGAGACAGAAATCTGTTTAAAGCAACAATTTAAGAGATTAACAAATTTAAGTTGTATAAAATGAGGTGGTCTTCTAACAAGAGCCGTAAAGGTGCATTCACTATGTTTGAGGATACCTTGAAGTGAACTCTGAAGGTTAAAAACTGCCTAATAAGGATGGTTTCCTGTATAGGTACTGCAGTTTTTCTCAGAATACACGTACAGTTGCACTGACTACTAGTCCGCTGTTGTGAAAGGTAGGACAGGAAAAGAGAAAGTGACAGAAGTTCTGTCAGTAACTAACCTCTTTCACAGAATCTCCATCTTGATTTCTTTTTTCTCAGGATTGTACACACGTTTGGTATACCTGTCTATAGGTACAGTTGATATTTGACTACAGTCCCCAGGTAAAAAGCTCTGTGCAGTTTGTATGGCAGAGATCTGATTTTTTTGAAGGGGTTTCCTATTTGTCAGGTCTTCACCAACATTGAAGGAAGTTCAAAGCCTTAGTAGCTACACTTTTCCCACCAAAAACAGTCTTCTATTTCTAACTGAAGGTATGTTATATAGACCTCCACCCACCTCAGGAAAAAAATGTGCCCAAAGCCCTGCATAATCTTGGTGCTCATGAAAGGTGCCAGACAGCCCCAGCAATGGAAAACTTCTGGATAGCCACAAAACTGGTATAATTGGCAGCAGCAGTACATGCTTTACCATATTGCCCCTCCACTGTGCTTCAGCTCAGTTCTGGGAACAGCTGCATAGAAGTGAGAGAATAGTTAATTTTCCATGCCTATGCACATTCTCGGCTGAATCTACTGAGAAGGGTGCTAATTGTGATGGGGACAGCTACTATGCTAGAAAGTAGTCTGAGCCTAAACATTTATTTCACATATGATACAAAATAACTGTCAAACCTCAGCAGACTTTGTGTCATTATCATGCTACAAGCCATCTACTTTCCTGTTTTGTTAAACATTTACCTTTATTTGATTGTTGGGTCAGTTCTATTTATCTTCTCTATTACAATGATAGCGAAACTGTCACTTTAAACATAAAAGTTGAGACTATTTCTAAACATTACTGTTTTAGTGTAAGAATCTTACAAGGCCATACCAATTTCAGTGAAGTTTCAAGAAGAGAAGCATTTTAGGTGACTAGTGATTTTTGGGTGCTCAAATGGAGACAAGGGGCCTGATTTCAGAGAGCAAGTGCTCAACAAATGCAGAGGCACCAAAAACTACTAGTTGCGTTGGGAAAAATCTTGGCCGCTGTCTCTGAACAAGAGTCCTAGGCCTAGTCTACACTGGGGGGGGGGAAATCGATCTAAGTTACGCAACTTCAGCTACATGAATAATGTAGCTGAAATCGATGTACTTAGACCTACTCACCGCGGTGTCTTCGCTGTAGTGAGTCGACTGCTGCAACCCCCCCCGTTGACTCTGCCTGCACTTTTTGCGGCGGTGGAGTACGAGAGTCGATGGGAGAGCGCTCAGGGGTCGATTTATTGCATCTAGTCTAGACGCGATAAATCAACCTCTGCTGGATTGATCGCTGCCCGCCGATCCGGCAGGTATTATAGACATACCCTTAGTCTTGCTAGGGATCCCTTAGCTCAGTTCAGCTCTGAGTGGAAACTCTAGTTCTTTGTGACAAAGTATTTGTTGTGAAGTATTTTAACATACACTAACTTGTTTCAGTTGCATGGTTTCATTGTACATAAGCACCCAAACAGAAATACATTTTTCACATGTAATCTTCACAGATGCAGGCTTGTGTCTTTGTTTTTGGAAGGCTGTTTCTCTATCCATACCAGGGTGGTGCTGTTCAGAACAGAATATTATGAATTTATGAGATATAAAAGGAGAAAATACTTATAATGACATTGTACTTCCAAAAGGAGGACTGTGGCTGCTTACTCTGACTTTTTTTTATTGTAGTTTCCAAGGCATTTTTAAGAGGGTCTACAGTAAAATGTACAGTATTTAAACTAAAAATGGGTGGTTCTTTTCCTTTCCATTGAAATAGGCTGGCGATTATTAAAACATGCCTAAACGATGCTGAATTCTACAGCAGCCAGTGTCATCTATTAGCACACAATTTCATTTTTAAATTAATGTTTTTTTATTATAAATGGCAAGCTTATTTTTTAAAGTGGCTTGCAAATTATTAAGAACATGAAAACGGCCATACTGGGTCAGAGCTAGGGTCCATCTAGCCCAGTATCCTGTCTTCTGACAGTGGCCAATGCCAGGTGCCCGAGAGGGAATGAACAGAATAGGTAATCATCAAATGATCCATTCCTTGTTACCCATTCCCAGCTTCTGGCAAACAGAGGCTAGGGACACCATCCCTGCCCATCCTGGCTCATAGCCATTAATGGACCTATCCTCCATGAATTTATCTAGTTCTTTTTTGAACCCTGTTATAGTCTTGGCCTTCACATCATCTTCTGGCAAGGAGTTCCACAGATTGACTGTGCACTGTGTGAAAAATTACTTCCTTTTGTTTGTTTTAAACCTGCTGCCTATTAATTTCATTTGGTGACCCCTAGTTCTTGTGTTATGAGAAGGAGTAAATAACACTTCCTTATTTACTTTCTCCACACCAGTCATGATTTTATAGACCTCTATCATATCCCCCCCCAGTCATCCCTTTTTCAAGCTGAAAAGTCTTATTTATCTCTCCTCATATGACAGCCATTCCATACCCCTAATAATTTTTGTTGCCCTTTTCTGAACCTTTTCCAATTCCAGTATATCTTTTTTGAGCTGTGGCGACCACATCTGCATGCAGAATTCAAGATTTGGGCGTACTGTGGATTTATATAGAGGCAATATATTTGTTTTCTGTCCTATTATCTATCCCCTTCTTAACGATTCCCAACATTGTGTTCGCTTTTTTGACTGCCGCTGCACATTGCGTGGATGTTTTCAGAGAACTATCCACAATGACTCCAAGATCTCTTTCTTGAGTGGTAACAGCTAATTTAGACCCCATCATTTTATATGTATAGTTGGGATTATGTTTTCCAACGTGCATTACTTTGTATTTATCAACATTGAATTTCATCTGCCATTTTGTTGCCCAGTCACCCAGTTTTGAGAGATCCCTTTGTAGCTCTTCACAGTCTGCCTGGGACTTAACTATCTTGAGTGCTGTTGTGTTGTATTGTTTTGTTTTGCTATTAGTGTCTTAGTTTGTCAAACACTGCATGGAGAACGCTAAGTATCTCTAACATGGTAAGACCAGCCTAATGTACTTTTTAGGTCATGTCTTGCAAATGGTACTGAACTAGTTTATCCAGTATGCTCAGAGTTGGCATTTGTTATTACATAATTCAAATGTAGCTATGTTTTGCTTGTGGGGTTTTTGTAGGGAGACTGTAGAGTGAAATGAAGAGCTTCAGTTGCTTTGTGCTGTAAACATAAAGTTCTGCTAAATGTCCAATATAAAAAAACGATTGCAAAGTTAGCTGGAAGGAAGCTTTTGTTAGCTGGAAAACAAAATTCTTCATTTAATGATGACTTGCATTTATGCAACAGCGACTTCTTTCCGGCTCCTTCTGAATAGAGCTTCACAAATACAGGCTGTACATCTGAGATGTAAGAGACATAGTGCTATGTTTTCAGGGTCTAGTGATTTTTGAATACCAAGCTTGTGATTCCTTAGGAGTACCTGACTTTCAGAAGTTGAGCAGCCAGCTGCCAAAAATCAGACCCCTTCAAGATGTCTCAAGTTTGGCAGGCAAAATCACGAATAACTCTTGAAAATGAGGGCCATAGTTATGGGCTAGTAGTACACATTAATGGCAATACCACTGTTAATTCATTTGATATTTACTGTTCCAGGTAGGGCAGGTGGGAGTGTGTACACACGTACATATCTACAGAAAGAGAGGCCTGAAATTAGCCGGCTATTTGGGGGAGTTCATGCTCATGTCCTCCACATGCTATGACGCCCCTTCACTTTCCTTGAGGGAAGACTTGTCACGGCTTATGGTAGCGGTGTCCCCTGCTGTCACTGTGTAGTGCATATTTGGCTGTAGACAGTGATCTGAGCTCCTCTTCCAGGCAGAGTCAGCAGAGTACCAAATGGGAAAAAGGAAGCACCGAGGTGAGAGTACTCTTAGGTCCCCATAAGTAGGCACCTCGCACCCAAATCTGAAATATTGATATAAAAGCTTATTGCATTTGGGTTTAGTAGTATCCATGATGCAAAGCATTGCAACAAGTAACCCAAATATTGCTAGATGTTAATAAACAGATTCAATGCACTGCTTCTTCTTTTCTCTGCCAGATGCACAAACTCAGGCAGATGATAGCAGAAATACTATTCTGATGTTTAGGTAAGTTGCCTTTAGTTGACTGGACCGTTGGCATGATGAGAATCCTAGCTGGTTGAGAGGCAAGTAGGGTAAAGTAGAGCGTAGTTAGTTATTCCACTATTTGTTAATTACTGTGCTGTGCACCCATCAAATGCAGACATGCTTATAAATCAGGGACTCCTATATTCTCTTTTCTTCAAAGTTTTGTCGGCCTAAACGTTTTTGAATGCATAAATTGCACTGGCATATTTTGAATATTTTAATGGTTTAAATGATTTTGTTTTTTAATATCACACCAGCCATGCAGTGCAGGGAGGGTGCATTCATTCCTTTCCTAGTTTAGTTGGAAAGTGTGTTAAGTGTTCCACTTTATCTGTTCATCTTGGCTGGCTCCTGCTCTTCCCAGTTTCCCTTTCATAATCTCCTTATGGCCTCTTGCAGTCTGTTGGGGAAGAGGTCTTTGTCAAACTTTCTGAAGAGATGATGCCTATGCTACAATGCAAACAGAGGAGATGGAATGGGCTTGACTGACTTCCTCTGGCTGGTAAAAATTACACCAATCTAAGCATGTGGGAGGCCACTGAATCCAGAGGGCATTAACCTTGGTGGAGGGCAGGTGAAGTGTCATGCTCCCTTGTGTTCTGTAATGGAAGGTAGCTTTACATTAAGCTTTATGACAGAGGCAGTGCACATTTTCGACATCCAGGCATGCCCTTCATGAGCCAGCACTGCCCTTTTTTGGGGGCTGAGTTGGACACCTGCAGTCCTGATTGTGGAACATGGGTTGCAGGCACCTTGTGTGATTGTCCCTCTTCCAGGAAAACTCTCTGTTGCCTGGGGTCTGTGCCATTTTGTCCATGATCTGTCTAGCTCAGTGGGTCCTTTGCACCTTTTTCTAACCTGTATGAGCCAAATATGTGCTCCAAAATGGTGGAAAGGGAGGAGAGTCTCTGAATCTTTATCAGAAGCCCATATGCAGTTGTGAGGAAGGTACCTTTGTACATCTGCATAGCCCAGCATAGTAGCTGATAATATTTCTATTATGGACCAGAGCCAAAATCATGTAACTCGAATACTAACAGCACCCTTTCTTAATATCTTTACTGCGTACACAGTATGGCAGATGCGTGTTTTTGGTACATAAAGGGAATAGAGATAAGGTGTGTTTTTTTTGGTGTAAGGAAAAGTAGAGTAATACTGATTCATCCTTGGATAAAAGTTATCCTGTCTTTTAAAAATGCCTTGCCTGATTAACCTCAAAATGTCCCCCCACAATTAAACACATTTGTGAAATTGTCAAGACAGGTGAAATGTGGAAAAGAGGTGTGTTCCTCCCCCCCACCCCCAAAGTAGTAGTAGCTGAGGGATGCTGAAGCAGATGCAAAAATGTGATGTAACAGAAAGTGATTTAAAGTACACCGGACCCTCGCTAGAACCCGGGATTTGGGATCTATGCACAGTAAGCAGAATTAGGCTTTGAGGGTCATAAAGATTTATTGTCATGAGAGGCAATACAACTTCCTAAAACAAGAAACAGTACACATATTGGGGAATGTCTTTACCTGAAATATTAGGAATCTGTGCACTATAGCTCTGAAGTTCATAAGCAGCTCTATAAGAACATAAGAATGGCCATACTGGGTTAGACCAGTGGTCCATCTAGCTCAGTATCCTGTTTTCCGACAGTGGCCAATGCCAGGTGCTTCAGAGGGAATGAACAGAACAGGTAATCATCAAATGATCCATCCCCTGTCAGCCATTCCCAACTTCAGGCAAACAGAAGCTAGGGACGCTTCAGAGCATGGTTTTGCACACCCGCCCATCCTGGCTAATAGTCATTGATGGACCTATCCTCCATGAATTTATCTAGTTCATTTTTGTACCCTCTTGTTGTCTTGGTCTTCACAATATCCCCTGGCAAAGAGTTCCACAGATTGACTATGCATTGTGTGAAGAAATACTTCCTTTATTTGTTTTAAACTTGCTGCCTATTAATTTCATTTGGTGACCCCTAGTTCTTGTGTTATGAGAGAGAGTAAATAACACTTCCTTATTTATTTTCTCCACACCAGTCATGATTTTATAGACTTCTATCATATTCCCCCCTTAGTCATCTCTTTTCCAAGCTGAAAAGTCCCAGTTTTATTATTCTCTCCTCATATGGAAGTTGTTCCATACCCCTAATCATTTTTGTTGCCCTTTTCTGAACTTTTTTCCAATTCCAATATATCTTTTTTGATATGGGGCAAACAGAACTGCATGCAATATTCAATCCATGGTATGCCCACATCTTTATATAGAGGCAATATGATATTTTCTGTCTTATCTATGCCTTTCCTAATGATTCCCAAAATTGTTAGCTTTTTTGACTGCTGCTGCACATTGCGTGGATGTTTTCAGAGAACTATCCACAATGACTCTAAGATCTCTTTCTTGAGTGGTAACAGCTAATTTAGACCCCATCATTTTATATGTATAGTTGGGATTATGTTTTCCAATATGCATTACTTTGCATTTATCGCCATTGAATTTCATCTGCCATATTGTTTCCCAGTCACCCAGTTCTGTGAGATCCCTTCGTAACTCTTTGCAGTCTGCTTTGGATTTAACTATCTTGACTATAGTCAATCGGGATGCTTCATTTGCATATGGAGTCTGATTTGGTTAACATTTTCCTCGCTTCAGTATAATTTGTCTTGTAGGCAACAATGATTAATAGTTATTGTTAGCTAACTAGTCATGCAATTATGTTTCAGCATCTTTTGAACACTCTTTTGCAGATAGAAGAATGCAGGTGCTTTAATTCCTTATTGAATATTTTGGGGAAAATATGTCAATTAGTGATACTGCTGTTTGGTCCTCAAAGTTTTTACTATACATGTATTATATACGCCTCCATCTTAGGCAGCATGACTTCATAGATGTATAAAGTTCTGTACTATAGGAGTGTTATTGTGAAATGTACAATGGGTGTCTGCTGCAAAACTTGCCGTTCTAAGTTACCCTCATGGCGTCCAAGAGTTCATGCCCAAATATTTACACAGCAATTTTACAGCTCCGCAGCCCAAGTCTCGCAAGCCTGAGGCAGCTGACCCGGGCCAGCCATGGGTATTTTATTGCTGTGTAGGCATACCCTAAGAGGCACGGTACTGAACTCTCAGCCCATGGGTCAGGGTAGGGGCTACAGTAACATTAAGCCATGCTTGCACATCCTGGATTTCTCCAAAGGCTGAAGGGGCCTGTGGGCCTGTCTAAGTAACAGTGGTCTCTTCAGAATGCCCACTAGGCACTGTTGCTACCTGAAATCTCTGCAGTATCTCATGCTGCAAGCCTGCAGTCAACACCTGCCCCCAAAACATCTAAAATGCTAGGGCTTGTGAAGGTATCTTTGGCAGGCAGTCTTATGGCTGCCTTTGGAGTTCCTGTAACAGGAGAATCTTTCCATGGGTGGAACCAGGGCTTTTAGAGCCCCCTTTATGCTATTCCAGCCATCTTACCTAGAGTAAAGGGAATGGGGATGAGGCAGGGGAACAGGGATGAGGATCTCACTCTTTGTGCTTAGACTGATCCCCTGATTGTCATGTTTTCAGGGGCATTTTCTCAGGCTACATTTTGCATGTGGACTCTGAGCCTGTCAGGGATAAAAACAAAATCTAATTCTCTGGCTTTTTTCAGAGGTCTGACAACCACTTGCAAAGGCCTAGTGTATGTGTGGCCTTTTCTGATCCCTGACGTAATGTGAAGTTATGACTGTTTATTGCCCTCAGCTCCCTGCAGTCCGTTCTAGACTGGGAGATAGGCTGGCAGAGGCTAGTGGTCTCATGTGGTGTCCCCTTTCCCCCTTCACTGGAGGAGGGAACAGCCCTGCCATCTGCTGCAGCTGTTGGGTGGGAGGGGGGAAGTGCAGCAAACCACTGGAGCACTGACTGCATGCGTATCTGGGTGGCCACTGGCTCAGCTTTGGGGAAGGAACCTTGGAGGAAGTAAGGGGTTAGTAGCAGCAGCATAATGCAATTTTCTTTCGCCACGCTCGAACACGGGTAAGGCAAATGTAAAAGATGGCCAGTATCCCACGGCTAGTCAACATTTCCCAAGTAGGACATTTTGAGAGAGCCTTTTGTACTTTCTCGTGTTTCAAAGCAATCGCCCCCCCCCCCCCCAAAAAAACAAAACAAAACAAAAAACCCCACATGTTGCCACCAAATTTTGCTTTTTGTGATGGATGATTTGGAAATGGGACCATTCTATTTCTAGCTTTCAAAGGCATCTGTTGTCTTGGTATCTCAGCATAGCATAAAGTTAATGTGCTTTGATTTAAAAGTCTCTGTATATAAACTTTGTCACAGTTCCCTCCTCTGTGGTCCAGCAAGGACACCCGCTCTTGGCTCCTGGCTCCTCAGCCATCACCTCTCTTGGGCAGAGACCCGCATCTTTCTTCCCCCTACCTGGGTGTGAAGGCAGCACAGTTCTTTGTCTACCCTGTGATATTCCTAGCAAGCCAGAATGCCTAGACAGGCCAGGCTCCCCAGCTCCAACAAGGGCTCTGGCAGGAGTTAGTCTTTCAGACCCCACAAAGGGTTTTTTTCTGTGGCTTACCAGCTCATAACCACTTGAGCTCAGAACAAGCACACCCATGAATAGGTTAGTCTTGCCTTTGATCTTGAAATTCCATAATCAGCAGGCAATGATCCTCTCCTCAGGGCATAGCTTCAAAAGGCTGGGTTTTTGCATAACCAGAGGAAGGTGGGGCATTTGTAATCGCCTCCCTCTAGAAAGTCCCATGAAAAGCACTTGACCCTGTTTGTCCCAAAAACCCATTCTTGCCTGGCACATTGTTCAATATCCTTTGACATTTATACCACTTCCCAGGGTTACACCCCATCTCCCTCCTAGAGAGGTTAAATACAATCCCAGCCCACAATGGTACATAAACCATTAATTTAATACAATGGACCCTAAAAGATAGATAAATTTTAATTCAATAAAATCTCCCAAGGATATTGCAGGAAATTGCCAAATCTATCTCAAACTTACCATAGTTTCCTCGTTTTTCTTTACAGACCAACTATTGCGAACTGCTAGTCAGCATTCTGATAGCAGTGGCTTTGCTGAAGATTCATCTACGGATTGCTTTTCGCTTAGTCACCTTCAGGTAAGCTGCTCGTAGATTCTAGCACAATGAGTTCCTGTTCCATGACTAGGGCTCTGAGGGTATCTACGCAGCTCACGGCAGCGAGCCTCCAAGCCTGGGTCAGCAGACTTGGACTTGTGGAGCTTGCTAAAACTAGCTGTGTAGACATTGTGGCTTGGGCTCTGAAGGCTAGGGAAGGGGATATCCATGCAGCTATTTTTAGTGCCATAGTGCGAGCCCAGGTCTGTTGAGCCAAGCTGGGGAGCTCACTGCTGTGGGCTGCTGCTAGCTGTGTAGATGTACCTCTAGAGGCTACAGTAATACAAATACTAAACAATGATGATAACATTGTGGTTGGAGAAGTGGCTGATTATTGTGATACTATTTTTGTTTTGTTTTATCAGTCCTGGATCCTGACAGGATTTTCCATTTCAAGACTGGACTTGCCTGCTCTCCTTTTGTAGCTTTGCATTGACTTTTTTTGAAGTCTTCTAGATGGATAATCTGATCTGAATGATTTGGGACCTGGGATAAGCTTTACATTCAATATTTCTTGTTCACTGATTTTTGGTAAACCTTTGCTCACTGGCTGAACCTTTAAAACTGCTTCCCCTTCTTTCATAATATCCAGTGAGAAAAGATTAGTATAAATAGGACAATATGTTTTTTTTCTACTAATCATTCAGTTTTCCTATATTGATGGCTATTTTTCCACCTCACTGGGGTAAATCAAGAGAAAATTGACTGAAGTCAGTGCTTTTATGTTAGAGTAAGAGTAAATCATTCCTGGTCTGTGCTGATCTTCAAACTAGTTATAAAACTTGTCTAAGGTCCCATGTACTCCTACTAAATAAAACCATGTTGTAACTAAGTTCTTAGTGGCCTAGATGGGACCCAGTAGTGATGGTTGTCTGTGTTCATTAGAAAAATGAACTATATTTTGTTTTCTATTTTACTTGTTTTAATGGGTACATCAAGAAATTATGGTGAATGAGACAGTATTAGTTTGTGCTATGGAATGTTTAGACTGTTGCCTTCGCTGTTTTATTTCAACCAAGTACATAGTTGAATGAAAAAATCTGGGTGAGTAGTTAGGCTAATATAAGAAGAAAGTGAGAGCTTGGCAGCTGGGGAGAGGACTTGGGGAAAAAAAAAGTCTCAAGGAATAAAAATGGGTAGAGATTGTTTTCTAAAATCATGGTAAATTAGTGCCATCTACTGTTAAATAACTTACTCTAACAGCTCCTTTGAAATAGAAGAGCAAACTGAAAAAATTGGAGCTGCCAATACATTTCCCACTCCTCCAAATTCTAAAATAAAGATTTCCGAGGCGGATGTTGCATTCCTTTGGGTTGTTTTGAAGGGGTATATCAAGGACTTCTTCTATCAAAAGGAAATTGGAGGGATTCTCCTTCCAACAATTTTAAGATTGTGGAGATGACTTGTGGATGAATAAGGTATAACAGGTTTCAGAGTAGCAGCCGTGTTAGTCTGTATCCGCAAATAGAAAAGGAGTACTTGTGGCACCTTAGAGACGAACAAATTTATTTGAGCATGAGCTTTCATGAGCTACAGCTCACTTCATTGGATGCATGCTGTGGAAAATATAGTGGGGAGATTTATATACATAAAGAACATGAAACAATGGGTGTTACCATACCGACTGTAACAAGAGTGATCACTTAAGGTGAGCTATTGCAAGCAGGAGAGTGGTGGTGGGGGGAGCCTTTTGTAGTGATAATTAAGGTGGGCCATTTCCAGTACTTGACAAGAACCTGTGAGGAACAGTAGGGGGGAAAAATAAACATGGGGAAATAGTTTTACTTTGTGTAATGACACATCCACTCCCAGTCTTTATTCAAGCCTAAGTTAATGGTGTCCAGTTTGCAAATTAATTCCAATTCAGCAGTCTCTCGTTGGAGTCTGTTTTTGACGGTTTTTTTTTTTTTTTTTTTTTTTTTGAAGAATTGCCACTTTTAGGTCTGTAATCGAGTGACCAGAGAGATTGAAGTGTTCTCTGACTGGTTTTTGAATGTTATAATTCTTGATGTCTGATTTGTGTCCGTTTATTCTTTTACGTAGAGACTGTCCGGTTTGGCCAGTGTACATGGCAGAGGGGCATTGCTGGCACATGATGGCATATATCACATTGGTAGATGTACAGGTGAACGAGCCTCTGATAGTGTGGCTGATGTGATTAGGCCCTATGATGGTATCCCCTGAATAGATATGTGGACACAGTTGGCAATGGGCTTTGTTGCAAGGATAGGTTCCTGGGTTAGTGTTTTTGGTGTGTGGTTGCTGGTGAATATTTGCTTCAGGTTGGGGGGCTGTCTGTAAGCGAGGACTGGCCTGTCTCCCAGGATCTGTGAGAGTGATGGGTCATCCTTCAGGATAGGTTGTAGATCCTTGATGATGCGTTGGAGAGGTTTTAGTTGGGGGCTGAAGGTGATGGCTAGTGGCATTCTGTTATTTTCTTTGTTGGGCTTGTCCTGTAGTTAGGTGACTTCTGGGTACTTTTCTGGTTCTGTCACTCTGTTTCTTTACTTCAGCAGGTGGGTATTGTAGTTGCTTATTAGCACTGTAGCGTCCAGGAAGTGGATCTCTTGTGTGGATTGGTCCAGGCTGAGGTTGATGGTGGGATAGAAATTGTCAAAATCATGGTGGAATTCCTCAAGGGCTTCTTTTCCATGGGTCCAGATGATGAAGATGTCATCAATGTAGCGCAAGTAGAACAGGGGCATTAGGGGACAAGAGCTGAGGAAGCGTTGTTCTATGTCCGCCATAAATATGTTGGCATACTGTGGGGCCATGCGGGAACCCATAGCAGTGCCACTGATTTGAAGGTATACATTGTCTCCAAATGTGAAATAGTTATAGGTGAGGACAAAGTCACAAAGTTCAGCCACCAGGTTTGCCGTGACATTATCGGGGATACTGTTCCTGATAGCTTGTAGTCCATCTTTGTGTGGAATGTTGGTGTAGAGGGCTTCTGCATCATAGTGGCTAGGATGGTGTTTTCAGGAACATCACCGATGGATTGTTGTTTCCTCAGGAAGTCAGTGGTGTCTTGAAGATAGTTAGGAGTACTGGTAGCGTAGGGCCTGAGGAGGGAGACTACATAGCCAGACAATCCCGCTGTCAAGGTGCCAATGCCTGTGATGATGGGGCATCCAGGATTTCCAGGTTTATGGATCTTGGGTAGCAGATAGAATACCCCTGCTTGGTATAACAGTAGACAGACAGCTCTGCAAACTTTGTAAGTTACATTAGTTTAACAGAAGCAACAAAGAGATTAATACCTATGAGTATGAAGCTCGTGGCTGAAAATTCTGTTTAGGGCAAAGTGGAGATGGATATTATTGCCTGATATACTCCATAAATTATCTTGTAATAGTAAACAAATTGATAGAATCTTTATGGTGGTGCAGAGCAATAGAAATCAGAGATTGGAAAAAAATTCTTGGGTCTTCTAATACCAGTGCCATGGCAAGCCCCCGATTGTACCCTATACACATTTGTCCTAATGTCTTGTCCAATCTAGCTTTTAAATGTAGAAGCCCCATTGTCTGGTATCACTTCCCTAGGGGAACCATTCTACAGTCTAATGGAACTCACTTTTGCTGCTATTCCTTTTTATTATTATTTATTATATTACAGTAGTATCCAAAGGTCCCAGTTAGGATTGGGAGCCCCCATTGTATCTATGGTCTGTTCAAATGCATATGCAGACACAGATCCTGCCATGAAAGCTTACAATCTAATTTAAGACAGGATTCACAAGTGAGCATGATTGAACAGTGAGAGGGAGAGGAAGGGAGGATAAGGTTAACAGTGGTAAATTCCAAAGAGTTCCATAGGCTAGCACAGGGCTGGGCAAACTTGTTGGCCTGAGGGCCACATCTGGGTATGGAAATGGTATGGTGGGTCATGAATGCTCATGAAATTGGTGGTTGGGGTGTAGGAGGGGGTGAGGGCTCTGGGGTGGGACCAGGGATGAGGGGTTTGGGGTGCAGGAGGAGGCTGTGGGTGGAGCATAGGGGTTCGGAATATGGGAGGGGGCTCCAGGCTGAGGCCAGGGGTTGGGGTGGGGCAGGGGATTCAGACTCTGGGTTGGGGGTGTGAGTTCCAGGGTGGGGACAGAAATGCAGGGTTCAGGGTGCAGGAGGGGGCTCTGGATTGGAGCAGAGTGTTGGGGTGTGTGAGGGGGGTGAGGGCTCCGGCTGGGGGTGCGGGCTCTGGGGTGGGGCTGGGGATGAAGGGTTTGGGGTGCAGGAGGGTGCTCTGGGCTGGGACTGAGGGGTTTGGAGGCCAGGAGGGGGATCAGGGCTGGGGCAGGGGATTGGGGCATGGGAGGAAGTCGGGGTGCAGGCTCCAGGCTGTGCTTACCAGAAGCAGTGGCATGTTCCCGCTCTGGCTTCTATGTGGAGGTGCGGCACTGGCCAGGTGGCTCTGTGCGCCACCCTGTCTGCAGGTGCCACCCTTGTAGCTCCCACTGGCCGGGAACCGCAGCCAATGGGAGCTGCAGAGCCAGCACTTGGGGTGAGGGCAGCATGTGGAGCCCCCTTGCTGCCCCCTTGTGTAGGAGCCAGAGACGGGACATGCCACTGCTCCCGGGAGCCTCGCGGAGCCATGGCACATGTGGAGCGGGGCAAGCCCCTGACCCCACTCCCCAGCAGGAGTGGGGTAAGCCCTGACTCTGCTCCCCAGTGAGAGTTCGAGGGCTGGATCAAAAGGTCTGACAGGCTAGATGCAACCCGTAGTTGGCCCACCCCGGGGCTCGTAACATGTGGAACTTCATAGAATCATAGAATATCAGGGTTGGAAGGGACTTCAGGAGGTCATCTAGTCCAACCCCCTCCTCAAAGCTTGATGGTTCCAAGTCATGTAACAGTACTGGGATTTTGTGTGTGTTCTTAAATAAATGAAATATGTGTTCAGCCTAAATTTTCCCATTCTTAATTTCATCCCATACCTCAAAGTGACACCAAGTGCTCTCATCTAATAATTCCTCTCACTCGTTGGTGTGTACCCCTTCTATATACCTAGATATTTCCAAGACAATTATCACCTTCGTGTATCGGTGTTGAATAAGAACCTTCAGATACCAGTGGCATCATATCTGGACACGCTGCTCCCCCATAGTCATCATTTACCTAAAATATATGTATTTGCTATGTTCTAATATTTTTCTTTATAAGTCCCTGGAGCCCCCAAATTACTTTGCTCTTTCTCTCCGATCTACCTTCATTTTATATTTCTGGCAATGAGGTATCTAGAATGGAACGTAATATTATAAAGTTGTATAGAAAGGACCCTGGCTCACATGATTTGTAACATCTATTTTATTGTATTTGCCTTGGCCTGTTTCAGTGTCATATCTCATTATATACTCCTGTTTAACTTCCTCTCCAATATAGTTCTTTCAGCATTAGTGATTCCCAGATTTCTCCCTCCCATTGAATACCTGTATTTAGGATTATTTTCCCCCAGAAGTATGGACTTTCTCTGTCACTAGCCTGAATTTTATTAAGATAGAAGTTGTATTCTTAGTGTTCTCTCACTTCCTTTGGCATTTCTCCTATCTCTGCTTTGCCTTTCACAGGTTCATGAGTCTTTGCAGGCTATGGGAAGCAGCGCTGACAGCTGTGACAGTGAAACAACAGTGAAGTCGCTTGGTGAGGAGATTAAGACACCAATAGCCGAAGAACAGATGGATTTCAATGAGTTTGAGGAAAAGGAGGAATTTCTCCTCATAGAAGTTGAAGTACCTTCTAAGAACAGAACAGGAGATGTTGAGAAAATCATGGAACATGTATCTGATGAGAGCCAAGGTAGTAAAAGCAAGCAGACTCAGACATCAGATATGGGTCAAGGGGATTTCAGTACAGAAAGTGAAGAGGTTTCCACTCAGCAGAAGGAATCTGAATTACTAGAGGAAGGCAGTGATGAGAGTGATCTGGACAAAAGCAGTGAATGCGAATTTCCTCAGTACCAAACACACCATATTCTCAGATCAATGGCATCCATTGAAAGCAGCATTTCATCCCCTTCTGCTGTGGACAGGGTTAATGTTGCTTTGCAAAGAGCCCAGATGAAGATCAGCAGCACTTCTGATTCCAGAGTAGGGCGCACTCTACTCACGTCAAAAGATCTCCTCCTCTTAAAGCAGAGACACCAGTTTGCCGGATCAGGTTATCCTCTGCGGCGGTCCCAATCCCTCCCTACTACATTACTGAATCCTGTGAGAGTTGTCTCTTCTGTAAATGTCCGGTTATCTCCAGGAAAAGAGACTTTGTGCAGTCCCCCTTCTTTCACCTACAAGTATACACCCGAAGGGGAAGAGAAACCAGTGGATGAGGACAAGAAATCAGTGACCAAGACAAATGACAGTCCGCCTACCTGTAAAACCACGCTGTTCATTGCCCCTTCACCCACGAAAAAAGAAACTTCCCAGAGTGGGCTGAACAGGTCAGTGAATGAATCCAGTCACAACAAATTACAGAGCTGCCCGTTGTCCATACCAGCACACACATCTCAGTCAACATGTTCTCTCCACTCTATTCCTTCTGATTGGCAAGACAGGCCGTTGTGTGAACATATGAGAACATTGAGCAACCATAGCATCCCAAGCATCTCAGGATCTTCCTGCAGTGCACTAGCTTCTGCTTTTGGATGCCCCTACTCTCCAAGGCATGCTGGATATCCTCATCGGCCTCATGCCATTAACCCGCCCTCTACTGTTGAAATGCAGTTGCGCAGAGTCCTGCATGATATCCGCAACTCTCTGCAGAATCTCTCTCGGGTAAGAGAAAATAAAATTCAGAGCTGCGGTCAAAAGGGGGTTTTTTTGGTTGTTGTTGCTGTTGAAGTCAATGCAAAATGTTAATCTAGTCTTAAATGTGACCTAGATTTATCCCATGTGTGTTCTGTCAAATAAATCAAGGTGTAACATGATGCTCCAAAATGTGACATTTTGTGCAGGGTTAATTTGATGTTATTTATGAACTTCTGCGTAAGATCATCTCTCCAACCCCCAGCTGGCTTTGCTTTTACTGGCTTTCCTTAATGCAGTTGACACAATGATGATCGTACTTTGTGAAATTGTGAAAAAATGAACTGTGTTGTCTAACTTAGACTTGCTCAGATTTTATTTTATTTTACACATTATTGTCCTCACCTTCAAGGATCTGCTTAATTCCCTCTTCTTCACTCCATGCCTTCAGTTAGCCAACATTTTCTTTTTTACATTCTCCATCCTTTCTGCTCCACCAGCCTCAATACTCCATTAGTCCCTGTATCTCCCAGACATCTCTATCTGTCCATTTGTGCCATCCCTGTACACTGTTCCGGTCCCCAGACGATCCACAAGATGCTTCACTCTTCCCATTAAAGTCCCTGGTTAAGACCCACTTTTGCCGTAATGCATACGTGAAACTAGCCAGCTTGGACATCTGATTACTCAGAATATATACATTAAAATGTAAAACCCACTCTTTACCAAGTTATGCCAGGCACTAGCCCTTGCTGATTAACCTCATAGTCTTATTCATATCCTTCCTTCTCCACCTTCTCTCTGGCTTGATATCCTCTTTGCTGGCTAACTTTGGCCCTGCTCTGCCTGGGCATTGGAATCTGCATGGTCAGAGCAGTTGCAAGATCAGGGTGTTGGACCCCATTCCTCTAATGTGATGTTTGTGGGTGGATTCTTATGCCCCTGTGGAGCCCCATTCATTTTGTTGGGTTTGATGCGGGGCAGGGCATCAACTTGCGTGCACACTGTTGCACGTCCAGGACCTCAGTCTGTATGCTCCTTGGCACAGGGATGAGGAGTTCTGTCTGTCAAAAGTGCCTAGTACATGTGTGGGTACCAGTGGAATTGATGAATGATAATGAAGTTGTTGATCCTTTTGTGGTTGCCATTTGTCAAAATTTAGCACCCAGTCTTGGCATAGGGCTGACTATATTGACTTTCAAACCACTGGGACTGCTCAGCACTGTAAGCACTGTGCTGGTAGTACGTGTTTTCAGACTCGGACCTCATGTCTAGATTGAGAATTTTACAGAGAAATTCCTTCCAGTGAAAGCATGTATAGACAAGGCTATGGAAGCACTACAGTCTTCTCACCATCATGTTAACTAACCCTGGTGAAGAAGAAGCCACTGGAGCCATGTCTTTAGCAGGATTCTTACTGGTGCGAACACCAGATCAGCTGATGCAAATGAGCATCAGTGGGAATAATTTTTGTAAAATATCCTAATGTAGATAGGGTCTGACACCCACCCATCCCAATCCCACACCAAGCATATTCTCAGCCAGGCCAGAGTCTCTATCCTGATTACTATATTTCACTCCATCAGTATTATTACTGGACATGTTTGTATGAGAATTTGTCTGCTTCTCTTTATTCTTTGTACAAAGTTGTCCTCTGTCATATGACAAGTAATTGCTGCGAAGATGACTGAAAAGTTCCAAACACTAGATTGCAACTTCGGGTCAGGGATAAAGAAGAACAGATAAATTCCAGAGGGTGGGGAAGAGAAGGACTAAAACCTTATAATGCTCATGTTTAAGCAAACCTCCTCTTACAATGTATTTTAGATTTTCTATGGTATGTCAGTTGGCCTTTGAACTCTCTCAGAATTACATTGGACAAACCACATTTTTTCTCAAATGCTTCACCTATGTGCAGTTGTTTTCAACTGCAGCATGTGTGTACATGTAACACTTTGCAAATTCTGCCTTGCTGCTCCATTCCTGGATGCAGCAAAACAAAGAGAAGTGGTTTTCTGAAAAACTATGAAGGCGGGGACCTTTGGATGCCGGCAACAGGTTGACATAAAATACAAAAAGGGCAAATCTGCACAGTGAAGGTCTATGTGATCATGATGTGAAAATGGTGCCCTGTTTTTGTTTGTTTATACAAATCCTCTTTGCAGCTCTAGAGGTGGTAGTTGCTTGTAATCCATTTTTATTCTGCATTAGCAGGTTAGTCAGAACTACTTAAACGTCAAAGACGTTAAACAAATGACATAGGCCCAAACCTAGCCTTCCTTCCTGTTTCTTGCGGCCTAAATGGTAACTGCGACATGGTTATTTTTCTATCTCAAGTTTTAATTCAACGCTTTGCTGGTACTGAGTCTACAGGAAAACATGCTTCAATGATGTCCCGTCTCTCTCCTCTTTGAAGGCTGTTCTGCATGCCCCCCTCACATCAAAACCCCCTTTCACTGTAATTATATCAGTTGTAGAGCACGTATTGCCACAAAGGCGTTGTTGTTTGACTGGTGCTGCATGTTTTAATTTCCTTCTCAGACTCTGCACAGCTGATCTTCTCTTTTAGGATTCTGTACTGCTGTCCGTCACCGTAGTGTCTGAGTGCATGAGGATTGATTTGTAAAATTGTCTTATTGGTGTTTTCAATTACAGTGGTTTGTCTTTTTTATTATTTATTTAGTACCCTGCGATGAGAGGACACGATCTTGCTGTTGGCTCCTACAGTACTCACAGATCATCCATTCTACCTCTGTATGAAGTAAGGAACAGTACATTTGTTTTTATTAATAACTAGTAATATTTCAGTAGTACCCTGAATGTGCTGTGTACTGTACAGACACAAGTCACCAAGGCCCGATGAAATACACCCTAGAATACTCAAGGAGCTGAGTGAAGAGATATCTGAGCCATTAGCGATTATCTTTAAAAATCATGGAAGATGGATGAAAGTCCAGAGGACTGGAAATATAGTGCCAATCTGTCAAAAGGGAAATAAGGACAACCCCGGTAGTTATAGACCAGTCAGCTTAACTTCAGTACCTGGAAAGATAATAGAGCAAATAATTAAGCAATCAATTTGCAGACACCTAGAAGATAATAAGATAAGTAACAATTGGCATGGATATGTCGACAACATATTGTGTCAAACCAACTTAATAGCTTTCTTTGACAGGGTAACAAGCCTTGTGGATAGTGGGGAAGCATTAGATGTGGTATATCTTAACTTTAGTACAGCTTTTGATACTTACTGTCTTGCATGACCTTATCATAAACAAAGTAGGGAAATACAATCTAGATGGGGCTACTATAACTGGTTGGAAAATCATTCCCAGAGGGTAGTTATCAGTGGTTCACAACCTAGCTGGAACGGGATATCGAGTGGGGTCCTGTAGGGATTGGTTCTGGGTCCGGTTCTGTTCAATATCTTCATCAGTGATTTAGATAATGCCATAATGTTTGTGGATAATACTGAGCTGGGAGGGGTTGCAAATGCTTTGGAGGATAGGATTAAAATTCAAAATGATCTGGGTAAACTGGAGAAATGGTCTGAAGTAAATAGGATGAAATTCAATAAGGACAAATGCAAAGTACTCCACTTAGGAAGGAATAATCAGTTGCACACGTACAAAATGGGAAATCACTGCCTAGGAAGGAGTACTGCAGAAAGGAATCTGGGCATCATAGTGGATCACAAGCTAAATATAAATCAAGAGTGTAACGCTGTTGCAAAAAAAGTAAACATCATTCTGGGATGTATTAGCAGTAGTGTTGTAAGCAAGACACAAGAAGTAATTCTTCCCCTCTGTACCGCTTTGATTAGGCCTCAGCTGGAGTATTGTGTCCAGTTCTGGGCGCCAAGTTTCAGGAAGATGTGGACAAATTGGAGAAAGACCAGAGAAGAGCAACAAAAATGATTAAAGGTCTAGAAAACATGAGCTATGAGGGAAGATTGAAAAAATGAGTTTGTTTAGTCTGGGGAAGAGGAGACTGGGAGGGGACATAACAGTTTTCAAGTACATGAAAGGTTGTTACAAGGAGGAGGGAGAAAAATTGTTCTTGTTAGCCTCTGAGGATAGTACAAGAAGCAATGGGCTTAAATTGCAGCAAGGGAGGTTTAGGTTGGACATTAGGAAAAACTTCCTCACTGTCAGAGTGGTTAAGCCCTGGAATAAATTGCCTAGGGAGGTTGTGGAATCTCCATCACTGGAGATTTTTAAGAGCAGGTTAGACAAATGCCTATTAGGGATGGTCTAGATAATACTTAGTTCTATGTTGAGTGCAGGGAACTGGACTAGGTGACCTCTTGAGGTCCCTTCAAGTCCTATGATTCTATAATGACACAGGCACTGCTCTAAAGAGCTTACAAATCGGGGCCCAATCTCACAAACACTCATGTATGTAATTTTTTTAATACGAGTAGTCTTATTGAAGTGAGTGGAATGGGATTCATGTTGAAAGTTATTCATGGGAGTGAGTGTCTGCAGGGTCAGACACTAAAAGTTAAGCCCAAATTTCTCAGTAGTTTTTTAAACTGGCTGCTTTTCTGTGTCTTAACTACTTCAGCCTGTGGCTCCAGTCATGCAACCCTGTGGGTGGGCCTTTGTGTGAAAGTCAGTGGAGCTCTGCATGCGGGTGGAGGTCCACCTGTGTGGATCCAATTGTAGGATCAGGGCCTATAAACAAAATTCTGTGTGTGACACCTTCTTGTTCATACCTTTCTAGAATACTTTTCAGGAACTACAGGTTGTGAGGCAGAGTCTAAACCTGTTTAGAACACAAATGATGGATTTGGAGTTGACTATGTTGCGTCAGCAAACAACAGTTTATCAGCACATGACGGAAGAAGAAAGGTAAATATCATTGTTTATGGGTTTTTTTTTTAAAAAAAGAGAAAATAAGCACACATCTAAACTTATTTGGTCCAACAGAAACTATTATATGATAGGGACCTGCTCCTGTTCCCATTGAAGTTAAAGGCAATTTTCTCATTGACTTGCCATTCAGCAGGACAAGGCCTGAATTTTCTCTCACATTTTGGTTGCTATCTCCCCATCCCCATGCCTGTAATTCTTCTCTTCTGGTTTTTCTGGTCCGCCTTTTGCACCAGTCAGCAGAACCCTTGTCTCATTCCCCTGTGTGTTTTTGATAGTTGTGGGTTTTAATGAGCTTTTATCAAAGGCCACTTGTAATTTTTTTAGGTTAAATGTTTTTGGTTTAGATATTTTTCTCTTCCCCCTTTATACAGAAATAAATATATTGCAAAGTGTTCAGATGTTCTTTCAACCCCCAGCTGCCACGTGCAGTTTAAAAATTATTTTGGCAATGTTTAACTGTCCTGACCATGGATTTCAATAAGAGCTTCATCCAGCTGATCTGGAACAGTTTTAAATATTGCTTATCTACTTCACACATTTAAAGCAGCCCTTGACTTGCCTAATTCAAAACTAATTAAATTCACAAGCAGTTTGCCTGTTGATAATGGCCTCTTGACCCTGTTGCTACCACTGCTTGTGAAGAGAGAACCAGGCAGGAGAAATAAATTTTGATCATGATGTTGTTGTTGTTGTTTTTTTTTTTTTTTAATTTTGAAACGAATCCATTTAAAAAAATGTGTATAAATGTCTAAACTCCATATGCTTGACTTATATTGAATTTAATTTGAAACTTGTGGAACACATCCCTGTTATGCAGAAAAGGAATGTGGCAGCCAACCCCCCTCTCTTTTACAGATAGCCACTGACATAAGTTTTCTCTTTGAATTTATCCTTTTGCTCCCTTCCCCTTCACTACTACTCGGGTGGCAGCAGGTTTCCTGTGAAAGAGCATCATTCAGTACTGAGGTGCACCGTGGATTCTGGTGTCCTTACTGCCATGGTGCTTCAGAGGATGTGATGGATTATGGCTCTTGGCTAACAGAATACTGTTGTTCTTTATCATTTACCTGCATATAGATACGAAGCTGATCAACTCCAGAGTTTGAGAAAATCGGTCCGCATGGAGCTACAGGAGCTAGAAATGCAGTTAGAGGAACGTCTGCTTGCTCTGGAGGAACAGCTTAGAACTTTACATATGTCTTCACCTTACAGACCTCAGACGCTCACAGTGCGTGTTGCTCTGCAATAAGTATTCATATATCTTAGCAGCGCATTTACTTTAATTGCATGCTGAAGTAAACCACAGGGTCTCCTTTACAGGGCAGAAGATACCAACTTGGAAATCAGAATAGTCTCCAACCAAAGCTTTGAATATTTTCCTTGACTAGTTGGGAAAATAATCTGTTGAATCTTGGAGGTGTGTTTTTAGTTTAGTTCAGAAGTGACACTTCATTGTTATCTGTCAGGGGGTCTTTCAAATTTGAAGAGGAAGTCCAAGCTCAGGGAAAACAAACTAAAATACAGTGTTCCCCACTTTGAGGCTAAACTGTTAACACCTAGCTGTGCAGATCTTGTTCTCACACCCTGGGCTTTCACACCACTTCACTTCTGCCATTCTTCTTTCTCCTGTTTTCTTCAATCCCCACCCAAGAAATCTACCTGAACTCCCACAACCGTAACCATCATGCATCACTGCACCCCTAGGGACTGGAGTTGTTCCCTCAGGAGTTCATCCACGCTGCTCCTTTGCTAGCCAAAAGTCATTGTAGAGAGCAACAGGAGGTGCATACTTATGCCTCAAAGAGGTCGAGTTTGCTACCGCTAGTGTTGCCCCCCCAGTGAATGAAGGACTGGACATAGATGCAAATTTGTCTCTGCTTTTCATTGTGCCACCTTTCTTCTGGTTCCTTCCCCTTCTCTGTCTCTGCTTTGCTTCCTTTTATTGCTCCTCTTTTGCCACCATCCTACAAACTATATATGTACCCCTACTCAACGATTAAGGAAGCACTAGTAACACAAACATTCTTCTGGGAAAGAAAAGAGACATACACATGTGTGTCAGTGGGGTAGGAGAGAAACTGTTTCATGTCTCGTCTTTTCTTTAATTCTCCCTCTTTCCCCACCCTCTCAACAAAGTACTCTTGTGTGTCTGCTTCTGCCACTCCATCTCAGACCATGGCACTGATGAGAATGTCATAGTCTCTGACAGTTTCTCTTACCTCTCACAGCCAATGTTGTTATAGGTTTCAGAGTAGCAGCCGTGTTAGTCTGTGTCCGTAAAAAGAACAGGAGTACTTGTGGCACCTTAGAGACTAACAAATTTATTCGAGCATAAGCTTTTTTGAGCTACAGCTCACTTCATCGGATGTATACAGTGGAAAATATAGTGGGAGATTTTATATACACAGAGAACATGAAACAATGGGTGTTACCATACAGACTGTAACAAGAGTGATCAGGAAAGGTGAGCTATTACCAGCAGGAGAGCGGGGGCAGCCTTTTGTAGTGATCATCAAGGTGGGCCATTTCCAGCAGTTTACAAGACCCCTCTGCCATGTACATTGGCCAAACTGGAAAGTCTCTACGTAAAAGAATAAATGGACACAAATCAGACGTCAAGAATTATAACATTCAAAAACCAGTCGGAGAAGACTTCAATCTCTTTGGTCATTCGATTACAGACCTAAAAGTGGCAATTCTTCAACAAAAAAACTTCAAAAACAGACTCCAATGAGAGACTGCTGAATTGGAATTAATTTGCAAACTGGATACAATTAACTTAGGCTTGAATAAAGAATGGGAGTGGATGTGTCATTACACAACGTAAAACTATTTCCCCTTGTTTATTTCCCCTCCTACTGTTCTTGTAAACTGCTGGAAATGGCCCACCTTGATTATCACTACAAAAGGTTCCCCACTCCCCACCCCCACTCTCCTGCTGGTAATAGCTCACCTTTCCTGATCACTCTTGTTACAGTCTGTATGGTAACACCCATTGTTTCATGTTCTCTGTGTATATAAAATCTCCCCACTATATTTTCCACTGTATGTATCCGATGAAGTGGGCTGTAGCTCACGAAAGCTTATGCTTGAATAAATGTGTTAGTCTCTGAGGTGCCACAAGTCCTCCTGTTCTTTTTAATGTTGTTATAGAAGGTCTGTGTGCAGGAGCAGCAGGGACACAGGCCAGATCCTCCTCTGTGGGACTCTGTCATGGAGAAATTTTTGAAGCACAGGAAAAACTGAGATTACTGTGATCCAAAGCCAAATTTAAAGTCTTGGAGTATTATAAATATACATATATTTTAAAACCTCTCCTAGAAAAAGGCCTGCTTTTAAAATGACTGAAAAGACCCTCTTTAACCAGCTTTATATGTGTCCTGATTTCCATGTTTTTATTTCTTCAGAATGTTTCTTACTACGCAATATATTTATTAACATTTGACAGCTTAAAAAAACAAACCTCAATATACTAATTTTGCTTAATATTCCAGGGCATGTATGGCAGCCGAAGCACTGATAATCTGTCATGCTTTTCTCCACTGAACGTAATGGAACCAGTAAGTAATTTTGTTTTAAACATTGTTAGAAAAGGCTTTCTTAAGAAAGGTGGGACAGGTTTAATATTTATTAGAGGCCTGATCCTGCAAGCACTTACCTACGTGAGTAGTCCTGTTGAAAACAGTGGCACTGCTCAGGTGATCAAAGAAACCCATGTACGTAAGTATTTGCATGATCTAACTTATGTTTTAGGAGAGATGTGTGGAGGGCAGGTGTTCCTTGGGATTGGCTAGCTATTGTTGGGACATGGTGAGGTTGCTGCAGTACTTCTCTTTTATGCTATGGTCAGTTATTTGCAGGTCCAGGAACCTTGAATAAGTACCCTTTTTGTCATTAATTTATTTAGATTTAGACAAATAGAACTATAACAGACTTCATAAGAAAGCTTTCCAGAATTTGCAGAAACATAGGCATCTTTCAGTTGCTTTACTCGGGGGAGAAACCATTCAAGACTTATGGATATTTTTCATCAGCTTTGACTGGGTGCATCCATTGTTACAAAAGTCAGTGGTTTGCAGCACTGCAGTCATTTTTATTTAGTTTGGCTTTAAATAGAAGATTATTCCTTATGATCCTTGGTTGCAGTCACAAAGGCAAAGCATGTACATATCATGGAATGACTAAGTGACTGAATACATAAGAAAAATAGGGAGAGTCCTGTCTGCACATGACTTATGTCGTTCTGCAGAACAGTGTGAATTGGCGTTGCCTGTGAGGTGCACAGGCAACACACCAGTGAGTACCATTTTTCTAGTTGTTGTTGTCTTAAGTCATTATAGAAAATACAAGGGGAAATAAGACAAACTGGTTTCTCTGCACTCCTAGGTCTCTGAACTTATTCGAGAGCAGTCGTTTCTGAAGTCAGAGTTGGGACTGGGAGAGTTTGGTTTGGAAACTCTTCCAGCAGAGGGATCAGAGTCGGTGTTCTCTCATGGAAACTCAGATTCTTCTTCAGTGTGCTCCAGTCACACAAGTAGAAAAGCTGCTGTAAACTCATCGGAGCTGACTGGAAAATCCAAGACCCAAAGCAAGAAGTTATACCGAGCATCTGTTGCCTTAACGCCCACCCCGCCGGCAAGAGCAGGCACTGGGCAGCAAGCTGAGTGCTCTGAGGAGTCTGTAGACTCCAAATCAGAGGTGGAACAAAAACTTGAAAAAGTACCTCTTTTGCCTTCAGTGGATGAAATTCACAGAAGTGTGGAGAACGAGGAGCTGCAGCAAGTCATACGGGAGGTGAGAAAATATGGTCAGTCTACTGGGGTCCTGGGTTTTTAAAATGTTGCTTAGTCGAGGTTTTAGTTGTACTGCACTTAACTCTTTGGCACTGGGAAGCAGGATCCTCTCCCCTGCCCTCCCTGCAAACTCACTGGAGCCTGCAGCAGTGGACCTGCTGTCAGCCACCAATGGGTTGAATCATAATTGTTTGTTATATCTGAGAAAAACAGTTAACAGCACCTTCTAGAGCAGTGGTTCTCAAAGCTGGTCCGCCACTTGTTCAGGGAAAGCTCCTGGCGGGCCAGGCTGGTTTGTTTACCTGCCGCGTCCGCAGGTTTGGCCGATCGCAGCTCCCACTGGCCGCGGTTCGCTGTGCCCAGCCAATGGGGGCTGCGGGAAGGGCAGCCAGCACGTCCCTCGGCCTGCGCCACTTCCCACAGCTCCCATTGGCCTGGAGCGGCGAACTGCGGCCAGTGGGAGCCGCGATCGGCCGAACCTGCGGACGCGGTAGGTAAACAAACTGGTCTGGCCCGCCAGGAGCTTTCCCCGAACAAGTGGCAGACCGGCTTTCAGAACCAGTGTTCTAGAGCACATAAAGGATAACTGGTTAGTACCAAGGGGATGGTAAGGAAGAGCCCCTCAGGGCCTCTGCTTGGTAGCATTGAAAGCATGTCAGACTTCAAACTAAAATTACACTGGAAGGTGTTTCTCTCTGAAGTTCATCTGGCAGTAAGGGCTATTTGGGGTTAATTTATTGATGAAACATTGTATCCAAAAGGTCTCAACAGTAAATTTTAAGGAGATTACTCTCTACCTCTTTCCCTGCCCCTCCCGCAAAACCATTGCTAGTTCTAGGAGTGTGACTGGAGTGAACTGTGGTCAGAACAAATGACTCCAGCTCTTCTGAACCATTATAGTGATCCTCATCTGTGTGTATGTGTTTGGACCAGTTATCTGTTGTCTGTGAAAGAAAGGGGGGGTTGGTTGCCACATTCTTCTGCAGGTTTGGTTTTAAAATAGGACAGTGACATATTTTCTTAATTGCATGTAACTGGCCATGATAGTTCAAATTTCATGACACCGAAAATACCAGGGAAAAGGAAATCAAATATTTTTCTCCCGGAAGTGCTCCTGTGGGAATGTGGACTTTTCGCTCTGTGCACTGAGCACAGGAATAGGAACCAGAAAGTTTTAATCCCAGCTCTGAAAATGACTCACTGGCCTTCAGCAGGTCACTTAAGGGTCAATTGTGGCTTTGCTGTGAACCCTGAGAAAGGGCAGCGTGCAGTTGTGCTGTCCCAGGAGCACACCACAACCAAATTGTGACTCTCTGAGCCTCAGCCTAATACCTGGTCCCCAGTTGCTCCAGGATGTTGGGGGTGGGGAAGTAATCTGATCCAGCTCTATATATAGTACAGTTGTACAAATTACTTCCTCAGGCAGGCCAGTTTAGCTCCACCTACCTGTGTGGAAGGAAAAGTAGCAGCCCTAGGGCAATTGCCTTCCACCACCCTCCTTCCCCTGTGTTGCCACCCACAATGCAGATAGCACTGTTAGATCGCTTTACATCTTCAAAGCACTGTGAAAATATTAAATATCCTTCACTCCACCACTGTGAAGCAGGCAAGTAAATAATAATCCCATTTTACAGGTGGAGAAACAGACAGAAGTGGGGTCACATTGCAATCCTAGCTATGCTACCAGACTTTGGGAGGGAGCGGGGAGGGTAAAGGAGCATGAGGCCCCCCCTTATTCATACTTAAATAGGCTAAGTTCTGAGCTCCCTCAGTTCTCCACAAAAGCACTGAAACTTTGTGCTCTGGTAGAAAAACTAAACAATGAAAATAAAGAATCCTTGAAGTTTTCAAACACCCAGAATTTTTCTGTGCCATTAAACTTAGATGGGCAGGAATGCTTACACTGTAAAATGGAGCACAGAATGGTAAATGATATAATACATGTTCTTGAGAGCATGACCTCTAGTTTGAGAAGAGACTGAAGGAATTTAATCTGTTTAGATCTGGGTAACTGCCTAACTAGACAAAGAAAAGAGAGAGAAAACTGCAGTACAATGGCTGGACACCAGTGTTAAAATTGAGTGAAGTACTAATGTTACAACAGGATACATCTAGCTTAGCTAATATGGAAAACACTTGGCAGTGCGTCAAACAGACGAGTCCAGCTTTCAATACCCTTGCTCACCCTAAATAGTACCTTACACCCATGAGTAGCCCCACTGAAGCAACTGGGACTATTTGTAGAGTGTGGCCCTATGCAATGTGAGTATGGGTTTCCCAACGTGGCTGTTAGTGAGGTACACCTGGAGTGATTGATTGCATCCTTGTATCTGTGATGAGCGCTAAGAAGTAGACATTTGCTTCCTGCCATTGCACCAGGGAGGTTGAGATACTACCATTTACGCCTCTACATAGAATAGGAAGTAACTCTGTGGTAAATGGCTTTGTTTGTTTTGTTTTTTAATGGCATCCAATAGAGTAGCTCAAGGAAAGGTGAGAGAAGTTCTGGAAACTGCCTACTTGATTCAGGTGACAGGACCAGGTAGAGACCAGGCAGCCCATTTTACCGTTCTACATTTGGTCTTCCAAAGAAGCCCTAATGTTGCATTTGTGACATCTCTATGGTTCTTTCGGCAACCAACTGTAATGTCATATGTGGGATTATGATATCATGGCCGGATGTTGCAGAAGAAGCTGAGAGAGGAAGGAGAAAGTTATAATTCAAACAGTATGTAAGAGTAGTCCAGGAAACAAAGAAAAATGGAGTCAAAGTATGCTGTTGTTTCAGGAAATGTTCTTTTCAAATGTACTTCAGTGTGGAAGTTTCTCTTTAAATCTTTTAGGTGATAGGAAATAAAAAAAATGTACACTCTGAGGAGAGATTCATGGCATTTGTCTGAGTTTTCTGAGGCTTCTGATCATTCGGTGCAATAGCCTTTTAGTTCTGAAGACTAAGATTCAAATATGTTGACTTAGTTGGCCTGCATTCACTCCACAGGTGATGTTTGAACACATAACAAAGTTGCCACACAGTTTAACCGTTTTAGCAGCCTACTCAGGAGAGATTCAGGCCCAAAATCGGAACTGTTTTGAAGGTCAGGATTTAGGTGGATTGGCATAGGGGTGTCTGGAAGTTTTTTGCAGAGTCTGCAAATGCTACTGAATACCATTCATGAGAATCTTTCCATTTCATAAGCATTAAAATGACCACAAACTGAAAAGTGTCATCCTTGTGTAACTCCATTGTTCGCACTGGAATTCTTTTTTTGTTGGAGAAGGAAAGGAAATCTATTAGTATGCATTCTTGGTATGCCCCTTCACAGATACTAAACCCATTGCTTATTAAATAAGGCCGCCCCTTCTGTATAGCCACATGATCTCATGTTGGGGAAGGAGAAAGTATGTAGTGTTTCAGAATATGCTTGGGTGGACTGTGGTGTATGGGAGCTTTGACCAATAACTATTTACTGGTTTAAAAAAAAAAAAAACACCTTAACTTCTAGCTCTGAGTAAATGAACTCACTCCCACAGAAAGGAATTCAGCAATGTTAAATGTCAAAGTACTGAACACTACTTGTCTTGTTTGATGAAAGTACAGTCTTGCCTCCACTGAAATATCACATACAGTGCTTACTTCTTGACTCTTAGATCGCAGCATTGTAAGAAGTGAAAATGGGCCCTTTATTATTCTGCATGTTGTTTAACAAAATTAAAGAAGCTGGTTTTTAGGATGATGATTTTTATTTGACTGTACCCTGGTGTGGGAGAATCTTAATGAAATTGTACTTTAATGAAGTTTGACATCCTATAAGCACCCCATTTGAATGAATGGAATATTAGTACATTAGATGGCTCAGGGAATTGACTGGTTATGTGAGATGGAGTCTTTCCTTCTGTGTCTCCTGTTCAAATCCAGCTCGGTTTGGTAGTGACCAAAAACTTTTGCAACCTTTTGGCTATTCGGTAGCCTGTCTGATTCTGTCCCTACATGCTTGTGTATTATATAATACAAAATAGCCACTACTATTGGCACTAGTGAGTAGTCTCAGAAGAGGCACCAAGAGATTAACTGGCATGGAGACTAAGTCTTTCAGCCTTACATTTTTTTTTAATTCATGTCAGATCCGTGTAATACACTGCTGTAGTACCACCTTGTCTGCTCATCATGGTCTCCTTCTTTTCCTTTACTGAAGCCTGTAGTGATCTGCTCATTCTCTGCTCCTCCCCATCTCCAACTGGGATCTTACTAGCGTTAAATCACCTTTAAATTTTTATATGTAAGCCTAATTAACAGATTTTAATAGAAATTATGTGAAATAGCCTTTGCCAGCATAAGTAGTATTCCAATGGCAAACTGGTAACGTGAATGGGCAGGTGTTTCTCTGCTAAAAATAAACCCTCATGAATATTGTAAATTTGTTTCCTTGATTTATATTATAAATCATGATCCTAGCCAAAGCTCCGCCCACCATTTAGGTGAACTACTTAATGAATTGGAGTGGGGATCGGGGATAGAGGTGTCTTTAGGTCTTGCGGACCTTCTCCAGAGATCTATTTACACTGTAAAGATTGCTCCATTTAGGGTGTTTTCAATGCATATTTACTAAAATTCTATTCTCACAATTGTAGGTAGTCAGGATTTTATCAGTTTTTAACCTAAAACTGGTAACCCTAGATATAAACAAATATAAATATAAACTGTCTGGAAAGCTACTTAGTCTACAACGCAATGATTTTTCAGAGTCTTTAAATTCAGATCGTCTTATTTTGCAATACAGACTCTTTTCCATCTGTATTGTTTAAAAACATTCATTGCTACTGTGGATCCTAGGACATGCAGCTAATATCTAATCTACTGTACTGTGCAGTTTTACCCTCTGCAGAGCTGTGTATAACTTAATGACCTTATAACTCCGTTTAATCTTTTTTTTTTTTTAGATCAAAGAATCTATTGTTGGTGAAATCAGACGGGAAATAGTAAGTGGATTGTTAGCAGCTGTATCATCCCCAAGTAGATCTGCTAATGCAAAGCAAGATACACAGCCATGAAACAGGTACTACAGGTAATTATTTTGAATTTTGCTGGATTGATTAATTTAACTTTCTGAAATGGAACAACTGGCTGCAGAAGAATTTTTCATTAAAATAGAATATTTGTATTTTTAAGTGTTAGATTCACTTTTAGGGATTCTTGCACAGTTAAAATATAAAATCCTTTTATACAGCCACAAGAAAATTAAGTCTTACATTGCTCTTCTCCCCTGAAACCTAAACTACATCAGCTCAGTTGAAGTTTAATTAAAATTGGATGAAAGATATATGCCTAAATCTGTTAGATGGCTTTGAAAACTCCAGCCATCTGATAGTGATGGCCCTTAAACCTGTCAATTTTACTTAATATGTAACGTCCTTACTTCAGTATCTGCAGTGCTCGCTTATGCAGCTGTGTTTTCACTGTAGAGCATATCTTGACTATTGCAAATAAAGGCTATCTAAATAAATATACATGTTTAGTTATCTAAGCAATTGGCAAGTTTTAAAGGGACACCACTGTGTCATGCTCCTTCATGAATCTAGTCTTGCTCTTAAATTGTAGATATTTCATTGCCTTTTCTTTCTCCAAAGGGTAGGCATGTGGACCAGCAAAGCTGTGGAATTCTGCTCTTGGATGATGTACACTGGTGAAGGCATCCGTTTATGTACTTGGGCTTCACTACAGCTGCTGAGATAGGCTACTGTATACAATGCTTATTTCTATGATGCATTCCTTATTTTTTTCTTCTTGAGTCCATATATAGTGATTTAGAAACTTTGCTTAGTTTACTACTTTCCATAAACTATCAAGAAAACTATGGCCATTTGAAAGACCTAATATTTATTTGTACGTCCCTATTGTTAATTTGTGTGTAGTTCATTTCTTTGTGGAGAGGTGTGTCATGAAACTTGATCTAACCAATTTATAAATAACTACATCTTCAGCCTAGCTTTTTTAAATAAAAAACACTGACCTCTATGAGGTATTTACTGTGCAATAACTGATTCACTTTGAGAGCTTGAAACAACCAATAATTGTTTCCACTGCTGTTACTTAGTGCCACTTCAAAAGAAGAAAAATTCTGTTGTAAAAATTTCTATTAACTCTTGGGGAGGTTACTACTAGCAGAGTGGTAGAATGATATGAGGTTACCTAAAACTACTTAAAGTTCTTACACTGAAAGCTTTATCTTTGTGCAGAAGATAACTTTATTTTGCTTCCTTACTAGTCCTCCCCCTCCTTGGAAATGTGCCTTATGTTAAACACTGTCTAGGTGTATGTGTTGACTACTTCTCGGTTATATCAAGAGAAGTTCTTTTCTGTCTTTTATTAAGCAAAATACAATAAAAAGACTGCTCTTGGAAAAGTAATGGGGATGTGCGACTTGGAGTGGATGGGTGACCTTGGTTGTATTATGGGGAGATTGAAGTAAATTAACCCCCCCCACACACCCTTCACTGGTTGTATTGTAGCTTAGGCCATGAAAATGTATTTGTTCCAATGGATAAAATTGGAATTAAATGGGGTTCATATGTGTTGTTGGTTTTTCTTTTCTTTTCTTTTTTTTTTTTGTGGTCAGATGGACGTTTAGTGGATGTGTAACACAATGTCTGAATGTTGCCAGGATTCTCCTTTGTGCCTTTGTCATTTCCAGCTATTAAAAATGTTTATATTGTGTCAGTCTCAATCAAAGAATTGTTAAGGTATAACAATATTCTATAAAAAGGCTTATCTGAAAGATTTATGAATGTGTTTGGAAGACACACGTAAGGGCTGATTTTCTAAAACCAAGAATATTAAACCAATAAAATATTTATTTTGCCTACATATAGTCTTTGCCAGTGTTTTTTTACACTGATGCAGTCAGGTATGTTTTTTCATGTCATTTTGTGCATTCTACTTTTTTGCTTAAAAACATCGATTTTAGATCAAATGACAGTCCTCCTTAGAAAATGAGGACATGTGGACCAGAAGAGTAGCATCACAATAGATAACTTAAGTCTGGGGGCTGCAGAAGGCCTCATATGCTGAATTTACCGGACACTTAAGAAATGCGTGAGGTAAATCTAAGGGCACCAAGAACCAGATTTTAAAAGAAGTTCTTCACCCTGTAATTCCCATTTGCTATCAATGGAAACTGCTGGGGGCTAAGCTCTTTTGAAATTTGGTCCCACTGATAAATGTAGAGCATTCTTGAAAAGCCACCCTAGATGTTTACATGTTGAAATATAAATGGCAGGGCGTAAATGCTGCCAGAGGGAGTTAGTGTAAGGATATAACTTGAGGTAAGGGGGCTCTGCTTTATTTCATAACCTGCATGTCCAAATACTCTATTTACATTTCAAAACTCCACTCCAGAGAACATCCAGCCAGAGCTTTGTGCACCCTTGATGTCAGTTTAAAAACACAAGAAAGTAAATTTACCCAAGCAATCGGAATAGCAGTGGACCACCTTCTTCCCCTCCCTTGCGTCACTCCAACTACATCTGACTATTCAGTAGACCCAATATAAATTAAAATTCCCACATCACACTCTTCCCCCAAACTAAATTCCCATCCCCAGCTGCATCAATCTCTTTCCAATGCTGCTTAAATGGCAGCATGCCTGGAATGTCAGCAAGTTTGAGCTATTTCAGACCAGGGTGGAGGAGAGCACTCCAAAGGAAAGGGGCTCTCAGAGAGAACATTCTGACAGCAGTCCCCTCGCTTGGTAGGACAGTGTGATCTCTGCTGTGGGAGCAGGTCAGGGAGCGTGTGTTGGTCCTTCAGCTAGGAAGAACCCAGTCTACTTAGGGTTTGTAGGTCAGAACCTATACAAATGTGGGATCTCACTCGTACAGAATATGCTGTTTAACATTTGCTGGAAGGTGGAAACAGTACCAATTTTTCATTCTGTTGACAGAAGCCAGATTAGTGAGGTTCTGGTGCAATTTTAAATAGATATACTATACTAAACTACACAGAAACTGACAAGTAAACTGCTGCCTATAATCCTGATGGTACTGCCTTTAGTGCAGGGGACTGGACTAGGAGACCTCTCAAGGTCCTTTCCAGTCCTATGTTCAAAAAAGAACCAGATAAATTCATGGAGGATAGGTCCATCAATGGCTATTAGCCAGGATGTGCACCGATGGTGTCCCTGGCCTCTGTTTGCCAGAAGCTGGGAATGAGATACAGGGAATAGATCAACTGATGATTTACCTGATCTGTTCATTCCCTCTGGGGCATCTGGCATTGGCCACTGTCAGAAGACAGGATACTGGGGTAGATGTACCTTTGGTCTGACCATTCTTATGTTCTTATGATTCTATGAACTTCACCCTCTTTTAGGGCTATTGATCTATTAATGTTTTCCAACACAATGGCATTTTTTAAGAAACAAGAGGTTTTTTAATATTCATAAAACTCAGCACTGCCATCATGCAAATTAATCCTAACTTGTATCTCAACTTTTACTGACAACTTCTGCTTATGTCTTAAAAACAACTGTCATTTATTACAGGAAACATCCTTTGCTTTGGTGCATTACCAATTGGTAATGCCACTTCAAATGTAATGGAAAAACCCTGACTTTGTGAAGGAGGATGCATTTTATTTTGTCTAAATGATTGAAATAGCTCCCGTTCATCATAAATCAATGTTGTCTTTTCCTGCCAGTCTTGCAATCTGATATCATATGCTGAGTGACACAATTATATTAATGGCTTAGTGAATTTATCAGTTAAATTCACTGTGAATACATTTGTAATAACTACCAGAGATCATTTCCAAAGCTTCCTTGTGATAGTGGCTTGATGACTGCTAGTCAGCAAAGAAATAAAACCAAGGGCTGATTTTTGCAAAACCACCTTAGGAATTTGGATGGGAACTGGGCAGCTGAATTTCTAAGGTGACTGCAAATCTTGGCCAAGAACTTTAGAGCACAGCAACTGCTACAGACTGGTGAGTGCTAGTGAAAAGACTATCTTAAGGCATAGCCATTATAGGTTAGGGCCCCAGCTCCTGCAGTCACAGGGTTACATCAGAATCTTGTCTTCCATTTTAATAAAGTAAGTTTCTAGCCCTCTTGGATGCAAAAGCTTTAAGATGTGACCAGAGATCAATTGATGCAATGATGTACGTACGTCTGAGTATTCGAACAGCCAGGAACAATAGCTCAAAAAGATGTGAACTGTCTCAGGCCTGTCTGCTCCTGGATGATAACACCACGACCCAGTGCTTCAGGGAGCACTGCCAACATCAACCCAGCAGATGACTCTGTTTGTGGCCAGAGGAGGAAGCTGGACCTAGCCTCCTCCCCCACCCCCCAGGTAGATATATCTGAGGTAAACACTGTGAAGGGCTCTCTACAGCCATTTCTGCTGCCTATCTGTGAGGGAGAGGTGCCCCTGCTGCTGCTAAGGGGTGGGGAGGCAGGGAAAGAGGACCCTGCTGCTGTTTTTACCATTGCTCATAGTGGGAAGACTGGGCCATCCTGTTGCACCCCACTATGCCCAAAGATGAGTGGTGGCAAGCTCCTCAGCAGCTTAGTGGTAGGTTCTTTTGTGGGTTGGCTCTTAATACTCTAGAGTTGGACACAACGAGAGGTTCCCCATGTCATGAGGTGTCTAGAAGCCTGGGTTGCTGTAAACCAATCCTGGTTGGTGTCTCTTCTGACAAGAGAAATTAACTTAGATCCTCAGTGACCTAGTTCAGCCATTGACAAATGTGAATCAATCTAGCCTTGTGGGGCAGGGTCTGTGTCCTCCAATGGCTTTTGTGAACTACCAATCAAATGGCTCCTGCTCAAAAATCTAGAGCTGGTCAGAACATTTTGGATTAAATGAAATTTCATCTAAATGTGCAGTTTCATTGAAACAATGAAATTTCTACTGGGATGGTGTTTGAGATTCAGGGCTCTCTGTTCACTGCTGACCAATTCCAATAAAAAACCTTGGCTTTTCAGGCTAAAATCATCCATTTCAACAAAATTCTGTTCTGAGAAAACTTTTGAAAGCTTTTGTTTCGTTCCAATGTGGAATAAAAAATTCTGAAACTGCAAAAGTTGTCCCAAAATGGCACCGTCGTCCTCCAGCCATCTACAGTACAATATAACCTGTATAGTTTTATTGTCTTCAGCACTCTAAGCATAACAACAAATGAAACTATAGCATAATATTTGATGCCCAATGAAAGCGGACAACCAGATTTTACTCCAGATTGACATTGGTATAATGGAATTCAGAATCTGGCCCTTAGAATGTAACTCGATCCAGTTAACAGTGTAAAATAAACCCCAGCCACAGTAGTGTAATGGTAAGAACCATGGCATCATTTTAAAAAGACGAGGAGCAAGGAATTGGCAGTCTGAAAATAACTTGTACACAGCACACCTCTGAGGTCGATGTTTCCTGGGGTAAAGCACCATGCGGTAGATTTACCTATTTTACAGATATTTTTCTCCCTCCCCAACAGCCTAAAGGGGGAGGACCAGCTCAGTGAATTTATCTACACACAGTATAATGGTTAGTAATTGAATTACTGTAGTAAGAGGACAGCATATTGAAAGCTAAGCATTGTCTGGGCATGGGAGTAGCTGCTTTGCTGAGTATGAAGTATTTAGCAGTGGATGCCAGTCTTATAGTTATTTCAAAAACAACGAAGGTTAAGAAATTATTTTCTGCTTCCCTAAAAATGAGTTTATTTTTCAAAATATTGCTGCTATCCCTAAGTGTCTTACTATGACTCATTTGTGTATTCTGCAGTTATTTTGTTTTATTTTTCTATAAAATTACACAGTCATTTCCATGCTTTTATTTGGACATAGTAGAGAAACGGAAAATGATTTGGGAGGGAAATATCTTGTGCTGGAGATTAGACAGTGACTAGGCTAATTCTAGTTTAAGAAAAACTTTTAAATATGCATAATTAATGAAAAGGCTTGCCTTTTTCTTTGCAGTGGACAAATGAATACCTTCACAAACATACCTTCATATGCTGACACTATGATCATGACAAAATGCAAACAATGTAGCTGATTTACTCTTCTGAGAGAGTGCAGCAAGTGTTTGTTTATGAATGGGTGCAGTTTTACAAAGACTGGTACCATGAAAAGCAGAGCAAGGAGATGTGGTTTTCATAGCAATGTTTAAAACTCTTGGCGTTTGAATTTTATAAAGCTCTTGAATTTGAATTGGGGAGAAGAGCTGGGTTGATTGTAGTACATGCTTTTCATTCAGTTAATGGGAATATAGGCTATTAAAAGCAGGCAAGTTATGTTGCTAAGAGTTTGGGATTTCTGCGTCCATTCTTCAAATTTCTTCCAAACTGTACAGGCCCACAGCTTTGGGCTTGATCCTGCACATTGTAGGTGAGGAGCATAACACATTTTAAAAAAACAATACAGCAGCCTGGAAGTGGTGTCTTGTCAGAGTCCAATGAAATCTCAAAAGTTCCAATGATTTTGAAATGGCTTCAGAATTTGGTACCCTATTGTTTGTAGACTCTGTATCCCAGTTTACACTCTGAAATTGTGGTAGTTTCTCCCTTGCAATATTTGCCCGTTGTATTTTAACCTTAATATCGTAAAAAAAAATTATTGAAAACAACAATGGGAGCTCAGTTTTGTATCTGCATTGTTTAATGCAAAGATACAATGTAAAATTTTGTATTAATGATTTAGTCTGCACTGGAGGTAATATGACTTCATTTTAAGTCTGCATTGACTGGCAACGTGGGTTTTGTTTATTGGAAAATACATTAGGTTTACTATTTTCTCACTAATGGACAAAAATCTATCATGATTTCCTGCTGAAATAAATATACAAAACTAAATTACCAATATGTTAATCTCTACAATGTTGAAATATAGTCCTTAGTAGACATGGGTCTTTTGGCTACCTAATGAGTCTGTGTCTCATTTATCTAGCTCATTTCCTATAACCTGGCCTTGCTGATTCTGCAGACGACAGCAGAAAGCATTTATCAGTAAATGTTTGTATATTACCTGACAGCCTGGAGAGCTGTTAATCCCAGTAAAATGACTTTAATTTAAAGATATTGTATCAATTCTTAGCTATCAAATTAACATTACTGTAAAGCTGATTATTATTTGTACTCTCCTAGGAATTATTCACCCTCACCCAAAGACCTTTAATAAGTAGAAATAGCAGTTTATGAAATGAAATTTCTATTAGGCTAACACATGAATCCATGTACTCATGTGGCACATAGGTATGCATGAACATTGTAGTATAATGGAGAAATACTGGAGAAGGAAAGACATGTTTCAGGAGAGACCTGACCAAGCTGCTACTGGACAAACAAAAGCCTCTTGGCACGTAACACTGGCCTCTGTGTATGCTCAATACAGATTTCTGTCCTACAACTTTGCCGGCCTGCTGCAGCATTTATTGCTGCCAAAACAGACGCCATCTGCTCTACATTCTCACTTTGTCAGAGTTTAAATCCTTTTTTTTTTTTCCCCACAGTGTTTCCAAAGTGTGATTGGGAACAAGTCTGAGTGCTCAGCTTCTTTTCTTTCTTTTTTTTTTTTTTTAATATATTTGTGTCTGTTTAGTGATTATAAAAATGCCAGATTGAGAGTCCTGGAGTATGAAATCTGTTTATTCACCGGCCAGGTACAGCATAGGTAGCAGTAAAGCAGGCTTTCCTGCACCCATGCTGCTAACGTGTCCCCACGCCTAGAGGGATCATCTGTAGGGGTGAGTAAGTAATTTATTCTCCATGTTCAGGACATAGCCAAAAGAGGAGGGGATTGTGCTGTGGCTATCCATGCACTGGGCATTAAAGTAAGACTCCAGACTCATATCACAGGAACATTTCCTTATTTGCTAATACAATGTTTGGATGGAACATTAGAATAAAAGGACACAAGGGGAGAGAAAGCATAAGGCTTTACAAAGCCAGCATAAGCCCTAGCCGAATGCCCCCAAACCTCCTATTGTGGGAGCTTGCAGCTGTGCAAAATGGCTACAGCTTTCCATGCACTTGGGAACTGCATTAAGGGTCTATCATGGACCCGAAGTGGATAGTTCTAGGTATGACGAGAGAATGGCCAGAGTACCTGACAAGGAAACTGATTCACCACCTCTTTGCAAGGGCTCCCACTAATGGAGCTGCTACCAAGCTACAAAGCTGTCCTCTGACAGGAACCCTGAGAGAAGGTACAGTGTAAACAACACCTGCCCTCCCTCAAGCTGAATCCTCCCAGCAGTACAAAAGACCTTGGAGGTTCACAGAAGTGTAATTTATACTTCCCTGCATTGGCTTCAGAGAAATTGGATCATGCTCCCTGGAGGTGACGCCTTGAGGACTGTAATTTTCAAAGTGGTCCTTGCTTTTTCACTTTACCAATCTGGTGTCTAAAAATCTTGAGTCAGAGAAGGCTCAAGCTGAGAAGATAGGATAAAGGTCAGAGGAAGGGTCTGAAAAGAGACCAGAGGACAAACCCCTTTAGGGTTGCAGTGTTTAAAGTTAATTTTTGCTGAGTTTCATTTTTAATAATATGGAGGGGCCTAAATCTATGGCTAATGCAACTACGTCTCCCAAAAGAATAAAAACATGTCAAATGAAAATCATAAAGATCCATAGAGCTATCCAACTTTGATAGCTTGATTACAGTAAGGGGCACAAAAAAGTCACATCCAGTATGCAGGTTCACAGCTTCAGTATAAGAGATAGCACAGATTGGGAAATATCCTTAAACTAAATGGTGATTTTTGATTATTGAAATTTGTTTTTTCTTTTATTGGCAGTTTTAGCTGAATCATGAAGGAAACGAAAACAGTAAAGTACAGCTTGAATACTAAAAACAGCAATCAGCTGCTGAGCTAAAAGATTGGGCAGTGCTTAGGTATACTTTCAGCTCTAATCCAGGATACCATGCAGGCCATAGAAAATGCAAGTCCTCTTTGTGGACTAAGCGCCTGCCTGTGATCTCACTGACAGTGCTATAAATTACGGGTAACACTGATGAAGCCGAGGAGTTACACAGGTATATAAGAGCTCAGAGTCAGGTCTCCCTACTGGTATGAATGTTTCCTTTTGATCAACTCTCTGCTAACTGGGTATAGGGCTATTATTGTATGTTCTACTTCTTGAAAACCCCACTAAGGTCCATTTAAACTCCCAATTCATAACACCTTATGCTACAATATGCGATAAACCTAGATCCTAAGAATAGGTTCAGAGAGACAGAGCACTATACTGGAAAATTACTGAAGGGGTCTGATAGGGAAAGTGGCAGTGTCATACTTAGGTAAGAGGGTTGAGTCATTTAGATACTAATCATTTTGAGAAGTGGTCAAACCCCCAGAAATGTACTGGACACATTTACTTCCCCAGGAGAGATGAACACAGACCTCAGGCTCTGTTCATCACCTCTCCTTCAGTCTCACATATGTGACCGATTGACTTTTTTTTAAAGTGAACATAGAAATTGCCATATTGAATCAGACTGACCTCCAGCAGTGGCCCCTAGCAGATGTTAGAAGATACTAGATCTCACTTAAACATTGTTTTTACTATGCCAGAGTTTTCAAAATGAAATAGTGGTTTATCAGATATCGGGGTGTGTTGGTTAATCACAGAATGACTTTGAGCCACCTGTGTGATGCAGCTGCAAAAAAGGCAAATGCAATCCTAGCATGATTAAGGAAAGGCATAGATAAGAGATAGAGAAGTATTAATGCCTTAATACAAGGCACTGGCATGACCTCATTTGCAATACTGTGTACATGTTCAAGAAAGATGAATTCAAATGGAACAAGTACAGAGAAGAGCTATTAGGATGGTTAGTTGAATGTGGTGGGGGTCTATATTATGAGAGGAAAGGGGAAGAATTTGCCTTGTTTAGCCTAGGCTCAGAGGGAATTGGATTGCTCTCTGTAAAGAAGTAAGTGTGTGTGTGTGTGTGTGTGTAAACACCAGAGGAGGGTGAAAAGCTATTTAAGTTAAAGGACAATGTTGGCAAAAAAACACATGGGTATTTATTGAAGGTCATCAATAAGTTCAGGTTGGAAATTAGAAGATTTCTAGCCCTCAGAGAGTGAGGCTTAATAGATTCAAAGTCAAGTGGGACCATTGTGATCATCTGGTTTGGCCTCCTGTATAACACATGTCATAGAACTTCCCAAAATAGAACAGTCTCCCCAAAGAAGTTTTGGGGGAAACAACTTACTTAGATTTAAGAAAGCGATGGAAAATTTATGAGTGGGATTGTGTGATGGTGTTGCTTGTGATGGTGGGGGAAGGGACGGGCAACCCTGGGTGTTCCTTCTCGTTCATGTCTAATATTCCTAAAATCTTATGAGTCAGGGCTTCACAGGTCACCTTCAGGGGTAAGTGAGGAAGTTTTTCCCCCAGTGTATTCTGGGTTTTTTGTCTCCTTCCTATGAAGCATTAAGAGATGGCCTCAGATGGAGATGGGACACTGGACGGGGAGGGTCAGGGCTCTGAGGTGATACTGAGCATTCTCTCTCCGGTGTTTGGTTGGCTAGTTCTTGTTCACATTCTATGGGCTTATGACCCAGATCCACCAAGGTATCTAGGCTTGAATTCAAACAACACTCTGAGGAAGGGAAGTACCGTTATCCCCATTTTTGAGATGGAAAACCAAGGCACGGAGAGACTAAGTGGCTTGCCCAAGGTCATGCAAGAAGACTGTGGCAGAGCAGGGAATTGAACCCAGATATAAACTAATGCCCTACCCACTGGGCCCTCCATCATTACTTTCCTGCTTGAGGTAAACATCCAAATCCATGGCCACAGCATGAAGTTACTGCATTGTCACTTATATACGTCTAAGCCAAACAGATGGTCCATTCCTGACTTTCTGATTTATGATTGTGTTTAAGGATAGTATGGTTTTTGGTTACCTCTAGTTCTGTTTGTATTTTCTATATGTTCTAACTCTGCTCCATTGAAATCAATAGTAACATGCCCATTGACTTACATGGGAATAAAGTTAGGCTAATGAAGCATACTTTTGAAAATCCCAGCTGTGGTGTTAAAACTCAGTCACAGCTCCAAGCACCTCTGAATTTTGGTGATGTTCAAATGCAGCTGAACTCTACAGCTTCCCCCCTCTCTATTTCAGTCCATTACCTCAGATTTGAATGCTGTTAAACTAGGGGGAAATTCAGATCTGAACTTTGCAGTACAGACCTACCTTTGGTTAAAAATTAAATTCCTTTAGTCCCTGGCTTGAACTAAATTGTTTCCTCACTTCATCTTGCAGTCACTCTCCTTCCTTATCCAAATCATTCACAGTCACTCCATGTACCTAATCTAACTGTCCTTCATTCATTCTCAAGCCCTAAACTACATTAATCTTCATCCTATGTAAAGTTGTTCCAGTATATCTCTGAGCCTATGTCTTCTTTAAACTGTTGTTCATTCCTCATCTCACTCTCTCTCTTTCTCCCTAGTTGGTGGCTACACGCCACAGGAGACCGACTGCATCATTTTCAGCTGCAAGCTCACACCCACTCCTTTGCTCCATGAACTGTCAGTGGGAGTCTCTGGCCATAGCTGCAGTTTTTAGCCCAGGAAACGTTGTTGCAACAGCTACAGCACGCCTCCATTCAGAGGTCACATAATCCAAGCAAAGCGGATAGCTCTGGTCACTGATTTCTGAATATGCTCCTCCTCTACTGTTTTTGTATGCCGGTGAAATGCGGAGTAAAAACAAATTAGAATCACAAGGTATTATTATTGCAATTATTTATCAAGCTCCTGCTAGATGCTCTGTAAACTTAGAGGAAGGCACAGTCCTTGCTCCAAAGAGTGTACAGTCCGAAAGCTGAGACTGACAATATAGGGCTGGCCCACATAATTCATCAGCTAATGGGTCAGGATCAAAGAAGTGGAGCTGTTTATGTAGAATTGTCACTGAAAAGAAGCATGTTTTAAAGAGGGCTTTGAAAGAAGCAAGGGGAGCTGTTGGATGCACAAGAGGAGGGAGGCATTCTGTAAATACTATAAAAGAGACGGAATTATTAAATTCCACCCAGCTCTACTGCTGCCTCCACCCCCAAAATCACAAAACTTCCGGATTTGTGTTCATCAATAATTAAGGGCCCATCAGCAATACTCAGAGGGAGCTTACGCTGCACTTCTGAGTAGCCAGTTAGTAATGTACAGCGGGTAGATCCTCTTTTTCAAATCCCAGGGCACTAGGCCATGCAAGGCTAGTATTGCATTTTCAATTAGCTTCTGAGTGAATGCTTGGCATATGTAGAAGTGACCTGGTACACAATTAGCTTATTGTTCCTTTCAGCTTTGTGCGGAGAGGATCTGAAGGATTGGAAGGGGGGTGGGGGGAAACAGAGCCAGCCAGAGGCATCACTGTGGATATGGAATAAGGGATTGCTCAGCTCCTGCAGATTCACTTGCTAACTCGGGAGTTACAGCTGTTATTAGGAAGCATTCAGTGTGGCTTTAGGGAGTGCACCAGGGAATAATCACTGAGGTGACTCTCTGATTTCTTGTAGTCTGGGCTCTTTTCTCTTCTGAGTCTCCTCATCATTATTATGGAGCCAAACAGTCCTAAAAAGATCCAATTTGCTGTGCCATTATTTCAGAGTCAAATAGATCCTGTAGCAGCTGAACAGGTAAGGAAGACAGGTATCTTTCACTACTTGGGAGACTGGGTGTGGAATGACACTAGGTAATATTCATGGCCTAAATTCTTCTCCAGTTTACGCTGGTGTAAATTTAGATTAAATCCATGGAAATCAGTGTAGTTATGCTGGGATAGCCAATGTAACACAGGGCAGGATTTGTCCTATTGTGAGAATGCACATTTGAACTCGCACAGGTCTTTCTAAGTATATATTAGTGTCTGACTTTATTCTTTTAACATGTTTTGCACAAGAGATAAGCACACTTATATGAATACATAATTTCGAGCTGAATCAATATGGGAAAATTAGCTGAAATGTATTGTTTCATATACAACAAAATATACATTTGATAATTTGTGTTTAAGGGGAATATTGCACAGCCTGGTTAGGAGATAGCCTGCTTGCAATTTATTTTGGTGTTGGAGCAAATCATTTAAATGCTGAAAGATAGTAATTTATTGAGTTATTTCCCCACATTTTAAGACTTTTCATGCTGAATATTTTAAATCACTGTTAATGTTTGCTAAGTATTTCATGCATAAGTATGTGGATATGGCTATATGTGTGACTATATATACATGCGCACACTCAAAAATACAGCTATACTGTACAAATATATATGACAGCCGAATCTGACTTGCCTGTAAATTTATATACTGTCCAATCCTGCATTTATTACAGGCAGACCTCTCATTAGTTATACGTATAGATACAGATGTGTAGAGCTACTTCTATATATAAGGAATGATACCATAAAATCCTAGAAGACAGAGGTGGATAATACCCATGAGTTGGTTTGTCCATCTCTGTTACTATATCATTGTTCCCCATTGTACATTTACTGTTGTTTTGATATGTCTAGTTTTAAATGATACGAAAGATGTAATAAGGCTTTGACAATTCCACTGTAGAGTGATGGCAGTGTAATCATTTACATCTGGAGGACAGACATCTTGTTTCCTTATCTTCTGATGTAATGTCTCCTAAGAGGAGGCGGGCTTTGCCAGAAAGAGATGAGTTGTTGTTGGCAGCCATGGAGGAAGGGGAGATGGAGGAGGGTACAAACAAAGAACTTCCTGAGGCCTTCAACCTGCCCAGAGATGGTTTAACTAAAATATATATATATAACTTTGAGAATGATCCTTCTATTAACTTGAGCAAGACCTGGTCCACCACCTTTTGAAACCAATGAAAGTTATTGCCCTTCAAGGACTGCAGAATTGGGCTCTTAACTAAATTCCTGTGGGCTATAAAATATTATGAGCCAAGTTCTGCCCCACATTTATGGGAAGTCCTTTTGATTATGTTGTACTTTTAATTTATGGGATAGGTGCCCTCTAGTTTTATTTTAGATGTTTGAAGAAATTACATCAATAAAATCTGGAGTAACTGTCTGAACCTTATTCAGTTACTGTGGATTTCCCCCACTGAGAGCAGAATTGGGCCCTAGCTATTTATGATGTTCCCTAAGTAATTAAAAAAGGGCCAACACATTGACACAGAGATTATCTCAAAATGGTGTCTAGGTTAAATATTCTTGAGTACACTATTATATTCCGCTGCATAAGTGCCAATAGCCTGGGGGCTGTGATATAAAGTTTAGAAAAGCTTTCTTCACTAATACGTCCATTATTGGAGACTATTCCAACATCATGTTAGTTAATTGTCTAACATTCCTGTTGGATGTTAATGGAACCACAAGAGAACTTGTGAAGATTTTAACTAAAAAGAAACTCATACAATGACTATTCAGATTTATATATATAAACAGCTGCAATAGAGCATGCTTAAGAAATTTCCTTTTGGAAATATTAGTATTAAGGTATATTTTTAAAAAAATTGCTTGGAAATAGGCATTTTTTTAATGTTCCTGTATACACTGACATTATTTATCTAGTTATTATTTCTTTGTTCTGCTTATATGCTTCACAGTCAGTGCAACGTCAATGACAGGGTAAAAAAAGAGATTTAAATTAATCATTGTTGTTGATAACTATGGCAGTGCTAGAAATCCACGCTCGCATAGCAACTTAGGTTCTTTCCCAGAAGTAGAGATAAGGGGTTATATTTTCAAAAATACCTCAGACTATGTCTGCACTGCACACCACTTGTGATGGCAGGTAGGGTACGTGTAGATGCGTGTAGCTGCCTACCACAGTGAAAAGCAGGCTTTGTCCACACTGCAGTGTGTAACTACATGCATCAGTGAAAAGCTCTGACAGGGGGAAGGCAATGGGGAAAGGCTTGGTAGCTGGGAGCTGCTGGAGCCTTTCCCTACTCCCTTCCCCATGCCAGAGCCTTTCCCCACTGCCGGAGCCTTTCCCTGCGGCATGCAAAAACTCCAGCAGAAGGGATGCAGCAGGACACTAGACTGCTACAGATAGCTGTGTAGATGGGAGAGGTATTGTTTGGTGAGTAGAGCGTCGTGTCGGGTACTTACCCACAGGGTTCAGGGATGGTGAACTTTGTTCCACTTGCCTAAGCAATGCCTCACCATCTATACTGCTATTTATGCCCATGCTAGTCGGGTGTGCAGTGCCTGAACTTTACATGCTGCCGGAAGGAGTGTGCAGCGTAGACATGCCTTAAGCGACTCAGGTGACTTGGTCTTTCTCTGGGGCTTGTGCTCCTAAAAAACACTGGGGTTTTTGAAAATCCCACCCAATGACACTGATCCTGCAGTATGTTGCACCTGAATTGATTCTGATCATTATTACATTCATAGTTATGAAGAGAATATTTTTAAAGTTGTTTTCCGTGTGCTTGCTTTTGCCACTTACATTGTTCAATAAGACTCCTGACGTCTTGTACTTTGTTTTGGATGTAGGGTAGTGGGTATCTTTAATGGCTCTGCTTGGGCCTCTGTTTTTTCACAGATCAGGAAAAGAAGACCCACACCAGCATCACTAGTTATTATGAATGAACACTCACCCCCAGGTAAGTAACAATGTATCTTCTAAATCACAAGACTGGGGTATGGGAACAAAAGGCCTGTCTTTTGCAATATGGTTTTAATAAATAAGTGCATTCAAAGAAAAGAAAATCAGCATTAAGCTCACAGCGCTTAATGCCAGATCATGGGCCATACATCTGTTCACAGCAAAGACCTATGAATCTATGCAAATCCTGACCCCACTCGAGTCAATAGCACAACTTCCATTGACTTCAGTAGGGCCAGCAATTCCCTACATGTGAATCTCCTTGTTGCACATGGAATGAGGGCTCAGTTGCCTCTGTGGGTTGGGGGTGGTCTCAGCTGCCCCTTCCACACACCCTCTCCTTCATCAATGGGATGTTGTGGGGAAATCTGTGGAGTTAAGTTAAACTAACAGAGTTCTTGGTCCTCCAGTTCCTAGAGGAAACCAGGTCAGTTGCAGTGCAGAACTTAATAACATTAGGGGCTACACGGTAGGAGGGCCATTCTCTAGTTCTCTGCTGAAGCATATAGTGTCTCTTCTCTCTCTGCCCTAACCACAAAGTCTTTGTGGAGCTTGTCCTCTCACCAAAGACTCCCCTCAGAAGTTTTCCTGGGAGAGTGGATGATTTGGGGCCAGGACATGCTTAGTCACATACCTGTGCCTCCACAAGGCTGCTAAAGCAAATCTGGAGTTTCTAGACCAAGCCATTTTGGAGACACGATGAGCCAAAGAAAACACTAGAATTATTTTTAAAGAGTAAATCTCAGCAAAATCTTCAAAATATCATAATTTAAAACTCTTTATCTGTTTTTATTTAACCAAACTTCCCTGAAAAATGGCCTTTGGGTCAGATGCAGCATGCACAATTTTAGGATGATCAGTTTCTTTTCTCCTCTGAGGTGGGGGTTAAAAGTCAAGCTTATAATGGAGAGCTACCTACCTACGGAAAGATTAGTACCACTCCATAATAAAGACCTGTCAACAGAGTGAGTGATCCAAGATTAGCTCAGTTTACTGTTACTGTGCCATTACTGTAATGCAGTTGACAAATTTCCCAATCAGTTTTCACTATTGCCATTTTAAAAGCTTTTTTGAAAGATTCCAGTCCATTTACAAAGGTTGATTTCCAATTTTCTATAAATGTAACTTTGCATTATTCCTGCTGACAAATTTTATGCTGTAATTTACAGATTAGTTTTATATAGGAGTGTGTTTAAATTTCCATTTAATGACAGAGGGCCCAGTTACCATCTTTGCTAACAATGATAGTTCTTTACCCTGTGAGAAATCCCACTGATCTCAACAGAACTGTGGGGTATGGAACTACTCAACATGAATAAGGGTAGCAGAATTGGGCCCATGAGTAACATATATACAAGAAAAAGAAATGGTTCTCCTAAAAGTGATATCTTGCTTCTAGTGAGCTATAATTCCACCTCCTGAAATGCCATTTCTGTAGATAACACTTTGTGAGTAAGTAGCAAATTAGTCCCATTATAAATAAGGATAATAATAACAGATCCTCTAGACCAACTGGGATCATAAAGGCCATAGTTCTAGCCACTGGTTCTACAATCCACAGGGTAGGAGAGCAAATAAGAACCTAACCAAAGATCAATGGGTATTCTCCTCTCTGGAAACACACAAATGAATTGGTGGGACGGGTTTGTTAGACAAATTTCTAGGTGCATTAGTAAACATGGAATCATAAGAGTCTAGAAAAAAACCAGCTGGATCTATTTTCACTTTTTGTGTTACCAGTCCCCTTTAATATTATTTCCCTCTTTAAATGGAGGGAAATCTCCTTGAGCATGTTTTAAATATAATTCAGATTTGTTCTCATTGCCCTAATAGGTTGTTTGCTGTCTATACTTATAACTAGTCTCTAAGTAAAGAAATTCCATCTCAGTTCTTTTAGGATTCAATCTTTCAAGGTTCTGAGCACTTCCTGAGAAGTGCTGAGCACCTTCAGTTCCCATTAACGTTAATGGTAGTTGAGGGGTGATCCTTCCAGAGCTGTACATATAGGTATTCAAGCCAGAATACAGTGGCTATGCAGCTCAAAGTAGCCACACTACCCAGAAGGATCTGGCTCTCAGTCTCTAACCTTTCCCTAACTCAGTGGCACACAGCACATCAGGGTTGCTAGGCCTTAATTTAAAACAAACTCACCTTGGCTGCTGTCCCATATTGCAGTTCTTTCTAAATAGACTCGTATTTCCTTTTGTAAACAGAGCCCTGTTGCAGCACTAAATCAAAAACAAACAGAGAATAAAGACACCTCTCCGATTTATAGAAAATGTTATTGTAAACAAATCGGTGCATGCCTGTTATCTCTTTTCATACAATGCTTACAATACAACTCCAAATAAATCATTTTTTATTACTATTTAGTACTGCAGCAAGTATCAGTGAAATTTTAACCATGCAATGGAAAGAACATTGACACACTCAAATAATTGGCACATGAGATCATAGCACTTGGCTCATTCTTTGGTTAAAGTAGGCATGTATCTTATTTCTGATTTTTTTTGCAAAGTTAGAATTATTTTCAAAAATGAAGTCTTAAAGCTTTCCCAGAAACGGTATGTCTTGTTACAATTGTGTGTATATGAATGTATTTACATGTGAATGCTTGATGTGTGCGTGTGTATAGTGGTGTGTGTGCACATGTGTATGATTTATGTATGTGTGTATATATACATATAGAGAAAGATTTCTTATATATTCGGATGTGAGTGTGTATATGTGCAAGTATACAACCCTCCCCCCTTATTTGTATATAGAAGCCTCACTATTTGGTTTGGGGGAAGGATGCTTCTAAGGGTTAGGAGTTCCGATTTAGATGTGCTTTCAAAGGTTGAGATGCCTCACCAAAGTTTATTCAGACTTTCAACCCCTTGAAAAAAAAAGAGGTAGAAATCTTGTAAGAATGGGTTCTCCTGCACGATTTCTGGAGTATCTGCTCCCAGAGGCAGCTGATCAGAGCACAGTTTTTGTGGTATTTTGGCATCTCTGGCTGCAGCCCCTTCCGGAAACTAGAAAGAAACAAAATTTATTTGAACCTTGCTGAACTTTATAATAATTTAAATCTGAGTTGTGCTGTACAAATGGTTCAAGGTCAGAGTGTTTTTTTTTTCCTGAGCCATTTCATCTATCCCTTATGTCTCCTACAAATTCCAGTACAAAACCAGGAATCTATCTGCACTGACGTAAATAGAGGTCATCCTGCTTTCAGGATAAATAATTTTGAACTAGTGGTAGTTTCTCAGAAACTATAAGACAAGTCTGTTTGGCTTCCTCAACATTTACATCCAGACCAGACCACACTAAATGATTTAAAGGCTGTTTGTGGATCTGGCTTCAAGAGATACATACAGCATAGGGGGAACATTGATTTGAGTATTTTCCCCTGCACACACTGTTGGAACCATCATATGCCCACATATAACTGCAGTAATAATTTTCAAAGGAGAGGATTTAAGTTCTCAACAGCTACAGAACTTCCTGTAGAGGACAAAACATCACTTTAAAACAAAATGAAAGTTAAAAAAACCCACTCAGCATCATCTACATCCATCCTGGAGACATCTTTTTGATGGAGGGCATTCTGCCAATATTATGACTGTGGTAGGAAGTTACCAATAATCAACCCAAATTAACCTATGGCTTCAAAGGAGTTATGTTTTTCATTGACACCAGCTGAGGATCTGGCATATTATTTTATTTATTATGCATTTTAATGTATTTTTATTTTTAATTTTGGGATAAATTTGATGTTTATGAAAGTAAAGGACTAATGCAACTGGAGAGAGCTATGCACAATATAGGCCAGTCCTATGTAAAGTTCCCTTCACAGCTAAACTCCCTTTGTGGCAATCAGAATTTCAGCCTCTAAAGTTTTCTCCTTTGTTGTATATAGCTGACACTGTTTATTTTGTATGGTTGTAATTAGATGCTTACAGCTGCTAACAAAGTGCATGTTTTTTTGCACAATATACTTTGAATGTCATTATTATTATTATTATTTATTATTTATTATCATCATTCTTTTAGTTGCCTCTCTCCATAATTTCGAAACTCTATATAGATGTTCCACAGTCTACACAGGAGCAGGGTCCCTATGGTTGTAGTACAAGGGAAATAACCACCCTCTCCCTACTGGCTCTGTCCTTAAATCCACTTCCTCCCCTCCTTTTCCCACTTCAGAGAGTGTCTCTGGGGACAGCTTGGCTTCCTTGCAAGCTATCCCCATTAGTGTCTTCCCTCAGTCCTGCTCTTTCCTTGCTAGTGAGGGGCTCCTGGAAGGGGGCTGTAGGGCTATGAGAATCACATCAGCTTAGTTCAATACACATTTAAGAGCCCAGGCTGACAATCTTTTATTGATTCTTAGTATTAATTATTTATCTTATTATTTTATTACTAAACATCATATTCTTTCTTTGAAATACATTTTTAGCATAAAATTAATTAAAAGAGAAAAAGGGAGCTGTGGAATATGCTGCAGTGGAAATAAAATGATGTGTCCAAGCAATTCAGGCCCTGATTCAGCCCTTCACTTCAGGAGGTGCCTAAGTCCTTCATTGCACGGAGAGGGATTTTAGCACATGCTTACAGTTAAAATGCTCAAGTACTTTGCTAAATTAGAGCCTCAGATGAGATTAGGCACAGCTCTCTTGATTGTTCTTTGGGTATCTTGTGACAATGTTGCTGAAAGCAACAGAAACCAGAACCTACCCTCCCTGCATACAACCTGCTTTAACAACCATGGCATAATCATGACCTATTCTCTCCTTATCATCCATGGGCTATGTCATAAATATAAAGGGAAGGGTAAACACCTTTAAAATCCCTCCTGGCCAGAGGAAAAATCCTTTCACCTGTAAAGGGTTAAGAAGCTAGGATAACCTCGCTGGCACCTGACCCAAAATGACCAATGAGGAGACAAGATACTTTCAAAAGCTGGGAGGAGGGAGAAAAACAAAGGGTCTGTGTCTGTCTGGGTGATGCTTTAGCCGGGGACAGAATAGGAATGGAGTCTTAGAATTTAGTAAGTAATCTAGCTAGATATGCGTTAGATTATGATTTCTTTAAATGGCTGAGAAAATAAGCTGTGCTGAATAGAATGGATATTCCTGTTCGTGTGTCTTTTTGTAACTTAAGGTTTTGCCTAGAGGGATTCTCTATGTTTTGAATCTAATTACCCTGTAAGGTATTTACTATCCTGATTTTACAGAAGTGATTCTTTTTTACTTTTTACTTCTATTAAAATCCTTCGTTTCAAGAACTGAATGTTTTTTTCATGGTTCTTAAGCTCCAAGGGTTTAGGTCTGTGGTCACCTATGCAAATTGGTGAGGATTTTTACCAAACCTTCCCCATGAAGTGGGGTGCAAGGGTTGGGAGGATTTTAGGGGGAAAGACGTTTCCAAACAACGCTTTCCTAATAAAATAAACCCGGATAAACGTTTGGTGGTGGCAGTGGAAGTCCAAGGGCAAAGGGTAAAATAGTTTGTACCTTGGGGAAGTTTTAACCTAAGCAGGTAAAAGTAAGGTTAGGAGGTTTTCATGCAAGTCCCCACATCTGTACCCTAGAGTTCAGAGTGGGGAAGGAACCTTGACAGGCTATTATAAATGAAGAATAAATCACTGCCATTTGAAATGAAAATACACCTAAGCTGCATACTAGCAGAGTGTCATGTTGCAATGGCTCAGGAAAAAGCTGGTAACTATGGGGAAAAAATGACATTTCATGGCAAACATTTCAGATCACAGCTCAGATTTAAATTAATTGAGATTCACTTTGATCAGAATATGATGCCTACTTCTTTGTATGAACTGGCTTTGTCTCTCAGTCACTATAACATCAAATGGTACAATCTGCCCAGCTTGTGTCAAAAGTGTGTAGGGAGTTTGAAGCCATTCCAGGAACTGGGAATCCTGCTGGATCCTAAAGCCTTCAACATAACTCTAAATAAAAGAAAAGGAGTACTTGTGGCACCTTAGAGACTAACAAATTTATTTGAGCATAAGCTTTCGTGAGCTACAGCTCACTTCATCGGATGCATTCAGTGGAAAATAGAGTGGGGAGATTTATATACACAGAGAACATGAAACAGTGTGTGTTACCGTACACGCTGTAACAAGAGTGATCAGGTAAGGTGAGCTATTACCAGCAGGAGAAGGGGGGAGTGGGGGGGGGGAGGAGGAGGGGGAGGGAACCTTTTGTAGTGATAATCAAGGTGGGCCATTTCCAGCAATTGACAAGAACATGTGAGGAAGGGGGGCGGGGGGGAATAAACATGGGGAAATAGTTTTCCTTTGTGTAATGACACATCAACTCCCAGTCTCTATTCAAGCCTAAGTTAATTGTATCCAGGTTGCAAATTAATTCCAGTTCAGCAGTCTGTATGGTAACACCCATTGTTTCATGTTCTCTGTGTATATAAAATCTCCCCACTGTATTTTCCAATACAATACAATAGCTCTGATGTATGGGGAAAAAATCCATTTAGCTCAGTAGATGTTAAATCAGAGGCCAGTGATGATACTTTACATGTCAACATTGCTAACTATTTCACTGTTCATCAAAGTGTGTAAGAAAGCGGAGGAAATATCCTACTCTGAAGATGCATGTCATTTATTCTGAGTGATAGCTCAACTCATTTTGGCATCGGGAGTGGCTTGGATTTGGGAAAACAGTAGCACTTATTGGCTCAATCAAGAAGGAGCCAAGCAGAGCCCAACAAAGTATCTGAGCCCCACCAAAGGGAAACCACACCTGAGGAGCCAAGCAGAGCTCTTGGATATATTTTAACTTCTCAGAGGGGGTCTCAAACCCCAGGAGGCTAGCAGAGTCCAGCTGCGGGTCTGTTATTATATTTTGAACATCTGTGCAATCTACTGAAAGAGATGTCTCACTTCTGCTTCCCAGATAGGTGAAGCTTATTTTGTGGGTGGAGCTTTCAAGAATACTGCTACCTTATTCCTTTTTTCCCCAGTATGACCCCTGGTGCTAATTCCTAGGGATGAACAGACCTATGTAACATTTACATGGTTGCACAGTCCAGTCTCTCTGGCAAAGTCCCATTTGTCACATATGGAAGACTGGGAACTGCTGTCTGATGAGTCACTAAAAATATGCACTATATCCCAAACGTCCCAGCAAAAACAATAGGTCCGCTGGGCTAAATTAGGTCATATTCTGAGAACTGTGTGGAAAGTAACCAGTCCCCCATCCCTACAAAGGGATCACCCTCTACTCCATAACCATAGGAGCCTCAGTCTAGGCCCATCTCTCCCTCACACTGAAAATCTGGGTAATGGTGTAACATTACAGCTGTCGTGACTCCTCTGGCTTCTCCTAAGAAAAGAGACAAGAGTGTGATCTGCAAAGGGCTGAGTTCCCTGTCCCCCTACAGTAGCTCTGCATGTTCCATCTATTAAGAACCCTTTTCAGAATAGATGCTAGCTACACAGAGTGGGTAGAGAAATGATTTATTTTCCCTTGTGACAATTTTTTAAAAAATTCTTTTAAGGGGCAGACTACCCCATCACACCTACCTATTACAAAAAATGGACTAATATTTATTGGATTACACATTTTAATAAATGGATTTAGTTTGTCCAATACATTTTAAATTTCACCTTCGACAAAGTATGTAGCAGTAAATAAGAACTGTGTCAAGTGCCCTGTGGGAGACGGACATCATGTATATTTGTGTGCAGTTATGACAGTCCTACAGTCCTTATTCAGGCAAAACTCTCACTGAAACCTAAATAAGGACTGAAATCTTGGGCCCAGAATTTGTGCTCTGACATGTTTTTCAAATATATGCAGTGTTACTGCAGCCATGTGGGTCCCAGGATATTGGAGAGGCAAAGTGGGTGGGGAATATCTTTTATTGGACCAACTGCTGTTGGTGAGAGAGACAAGCTTTTGAGCTTACCCAGCATTAGACTTCTGGCTGCGTAGGCCCTAACTGCTCACTGTTCAGGAAGCTGAAAGTGAGTAAGCCAACAACAGCTGTTTTCAATTGCAAATCTGAGCTTCTAACTTGGTTATAAAATACTCAGAAAAGCAGTAAATCACTAAAAACTGCCACTAATAACTACTGTTTATTTTTTTTAAGTCAGAGCAATTGGCTTTGCTCCATGCTATATGTGAATACTATTTACATTGACTGTGCTCTCAATGTGACTCTGTGACTTTAGGAACAGATGAAAAGAGCGATGAAAATGAACAGTGTCCCCCTGTCCCCCCCCCCCCCCCCCCCGTAGCTAATAGTGGTTCAGCTCCAATCGTGTTAGCAATACTAGGAGCTCTGGTGCAGATATGGCACTGGCAGGCACTGCTGGTTTCACAACCATGCCGTGCAGACCTGTTTTAGCAGGGCCGGATGACACAGAGAGATTAGTGAAAACACAAGAAGAACAAATGTATGTCAAAGGGATTTTCAGAATCAAGAAGAAAAATCCTACAGTTGAGTATATCCTATCCTTAGTGCACTTGTATAGCTACTTCTAATAGGAGCAAAATGTTCACAGTGGTAAAATGTCCCCTTTCCCAATCTATGTACGAGATGACAAGTTATGTTCAGATTACTTACCAGACCCTTATGCTATGCAAGGCCTTGTTAAGCAAGAAATCAGTGGGACAACTCATAGGGGAAGATCCAATTCAATGTAAGGGTGACAGAATCTGGCTCTTACAAAACAGCTCAGCAATGCTTTCCAACAAAAGCTGCATTTGAGCTGGGTTTAGTATAGCCCAGAAAGGAAATATTTCTAAACAGCTAACGCGTTCCAAACATTAGTGACAAAGCGCAGGCATGAAAAGCTTTCTCTTTGCTGAGTACTTGTGCAAAAGCAGACACTCCCAGAGTTACATGTGCAGGAAGTACATTCAATCTTTTGATGAGAGGGAGGATTTTATACTTCTGGCACATTTTCTGCTCTGTGGAAAACACAGGGAGGCGATTTGCATTTGGGATGAGTGAGCCACAGCAGCAGTTGAATTTTGGACCGTCACAGAGGGGCTCAGATACCATGGTGTTGGGTGCAATGTTAGTAGCTGCTAGCTAAGTAAGAAATTACAGAAGATATTTTAAATGTCCCCCTTTGCTGATCTCAAGAGTGGATTTAACCTTCAAGAATAGTGCATTGGGTTCTCTCTTGCAGTCACAGGGCCTCACCCAACTCCTACTGAGCTCAATGGAATTTGAGTCTGACCCTCCAAGCATTGCCTGGGTGTTTGCCAGGAAGTACATGCAATGGCAAGTGGAAATAAAGACAGAGGCTAGCTGAGCTCTGATGCTTCAGTAATGGCTTCTGTAGGAGTGAGGTTTGACATCTCAGCAGGGCTACCTCTCTGAAATCAAAAGTAAGTGGGTCCCCCTCACCCTTGAGTTTATTTATAGAGTTTTATCACATGCAATTACCCAATGGCTGCCTGGCTGGCTGCTTGTGGAAGCTTTAGCACCTCTTACTGACTTATCCTCAATTTCAATGTACGGCCTGTAATTATCTTTCTTAGTAATTAGGTGAGGGGAGCTCCAGTAGGTCCCTATTATTCCTTGAGATCATGAATGGATTAGTTCGGAATGTAAACATTCACCAGAATGCATGGAACACATATCGTTGGGTTGATTATTTATATAGCACCCAAAGTCTGCTGTTTGTGCTGAAGATGAGAAGGAGACCAAGGCCCCAGATCCTCAGCTGCATCACAGCCACTTTGCACAACTCCAGCATCACAAATGGCAACTTAACTGGCCCAGGGAGGAGCCCTGTGTAGAGGGATCCTTGGAAGGCATAAAAGGCAGTATAATGCCGCCTATGCTACAGCCCTTCCTGAAGTTGATGTACAGAGCATGGCGGGTAGCTGCTGTAACACTCCTGTGCAGTCACAGGTAGCCAGTGTACAGGAAAGCAGCCTTCAGCTTTCTCTAGCTTGCATGGGGGACTGGCTCAGCACACAACCCCAGGATACCTTAATGCTGCCTTTGCACTCCCATCCTGAGATGCACTGTGTGGGCCTTTGCTGAACTGAGGCTCAGGGCCCAGATCTGACCTTTGCCAGAATATCTGTGGAGGCCCTTCCCTTGAGTACAGAAGTTCAGAAGAGGATCCTCCAACAACAGCGATAGACACTCCAGTAGAAAACCACACGCACGCTCCCGGCACCGAGCAGGCACGCTCCTCTGTAGCTCTCATCCCCCTCAACCAGGCCTTAAACACCCTTGAACACCAGCTCTTCTTGAATCTAAAGGCCAAATCCTGAGAGACGCTGAACACCTGCAACTCCCAGCAACTGCAGTGAGTGTGCAAGTACCTGCCAGCTCTCAGGATTGGTCCCTTCATGTGCCACTGAAAAAGAAAGTAACAAGTATCAAAGCTATTCACATATGTAGAGTGACCTCTCCTGGCTGATTCAGACCCTCCCATATGCACAATCATGCTACAAAGTGTGGCCTGATTTGATCTCACAACTTTAATACAGATCTCTGTGTGTCTTGTGACTTCTAGAAGAAAGCATGTGATTTATTTTTCTGTCTTATTTTTAATCAGTCCCCACCAGTTAAGTCATCTCAACCTCACACAGCCAAGAAATATGGGATCTCGGCAATAGTTCAAAGCCGATTGGAGATAGAAAGGAGGAGAGATCTTTGCAAAGGGCCAAAGCCCAAGTGATGCATTGAGATCAAGGAGCTCAACTGTGTACCCCATGTCTGAGTAACTGACAGCAAGATTGGGCCCTAATGCTCGTAGCAGCGATAACTAATGTGACTAACGAACACTGGACAAAGCTTGAGGTGGATATTCAATTGTTATATGCAGTTTGGAGTCTCATTGTTAGTTTTATATCTCACCTGATAAGAGAAAGGAAACAGTATCTCATGACATAGGCAAGTAGCTTACACATTGAATTTGCAAATTGTGAATTTTACTGTGAAGTATACAATTCACAATTTAGTTTCAGTGAATATTTGAGCTCAAATACTTTTTGAAAATATTTATGTTGTTAAAGCTGGGTTGATTGGGAATGAACACAAAAAGGTGGTGAGCACGGGCCAATCAGAATTCACTTCTGAATCTAGATGAGCATTCATGGACATTTTAATCACTATTTGCTCAACTCTAATGATTAACTAAAGCTTATATTAGCAATCAAAAGTTTGTCATTGGAAGAGTTTGCATGGCACGTGGCACTTTTTAACCTAATTTTTGCCCGTGGTAGATGGATGTAGTCATTAACTGTGTAGTCAACCCCCCCACCCCAACCAAAAACTATAAAAGTAGATATGGATTTAACCAGCCCCCAGCTCTGAAAAATGTTTGCAATCTATGGGGAGGGGAAGTTTGGGATCGAAGCCTATTTCTGAATCCAAATTTTGCAGCTAACGGCAAACTATGTAAAGGGCTGACCCAAACCCTCAGATACAACACACATGCTTGCATGCTATCATGAAGATCTGAAATTTTTGTTTCTGGTAAGTGCCATGACACTGTCTGTTCACACTTTGATTGGCTTTGCATGTGAAAGGTTTCATCGTAAATGGAACTATTGGAAAGTAAAGGAAATAATTTTAGAACTGAACCTTGTACCCTTCGTTTGTTTTCCTCGATCTTATACAACAGCACCATAGAAACAGCCTTCTTCAATCCTAGGGGATTATTTGCATGCCATTTTTAATATATATGGCTTCATATTACAACTCTCCAGCTGCTTTATAATTTAGTGTCAGGGACTGATGATCTTTGACTATTTATTTCTGTTATCATCTGGGTGCATTATTAACATGACTCATAGCAGTGTCATTTCGGAGAGATAACAGTAGCATGCAGAGTTACAGAACACTGGCAAGGGTGAGAAAGGTACTTTGATAACAACCATTCACCTCATTACCCTCACAGAGTTTAATATTTTGTCCCAAGATCCTAGGGGATATACACTCGGCCAGACTGTGTCATCAATTTCTGGGTGGAACTCCTAATTGATTTCAAAGGGGACTTCTACTAAAAAAAAGGAATGGTACAATATGGCCTAGCTGTAACTAGCTAGCTCTACTAATCAAAGTATTTGTATTATATTTAGAGCGTAACTAGGCACTCACAGATACCATGGTGACTAGTGCAGAATAAAACCACAGGTAGGTAGATAATGCGGATAAATGACCAGCTTTTAGCATTAACCTCGCTGTGTTCAGAAGAAGCCTATTTTGTACTTTAGGCATCAGTCAGAACAGATCCATTTGTTGAGTTGCCTGAGAGAAAGCTTGTGTTTTTATATACATTAACAGTACTTGAAGCTAGGCTTTAAAATAAATGGAGAGTAGGAATTTAATAAAGCTGAATTAAATTCAGAGACTCTGGACAAAAATGTAAAATGTCCTGATGATAAAACTTGCCATCAGCTATCCAGGACCAGATCCTTGGCTATAGCTGAGGAATACAGAGTGCAACTCAGGAGTTGACGTCACACCTGAAAAGGTGGTGTATTATTGACCTTTGCACGCCCTGATCCTGCACTGGATGTAACCTGATCTGGTCTCCCAGTGCAAATTAGAGTAGCCTGGATGCTAGATCACAATACTATGCCAGCCAAGCCTCTATCTGCCACGTTCAGGGCTGCTTTTGGGCAAAGTGTCTATCAGATATTGCTCCAATTTCCACCCCTAGCTGTTCACACATCTACTCCAGTATTCTTTTACTGCAAATAGCTTCAGCATTGGAACAATAGAACAGAAATGTGACGAAGACTGCACGGAGGTTCTGTGATTACTCTTCTTTTGTGTTTTCATTAATGTTTGGAATGCACCCATACTATAACTAATCAATCAGTGCCTTGGTATTCTAGAGCTTACCTTACCAAAATGTATTTTTGAAAGCCTGTAAGTGGTGCTAGGAAGCTTAATGTGCTTTCAGAAAGACACGTCCTTTATTGAGGGCCATATTCCCCACTCTGTTACTACAAGCAGAGAAGAGGCAGGCTCAATAGAACCTTCTGGGAGGACCTAGTCAGGTGAAGAGTCAAATAAGGCAGGGAGCTTCATGATACGTTCCACTCTTACCCTGATCCCATGGAAGCCTCTCAATAGGATCAGGTCAGTGACATAGGCCAGGAAAGACTGGTTCAGAGTGTAGCAAGCATTGCTTGTGAACCTTGCTGAGGTCCTATCACCTAGTGTATGTCTGCGCTGTAACAGAGGTGTTATTGCAGCTTTGGGTAGGAATACCTGCATGAGCTTTAATCTAGCTAGTGTGGATAAAAATAGCAGTGAAGATGTGATAGCATAGGCTTCAATTAGGACTGTAGAAGCATGCCCAGGACGCTGGACTCATACTCACACAGCTGTTAGCCAGTGCTGAAGTCTGTGCTGCTGCATCTTTACTGCTATTTTTGTGTGAAGGGGTTGACTGATGGAGTCACAATGCTATTGATCCAAGCCCAGCCTGTAGAAACATCTCTATGGGAGTGCAGATGGAGCTCCCATGGGTGTAATTCAGTAGCATTCTGGGGATGAGGATCTAATGGGCAAGAGATCTACACCAATCCTGTTGTCTATTGGCACTTTCTGAACCCCTGGGTAGGCCAGGGGAAAGGATTTGTTGAACCCGTTTAGGAAAAGGCTTGTAGCAAGCTTGTTTGCCAGTCAGTAGGTCTAATGTTCTGGGCCTCCGACTCTAGTCTCTCTTTCAGTTCAATATGTCCTAGACCTACTGGATGGAGTCTATCTGGGTTGGCTTCCTTGCCAGTAACTCATAGTCCTGCCTGTCCCAGGGCTAGGAGTTGGGGAATCTGGGATGGGGATGGGGACCAGGCCCTCCTGCTCCACTGGGTCACAACCCAGGGCCCTGAAAGTGAAACAGCATGCAGTGGCCTGGGTTTAGCCCGCCTCTTGCTTGCCTTCCCCTGGGCCACTGCCTACCACGCCCAATGCCTCCATTTGGGGCGTGCTTGCCATGGGGTAGAGACTTTTGCTTCACATTTCCACAATCTAGGGGCTGATGAAGGTAACCTTTTGGTGCTCCTTACGCAGTTCTTCTTCCCCTCCTGCTGCATAGCAGCGCTACTAAAGGAAATGGCTTCTCTTTCCCCATCTTGCCTGGACTGCTGGAGTTCTTGTTATATTGGCCTTTTTCCCAGGAGCAGGCTTGGCAGTGTCTGAGGGGAGGAACTTTCCTTGCCCAGTACGGTTCCAACCCTTCCCCATCTCAGCCTTAATGTGGGGTCTGTAAACCCCATCACAGGATGCTAGACTCTTTTGCTGGTTATATCTTGCAAAAATACATATTGTCCAATTTTCATAGGGTTTGTCTTGAAGCCATCTATTGATGTCACTAAATATTTTTAAACCTATTCATTACTGGAATAGTGGGAGCTACTTCTTGATGATCTAGAAATTGATCTAAGAAAACATAAACCATCCTGAATCTCAACCCAAATCTTAAAAAACTTGACTCAGACATTCTGAGGTTCACCAAGTATTAATTTTGATGATCTTAATGTAACACACTGTAGGTAGTAGATATATGTGCTTAGATACCCCACTGTCAAGAACCCAGAAATGTCAATGTCAGTGTGTGATTTAGGAATTAATAAATATAGCATATCATGTTAGGGGAGTGGGACAACTCATTCCACGTGAATCACAGTGACATGTTCCTGATCATTTTGTTACAGATGCCGGCATAAAGAAATACAGGGTCATTTCTGAAGCATAACCTTTCCAATCTCTTGTATTAGTGAGATTAGTCAAGATTCAATTTTAGGAAATCATAGACTATTTTAGTTTAAATTAACTGATTATTGTCTTGTCATTTCCTAAATCCATCCAGCTTGCCTTCATATTGCCTATAGGATTATGGAGTCTCAACTGAACACACCTATATACAGAAATGAGAAATTAATTTAAGTAACCTATATTTCCCTCCTCTTTCTGTAGCAGGGACCTCAAAGCCAAAGAGTTTTACTAGTAAGAACTTGCTTGGTGCATTGTTGATACAGGCATTTGAAGAGCTTAATGATGTGCAAAATCTATGATCATAAGAACTGAGAGAGTAGCTGGCAAGGGCTAGCTATAAAATGAGTTGTTACTGGAATATTTGTGGTATTATTTAAAAAGGAGGAAAGGTACAAAGGTTCCAATAATGAATGGTTAAAGCTCAAACTACTGGCTATTGTTAGGGTATGTATTTGTTTTCTTCTTCCACAGCAAATTGTCATCTCTCTCCAAAATATACAATGTTCTGCTATTCAGCTTCCAATGTATTTTTTATGGATCTATGAGCCATAGAATGATGTGAACAATTTTGACTTTTTTTTTGTTTTTTTAGTTGAGGTTGGAATACTCATACAGTTAAGAGAAAAGAATGAAATAGCTCAAAATGATAGCTATTTCAGCTGTAACTCCAATGCAAAGATTGCCAGCCCTGTGCCAATTGTAAGCTATTTTTCATCAGAATTGATTCTTGTATACTATGCTGCTAGGAAATGGTTCAAAATGTACGTCGTGGGGTCCAGCTGGTATGGTATTTATGTTAGCAATTAATTTTTCTTGTGTTGCCTCACTGGTATTCATATTGTCAAACTGCCTATAAGACATTTAAAGTAGATCCAAGAGAAGATATTTTTCTTTAAAGTTAGCAGTGTGGAAAGGATTAACTATTATTATTATTTCATTATTACAACTGAGCACATAACTCTGAGGAAATAATTTTTCAGTTCAGCTTCTTTTTCTGTTGAAAAAAATTATTGAAAATTATCAATAAACATGTTACAGTTTTCTCACATAGGTTCATTATTCAAAATTATTCGTTGCAATGGATTCATTTATTTACAATTATTTCATGGTTCACAAGCCACGAGTTGCAAATGTTTAGTAAGCAAAATTTGAAGGTCAAGCTGTGTCAATGTTTTGACTGGTCATATCGATCTCATGGTGGTGTTTCTGGTCCATACTGCTTACTTTAAAATGCTTAAAAATGGCCAAAATCAAAACTAAATATTTAAATTTTGTTGAAATTTTGTTGAAAATTTTGGCCCAAAAAACATTTGTTTTAACTTTTCAGTTTTCCAAAAATTTCTAAGAATGCTATTTTTGGTTCACCCCAAAACAAATTTTGTTTTTGATTTTTTTTTGATTTTTCAGCAAACTGAAAAATCCGTTATTCACCCAGCTCTACTTGGAGTTCCCTAAAAGCTAACCTCAAGAACATTTAAGATGCTCTAATTTGCTGTAATAATTCAATCCACAAGGTACAAAACTTTTCTAAGGATTCTCTGATGATGGTTAATGTTCATTATCTCAAATGAATGTTCATAAAATAAGCATATAAAAGGGAAGACATAGGTCAATATATAAGTTTTTGCGTCTTGCTGTCTCCAATTAGCAGCCAAACTACAGGCTAATAAGCCTGAGAAATAAGATGCTAAGATAAAGGGGAATCAGTAACAGCAGTTTCCTGCAATTAGTTACGTGTATTCTTATTTAGGTGCATGAATTAACCAGGATCTTTCAAGTTAAGTGAATACTAATGTTATATCATCATTTAGTCAGCCTTACTCAAGATCAATAGAAGTTTTCCTGATTAAAGACTCAGTTACAAGCTGCTAAGAGAGTGGTTATAGAAAAGCCAAAATCTTATTTCAGTGAAGGAATGAATGATCTATTCCTGCTTCAATTACAGTTGGATATGTAGGCCACAATTTTCAGATGTAGTATCCTGAATTTAGGCTCCTAAATCTTGGCCAAGACACTAATTACTGACTAATGAACATTCAGGGCAGGGTAATGTCTCTCTTCTTAGAGGTATAGGGCCACATTAATACTCAGATACGGTGCGTATTACACCAGATGTGATTCCATTAATTGAAACGGGCCTACTTGTGCAGTAATGTAATATTCAAAAAATTAGAATCTAGTCCATAATTAGTAGAATTCAACAATACAGACCTAAGCAAAGTTTTTTTTCTCCTGCTGATAATCGCTCATCTTAACTAATTAGCCTCTCACAGTTCGTATGGTAACTTCCAACTTATCTGTATGTATATATCTGTCTTCTTACTGTATGTTCCATTCTATGCATCCGATGAAGTGGGCTGTAGCCCACGAAAGCTTATGCTCTAATACATTTATTAGTCTCTAAGGTGCCACAAGTCCTCCTGTTCTTTTTGTGGATACAGACTAACACGGCTGCTACTCTGAAACTTGACCTCTCAAAGTGCTTTATTACACATAACTGATGAATATCTGCCATCTGGTAGACACCCAGCTGTCATTCCATGCCAGCATACGCCATGACAGCTTCCCTGACACTGAAGTCAAGTTTCTTGTTGGTGGTTTTCTGCAGAGTAGTTTGGCGGTATGGAAATCTATTCCTCTAATGAGAAGTCAAAACCACAAGACAAACTTGTCACCAGAAACACTTAAACAGTTTTCTTAAAACACGACTTTAACAGTAAATGTTGCCAAAGAAAGATGCATTTTGCTCTCTGTAATTTAGATTTCATACTGAAATTTCAGTAGAATGCATGTCCCTAATTTGCCAAAGCGCTTAAGCACCTGCTTAAATTTAAGTATATGTGCAAATATTTTCCTGAATCAAGATCCTTTCCTGCATTTGCTGTGGTTACAATATACTCAATATAACTAGTAAAATACCATCCAAGAGCCGGATTCTGTCACTTTTACTTTCACTGAGTCACAGATTCATAGATTTTTATGGACACTGTGATTAGCTATAAAATTTAATTTAGTAATGACTTCATCAAGTCCAAGCAGTGAAATCAGTAGGAACAGTTGTGGAATAAGGCACTAATCAGTGTGAGTAAAGGTGGAAAAACCTGGCCCTAAGCGTTTACATTAGAGATAGTAAGAAACGTAACCTTATTTGTGGAGCTATAGCTCTAATATGTTTTATTGTATGTTTAGTACCATATACATTATGCTTTGCAAAGATCAGCAATGAAATGATTCAGTGAACTAGAATAATAGATGAATAATAGGTTAGGAGTACATTATAAATATATCCCAGAGAAAAAACTTGAAATGATAAGTCCATATATCTGCTAATCCATTAATTTAGTGCAAAGTTCAGGTATCTTTAAGGTTTATCTAGCGTTCAGACTCTAGAACAGCGTGTCCAGGGTGGAGAGATCAGAACTCTGTAAAGAAACATTAAAACATCAAAGGGATTTTCAGTCTGACACAAAGTTAGAAGGAAATTAACAGTAACAGTTGCTGGCTATATTCCATCTTCAGATATAAAAGTTATGGCATGCACAATATTTTTAATCAGAGCTGTGCCTTAATAGTGTCTATGAAGAGTTGGACAGAACTTCTTACAAAAAAGTGATTTAATCTAGCGGGTGCAAAAATAAATTTAAAAATAAGCATGCCCATTTATATAGGTGTTCTGCCAGTGAGCTGGCTTGATTAACTAGATGCTACAGTGCCCCTTAAAGAAACATTTTAAATTCAGTAAATATAAAACTCATATGGATGAATCTAGGGAAATGGAATCCTTGCACTTCTGTAGGCTTAGGGACTTAGGGACTTTTCTGTAGCAACCTGCATGGAACTTGGAGGGAGCAGCAGAGCCTGCAGAATGGAAGAGTCTAGGGAAGGCAGCAGGCCGTCAATCTGTGAGCAGATAGCTGCAATTGAAGCATCCCTGTAAATAGTTCTCTTAAGAAAGAGAGTCAGTTTCATTTTACAAGTATGAAGTCCTTACAAGTTATTATCCAGCATATGGGACACAAAACACTTCCTTACTCTAGATGAAATCCTGACTATTGAAGTCAATGGCAAAGTTTCCATTGACTTTGGGGAAGCCAAGATTTCATTTATATGTATATGTTTATATTTCTTTCTCCCTTCACATGGGCAGGGAGCAGAGAATTCTTGTTTGCTTGTTTTTGTTTTGCTGATGCAGGCCTTAAGTGCCAATCTCTGAAATATTTTCTTAAGCTTTTCTAGGCGTTCAAGATGCAATAGGTGTTGGTACGGTGTTGGCATATGTGAAACATTGAGGGTCTGTGATTAAACTTAACTTTTGTTGTGTTGGAAACAGGAAAAATATGTTTGTCTCCAAGTTGATATTCTTTCAGAATGAAATAATTAGATGCAGCTATAAAGCAACTCTCTGTTAGACATTGAACTGTACCTTCTGTACACAGTGACACCTTGTGGTTTTCTCATGGACTTCTCCCTTCTGTAAGTAATTCTCTGCACTGGACCAATTGCAAATTCTGTGGGAGGAAATTTCTCTCTAAATTATGCCTGATGTTTCAATGAATTATTTAGCCTTGATGATTTATCTCTGCTAGTAAGATATTTTCAACTGCATCCTGCACACAAGGTGACATGTTAGAGACATGAAAAGAAAAACTCTTTCACTTATTCATCACTGGCCAACTGAAAGGCAATTCCCTTTATTTCACACAAAGGGGAGACTGTGGTGCTTAAAGAACTGCTAACAGGCTTTAAGTTCAAATTAGCAATGTTTACATTATGATTTAAAGCCAATCTCTACATCAATTATTACAACAGGGAGATTTATTTTAAAATAGTGTCTCCCCGTGCCCCTTCCCCACCCCCCGAGTTGATCTCTTCCTGTCATAAGAATTACCAATCCTGTAATTGCTCCCATATGACTGATTAGTGACTTTATGTCAGGAGACTGCTCCTATATTTGAAAAATCTTCTAAAGATACAAGTTTTCCCAACAGTCTTTCTGAACGAGGCTCATTCTATTGTAATTAGAGCTGACCAAAAATTGGCAAAAAATAAAACTGAAAACATTCCATCAATTAGAAAAGGAGTACTTGTGGCACCTTAGAGACTAACCAATTTATTTGAGCATAAGCTTTCGAGAGCTACAGCTCACTGTAGCTTACGAAAGCTTATGTTCAAATGAATTGGTTAGTCTCTAAGGTGCCACAAGTACTCCTTTTCTTTTTGCGAATATAGACTAACACGGCTGCTACTCTGAAACATTCCATCAATTGTTTTTGCCATTTTTTGTGAAAAATTTTGACTGACATTTTTGTTGCCATTTCAATTTTCTTTGGGCAGCTCCAATTCTGATGCACATCTGCTAAGAATCCTAGAAGACTCTGTGACCCCAGTGTTCATAGTCTTAATAATCCCTAACACAAACTTTCTGCTGTCTTGGGCAGAAACTAAAAAATTTTGCCCCTTTCCTTCCTCTACTTCAGAGCCAAAATCTAGCCCTTCCCCCTCTGATCTAAAGTAAATTAAAAAAAGTATATTTAAAATAATGAGCAGATTGAGGGGGCGAAACCCTGATCCTACTGAATAGGCCCGCCTTTTACCAAAGGTCTCTATCAGGTTAAAGCGATTAACAAGGGAAGAGTTGGATTAACAGTGGAAGGGGTGGCAAAGAGGGCAAAAGAGGCCACCAGAAGATTCTCACCATTATATCACCATTTCTCTCTATGTTTAGGAATCTAAGCCTCCCACGTCTGGAGGGACAGTGCATGAGGTATATCACTGGGACTACTTGCATGAGTAAATGCTCACTAGTGCCAGTAAGGATTGCTCAACATAAGTTCAGTGCGCAGGGTAGCAAAATGGATGCAACATGACAGCAAGGTCTTTTCTGTACCCATGTATGTATGTGTGTGTGCTTCCTGACTGTGCATTTTTAAGAAACTCTTAATTTACAAAGTGGTTAGTAAAATGGGTGAAACATGGAAGGTGTGCCTATGCTGTAGAGTGCAATCTAGAGTGTCCAGGATGGCAGGTAGACTCTTGGGGTGGCATTAAGTAGATGGCAAAGAAGCGGAGAGGAGAGTGAAAAAGCCCAGGGTCAAATGCTCATTTTAGTTACAGCAGCAGAAATCTGGGGTAATTCCACTGATTATAGGAATTATCGTGGATACTCCAGTGTAACAGATCAAAGTTTGCTCCATCTGAGGAAGAATTAGAAGATGACAACAAAAAGCACAGAAAGAAGATGACATTTTTGTGCCTATTATAATACGTCATCTGTGTTATGTGGTAAAACTGGGGGCCTGATTCACCACTGTGATATTCCAGTTTTATGCCAGTGTAAGTCCATTCATTTCCATGAGCTATGCTAGAATAAAGCTGGAATAACACTGTGGTGAACCAGGCACTATGACTTCTTTCTGAGGGTCTTGTGTTATAAACAAATGCACTGAGATTTGCTTTTGAGATTTAAGATGGCTCCATATTCCCTACGTCTTAAGGGAATTTTGATCCTTGTAAGTTATGAAAGAGGATTTTGTTTCATGTCCAGAATTATTATGCAGTCGTCACTGGGTCACTAGGTATTGATGCCCCTCTTTTGCAGCCAGCACTCCTACCAGATTTTGTAGAGAGACTCACTCCGATGGGGCTGTCTTTGCAGCAGACACTTGCATGTCTGGAGGAAATGGCTCTATTATATTTTTTTTGTTTGTTTTAAAGTTAATTTTAAAAATTGCTATTCAGTGGGATTTGTTCTAACAAAGGGCATGGCTGCTCCTGGTCGGCACTGCTAATGTTTACTTCTCAATATCTGATGCCGCAAATGCAGAAGTAGGCAAACATGATCAGGCTAATTTATCTGGAGGCAAAGCTTTCAAATGGGCAACCAGCTGATCCATCTGACCTATGGCATTCCTGGTGTTAATGGGTCTTAGAAACCACCTGGCGGGGCTAAAGAGCCAGGAGGTTCTGGAGTTATTTTCAGTACAAATTGGGGCTGTGCTGAAGTTGATTAGGTTTGGGGATACTTCAGCCAACTGTGTTTGGGCTGGTGTCAGTCGTGCAGAGTAATTTGTAAATATTAGAGCTAAATTAACAATACACATCCATTTCTCTCACGTACAGCCTGAGTCATCAGGCTGTATGTTGGAGAAGTGGAGGTAGGCTAGGGAGATGAAATCTAGCCTCCAGCCTGGGATTTAGGATACGAGATTGGAATGCAAAGCCCCTCCATGCCACTTGATCTGTCCCAACTCAGATCCAAGGGTCCATCCCCTGGCATGCCCCTGTGCAGCCCTCCACAGTAGCTTATGGCAGACTTTCAGTGGAGGCCCCTTCCTCAGTGTTCAAGGAGTGTGCTGGCACCATTACATCGCAGCTCTTCCTGCAGGTGCCAACAGTTTTTGCCTTATGGTACCGTCCTATAGAATTTAATAGAAAATTGTACCTTTTTTCAATCGGCTTTTGGACAATCCTACATTATTTAAGAGAGAATTCTATCCTTGGCATAGAATTCTATAAGATGGTAAAAGCTGTGTAGAAAGAGTGTAATTCTCTGTGGGCCAGTAGCTGTGGTATTTCAGTTTTATGCTGAAATCAACCCCTTGAAGTTACATTGACATAAAACTGGAGAATCCTCTCCTACAAGTAGTAAATTCTGTAAAACACAGGTAGATGTCTGTGGGTTCAGGAGTAGGGGGTCTAGATTGAATACATTACTTTACAGCAGTGCTTGGATTTAATTCGAGTCATTTAACTATTATTATTTTAAGTAAGGCATTCAGAGGCCTTGGTAACTAATACATATAGAATATTTATTATTATTTCTTTTGGACAAGGCAGCCTAGTCACTAGCTTAGAAAATCCATGACATGTAACTTTGTATTAGATTCTAGTGTCATGACTTTTTTAAAGGCCACAAACAGTGATTATTCAATTTATTAAAGCAATATTGATTAAGGCCCTGACCCTGGAAAGTGATAAATCCTTGTGGAATCTCATTGGTTCCAGTGGGGCTCAATACAGGCATAAGTGTTCATACAAGTCAAGCTCTTTGCAGGATAAAGGCCTAAAAATGACAGGCAAAATGGGTGACTGACTCCTACAGGTTCTTAGCACGAATCAGCCGACTGTGCCACTGTTACTTACTCTTTTCTCTCAGATTAATGTTATTATGCTCTAGAAATGCCCTGTGCACACAGGGCATTGATTCGTACAGTCTCTCCTAGCCTGAACTCCGGGAGCTCCATTGGTGAAGGTGCCTGACTCAACACAGTACAGAAGGTTTCATACGCTACTAACCCTACCAACGGCCCCATTGTAGTAGAAGCAAGGGCAGAATGGCCTGGGCTGGTGCTTCTCCTCTGTATTTTTATTAATATTTCCTGTACAAATCATATTATTAGGGTTCCCTGTAAGACCAAGCAATAATTTAGATGCTGATTAGAGTATGAAATGCAGTGGAACTGTAAAATACTTACTCTCTTGTCAGCCCTAGAATAAGGGAGGAAAAACCTGCCTCCAGCTACACTTACCCTGGCAGCTGGGATATTGTAGTTTAATGAGGCACTTTTGCAGTGCAGAGGTTTACAGGGGCACACGCTAATGCTCAGCAGGATTTGCCATATTTCTTAGTAATTAAATGAAATTACATATGCCTCAGCAGCAGAGTTTTCCTGGAGAGACATAGACAAAAGGAAACCAGACAATTCACTTTGTCAAAGTGTTTCACATCTTTGCCTGACTAGATATTTTTCAATTTCTTAGCTCAGTCTTGCAACAAGATAGCTTGAGAAGTGGTTAGAGCAGTATGGAAAATCCTCACTGCAGGTTAAAAGCAGATAATGTAACATTTTTGAAATTGGCTTGATTTTTTTTTTTATATGGAAAATAAAGGCCATTTTGGGGGAAGAAAATAAACAATACTAAGATACTGAATTTCTAAGCTACATTCCATCTGAAATGCTTTCTGAACACCACTTAATGTAGCTGCATAACATCCCCTCGAAACAGGTAGGTAGGTATCACTCGTTTTATTGAGGAGGAAACTGAGGCACACAAAGGAAAGCCAACATTTTCAGAAACCTGCACATTCATCTGCTCCGATAGGTGGCCCAAGAAATTGCTAGATATGTCAGAAACTGGTCATTTGCCGATGCAGTTACTGAGATTGCATATTTAACTGCAGCTATTGTCTGTACAATTTAGGCGTACAATTGCAGATGCAGTTTTCTGAAAATCTGGGCCTAAGGGACTTTCATGAGGTTACACAGAAAATCCAAACAGAGCACGTCCACTGAATGCCTGACTCAAGGCCTTCCATGTACCCTCGTGAGAAAGGCTTCCTTTGTCTCATTCACATCCCAAGATGGTCATGCTGACAGAAAGAACTAAGAAGAACTGAATCTTTTTTTTTTCCACCTAAGAAAATGATAAAATTTCAGCACAAGTCAAATGCACAGACATCAGCATTTGGTCCAGTTATTTCACATAAAAAATAATCAATTCATATTTGCTGATAGACATGGCATTATTTTGCTACAGAGAAATTTTGACAAGTGAATACTAATGAAACAAAAACTGGTTGAACGAGTTTCCAGGAGCAGTAACATTTGATTTCTCACTAGTTTAAGATTTAAAATCCCTTCCAATGTAACGTTTCACATAATGAGCCACATTCCTGGCTCTGTTCCACCTGCTTTGCTTGTTCCAGTGTCACAAAGTAGCAGAGCTAGCTCTAGGCCTAAGCAGACTATACAATTGCTTAGGGCCCTGAGCAGCTCAAGGGGGCCCCCTATTAATTATTAGTATGTGTTGTGTGTGTATATGGGGGAGCGGGTATTTCTGCTTAGGGCCCCCAATAGGCTAGCACCGGCACGGCAAAGAAGCCAGAAACCCTCCAGCTGATAATTCCCCCAGCCCTATTGAAAAGCGGGCATATCTGGAGGAGGATCAAAGGATGGCACCACAGACTGGTGGCTGAGCCTCTTGTCTGTGTAGCAGTGGAGGGAGGTGTGTGTAAAAAGGGCTTGAGGGATGCGCCAGACCATTAGCACCATATCCAGTGTGCACCCAAACCAGCCATCAGCTATCCAGACCCATTTCCCGGGGCTCCGTCACCTTGGTGAGCTCCACCGTGTCTCCTCTTGCAGTAGTCGTGTATGCAGGGACTTCTCCCTGCCTGGACAGCAAAAAGGAAAAAGCCAAGACCAAAAGGAATAGCGCAGTAGGAATGCAGCTGCTTCAGAAGCAAATAGACGGATGATTGGAGCTGCTCAGAAAATTTGACCTTTTAGTCAAAACAAAAACAAAAAATTTCAGCCAAAAAGTGAAAGGTTTTGTTTTTCAGCCTAAAACTACTTTTCAGTTTATGGTTTTTCAATAACAAAACTACCTTTTCCAAATAAAGCAGAAACGTTTAATGAACTTTTGGGGGGTCAAAACCCAATTTTCCATATAAAAACAGTTTCAACAGAATTTTTTCAACAAATCCTACTGACTAAACTGATGAAATAACTAATTTATTTTGGAGTAAAAAATGTAGGTCTTGCCTCTGAGGATTAGGTTTCTGAGTGCCATTAACATCGAGTTGCATGTTGATCAAAGTAATGAATACACCCTCAGCTTTTTAAGAGTTTACAGTTATTTTGTTCTTTATAAATTAAGCCATGTTTTCCTATAATATTAATGCTGTCCTCTAAACACCACATGAATTGGGCATGTTCAGGGTTCTTCGCTCAGACCCCTATTCCCCTCTCTCCCTGTTACTGCTAGAAAACTGGGGGGTGCGAGGGAGGAAATGTTTTAACAAGGTAAAAATGAATGGAAGTAGCACTTTCCCTTTTCAAAGTAGCACTTTCTCTCATTTTGGATGGTCTGTCTCTTTAAATGAGAGAAAGAAGCACAAAGTGACAATGCCTTTTTTCTTGGTGGGGGCGGGGGGCAAATTAGAAAGTGACCGCAAATGCTTTATTTTCCACTTTGTTTCACTCTTTCACTTCTTTCCCTTTTCTAAAGAGAAAAGGGTGTTGAAATTAAAGAAGTAAGAGAGTACGATTTTAATCTCCAAAGTAAAACAAATGAACGCAACCAAAATTAAATGAAAATTTTTGAAATATGAAAATTTTTCACTGGGGGGCGGAAAAAACAGTTTCAACCAGCTCAGCTCCTGAGTCCGAGTCCAGTGCCATAACAGCAACATCCTTCCTCGCTGCTATTTTATACACAGTTGGGCTGCCCAGGCTGAACCCAGGGCAGAAATTGATCCTTTGTTGTACAGAAATATTGCCAGGGGCAAGGCTGCCGGGAGAGTCTAGTGTGACCTGATTGTGCCTCCTAGTGGAGTAGAGTGAACTGCAGGTTTTTTTCTGAGCACACACACACATTTCTCAGCAATTATACCTGCCACTCACCGAGTTTTTTCTGTGCTGGCAGCTGCTCTCTGTATAGGGTGACCAGACAGCAAATGTGCAAAATTGGGACAGGGGGTGGGGGATAATAGGTGCCTACATAAGACAAAGCCCCAAATATTGGGACTGTCCCTATAAAATCGGGACATCTGGTCACCCTATCTCTGCAACCTGTTCTGCCTTCCATGTTTATGACTGAAAACTGGAGCAGAAGTTTTTATTTGTTCTTACGACTGGAGGAGGAAGAAGATTACTTAGTCTGACGAGATATGATTTTGCAGGATGACTCCATTGGGGAGCCCACTAGTGAGATCAGAGGCCAAGTCATTTATAATATGTCACCTCATGCCCTGCACAGTCGCCGTGAGTGCATTAAGTCTATCCGATGAGAGAAGAGGGAAGGGAGGCGGATGTGTAATGCTCATGTTTCCTGTCTCCATTCTCATTCTAAAGAGACCACGTTGCTCTCTGCACAGTATGGTCATGTTTCTTTGCAAAACTAATAGGGATTTGCTGGGAAACTGATAATCCGATATAGCTGTGGTCGTTCTGACTGCCACCCAGAGCATGGCCAGCTTCTGACCTCTTTTATAACAGGGTGGCTCTGGTGTAACTCAACTAACTGCATGATGATGTGGGTATGAGGATATGTCTGTGCTAACAAGCATTAGAAATTGATCTGCTCTGAAGGACTTTCAGTAAAAGAATTCCCCAGTGGATCTCCCTCCACCTTGCAGAAATGTCACTGGGCCAAATTTTGCAGCTTTCCTTCAAATGCCTGTGAAAGTGAGTGGGAGTTTGCAATGAGCAAGACTCTGATTCTGAAATGGGATCTGGGCGGCCAGAGTCCTGCATCTGGTTGTACCCCCCTTGATTTCAATGGAGCTTCACAAAAGTGCAGAGATCTACCTCCATGAATCTCACTTCAGGATCAGGCCTTATGTAATACTGTTATTTATGTAGATAGACTGATAAAAGTGCCGATCCCAGGGCTTTGAGCCCTGGGTTTATAAAAATGGAACACTGCTCTTTCTAAAACCACTGAGCAAAGTGAAGCCCTATATTTGAAGTCTTTGTTTACTCTGCCAGAGACTGAGCTTTACTTAATTCACATGAACTTAGAATCCCTTGAGCTTCAAATGTTATTGAAACATTGTAGCTAAGAGTCTACAAACTCTTTCCACCTTTCCTCAGCACAGGTGTGGTAAAATCAAATCAAACCACCATTAATCTCGAGTGCATCTGCCTTAAAATATCTTGGGTACATACAGGTCTTTTCCCAGCTATCCAAATCCATTTCTAATATGCCATATTAAAATCCAGTATGGAAAAATGTCATATGTTCAGATTTAAAATGTAATAAAATGATGTATAGTTGTATGATGGAAGAACATGGACTGACATAAAAAATACTTACAAATAACAGAGTGCGATGGAATCTGTAAGGGAAATTATATCAGGTGTAAATAGCCTGAATTTCAATTCCTAAAAGCCTGGCCAAAATGATTTTCATTCTTAATGAGGTAATTGTCAGGGTATTAAATGTCAGTCTTTTTCTGTATTATCATAACAGACTTTGGGTGTAATCCTGGCCCCACTTTAGTTTTGTGATTAACCTCAGTGGGGCCAGGATTTCACCTCTCATTATTAATGAGCTCCAATATTTATGATTTGTTTTAAATCATTCCTTGAACTCTCTCAAGGGGAGAGAGCACCCAAAGAGCAATTTAGTAATGATATCAAGCTACCCACTATTAACTGAGTTCATGGGGATTTAGCAATTAATATCAAGTCACCATAACAATCCACAGTATATTAAATTCTGTCATTCACTTGGCTTTTTATTAAGGAGACTAAGAGATGTCTGGTTTAGTTAGTTCACAAAGATCATACTCTTCCCCCTCCTGCCTGCCTTTTCTTCCATTTCTCTAATGACTTGGGTCTTTTCTACATGAGGGAATTTCCTGACAGAACTATACCAGCATAATTATACCACTATAGTTATACCAGTAAAACTCATCATGTAGACACTCTTAATTGGGAATACAAGTGCCTTTTTCCCTGATACAGCTTATATTGCTTTCAAAGCGACATAAGCTAACTCAGAAAAAGGCACTCATTCTTAAATCAAATTGTCTACCCAGGGGGTTACATGTAGGTATAACTATAGCACTATAATTACACTGGTATACTTCTGCTGGTTAATTTCCCCACGTAGATTAGCCCTCAGTTGCTCATTCACTCCACTTCACTCTCCATTCCTTTGCCCTTCTTTCTCACCAAAAAAACTCCATCCTTTCACGCATGGCTCACTCCCACCGTCCACTTCTTCTGCTCCTAGTGTCATGCAGCTGAACTCATTTGTGGGAACTCTTGGGACAATGTGGACATCAGGCTGCATGTTGAGCAGGCCTTATCCGCTTGTCCCTTTACTACCTCTACTATATATGCTACCTCTTCCTATACATTTGTTTTCCCCTTCTTCAGTTCTTCGGTATTCCTTGCCAAACTGCTCTATTTCTCCATCTGCATTCATTCCTTCACCCACAACTCCAGCCTCTTTCCTATACCTTCAGCATCCCCATAATACCTTCTGCCCCATCCTTCCTCTCTGAGGAAGATCTCACTGACTGAGATTGACCAGATCAATTGTAACTTCTCTTTTCCCCGCCCCCTTCTTTCTCCCTTACACAAAGGCTAAAGTTTATGCTCTACTCTCTTCCACCAAACTGTCTGTCTGTCCCATTGATTCAACTCCTCCTGGCAACTAATCTCCATCACCATTGCCTCTCCAACCATGGCTCCCTCTCCTTTCTTCCCTTCATCTCTCAGCTCATTGAATGCACTGTTTGCAGCTGCTTCTCCAAGCCTGTCTCCTTTAACTCTAAGCTGGAGCCCCTCCTTTCCGGGTCCTGATCTCCCCACTCTATTGAAATTGCAAACACAATCAAGTCATATGATTTCAGTGACTTAATTAAAAAGTAATCAAATGGATTTTGTTCATTCCCAAATTTTCACATAGGTGCTATGCTGGATATTTGGTGCTGATTGCATTATAGCAACTATGTGTTTTTTTCTAAACCCAAACAGGGTCAAATCCTGTTCGTATTACTAACTTCAGTGTAAGTGCTGCTCTGAGTAAGGTGAACAGGCTAGTTTAGCAGCAATGTCCATTGCTGATAGGTGTAATGTGACCCTGCTGAAAAGAATTGCAAAAGTGCAGGCTCTGTTGATTAGAACTGTGCAAACCTTAAGTGTTGAAACTTGAAACCAGACAAAATGTTACTGGTTGCAGGTTTTGTTCCCAGCCCAAGGCTCAGCTCAAGTTTTGTTGCGAAATTCACAATCCTGAGCAGATTTAAGATGGAATGTCACCAAACTCAGCTTTCACTGACCTTTGGCTTCATTCAAACTCTAGCTTAAAATGAAACACAGAGTCCTGATCATGAAAATCCCTTGACACACTCAATTCCCATTGAAATCTCTCACCCACAGAAAGCATTAATGATTTCCTATTTAGTGCTTTCAATCTTTAGCTCTCCAAGTGCTTTACGAAGAAGTGTTAAGTATCACTATCCCCATGAGTCTATGATTCTATGATTTTATAGATAGGTAACTGAAAAATAACTTATCCCAGGTCACACAACAGGCCAATGGCAGGAACAGGTCCCATGAATCTGAGCCTAGCGCCCTTTCTGCTGGCCCAAGGCTGCCCCCTTCTTTAGTAATGAACTCTAATTATTTAGGGCCTGTTTTAATTCATCCTTTACTCACTGGAATATCAGTACTTTTAATGCATGTCTTATAAAGTCATATGTGGAGGAATTGCAATTAATCAGTTAATGTTTGTGCAGTTCTCAGATACCAAAGAGATGAGCACTGTAGAAAACACTATTAAAAAATTAATTAAATAAATAAATTCTCCCTGGCTCTAATACAATAATCTCTCTCTCTCTCACACACACACACTGGGCCCTATTTTCTCTTCAGGCGCACATGCACAAATTCACCAGATTTTAGTGGGAAGTGGACGGGGCATTTTAGGATGGAAGATCTTAGAGTGGGGCCCATGTGTTTTGATGGTGAGAGATTTGTCGCACTCTATTTTAGTGTCACTTTATTTCAGAGCTCTGTAATTATGTGGCATCAAAGGTCTTGCCCAGTGGATAGTGTAGTAATTGGAAAATCATCCTTGACCATTAACAACATGCAAGTTGTGACAATAGAAAGGTAATTAATTCTTATGCAACAGGGCATAAACTGATTGCAACTAAGTGATAGGAAGCGATTGACCTCCTATCCCATGTACAACATTGCACAGTGTAACAGATAAATTATAGGAGGTATTTACTTTCTTTAGAAGTACTAAATTTAGGTTGTTGATGGAGGCAGTATATACCATGTAAATTAACCAAAAGCACTATGTAATAACAAGAAACACTCCATGGTCACTTCTGACCCTAAACCAGTGTGCTATCATGAAACTTTTAAACTGTGAATTTAGAAATAATTATATTAGAATTGCTAATTTTATGTATAAGGTACTCTTTTAATTTTATGTATAAGGTACTCTTCAGTGATGTCATTTTGCTGTTATATTAATAATTTAACAGCTCGTAGTTGGTATTAATGATTATTAATTAATTTCTAGTTGTGCCCATAAACTACTAGGTGTTTTGCAAACATAAAAGAAGGTGAAGTTCCTGTCCCAAGGACTTACAATCTAAGGGACAGATTTTTCAAAAAAGCTCATTGCCTAGTGTTCTGAAGAGGAGCTGTTGAGTGCTGAGCACTTCTGGAAATCTGGCCAAAGCACTTATATGTTTAAAGGGTGTTGATCTTTTTGGCCTACAGGACGGACAAAGGCTAGGGGAAAGCTGTAAATCAGTGGAGTTATTCCTTATTTACAGTGGAAATACTGTTGAGATCAGAATACGGTCCACAATATTTACCCTGGAAAAAACAAGTTTTTGGTACTCCCTTTTCTCTAATTGAATCTTTTCCCTTTTATAGAAATAGATGAGAAGAGAAAGAACAACTCACAAGGAGAAGTAAGTTAGTTACATTTTTTAAATAGTGGGCTATTGTTTAACAACTATTTTGAAATATTAATTCTTGCTTTGCTGGCTTATACAATTGTTTATATTATCAGGCTTCCGTAACTGACACAGCTTTTCATGGATGAAGCTTCTAGATAAATGGCTTTGTACAAATACCTGTTGCTCCTTTAGTTCTGGTCAGTTTCTCCATTAGTCTCTATTAAGGTTAATGAGCACAGCAAACGCCATTCATTAGTACAGGGGAGATTAGGGATTGCAAGCTTCCTTTCTAATTCTGTACCAGGGCCAGAACTAGTACTCATTGAAAGCAATTAGTCTTTCCATTGACTTCAGTGAATATTAGCTCAAGTATTAAGTTTGCAATCAAGTCTAAGGTTTGTTCCTCCAGTTCCATCTCTTTTGCCCCCAAACCCTCCCCTCGATCTCTTTCTCTTGTTATGGTGTTTTAAGGAAGCAAGCACTGCTTTAAATAGCAATGGGCAGTATTGTTTCAGACTTAGATCCAAATACAGACTTCTGAAGCCTTGCTGTGGTGAGGATCAACAGCATGTCACACACTGGTGTAAATAGCTCTCTTTGAATACAACAAATGTTTTATTCATAAACAGCATCTTTCCATCCATTATGATACAACGGGATAATAGTATTGGCCATATTTATGTGAAAGTGTTTTTCCTAAGAGCCAACTTAAATTAATGTCTGTTGAAAGACTAGATCTGTTAGAAAATACAATCTCAGACACCCAGAGAAATACAAAGAGGCCTTTCAAGTGAACTTAAGGATGAATTTCCATTACATCACTATGATAAAAAACAATAGGAAATTGATAAGATCAAAGAATAGTTCTTTTAGGCCTGGTCTACCCAGTTTTTGTACCTCTATAATTGTTTTGTTCTGTGATGTGACATTTTATGAAAATAGATATACCTTGTACAACTCCTAATATAGATGTAGTTATGCCATTTAAAGGGGGCTTATACCAATATAGCTTAGTTCCCTTTCTATACAGAATAAAATAGATGGGTATAGACACTTTTATACCAGTATAATTAAATCCACACAATAACTTTAGCTATTCAGGTATAGTTACATATTAGTTAGATACTGGTATAGTACAATCTTTGAGTGTAGACAAGGCCGTAGTGTCAGCAGAATTCCCTCACATCAAGCCCAACTAAAAGCATGTAATTTGAATGTTTAAACTCTTTATTATTTTAGGAGAGTTTCAATAAGAACATAAGTACAGGCATACTGGGTCAGACCAATGGTCCTTCTAGATCAGTATCCTGTCTTCCAACAGTGGCCAATGCCAAATGATTCAGAGGGGATGAACAAAATAGGACAACTATTGAGTGATGCATCCCCTGTTGTCCAGTCCCAGCTTCTAGCAGTCAGGGGCTTAGGGAAATCCAAAGCATGGGATTGCATCCCTGATTACCTTGACTAATAGCCATTGCTGGATTTATCCTCCATTAACCTATCTAATTCTTTTTTAAATCCAGTTATACTTTTATCCTTCACAACATCCCCGGCAATGAGTTTGATTGCGCACTGTGTGAAGAAATACTTCCTTTTGTTTGTTTTAAACCTGCTGCCTCTTAATTTCATTGTATGACCTCTGATTCTTGTGTTATGTGAAGGGGTAAATAATACTTCCTTATTCACTTTGTTCACACCATTCATGATTTTAGAGACTTCTATCATATTGTCCCTTAGTCGTCTCTTTTCCAAGATGAAGAGTCCCAATCTTTTAAATCTCTCCTCATACGGAAGTTATTCCATACCCCTAATAATTTTTGTTGCCCTTTTCTGTATCTTTTCCAATTCTAATATCTCTTTTTTGAGATGAGAGAACCGGAATTGCACACAGTATTCAAGGTGTGGGTGTACCATGGATTTATATGGTAGCATTATCATATTTACTGTGTTTTTATCTATCCCTTTCCTAAAGGTTCCTATCATTCTGTTAGATTTTTTGACTGCCACTGCACATTGAGTGGATGTTTTCAGAGAACTATCCACAATGACTCCAAGATCTTTCCTGAGTGGTAACAGCTAAATTGGACCCCATCATTTTTTATGTATAATTGGGATAATATTTTCCAATGTGCATTACTTTACCTTTCTCAACACAGAATTTCATCTGCCATTTTGTTGGCCAGTCATCCAGTGACAATCTATTGGAAAAAAAGAGGTCTCATCAGTTTGTTTGTGTGCTTTTATGAATGTCAGTATTTCTTTAGTTATTCTAGAATTGAACGTGTTAACATTACTTTTTTGGAGGCTTTTTTCTTTTGGATTATCACTTCTACTATTTATTTATTTATTTGGTTGCACTATGTCTTTTACTGAATGATGATGAAAACAAATCTTTCATTCTTTCAATTCATGTAAAGATATATTTCCCATATGGGTATCAATTTTACATGGAATGTTAGTTGTATAAGCTATTTTATTTTAATGCTGAAAAACACGTCTTTATATCCAGGCTTGTTTTAAAACAAAGTTGGGCCTATTTTACCCAGGAACGAAAAGAACTGCACCTGAGGCCTTATCTATACTATCGCAGTAAGTTGACCCAAGTTATGGGTCTGATGAGGTTCAACAAGGACAAGTGCAGAGTCCTGCACTTAGGACGGAAGAATCCCATGCACCGCTACAGACTAGGGACCGAATGGCTCAGCAGCAGTTCTACAGAAAAGGACCTAGGGGTTACAGTGGATGAAAAGCTGGATATGAGTCAACAGTATGCCGTTGTTGCCAAGAAGGCCAATGGCATTTTGGGATGTATAAGTAGGGGCATTGCCAGCAGATTGAGGGACATGATCGTTCTCCTCTATTCGACATTGGTGAGGCCTCATCTGGAGTACTGTGTCCAGTTTTGAGCCCCACACTACAAGAAGGATGTGGAAAAATTGGAACACGTCCAGCGGAGGGCAACAAAAATGATTAGGGGACTGGAGCACATGACTTATGAGGAGAGGCTGAGGGAACTGGGATTGTTTAGTCTACGGAAGAGAAGAAAGAGGGGTGATTTGATAGCTGCTTTCAACTACCTGAAAGGGGGTTCCAAAGAGGATGGCTCTAGACTGTTCTCAGTGGTAGAAGATGACAGAACAAGGAGTAATGGTCTCAAGTTGCAGTGGGGGAGGTTTAGGTTGGGTATTAGGAAAAACTTTTTCACTAGGAGGGTGGTGAAACACTGGAATGCGTTACCTAGGGAGGTGGTAGAATCTCCTTCCTTAGAAGTTTTTAAGGTCAGGCTTGACAAAGCCCTGACTGGGATGATTTAGTTGCGGATTGGTCCTGCTTTGAGCAGGGGGTTGGACTAGATGACCTCCTGAGGTCCCTTCCAATCCTGATATTCTATGATTCTATGTGGCTTAGGTTGACTTACCGCAGTATCTACACCGTGCTGTGTAGACTGAAGGTGCTCTCCTGTCGACTTCCCTTACTCTTCTCATAGAGATGGAGTATTGGAGTCAACCAAAGAGTGCTCTGACATCGATTTAGCGGGTCTTCACTAGATCTGCTAAATCAACACCCACTGCATCCATTGCAGCAGAGCCAATCTACTGGTAAGTGTAGACAGGGCCTTAGACACAACTCTTTGTATCTAATCGTGGCTTTTCATATAAGTAGGTGGCATCCCAGGAACTGGGATCTGATTCATACAACATGCCTTCTTTATGAAGAACTCTTATCATAGATACAGTTACCCTTGTGAATTCTGATCAGTTGTAAGGTATAAAGATGCATTAGTTCTGGATATCAACGCAGCCTACAAAGTTTGTATGTGTAGGTGGGTATGTCTTCAGATTCTGGGGGCTACTTCAGACCCATATCTACTATAGGGTTGGCTGAAATCAGGTGAAAGGGGAACAATATATATTCCACAAGGCAAGAAAAGTGTTCCCAGAATTGCAAATCTCCCAGTTTGTTTTCCAAGTAACATGGATATTTCTCTATCAGAAGTGCAAATGCCTTATGCAAGAAGGTGTGCTACATGAAATATTACTGTAACACATGTGAAGCATATCCAGAATAACCACACCACCATATTAGATAATAATTATTTGGATTGTCTACCACTGACTGGAGCAGAACTAATAGGAACTCAGGGGGAAAACAGGGCTATGTGAGCAATACAAGCCATGTTGGGAAAAGAGGCAATGTAGAAAGACTGCATAACTGATAACTAGCAGACTTGATTTCCCCTCCCCTCCCCTCACCTCACCTTCCCAGGAAATGGTTTGACACTTTCCTTCTATGTTTATTAAACCTCTTTCTCTTATTCCTAGTCACAGAATGCCTCCCCTAAGCAGAGGAAGCAGAGTGTGTACACTCCTCCTGCCATCAAAGGTACTGTTCAGGTACTGTTTCTCATTATGCTAATGCATGTTTTGTTTCTGCCCACTGGTTTTCCACCATCTCCCTAGAATAAAAATCAACAACTAGATAAACAGTGAGTATATTTGTCCATGGATAACTCACCCCAGGAACGGTTGGTTGCTTTAATTCTTATCTACCTGTGCATCTTATCTATGCATTTTCATACTTTGAATTAATTTCCCTACACTTTTTCCTCTTCAGGGAAGTATCCTAGCAGCACTGGTATAAAGCAGTCATTACTTGTCAACTTCTAGATGCTATCACCAGCATGTGGTAACACATGCTTAGATCCCAATCGTTCAGACCAGTACTTATGCAATTAGTCCCATTGCTTTGAATGGAACTAATTGCATGAGTAAGTGTTTGCAGGATCTGGCCCATACAGCTCACTCCCTCTTATTTAGAGCATTCCTTGGTGTGGTATCTTGCCTTTCGGGCAACTGCTAAAAGGAGGAAAGGCCAAAGCTGCACATTCATGACTGATCTTATGAGGTATAGATCTCTAAGGCTGATATCAAGAGGAATTGAGAATTCTCAGCATCTCCTGGGAGGGGTTTGGCCCAGATCCTCTAATGTATTTAGGTGCCTAACTGCCATTGATTTAAACTGAAGTTAACCCTAAATACCTCTAAGGATCTGGGCCTTAGTGCTTTTCAGAATTTGGACCTGAATATGAGCAACAGAAGTGGAAGTAGTAATCAGGACTCGTGCGCTTAGCCATGGTTTCTGAAATGATGCTGAACAGTGTTTGTCCTTGGCCACATTTGCAGCTAAGTGTTTTCAGAACTGGATCACTTGCACCTTTTATTGACACTTATTGTCAGCACTGGGTCATTTTCATAGTGCAGGCAAGGGTCCGTTCTTGCGAGGTAGAAAGTGTCTCCTGCCCGGTGCTGAGTGTCCTCAACTACTATTGCTTCTAATAAATGTAAGTGATCACATAGCAAAGAAGTAGAATTACAGTAAGTTAGCACTGTTTCCTATAACGCTACTAAATAATTATGAAGTACCCCATACTATCCTATGGTAGTTTAGCCTATAACCCAGGTACACATAACTTGTTCCATAATTTGAAATTTCCAGCTCTGCTCACAGTAGTAGCTATAACGATATCACCCATGTGCATGGGAATTATGTACCATGTTGGGGGTAATTATTTACTACTCTGGGTTAAAATTTCATTTACTGGATATTAGAAATATATTGCTCTATCCAATTATATTGATTTTCTGAAAGAAACACCCTTGGCATGGGGAGCAATAATGTCTATTAACCTCACATATTGTCTTGCTGTACACTGAGTTCAAACTAGATAGTGTGTAAAAAAAGGTGTATGCGAAAGTTCAGTTTCTGTATTTCCTCATGATGATCTTGGTTGCCATGGGCTCACCAGCTTTAATAGCCTCTTGGAGTATCAGGTATGTTTAAAAACTAGAGTTGCTTACTCGTTCTTTAAGATAGATGTAGGAATGGCTAACTTCTATTGAGATCCTCACTGCAGGTGACAGACTTTCTAGTTTAAAAGTATATGGTTTTCTCTGAGGTAGAAGAGCTCACAGCTGGGCTGAAATGGTTTGTAAATAAAACAAAGCAAAACACCACACCTCTGCAAAGTTATCCCTAAACATGACAGGCCAGATTCTGCTCCCAGTCACATCACTGTGAACCTGAACAACTTATCAGGTAAATGAATTACTTTAATGTGAACCAGAAACTTTTTAGTTCATGGACGCAAAGTCCACACAGGGGAGTTACAGTGCAGCACTTTGGTGTGCACTGCTCTTCACACCCAAATAGTCCAAACTGTGGGGCAGCATAGAGTCATAGAACCATAAGGATAGAAGGGACTGCAAGGGTCATCTAGTCTAACCTCCTGCCAAGATGCAGGATTTGTTGTGTGTCAACCATCCAAAGACAAATGGTTATCCAGCTTTCCTTTGAAAACCTCGAGTGAAGGAGCTTCCATGACCTCCCTGTTCCATTGTCCTATTGTTCTTACAGTTAGGAACTTTTTGCTGAGATTTAATCTACATCTGCTGTGCTGTACTTTGAACCCACTGCCTCTTGTTCTGCCCTCTGTGGCAACAGCGAACAACTGTTCTCCATCTTTTTTTGTGACAACCTTTCAAGTATTTGAATACTGCTTTTATGTTCCCCCTTAATCACCTCTTTTCCAAACTCCTCTTTTCCAGTTCTTCAGCCTTTGCTCATATGGCTTGCATTCTGTCCCTTTGATCATCTTTGTTGCTTGCCTCTGGATCCTTTCCAGTTTCTTCACATCCTTTCTATATATTGGTGACCAAAACTGAAGATAGTACTCTAGCTTCAGCCTAACCAGCACCAAATAGAGTGGTACTATCATCTCCCATGACTTGCAGGCTATGCTTCTGTTAATGCAACCTAAAATTGCATTTGCTTTTTTTTTTTTTTGCAACAGCATCACACTGTTGACTCTTGTAGAGGTTGTGATCCACCACAATTCCCAGATCCTTCTCAGCAGTGCTGCTGTCAAGCCAATTATCCCCCATTCTGTATTTGTGCATTTGGTTTTTCTTCCCTAAGTGTAGCACTTTACATTTGTCTTCATTGAATTTCATTTTATTGTCTATAACCCAGCTCTCCAATTTATCAAGATCCCTTTGAATTTTAGCTCTATCTTCCAAAGTGTTTGCAACCTCCTCCCTCCCGAGCGTTGTGTCATTTGCAAATGTGATCAGTATGCTCTCTATTCCTACATCCAGGTCATTAATAAAGATGTTAAATAACACCAGACCCAAAACAGATCCCTGTGCAACCCCACTTGAGATCCCCTCCAATCTGATATCATGATAGTTATTTGTTTGCGGTTGTTTAACCAATTATGTATCCACTTAATGGTAGTTCCACAGAGCCTGCATTTCTCCAGCTTACTTATCAGAATGTCATGTGGGACTATGTCAAAAGCCTTGCTAAAGTCCAAGTATATTGGGTTCACTGCATCCTCCCATACACCAAACCAGTTACTCTGTCAAAGATGCAAATCCAGCTGGTTTGGCGTGATTTGGAAATCCATGCTGGCTGCTAGTGATTAACCCTTCATCCTCCAGATATTCCCAAATTGAATGTTTTATACATTGCTCTAATAGCTTCCCAGGTATTGAGGTCAGGCTGACTGGTCTTTACTTCCCCGGCTCCTCCTTTTGTAGGACCCCTTCTTGTTGTCTGTAACATTTATTGCCATCTGTAACTCATTCTTTGTCTTGGCTTTCCTGAGTTTGTCCCAACACGCGTGCACTATTCCCGTGTATACTTTCTTGGTGACATGCCCCTCCTTCTATTTCCTGTATGTATCCTTTTAGGTTTTTAGATAGCTAAAGAACTGCTTGTGCAGCCACATTGGCCTCTTGTGGCTCTTATCTTGCCTCTGCATGGGAACAGCTTGATGCTGAGCCTCTAATATTACATCTTTTAGGAACTGCCAGCCCCCTTAAATTTCCCCATTAATACTAGCTCATGTGTGGTAGCGAATCTTGTGTTACCTGCTTGTGAATGCCCCATCCACTTCCTTTTCTTGATTTGGTGGTCTATAATAGACCCCCACCAAAACATCTCTCCTACTATTCTCTCACCCTAAGCTCTCAGTAGGTCTCCCACTCACTTCCTCTTGGACCTGAGAGCAAGTGTATACATTCTTGACATACAGCATGACACCTCCTCCTTTTCGCCCATACTTATTCTTCTGGAACAAACTATATCCCTCAATGCTGGTACTTCAATCGTGTAAGTAGTCATATTAAGTCATAATTGTCTTCATATATCACAACTGTTTTATAGGCTGTCTTGTTGCTTTTCTTCTTGCCTCTTTAATGCAGTTGTGGTTTCTCGTCCCTTTTTCAGAATTTAGCTCCTTCCCCTTGACGTTATTGCTTGAGCCTAGATGCACATTGGCCGGATTTTTGTCACCATCCCCCATAAGATCTAGTTATAGCTCTTCTTATCAGGTTAGCCAGACAATGTCCAAATATGCCCTTCCCAGTATTTGATACATGGAGCCCATCCCAGCACAGTAATCCTCTTTCCTGGAACATCAGCTCATTGTTGAAGACACCAAAGCCCTCTCACCAGTGCCATCTGTGTAGTCATGCTTTTACTTCCATGCTTTAATAGTCCCTGCCCAGGCCTTTTCCTTCGACAGGGAGCATGGATGAGAACACCATTTGTGCCCCAAACTCTTTTATCCTTTTTCTCAGAACCATGTAATCTGTAGTGATCTGCTTAAGGTCATTTTTGGCAGTACTGTTGGTGCTCCTATGGATAAGCAGGAAGTGGTAATGGTCTGAGGGCTTGATGAGTCTTGGCAGACTCTCCATCACATTCTGAATTCTAGCTCCAAGCAAGCAGCACACTTCTCAGGATTCCCGGTCTGGATGGCAGATTGATGACTCTGTCCCCTTTAGGTGGGAGTCCCTGACCACCACCACACTTCTCCTCCTCTTGGGAGTGGTGATCATGGAACTCCCATTCCTAGGACAATGCATCCCATGCTGTCCAGTTGACAGATTCTCCTTCTGATCCCTTGCCTCAGATGACTCTTCCAAGGCATTCTCAGCAGCAGTACCTGTGCAGAGAGCCTGAAAGCAGGTGCTTACCTCTATCTGTGTTGAAGGTACACTGATTATCTTCCTCCTTCTTCTGGAGGTCATGCGCTGCCAATTTTCTTTCCTATTCTTCAGTCCCCCTTGCACTGCCCTCTCTGATTCTTTGGCACGCTCTACTCAGAGTACCAAATCCTGACTTCTGTCCAGGAAGTCTTCATTTTCTCTGATGCAATACAGGGTTGAGACTTGAATCTCCAGTCCTTTAACCTTTCTTCCAGTACAGAGACCCACTTGCACTTTGTATGGATCAAGTCGCTCCTATCCTCCAGGAGAAAGACAAACATGGCACATCCTGTGCAGATCACAACAGCTATCCCTCAGTATCCATATTTTCTTCCTTGTAATGTATCAAGAGCCTGATCAGACAACGTATTAACTGTTCCCAAAAGCCTGAAAGGCAAAAACTCTGTGGGCGCTCTCCCTAGGTCACCTCCCAGGCAAACTCCCTCTTTTTACGTCTCCTCTGTTCATTGCTCAGTAGGTTCACCACGGGCTGCCTTTTTATAAGGCTGCAGGCTCAAAGCCTCCCCTGCTTCACACTTCAATCAACCACTCAAAGCCCATGTAGCCCAGATTACTCCAGATTTACAATGGTGTATCTGATGACAAAATATGACCTAGCTTGCTTAATATTTGCCACTAATGGGATAACTCATATGACACAAATCCATTCATGCCTTTCTCTGTTCATGTGTTATGACAACATGCATGTTATTTAGTATAGGAAAAGGGACTAAAAAACCAAACAAGTATAATAAAAATGGACAGTGAAATACTCAGGCCTATGAAAGACAGAATTCTGTAAAGAGCTAGGAATAGTTTAGATCAGTGGTTCTCAAAGCCCGTCCGCCGCTTGTTCAGGGAAAGCCCCTGCCGGGCCAGACCAGTTTGTTTACCTGCCGCGTCCGCAGGTTCGGCTGATCGCGGCTCCCACTGGCTGCGGTTCGCCGCTCCAGGCCAATGAGGGCTGCTGGACGGGCAGCCAGTACGTCTCTTGGCCTGCGCCGCTTCCCGCAGCCCCCATTGGCCTGGAGCGGCGAACCACGGCCAGTAGGAGCTGCGATTGGCCGAACCTGCGGACGCGGAAGGTAAACAAACTGGTCTGGCCCGGCAGGGGCTTTCCCTGAACAAGCGGCGGACCGGCTTTGAGAACCACTGGTTTAGATCATTCTGTTTTAGTAGCTGTTAAAGATCCTTTTTAGCAATGTGTTGATAACAGGGCCCATTATAAATTTTATATATTACTATAAATTACTCCCAAAACATTTGCATGTTTTGCTTTCCCCTGGGCCCAGTTTATTAATTTGTTCTCCAATTGGCTTAGAAAGTCTACTTCACAATGCAAAAGAGAATGAGATTTTGGATACTGGACTACCCACAAAAGGCCTCTGGACACAGTCTGCTCTACAACCTTGAATAATCTTGGGAGATGGGACAAGAATACATTCTGTGCCTTCACATTCTGAGATGAGGGTAGTAATACATCTCAGTTCCTGTCCCCAAGCCTTAAAATAGCACGACTACTGGAAAAGAGCAATAAACACTACCATTTTCTATATTGCACTGAAGTTTTAACATTGACTTCTCAGACAACCCCAAGCCCACAATAATTATGCAAACATATGAGTGCAAAGCCTGGAAGTGCAGCAGTAGACACTGAGGCACTGTGAGAAAGACATATTGTAATAGAGGTTAGGATTTATCTTGTGTCTTCAATCGAAAAGTGTCCTAAAGAAACAACAGAGAGAACCCAAGAAGATTTATACTTAAGTCTGACTCAAGACCTCTAACTTGTTTCCTTGGGCTATATATTTTTTTTGCAAGCACCTCAGTGTATCTTTGGCAAGTTTCTTGAAATGTATATGAAATTCCAAGACAGAGACAGATTACTGATGTACTGATTTCATGGAATTTAATGGAGCGGGCATTTAGGGCTGCAGTTGAAGGGAGAGAAAACAGGTAACTTAAGTTGAGACAAGATGGATGAGGTAGTATCTTTTACTGGACCAACATCGGTTGGTGAGGGAGAGACAACCTTTCAAGACACACAGAGCTCTTCTTCAGGTCTGGGAAAGGTACTCCCGGTGTCACAGCTAACTGCAAAATGGAAAAGATTTTTTTAGCAGACGTAGTTAGCATATATTCTTAGAGACCATTCAAGGTAGAATTGCCTGTTAACATCTCTGCAGTCGTAGGACAAAAAGAGGGGTTAGTGGGCTACAGATTGTTGTAATAAGCCATAAATCCAGTGTCTCTGTTCAGTCTATGATTGTCAGTGTCTAGCAGAGTTATGAGTTTAAGCTTCCAGGCTTGTCTTTTGAAAGTATTCTGCAGGTTTCCTTTAAGGATGAGGACTGATAGGTCGAACACCGAGTGATAGCTTTGTGAAAAGACCAACAGAAATTGGTCTAATAAAAGATATTACCTCACCTACCTTGTCTCTCTAACATCCTGGGACCGCCACTGCTACAACTACACTGCATATAGTAAATTAAGTTGTCCTTTGTGATACTAAATTAAAATGTATTGTTAATTTATTAGATTAAAAAGATGGTAAGCAAAAGGTACCTCAGGCAGCAGTAACTTGTAATCAATAGGCCATGCAGCACCCTGGTTAAACTATAGCAGAAGTTGCAGGAACCCACAGGGCCCACCTATAAGTGTTGATGTGTTGGGATCAACATGGACTACCTCCAGCTCATGACAGTTAAGTGGGGCCTTACTTGCTCCCTGTGGCAGGCACCTAAATTGCACTACACAGCTTTACCACTATGGCTTCTGTGGATTTTGGGTCTGTCCGGTTGTTGTCTCTGCCGTACTCACTGTAGTCTGTAAATTGCAACACTCTGGTTTCTGAGTTGTGACAAACTCCAAAATCAAACTCCAAAATCATATAAACTGACAGGTTCATTATTTGCAAATATTTGTGTATACTTTGCTTCTTCTGGGTATTTTTTCCTAAACAAAAGAGCATCAAAGAGCCCCAAGAGTAGGAAATAGCTGACTCATCCTGGGTTGTGGGGTTTTGTTTTTTGCTTTTTACTGGAATGCAGTATGCTGGAAAAATCAATGTGAGTGCTATTGATTTAAGAAGGTATCCTGCAGAGTGAATCAGACAGCAGACCAGATAACAGTTCCGTACACTATCCCTGTTAGTATTAGATTACTGTGCTTAATGGACGTCAGGAGACATTTTCCATTTTGCTGTGGCAAATCTCTCTTTTTTTTTTTTGCCTCTCCCTTGACGGTTGCTAATTCAGTGCTCATACTGTAGTATATCTGTTTAGCAAATTCAGAATCTGAAGACACTATTCCTGTTGCACCAAATTGTGTCTTATCTGAATATTTTCAGCATGTTATAGTTTTACGTTATCTCGTCACATCATTCTTTTGATATATCTGCTACTTCCTCTTCCTAACTCATAATACTACTAATAATGAATAATATACTGCAAGCAGGGAAGGGTGAAATTGTTTTGTCTAATTTCAAACCCACTCATATAGCATGGGCCAACTCCTCAGCTGATGTAAATCAACATAGCTCCCTTAACTTCAGGTCTGGTCTTCAGAACTAAGGATCTGGTCTTCTGTATTCAAAAGTCCACTGTTTTTTTATTAATTATTATTCTATACCTATTTATTTATTAAATGTATTTGCCCAACTCCACTTACACTCCTGCCTATCGCCCACAACCAGCACCCTCCTACACACACTACACCCCTCACTCCTGGGCCCTCTTCTCCCAACTCTGCATGCCCCCCACCCACTCTCTACACTCACATACACACCAGTCCTGATTCCCCTCACATCTACTCCCTTCATTCGTGAGCCCTGTTTGCTCAAATCCTCAGGTTTGCATCTTCCTGTGACAAACAGGATACTGGCTGCCAGAGAGAGGATTCTGGACTAAATGGATCATAGGGCTGACCCAATATGGCAATGTCACAGGATGGCTGGCCCTTAAGAAGAGATGGGTCTCAGCCCCACCTGTGACATCACCAACTTTCCTTGCCAGGTAGGAAAAGGCAGATGAACATGTGACCCAATCAGGCCTCTGGGGTAGATAATGGAGATGCCTGGGAGAGTCTTTGGGTGAAGCAGAGGCCAGAGCTGGAGGAGATGCAGGAAGTAGGAAGGCAGGGGACACACTAGAAGAGACAGGTCAGGGGGGGAAGGACTGAGGTGGGGTGCCCCTACCTCCAACCTCTGGAGGAAGGCTGGAAGATCACATCCCAGTAGAGATGCCCCTGAGCAAAGGATTTTATTATGAAGGTTTTCTTTTGAGTTCTGTTTCTTAAAAGTCTGTGTTGCCTGTCTGGTTGGAACTGGTGGAGGGTAATTTAAAGGGATCAGGGAGAAACTGAGCACAAGCCCTGCGTAATATCTTAGCCAAGAGGAAAGCGACTGGGCCTTCCACCAGAAACTGTGTGTAATGACTCAATAAATTAGACTCTAGGTATCTTGTTTTAAATACTTTGGATTATGGAAAGTCTCTGGGAGACCTAAGAGGGAGCTGAGGGTAGTGTGCCTGCAGAGCTACCTCATGCCATGAGTGGTGCTCTGGAGATTGTGACCATACTACAGGTAACCATGGGCCAAATTTTAAATGGTATTTAGGGGCATAGCTCCTATTGAAATGTCCCTGTTTGGGTCCTGTTTGTCCCACTGAATGACCCTGCTCCCCACATCTGCCAACCCACCCTTCTCCCTGTAGGATCTCACAGTATAGCAAAGCAAAGAAGGATCTTCATTTCCCTTTGTCCTGGGCTCAGGGTCTGCCAGGAGCCAAAGGGAGAGGAGAAGTATTGTTCTCCGCCCCTCCCTGCCTCTCTAAATCCAAATCAGGGAGAGCTAAAGTGATCCAGGAGCTATATTGGGAGATCTAAATTTGCCCTTCCCAGGAAAGGGAAGCAACTGGGAATGTGAGTCTTTAGGGTATCTTCATGCTCCTGCCTGTGGGCAGAGGAAAGGGGGCCATTGGGAACCATATGGGACCTTCTTCCTCCTCCTTTTGAACCCACAGAGGAGAAGTCATAGGTGGTAATGGTGTCCCCATATGGGTAGGGACTTCTGTGGGAAGAGAGTTTAAGCTGCCAGTGCTGATGGCAGACTGCACTTACCCTCAGTGCGTCTTACCGATTTAAAATGAAGAGAGCACATGTACAGTCTTAGGGCTGCGACATGTGACTGCTCATCCCCACACCTGACTCTGCACCCAGCCAGGCTTCCCTTTATCTAGAGAAATGGGTGTGGCTTGTACAAGTCATCCCCAGAAGGAAACCTGGGTTTAAATGACAGGACACATTGTGTGAGGTGTTCACAAAACCCAAACTCATCAGAGTTCACTTATCTCTACGTTATCTACGTTCAATCATTATCAGTACTACCAGCTGTTTAAACCCCAAAAAGCCCTTCCATTCTGCAAGACCTCAAAGCACTTTACAGACTTCACCAACAATGGGTAAATTATGGCTACCCTGTGTGGATATGCTAGAGGAGCAGGGCAATAGGGATCCTTCATTTGCTCTTATGCTCCTGCCCAGGAAACTACTATAGGATCTGATCCAAAAGCAAATGAAGTCAATGCAAAAATTCCCATTGACTTCTGTGAGCTTTGGATCAAGCCTATAGAGTTGCTCTTTTTGTTTGCTGAGCCAGCATTGCCATTAGCCATCAACAACCCAAAATTAATCTCTTTACTCAGAGTCAGAAGATGACTTTGGCTTCATTGGCTCTCTTTGAGTTTATGGCAGCTCAGGTTTTATTCCTCTGTACGCAGCACTGGTTAGTGTGACAGGTTTTCAAGGTTTCATTAAAAACTCCAGGAAAATAGTTGATTTAATTACCCCTTTTAATGTATTTTTGGTCTGCTTAGGAATAAAGGTATGTTCTAGAGACGGACCCAAGCTACTAAGTTTGGAAGTGGATCGACTCTGAACTTTCCCAAAGTCATGGGATGTTTAGAGATAGGATTTTGGTTTGGTCCATTACAGAACTAGGATCGCTTTGTGAAGTCTGACTTCAGAGCCATATTTGAACTCTTCTAGTACAAGCGGTGTTCAGCAGAGCTGGTTGAAAAGTTTTAGTCTAAACAGTTTTCCATAAGAAAATCCAGTTTTGATTAAACCCAAATTACCTGTGAAATTGTACTGATTTTGGACAAAAATCATCTGAAATGTCAAAACACAACATTTCTGCTTGTTGGAAATGAAAACTTTTCCATTTCAAAATGGCTTTGTTAAAAAATTTATATATATATAAATAAAACTTCAAAAATAGTTGAAATCAAAACACAGCATTTTGAATTTACTGATTAGAAGCAATTTTTCTCTTTTGAATTTCTCTGCAAAATTTTTCAAAATTTTGGCTTTTTTGTCCCAATTCAGGATTTTTAAAAAATATTGAAATTTTTCAGAGGACAGAAAATCTGTTTTTCATCCAGTTCTAGTGTTCAGATACAGGGATTTGATGCATTAACAGCTTTAGCAGTTACAGTGATGGTTGCCTGAGCTCATTTTGTGAAGTTCCTGCTTGCTGTTTCCTCTAAAGGAAACAACATGCAGAATAAATCATTAAAAGCATGATGTCCCTCCCGAAATATGTTGTTTATTAGAAACAATTATTATAATATGTGGCCACGAGCCAAATCTGGAACCCCTTAGGCCAACTGGAAGGTGTCTGATGCATCACATTACATTGTGACTGGAGGTTAACAAGTTATGTGGATATGGCCAGGAGATTTTGATGCTTACTGCGAGCATGGTAAACACTGAACTCAGAGAGCCCTCGAGAATCGCCATGGCTCAGGGTTCCCTGCAGCTTCAATCACATAAATCTCAGGTTAAACTTAGCTAGACTGTCAGAAGCACGAAACATGCCTCAGGAGATGGGGAACAGCTAATATCCATAGAACACTGTATATTGTTTAAGTGTAGCGTTCATATGCTAGCAAACTCTCTGAACTATACAGGTCTCCAACCCTAGTTAAATACATTAGGCCAACAGCAAGAAACATTGCATTATATTACAAAGGAAAATACAATGTTTTTGTCAGTGTCACACAGCCCTGGCAGAGGTCCTCCCAGCTGCACAGTCAGAAGGCTGCTGCATTTGGGTCCCACACTCACCATCCTGGGACCATGTGCCCTTAAGCTTCCCTCACGCTGAATAGGCCGCAACACTGGTTCTTTCCTGGGCCGCTCATGCATGTTTCCTGGGGCCAGGTCCCCTGTCTGCCACCTCTTGACAGAAATGAGGTCCAGTGCCCCAGCTGCCAAGGCCCCCAAGACCAGTACTGACCCCCTAGACTCCCTAGTAACTTAAGCACTCCCTTTCCCAGAACATCAACATTGTGGATACTCAGGTTTACAATTACCTCTTCAGCGAGGCACCATAGTGATCACAGGTACACAGACTTAGTAAGATTTCAGAGTAGCAGCCGTGTTAGTCTGTATCCACAACAAGAAAAGGAGTGCTTCTGGCACCTTAGAGACACAAATTTATTTGAGCATCAGCTTTTGTGAGCTCCTTAGACTTAGTAAGGGTTCCAAAAAAAATCACACTTTCTCTTTAGCAGCACAAGAAATGAACAGATGCAGACAAAACAAGAAAACACCTCTATGCATTATCTCACCCCAGTTTCCTCACTACTCGTGAACATTCTCTGGGCTTAGGTCAGAGTCCTCTAAAGAGTATAGCATCACCCCCTTCTGCACACGGGTTGTCCTCTAAATCATGGAGTCTCTCCTTCCTGTGCAGCCAGTTCCCTTCTTCCTAAACTGGTACTCTATTTAAACAAGACCCCCCTGCTGTGAAAGCCTGACCCTCTGTTCCTCTCCCCTGCTCAAGCATCCTATGTGTCTGTGAGTTCCCTCCCCAACTTCTCGGCATTTGTGTTGTAAAGGGCTGTACCAACACTGGTTTCTTTGTTTCTCTTCTGGGAAATTCCACTACTCCTAGCCTGGTGCTGAGACCTTGGAGAAAACTGACTTTACCCCCAGACTTCAGCCATCCCATTTTTCTGTATGGGCCAGGTCTAGTCACTTGTCATTAGCCCTTAACGACTGTCTTTTCAAAGGTAGATGCACGAGCACCGCTCCTTGCTTCTTAGCACAAGAAATATGAGGTAAGAATACAGTAAAAATCATGACAAGGGCTAAAATATGCAGAGTTCATAATATCAAACTGAATTCATAAATTGTACATGGACCAATTCCCCAAGACATCACAGACTGTAATTCCTTGGAGGCAACATTTCTGCATTATATACTAGAATAAATTTAATTAGAGGGCGAGGATCATAATGGCATCCATGCCACTTCCTCAGAGAGAGTTGAGGAGAAGAAGATACTCCAGGCTCTGAAGAGCCTCATAGGGTGGGGGAAAACCATTTCACTAAGAGCTCATCTGCACTTGGGCTGAATTCTGGGATGCTCCTAAAGATGAGTGAGGGTCCATCAGTCTTCACAAATCTAGGTTGGTGCTGTTTGTGCAGATCCTCTCTCCCCCATCTCTAAAATGGAAATAATCGATGACCCATAATTAATATCTATGTTGTGAATGTAGCCCAGCATGAACCAGGAGGACAGGTCAAGGAGAGACTGTGCAAAAATTTTCGGAACACACACATACTGGTCTGTTTGCTTTTCTGTGGGCAGTGCTTGGCATTGGAGATTAATGAATTGGAGTCAGAGGGTCCATGTTCCCGGGAGAGTCTGTTATGGACAGGACATGGGGGGAATAGGGAATGTGGGCAGTGAGAATGGAAGCAATTCAGCCGCATAGACAGAGCAGTGCTCAGGGTTTAATGAAGTTCCACTTGTTCAACATAACCTGCATTTATCCTCTGTCTTTGCAAATGAAACAGGCCTTAGGAGCTGAGCACTTACTGGCTAGATGGTTGGGACTGCTCTGCAAAGGCTTCAGTGGCCTAAGTAGTGTCTACCGACCGTTACCTAACCCTCTTATGGGGCAGGTGGCGAATGGGAAGAGCCATGTTACAGTAGCAGCATCCCTCTCTTAGCTTACTGACCCCTCGCTTCCTGCATGCTGCTGCTGCTGCTCTACTTGCATTGCCTCCCTTTGTGCAACCGCATTACCCTGGTTCAGCTATGGGACGGGGGGGGGGAGGGTTTGCCTTGGTGTGCTGGGATTGGTGTACCTCACTCGTTTAATATTAATGCACTGTGGCACTGCACCATCAGGGTGCTGTGTTTCTTCATGCCTGTAACTTCCTGTTATCCCAGCGCGAGCTACATATGTAAATCCCGAAGCACCGAGAGAAGAGAATTCACTCTATAGTCTGGTACCTTTATGGGTTTTTTTTGTGCTAAGTGAGCAGCTTAAGTGTATCACAAAATGTATATTCAGCTTTAGTTTCGACGAGCCTGATGTTATTGTGGCTCACACCCCCATACCTGCTTTGGGTTTGTTTCCGTTCATCATCAATGCGTCACTCAGAATGCACAAGAATCCTGCTGCACATTTCTCACTGCACCACGGCCTTGTCCAAGCTTCCCTGAGAAACCCCATCTAATGTACTGGAACAAGCAATGGAGCTTCCTCTAATGCTATTATAGCAAGTGACAGGATGTTCCTGTGTATTCTTTGTAAAGAAGCTACACCTCCAATGTCCTTGTTCTCCAACGTACAGGAGAATGACTCAAAGATACGATTAAAAAATAATTTGCTTTAAATTAATTAGTGAATCACTGCATTAGTGAACGGGCGACATTACCATGCTGCCACCTCAAGTTCAATTGGCAGCCACCACGCTGCTTCTGGCTGCAAAATTGGCAGACACTGCTGTAGCCTGTATTTAATTTCCGACCATTGGCAGCCTTGAGCACGTTTCATTTCACACAGCTGGCAGTTTCTGCTTCAAAATGGCTCCGGCCTTGGCTGCAATAAATACCAAGTTACTATTAGAACGAGGTGTTCAGTTGAAATTAAGCTTGATATCTGTGATTCAGCAAAATGGGAATGTTTGTGTTAGCTTGCTATCTGCCTCTATAACCTGGCATGTGGATATAAAAAAGATCCCACCGTTTACTACTACCAGTCCCTAAACTTCCCTAGGTAGTTTAAGGGCCTAATCCAATGCACACTGTAGTCGATGGGAAACTTCAGCTCATCTACAAGGCTGGTACTTTCGCAGATAATACTGGCTAATGTGGTTTATTTTCAACTATGTAACTTTACTCTTCTGCTACAAGGATGATAAGCTTTAAAAAATGTTTGTCTACACATCAGCATTTACAGCTTGTGAATAATTAACATTATTGAGTATTCGTTATCTGAGACCTAGAGAAACAATGTAAACACCACTGTGACATTATTTGCTTGTACGCAGTAAACAGCAACATTAAAAAAGTAATTTTTTTCGGAGATAATGACAAGAATTAAAATGTGGGAGAGTCAATATTTTATTTAATATATAAACTAGAAAGTGCAGGAAGAACCGACTGTGTTGTTCTAGTTACTTGGTCATGAAATGTACAGTATTTACAGTGAAATTCCAGTGTTGCAATTTGCAATGTTACACTCTGAATTAAAACAGCTCTAGAACAAAAGGTGATCTTTCTGTATAAGAAGATGTAACAGACTCCACTGCAGCCACTCATTTGGCAAGATTATTAATCTTTATTTCCTGTCATCAATCATCTGACTAGGGTCAAAGGTTAATGTCCATATTACATGACAGACGCCAGTATCCCCTGACTCAAGTGATAATTTGCCTTACAAGCATTATATGTAATCTGTGGGTAAGCTTTGCAGTGATTTAGGAGCTCATGTCATTTAAAATAACTCCGAGTCCCTTAGGTGTTTTTGAAAATCCCCCCCTGTATCTATATCAGGAACAGCTGTGTATATATTTAGATATTTCCACATCTATATAGAGTTTTATTTTAATTGTGAAAATCTCCAGTTTCCAAAAGTAAAGCTGTGTAAAGACAACTTGAAAAATCGTGAGTACTGTCTCAGGACCATATTGAGCTTTGCGTGCTCCCAGGTACATCAACTTTTGTTGAGTGCATGGGTGCAGTGACTGACATAGCAAAATTGCCCCACTTAAGAGTATAATCTTAGTAAGGCTTTTAAGTATCTCTCTCTCTTTTTCTTTTAAGAAAACATACGTTTAAACCCAGTCCTTCAACCTTTAATGTCAATGGGGCGTCTTGCATTAACTTCATTTGGGATCAGGATTAGGTCCTTCTAAAAAAAACAATGATTTGAGGCAGGGCTTTTGAAAAAGGTGTGTTTCACATAAGAAATTGTCATGACTCTATGTAAATATTCATGTCAGTATGTACAGCAGGACACTGTGATGGGGTTCTTCTGTATAACTTGAATAAAACCAAGCAGGATTGTAGAGAGGAGTTGATATCCATTATATTGTTCTTTTTGGAACGGTGCCTCAAGTTTATTTCTTGATTTTTCCCATCTGGTTTCTCTCTGATCTGAGCAAGTGTCCAAGTTAAATGCCAGGCTTGTGATAGTTCTGGCTTTCTAGGGCTACGTCTACACTACATACCACTGGTGGCAATGTGCAGTGTAGCTATATGCAGCAGTGAAAAGCAGGCTGCGTCCACGTTGTGGTACACACCTACATGTGTCAGTGAAAGGTTCTGGCAGAGGGGAGGCAGTGGGGAAAGGCTCAGACTTTTCCACACTGATTCCCCTTTGCCAGAGCCTTTGCATGTGGAGAGGAAATGCTCCAGCAGTGGGGAACTGACAGAGCCTTTCCCCCCTGCCAGAGTCTCCAGCAGTTGGAAGCTGGCAGACCCACCGTGCTGCTTTCCCTGTGGTGGGGAAAAGCTCTGCAGTGGGGACCTATCCAAGCCTTTCCCTGCTGTCTACCCCCCTCACAGAGACTTTCCCCTCTGGGGGAGGCAGCATGACACCACAAACTGCTAAAACCAGCAGTGTAGATGGAGAGGCCTGGGTTGGCCAAGTAGAGAGTGTGTACGGTATGGACTCACATACATACCCACACCCATCAGGTGTGTCACTTGCCTACACCATGCCTCTCTGGCTACACTGCTATTTATCCCCATGCTAGGGGGCTAGGCAGGTATGTACTCTACATGCCGCTGAAGGAATTGTGCAGCATAGATGTATCTTTGGTGTGTAGCCCCTATGGTCCTAATTTCTTAGGTTAGAACAACACAACACTACAGGAAAATCTGTTTCTGATCCAGCTCCTCGTAGACCATATGCGTTGTGCTCTCTGTGGGAAGGATGTTATCTGTTAATCGGACTTTGCGTTTGTTCCTTTTTTGAAATGAGGTTGCTAACCATTAATTTGGATGATTTGAAGGAGGATTCTAACTACGCCACACTGCACTCCCCTGCCCCATCCCTCTTTCTTTAACCCCCTGGGATGGAACACCGCTTAGCACAATGTTCCCCAAACTCTTTCTCGGAGTCTTGGCAGTGAGACAAGTAACGGAGCAGGCTGAGGATTCAACCACACCTTCCTGGGACAGCTAGAACTGTGCAGTCATGTACAAGTATTTGTGCAAATGTGACTGGAGAAAAGTAAATATAAACGTTGCAGCAAACCAATGAACCCTACAGTAGCTTAATTTTTCCAGTAATGAGAAATAGGGCAAAGCCTGCATGGCCCATAAAAAAAGGTTTAAATTCTTCTAAATTTCCCTCATCCTATTTATCGTCTACTGTTTTCTAACTTGCTCTTTTTTTCCTGAGAAATTCTAAGCCCCTGTGGCTTTTCCCGTGCTCAACCAAAAAGGGAACCGTCAGAATAACATGTGAATTATATGGCCGATCACAATGAACTGGTGCAGCTTGACTATGAATACTGAAAGTGACCTGTTTGTAATCAATCTCCAGAGTCAGTATTTTTTTCAGAAAGCTGGGAAATGACTAATTTCAAGGAAGTTGTGAACTCATGACAATCTAGCCTAGAAAAAGAGGCTAGATTGTTTGCTGTGAATACTTCATTCACCTCTAATATTCACCTCTGCTCGGCACTGTGGGCACAGGAAGAAGTCTACGCAAGCAGAGTGCTGAGGCTGATGAGGTGAACTCTAGCCCAAGGCCAAGATACAGGACCCTGTGCAATCGATATGAGAAGGTTTCACTAGGGCTATTCCAATTGGCAGGAATAGCAATTTCTTGACTATAAAAAGAAAAGGAGGACTTGTGGCACCTTAGAGACTAACAAAATTATTTGAGCATAAGCTTTCGTGAGCTACAGCTCACTTCATCAGATGCATTCAGTGGAAAATACAGTGGGGAGATTTTATATACACAGAGAACATGAAACAATGGGTGTTACCATACCGACTGTAACAAGAGTGATCAGGTAAGGTGAGCTATTACCAGCAGGACAGAAAAAAACCTTTTGTAGTGATAATCAAAGTGGGCCATTTCCAGCAGTTGACAAGAACCTGTGAGGAACAGTTAGCGGGGGGGAATAAACATGGGGAAATAGTTTTACTTTGTGTAATGACACATCCACTCCCAGTCTTTATTCAAGCCTAAGTTAATTGTGTCCAGTTTGCAAATTAATTCCAATTCAGTAGTCTCTTGTTGGCGTCTCTTTTTGAAGTTTTTTTCGTTGAAGAATTGCCACTTTTAGGTCTGTAATTGAGTGACCAAAGAGATTGAAGTGTTCTCCGACTGGTTTTTGAATGTTATAATTCTTGACGTCTGATTTGTGTCTGTTTATTCTTTTACGTAGAGACTGTCCGGTTTGGCCAATGTACATGGCAGAGGGGCATTGCTGGCACATGTTACAATATCACATTGGTAGATGTGCAGGTGAACGAGCCTCTGATAGTGTGGCTGATGTGATTAGGCCCTTTGATGGTGTCCCCTGAATAGATCTCTGGACACAGTTGGCAACGGGCTTTGTTGCAAGGATAGGTTCCTGGGTTAGTGTTTTTGTTGTGTGGTGTGTGGTTGCTGGTGAATATTTGCTTCAGGCTGGGGGGCTGTCTGAAAGCAAGGACTGGCCTGTCTCCCAAGATCTGTGAGAGTGATGGGTCGTCCTTCAGGATAGGTTGTAGATCCTTGATGATGCATTGGAGAGGTTTTGGTTGGGGGCTGAAGGTGATGGCTAGTGGCGTTCTGTTATTTTATTTGTTGGGCCTGTCCTGTAGTAGGTGACTTCTGGGTACTCTTCTGGCTCTGTCAATCTGTTTCTTTACTTCAGCAGGTGGATATTGTAGTTGTAAGAACGCTTGATAGGGATCTTGTAGGGTGTTTGTCTCTGTCTGAGGGGTTGGAGCAAATGAGGTTGTATTGTAGAGCTTGGCTGTAGACAATGGATCGTGTGGTGTGGTCTGGATGAAAGCTGGAGGAATGTAGGTAAGCATAGCAGTCAGTAGGTTTCTGGGATAGGGTGGTGTTTATGTGACCATTGCTTATTAGCACCATAGTGTCCAGGAAGTGGATCTCTTGGGTGGACTGGTCCAGGCTGAGGTTGATGGTGGGATGGAAATTGTTGAAATCATGGTGGAATTCCTCAAGGACTTCTTTTCCATGGGTCCATACGATGAAGATGTCATCAATGTAGCGCAAGTAGAGTAGGGGCATTAGGGGACAAGAGCTGAGAAAGCGTTGTTCTAAGTCAGCCATAAAAATGTTGTCATTCTGTGGGGCCATGCGGGTACCCATAGCAGTGCCGCTGATTTGAAGGTATACATTGTCCCCAAATGTGAAATAGTTATGGGTGAGAACAAAGTCACAAGTTCAGCCACCAGGTTTGCCGTGACATTATCGGGGATACTGTTCCTGATGGCTTGTAGTCCATCTTTGTGTGGAATGTTGGTGTAGAGGGCTTCTACATCCATAGTGGCTCGGATGGTGTTTTCAGGAAGATCACTGATGGATTGTAGTTTCCTCAGGAAGTCAGTGGTGTCTCGAAGATATCTGGGAGTGCTGGTAGCGTAGGGCCTCAGGAGGGAGTCTACATAGCTAGACAATCCTGCTGTCAGGGTGCCAATGCCTGAGATGAAGGGGCATCCAGGATTTCCAAGTTTATGGATTTGGGGTAGCAGATAGAATACCCCTGGTCGGGGATATAGGGGTGTGTCTGTGTGGATTTGTTCTTGTGCTTTTTCAGGGAGTTTCTTGAGCAGATGGTGTAGTTTCTTTTGGTAACCCTCAGTGGGATCAGAGGGTAATGGCTTGTAGAATGTGGTGTTGGAGAGCTGCCTAGCAGACTCTTGTTCATATTCCGACCTATTCGTCATGACAACAGCACCTCCTTTGTCAGCCTTTTTGATCATGATGTCAGAGTTGTTTCTGAGGCTGTGGATGGCATTGTGTTCTGCACGGCTGAGGTTATGGGGCAAGTGATGCTGCTTTTCCACAATTTCAGCCTGTGCACGTCGGCGGAAGCACTCTATGTAGAAGTCCAGTCTGTTGTTTTGAGCTTCAGGAGGAGTACATCCAGAATCCTTCTTTTTGTAGTGTTGGTAGGGAGGTCTCTGTGGATTAGTATGTTGTTCAGAGGTGTGTTGGAAATATTCCTTGAGTCGGAGATGTCGAAAATAGGATTCTAGGTCACCACAGAACTGTATCATGTTCATGGAGGTGGAGGAGCAGAAGGAGACTATTTCAGACACCTTACTTGTCTCTCTAAGGTACTTGGATCTGACCACCTCATAATCATTGTAATATATTTATTAAAGCTGGTTGGAAACTTTCAATAAAACCTATTTCTTCAGAAAAATGCAGTTTATTGAAAACCTAAATGTTCTATGGAAATGTATTGATTTCAACAGTCCAGATTGGAATTAAGAGATTTCTCAGATTAACCAATAGCTTTGTGATTAGAGCACTCATCAGGGATGGGGGAGAGCTAGGTTTAAGTCCCTGCTCTGTATCAGGCAGACCAGGGACTTGAACCTGAGCCTCCCAGATCCTAGCCCTCACCATCAGACTCTTCTAGGAGGTGTCTCTGTATCTCTTTGAACTTCTTTGAAAAGCATTGTTTTCATTCCGCACTAGAACAAAACCATATTTTGAAACTTGTACATTTTTTGTAAAACAGAATTGTTGTTTTCCAGCCCACCCTAGTTTTTATCATCACAATACCTCTGTGAAAGAGGGCAGCATTATCCTCACTTTACAGATAGGGAACTGATGCACTGAGAAACTCTGGGCAGGTCTATGCTAGAAGTGCTACATCTGGGCAGCTGCGCTGATGCAGCTGTGCCACTGTAGTGCATCTGGTGAAGGTACTCAATGCCAATGGAAGAGCGTCTCCTGTCAGCATAATTACTCCACCTCAGTGAGAGGCAGAAGCTATGTTGGCAGGAGAGTGTGGTGTGAACAGCGCTTAGGTTGCTGTAACTTGTGTTGCTCAGGGGTTGTCTTTTTCACACCCCTGAGTAACTTAAATTAGATTGACTTAAGCAGTAGTGTAGGCCTGCCCTATGTAACCTGTTCAAGTTCACACAGGAACTCTATAGTACAGCAGGGACTTAAATCTGGGTTTCTCAGATGCCAGGTCAGCACCCTAACCATTATGCCTTCTCTCTGATACCACGTCTGAAGCCAGATAGATGCTATTCTCCCCCTGGATGGGAGACCGGGCTATAGTTGATTGCTATGAATATCAAAAGCTGAAGTATAAACATGGAATGCTTTTTAAGTTATCAAAATGTGTTTTGACACCTTTGCTCCCCCTAGTGGCTCTTACGTGGTTTTTATTATTATTTCTGATCAGTTACTAAATTCAATTTGTAAAGGAATTGTAGTAACAATTTTAAAGTATAGATAAGAAGGGTTATAATAGAAAAGAGAGAAGTGATTTTAAAGACTACAGAACTGCTTTGTCTGATGACTCAACATTATCTTGTCTAGTTTGACAGCAATTACTATTTTTCCTACTAAAATCCAGTAGATTATTGATTATTAAAATCAGTTACACATAACTATTTCCCCAAGTCCTAGGGATATTTGGGTCTTGGGGTATGGGTCAAGCTCATTTCTAATTAGAACCTTATTAAGTATAACAGGGTTCAAACCCAGCTGCAGATAGCTCCGTTCTCATACCAGTGTGCTCAGGGGCTGAAAAATCTGGGTGTGTTTGCAGGTGCACGGAGTTTTTCTCTTTGTGCTTTGAAGAGAAAACTAGTAAACTGACATTTGCTCATACAGGTTACTATTTGTTTTTACCTGAAAAATTCAGCATAATTCACAGTGGTTTCTTTCAGGCTCTGGCTATTAATGTAAGTGCTAAATAATGTGCTCTCACAATTAAATTCTGGTTGTTCTGAGTGCTGGCTGTAGGGTATTTTGCTACCTTAGACCAAATGGAAAATGTATGTCTCTCTCAGCATTCAGTTACCCACACTATAAAGAATCATTAAAGATTTTGCTCCCCCTAATGTTTTGCTGCCCTTGGCAACTTGCCTGCCCAATCTGTACAGTAGAGTGGGACCTGGTTGTATCCAGTGCAGTTCAAACACTTCGTAGCTATGGTATTTTCTGATGCTTGAATAGTTAGGTGATATGTTTTAAGAAAAATTGACTTGGATGTCTGTTTCAGGTAAGTGAAACCACTGATATTAAAATAATAGCACCAATCCAGCATGTTGTTTTTGTTGTTGTTGTATTTTCATTTGATTGAAGTATGCATTAATTTTACTTTCTTAGTACACTTTTGGAAAACCTGTATCTTATAGGAAAGTGGTCCTGTGCCCTAGCTAAATTTAGGTCAACACTTCAATTGCTAACCCTGTGTCAAGGTTCCTCCCCAACTCTGAACTCTAGGGTACAGATGTGGGGACCTGCATGAAAACCTCCTAAGCTTACTTTTACGAGCTTAGGTTAAAAATTCCCCAAGGTACAAATTAATTTTATCTTTTGTCCTTGGAATAACCACTGCCACCACCAAACTCTAACTGGGTTTACTGGGAAACATAGTTTGGACACATCTTTCCCCCCAAAATCCTCCCAACCCTTGCACCCCACTTCCTGGGAAAGGTTTGGTAAAAATCCTCACCAATTTGCATAGGTGACCACAGACCCAAACCCTTGGATCTGAGAACAATGAAAAAGCATTCAGTTTTCTTACAAGAAGACTTTTAATAGAAATAGAAGTAAATAGGAGTAAAGGAATCACCCCTGTAAAATCAGGATGGTAGGTACCTTACAGGGTAATTAGTTTCAAAACATAGAGAATCCCTCTAGGCAAAACCTTAAGTTACAAAAAAGACACACAGACAGAAATAGTCATTCTATTCAGCACAATTCTTTTCTCAGCCATTTAAAGAAATCATAATCTAATGCATACCTAGCTAGATTACTTACTAAAAGTTCTAAGACTCCATTCCTGTTCTATCCCCGGCAAAGCAGCATAACAAGAGAGAGACAGACCCGTTGTTTCTCTCCCTCTTTCCAGCTTTTGAAAGTATCTTGTCTCCTCATTGGTCATTTTGGTCAGGTGCCAGCGAGGTTACCTTTAGCTTCTTAACCCTTTACAGGTGAGAGGATTTTTCCTCTGGCCAGGAGGGATTTTAAAGGGGTTTACCCTTCCCTTTATATTTATGACATCCTGTAAATATAGTAGGAAGAAAATAGGGCTGGTTAAAATGCTGATTTGACAAAATCAAAGCAATCTGCGGGACCATGCCTATTCCATCAAAACTCTCAACAGAAGCCAGGCAGGTACACACCTGCCTGCCTGCCAGGCAGCAGGGCTGCCCAACTCCCTGGCTTTGTGGGATCCCAGACAGCCCAACTGGCAGGCTGGCCAGCTCCTTGGGCTACTGTGCTTTCTACCTCCCTGGGATTTGCAGTTCCCAAAGTTGGCCAGGTCTTTGGCAGGTTATGTGGCCAGCAGTGGGCTCCCTGGTCTGGCTGACTCCCTGGCTGGTTGGCTTTGCAGCCTCCTGGGCTGCTCTGCTCCCCACCTGTCAGGGTTTCTGGGCTACCTGACCTCCACAGAACTCTAGAAGAGAACATAAACCCAGTTTTCCAAGCTGGGCAGGTGAATAATCATGGAAACAGGATTTTTACACAGAAGATGGCAGGCTTGTTTCTTATGCTGATGTCTATTCCAAGTCTCATAATACTTATTCCCAGGCTGTGAATTAACACAAAGCCTTGGTGCAAAACCACACTAGTCCCAGGGGAGTTTTGGGAAGCAGTATCCCTTAAGAAGAGCTCTTGTGGAGTTTAGAAGCATTCAGTGTGTAAGGATAATCTGTACTGTTTCTTTAAATCTGTAGCAGGAAACCATGCAGATGGGGACACGTGGAATTTTCTGGGCAGAAGCTCATCGGGGAATCAGAAAAGCTTTGCAGACCACCATTTTGCTAATGTGAGCTCCCACTGTGGCCAGCCAGCCACTGGACTTTCTCGTCCCTATTCTTTTGAGAAGCTTAGTTCCCACAGGGCACTAGCTTGTCTATTGAGGGAGTTCTGAGACACAAGTTGTGGCCAGCCTTATTGCAGCAAATAGGGAGGAAGTTCCTTGTATCCTATTTCCCTTTTTGAACTCACAATTGGGCCTTCCTTTTCTGATATACTCATCACCATCAACAATAATAACAATAGCACCTCACTCTGAAGGATACCAAAGCTCTTCACAAATTGTGTACATAAATAAATCTAACACTTGCAGGGAGGGCAGCAGCAAAGAGGCCATTTGGCATACAAATAGGGGTGCCGAGCCGACAGGAAGGGAAAATTTTGGTCAAGGCTATTGTGGCTAACTGCTGCTGTTTTAAAAAAGAAAAAAAATATGAGATTTTCAATGTTCATGGAAAGGAGGATATTGCTTGCTTTCCCCATCCCCACAGCCACTAGTAACCACTGTAATACCCAATTTATCTGTGTCACATGGTAGAAGGCTTGACCTCTCTGAGATTTGACTCCATGCTTGCAGGCAGTCAGGATAATTCAGACCTGATGTGTACACTGCTTAGCCTTTCAGTGCTGCTTCTAAGATTTTTATGGTTCCTGAACAGGATCAGTATATCCAATGATCATTCATATGAGAATCTGAGGCAATAGGACTGTACCTTCCTGTAACGAGGGCTGAATTTGAAAACAATGGTGTTTCAGATGTGTTGCTGAGGAATTCATCTGAAGACAATAGGATTGTGCAGGTGTTAGGGAGGGTTTAATTTGGCCTACAGAACTTTTATTACTGGTGATGGAGGAAATTACTACCTAGTAAGGCAGGCAGAAAGATTTACAATTTAACTTCTAAATACAGCAACTTCCTTGTAAATATGAATGATCTCAGGCCTGGTTAAAACATGAGGAGCTTACGTTAAACAATTACATTGTTTGTATTTAAACATTTTCAAACAGATGGAGACGCCGCAGCCACCAATATCGTTTGTTCTGCCCCCTGCTGTCTGGACTTCTGCCTTTCAAAATGGAGGATGACCTCCGGTTTCTGCCACCACACCCACACCCTTATATAACAGTAGCAGCTCCCCACACACTCACAGAAAGGTGTGTTCTTAACATGGGTCCATTGTAAGGATCAGCAGGACTTAAATGTGGGCCTATAGGGCTACCAAGCAACCAACACCCCGACACTACAGCAGCAGCTGTAACCTGTCTGTTCCCCGTGACCACAATCCTCAGAGCTTGCACGCTATTGGAAGTTCCACCTCAAGATATCTGACTGACAATTGCCTTAGTGATCCCTGATTAGCTCCTTGATCCTAAATATAACCATGGGGTGTAGCAGGAAGTGGCCAGGCAACAGTGTGGATTCCTATTTAGCTGTCATGACTACTGTGTTTCTGAAATTGACTCAGAGACTCTGACTAGGATTCTAACACCCAATGGACCCCACAAGACCCCAACACAGCTCCAGGTACCTGGTATTGACCTTCAGCCTGATTCTTGACTTTGACTCCGGCTTGACCCTCAGCTTGACTGTTTAACCCTGACATTGGCTCTGACCCCTGCCTTCAGATCCTACCACTAGTCCTGCCTACCTTTGCCCAGGATCCTGACATAGGGAACCCTATTAGCTAACATATGTTAAAATAGTAGTGAAGATGCAGCAATTCAGGTTAGCAGCTTGAGTTCAACCCCAGGTTCCTGTGTCTTCACTGCAATTTTAACCCAAGTTAGCTAGTGTGGGTTAGCTAACCCAAGTTAAGAATATGCTCTTTCTTTGCATTGTAGGCATACATCAGTCAGTAGCTGGGTGATGCTGACAGTGATTAGGATTTCTCTAATGCAAATCCAGGATGTGTTAGCACTTAGCAAGAAGAAATCCTTATCCTCAGTACTGAGGGGTTAATAAAACAATGATGGCTGGCTTTGCCCTGGTAACGATAACCTAGAGTACCTGGAATAGTTCGGTAGACCTGGTTACTCGGATTGTAAACTGTGGTTTGGTTAAGTACAATACCAGTTACAGAGAGGAGAGGAGAAACATTCAAACACACGTTCAGCTGGAGTTAGACTCTTCTGAAATGGATCCCAGCTGTTTAGATGATCTCAACAAACCCCAGACAAGTAAGTGGTGAAAATGAAAAGACTTGTTCTTCCTGGCATATTTCTGCTTAAGTGCAAAAACTACAACTACAGTAGATATATTGTAAAGAAAATGGCATTCGCCTGCTACTTGAAGACCACCCAAACTGCACTGTAATGTGGATAATTTGATTGCAGATATGTTTGCAAGCTGGCCCATCAATTTTGTTTCCAATTGCCACATTGATTGCCTCATTTGTTATGTGTGTAGAAAAGAGCGCATCCCCATGTTACTGATTTATCAATGTCTGATTGTGTGAGTACCTTTGCCATCACATCCTTGATAGAAACATTATAATGAAGATAATCATCTTTGCTCAGTGAAGGACTGAGCAGCAAATTTAACAGATAAGCACATACAATTCAGATTTTTGACATAAACCCAGTCAACTGGATCAATTAATCTGAAACTCTCACACTGCATGGGATTTGCAGAAGATGAAAGCAGTTAGCTTATTGACTGAACACATATTTGAATCTTCTAGTGAAGATATTGGTGCCACTTTGGTTTAAAAAGTCCACCTTTCCAAAGTGCTTTCTGACTACTCCTGCTGAATTCAGGAAGAATGAGTTTCTTTTCTAAAGAGACCAACCTCAGATGTTGTGTGGCCAGGGGAGTAATGATAGCTTTAGAGCTCCCATTAATGAATCTTGTGATGTACCTCATGATGCAGAAGAAAAATGGTCTTTCTAGTCACTTTGCTCAAAACACTGTGGAGAACCTGTGCTAGAAGTTGTGGAAAGTAAGGCAAAGATGGGGAAAAATAAAAAGAATGAAGGCAAATGAAAAGACCAACTCCAAGGAAGGAAAAGGGGAAGGATAATGCCCACAAAAAGAACAGCAAAGGAGAAAATGAAGATTCAGAGAAAAAAGCCAAGCAGAAGGATTTTGATGCCATGTAGAAACTTGGGGAAGCTGAGAGAGGATTTAGAATAGTAAAAGCTCTACTGAAAAAGACGTGCGGGGAGAGAGAGGTCTCATCTTCGATTATTCTCTGCCTCCATGTATCTCTCTCTATATCCCTCTCCTCAGCTGCCTCTTGGCTTCCTGTCAAATACTTTCTGAACTCAAGATGTGGCAATTCCTTTCCTCCCCTGTTTAAGGTTTCACATCCTCTGGCATATACCAGGAAGTGAGATGGTAGCATCACAGTGCAACTTTCCAAGCAGAGGACAGCAGTTGCAGAATTCCAGCTGCACTGTGACCCACAGACACTGGAATCGGATTTGCCCACCAAAGGGGTATTGAGGAGAGCTCTTCAAATTTTTTTTCAGTGGAACAGTTTTCCGTTAAAAATGCAAGTTATACAGAAAGCGCAATGTTTTATGGGATTGTGACAATTTCAGCAGGAATAGGTCAAAACCCTCCAATTAATTTCATTTTGATGTTTATATTAAAGTATTAATTTTAATATATTATATCAGACGTAGCCAAACTTACTGACCTTCTGAGGCACATATGATAATTTTCAGAAGTTTGAGAGCCCTGACCAGGCATGTTTCTCAGTGTGGAAGCCCCGAGCGCCATCCCCGAAGGGCAGAAGCCCCTAGCCCCTCACCACCTCACCGCAGGGCAGAAGACCCAAGCTCTCCCCTCCCCTTCCCAGTCAGGTAGGTGGATAATGGTGTGTGTGTGGGGGGGGGCTCCGTGAGCCACACTTTAACTGTAAAAGGCTCGTGAGCTGTGGTTTGGCCATGCCTGTATTATATGTAACATATACCATACATTTTATAGAAGTCTAAATGCAATGAATCAACATAACATTGAAATGAAATGTTTTGACATTATCAAAACCAAACACTTCAGTGGTCCCAAACTGATATTTTTTTGAATTTTGATTTCATGGGGAATTTTAAAATTTTGTTTTTCCTTCTCGAATAGGGGTTTTTTTTCTGACTATCCTGTAGAATGGGAATTCCAGTTCCTGACCAGCTCTAGAACTGAGGATGACACGTGGATTGGTGGGCCAGCTTTGTGCGTGTGGTATGAAGTCCCTGGGGAAGTGGAGCTCTGCGCACCTGCACAAAACGGAGTCCTCAGACTGCCATATCATTTTTTATGAGCACTATGTGCATTTCTAAAATCCAGGTGCCCCTTCTGATACGGTACACTAACAGTGTTGTGCATTGCCACAGATGTCACCTGCCTGGGGAAAGCAAAAGAAAAGACACCAGCGAAATGACGTAACACGAGGGAGGAATTTGACCTAGTGTTACTTTCATACAGTGTCTGTTATTATTAGAATTTGGGGAACATTTGAGGTTTATTTTTCACATCAGACTGAAACAAAGATTTCACATAGAGAGCTCTGAAATAATTCTGCACCAAACTGCAGCCATGTTACCCCATTGAAGTCAATGGGACTCTAGTGGGCATTCAGCCCATTGTATGTTTCAGCAAAACATCTGTGTAGAAAAGGGCCCCAACCCAAACTTTCGGTGAAATTTAAGAGAAACTGGCTCAGCAGTCCTGCTCTAGTCCAGATGCTCCCAATGGGGTCAATTAAGAGGGCAAGGCAGCACCCAGGGGGGCTATAAAAGCTAAGAGTCAGAGCCCACTTGCGTCAGTCAGGAAGAGCAGGAGATGAGTGCGGCCAGAAAGAGGAGGTGGTTCCTGGGAAAGGTCTGAAGGCAGGACAGTAGCAAGAGGGGTTTGCTGGCTGGTATCCCCAAGCCAGAGGGCTGAAGGCAGGAGGAGCAGCAGCAGAGGGTGTGTCCTGCTAGCTCTATACAGGAGAGCTAAGGGCCAGAGAGGACTGACGAAAGGAGGAGAAGTGGAGGGGCTTACCACCTAGCAGCTCCTTGCTGGAGAGCTGGGCCTCAGAGAAACCAAGTGAGGCTCCCAGCAGTGATGCCATGTGGGTTCCTGTTGCGAAAAGAGAGGCTGTGTCCCAGCAGGAAGGGGCAGAGGAACAAAATAGGACTGATAAGGAGTCCAGGTGCGGTGGAAGACTCTGGACTGGTGAGCTCTTCCCCTCTCCCTCCCTGGTGAGCGGGCTAGGGGGGCAGTTTACTTCTCATTGTATATTGCTGAACACGGCTGTACTGGTGAACTGGACTTAATAAATAACACACTGGCGCTTCCAGACTCAGAAGCATCCAGCCTGGATGAGGTGGTCCCTTGGGTGGAGAAGGGAGCCCTGTTACAGGCCCAGTCACCTATTCAAAGTTCACATCCAGAAATGCACATGAGGATTCAAAAAAACTTATGATGAAAACCCCTGGACAAATACTTTATCATAGCACTGCTGTTCACTGCAGTGATTGTGGAGTTGCTGAAGCCATCACTTTGTGGCTAGAAGCATGTAACTTAAAATGCAGACGGATGAAAATGTGGCCCGCAGGACTGAGTTTGGAGACTTCTGTTTGAAGGAATTATGTTAGAAACAGCTCCTTCCACTGTGGGCAATATGGTGGTTTTTTGACAGTTGTGAGCCTGACAGCCATTTGATTGTCAATACTGTTGTCTTTAAAGGTAGTTAAAAAACCTTGGGTAGATGCACAAAGGGATTTAGGTGCCTACCTGCCTCTTCAGGTGCATAAGTCCAAAACTTGAACACAAGGAGAGGTTTCCCAGCTGTCAACCGCAAGTGGAGATAGATACCTCCCTCTGCCTGGAATTAGGCACCTAATTTCCTTCAAGGGGTGAAGGTTAGGCCTCACCCCTATCCTCAGGATTTCCTACTGGCTAGCTTAGGTGTTCCCTACTCAGTGTGCTGGCTTTTTTGAATTCCATTTCTGCCCCAGGCATTGCACAGGGAGCCTGGGCACCTAACAAAGGGCAGCAACAGGGCACCTAAAGTTAAACATTGAAATACTGAACTGAAAGGCACTATCTGCATGGTCAGATAGTGTGCGGTAACCAGGATGTAAATCTATAGCACCTTAGCCTGCCATGCACTAATTGGCCATGTGGCTCCTGCTGCCCTGAACTGTAGCAGAATCTAGATAGCCAGTTAGTATGCAGCAGGCTAGGGCACTGTACAGTCACACCCCTGAATTGCTGTGTGGACAAGCCCTATGTCCCCTCTGTGGATTTAGTCCCTTGATTTTCTTATTCTTAAAGGTTAACACTTCACAAAGTAAACAATTAGTCTTAGAATATCTCGGCTCATAGGTGCAATTCTGATTATGTACTTAGCATGATTTTCAGAGTTCCTGTGGTCACAGCACCTTTGAGAAGCTATCTCTATCGATTTAATTTAAGCACACTAGCTGTCAGCTATTATGAGATTATGGGTAATGGAGATGAGAAAACTTCAGCCAAAAAACTTCAACTCACACACAAATCCAGACATCCAACCTCTGCTGCCGACCCCTCAAGCAAGGGCCTGTGTAAAGAGATGAGCGTTGCACATGTTTATTGCATATGAGAAACTATCCTATATCTGGCAAGGTCTAGTTGAAGTTGTTGTTGGAATATTGGCCTCAGAACCTTCTTACATACAGATCAGTTGAGAAATTGGTTTTGCTTTAAATTGAAGGCAAGTGGAGCCTATTATAAGCTGAAACATCTATTTGGCTGACTGCGGGGGCTTCTGCTTATTATCTGAAGTCCTAAGCCTGGCTGACTTGTGCAGTGAGAAGGCTAGTGGGGGTGTTAGGGACTCAGCAAAATGAGATGTTTACATACTAGTAAGAGTTGCTTGGAGCTAGGAAAGCCTTAACTGTTTCTGTCAGTGAGAGATGTATACTAGTCAGTAACTAGGTAAACTGACCTCAGTCTCTAGTACATGCTTTATTCAATCTGTGGAGGGAGGATTTTCAACAGCATTTTTGTGTTGAGGCGGCTGCTTTGTGCTAATCATATCACGCTAATGCTGCTTAAAGAAACATTTAAATACAGGGAGGGGAAAGGGAATGGCAAGTGCAACTTGAGAGAATAAAATTGAAAACAGCCAAATACTTGTAATGTGCATTTATTGGCCAGTTATAGTGCTGGTTATGGCAGCAATGATGAGGGGCATATTGATTTTACTGAGGGGAGGATTAAGCCCGATTTTTGTAAATTAAGACGTAACAGGAGCTAAGCGGGCAGTTTGGTGACACTTAACAGGCATTCAGCAAATGAGTTCATTCCTATTGCATGATTGCTGAATGACCACTTGAGATTGTTTATGGGGTTATGGTGATGATATTCTAGAGATGCTACTCCAGCTGTGACCCACATAAAACTGTCACGTTTGCCAGTGGTTTGTTTTGTTTGTTTATCGTCACTGTATATGACACGCTGGACTCTATAGATAGAAATTATTCAGTCACACAATCTAAGCTTTTGATTGCATGACTTCATTTCCTCCCCATGCACCTGTGGATCGACTGGGATAAACCCCATATTATACTAAACCTACATTTTTTTGTCACTGAGTTACAATGCACTCGAACATTAACATGCTTAAAGCTGGTACTCTCCTTATCCACTGTTGTAAGCTCTTGTTGGTGATAATGCCATGGAATCCATAGCACGTGCTATAATCTGTAGGCACTCCAACACCTGTTAAGGAATGAGCCTTAAATTTGCATTTCCTTAGTTACTTTAAACCAGAATGACCATAATGCAGGTTTTGTATGTCAATGAACCACACACTTGTGCCTTTTAACTCTAATTTTAGGCCCCAGTGCATTGTTAGCACACATTTTTACACATGTTTATTGTAAGTAAACTGCAGCTGTTTGAAATCGATTTCTAATTGTAACTGAAAATTAAAATCAAGTATAGGCTTCATCCTCTTTCCAGTGAAGAAAATGGCAAAATTCCCATTGACTTCAGTAGGAGCTGGATCAAGTCCTGTATTTTAAACAGTGTAACAACCCTGGTTGTGTTCATGCAGCCCACTGACTCACTTGAGTAAGGGTGGCATGACTAAGTCTGCATCATGGGCCAAAACCTGAAGTTATTGATTATTACTTTGTCCTTTCTCAGGCAAAACTCCCATTGACTCAGTGGGCCAAAGCTAGCAGGAGGGACGTATCTTATTTAGGATTCAATTGTGATACCACCATAGAGCACAGGCTAGGAGATGATGTGATATTGCCCAGCCGCTAGGAGAGCTCCTGGAAGCATTGTGCTTTAGACAACGAGGCTGCCTTCAGGAGCATCTGGGGAGCACATCTGCTGTGCCTGCCTTGAAGAAGGGCCCATGTGTGCTTCCCCTGAACGGAGCCAACTCTGCCTGGCTCCGAAAGTGAGTAGGGGCATAAGCACACAACCTGTGGGGAATCAAATGCTGGCAGTGGCACTAGACTAAAGCCATCCTTGTACTCAGAGGAGGAAGGGAGGGCACAAGGGGAAGTTCCTTTAACATCCTCTCTACAAACCTGCAAAGTCACCCAGTTATAACCTGGCGCTCAGCACTGAGTCAATCTCCCATTGACTGTGCTACCCTCAACTGAGCTCCGACTGCAATGGCAGTTTGCCTGAACAAGGCAATTAAGTGAAAATGAATAAACCTTGCAGAACAACCCCTTGATACAGATTGCAAAGGGAAAACAAGAAAGCTCAAAATAGCCACTTGGGAAACTCTATCACTTCCCCTCTTGCTGCCTGATTTACTGTTTTACAACTGCCTGGGTCTCTTTCTTCAGTATATCTTAAACTATTTAAGGACTTAATATAGCTAGGATAAAACTTAAACTGTTTAGTCAGGGGAGTTATGATTAATAAGGTTAAAGGGCTTAGGGTATATTTTTCCACTGTGGTGTGTGGGAAATTAACTAAACATTTTCCATGAACCATAATGAGATGAGAGTTGTGCTTCTTAAATCTTTGTCATAGGAAAAAATTAAGTACAATAATGCATATTTGGCATCTATATTATATAGAACCTGGCCAGCATATACAGTGTAATGTAACCTGACTTCATGGATGTAAAATATTTGGAAGAGTAGAAAAGTATATGGAACTATTATGAATTTTATGTATGTGGAATTAAAATGATTTCCAATGTGTTATAGGGCTTTTAAATGTTTTCATTGGAATGTGAAATTGGAACTTTTTTGCACATCACATATATTTAACCTTTATATACAGAGCATTTGAATCTTTGTTTAAAAAATAATTCAATGATGTACACCATGCTAAAAATGCTTCCACTCTCTGAAAAATTAAAATAAACAGTGGCAACTGTTTGGGTAGTAGCATTGACTTTATGGGACAGCATCTTGGCTGGTGTCACTGTCATAGGTCTACTGAGTTCACTGAAGCTGAGTTCAGTGTATAAACCAGCTGAGCATCTGTCCCTATATGCTTGCTGACCTTTAGAGGAGTAGTGGAAATGAACTGAACCACCAGGTATCTGAAGGCAGAATCCATACACTATCTCTTCCTGAATTCTTATTGGAGCAGGGAGAATGGAGGATAGTTAAGCAGCAAGATCTGGAGCCTACAGGCAGCTGAGCTGATGAAAGGTGTGGAGCAGGAGAATGCTTGCTGCATACTTGGCACCTGTGAAAGGAGGCTTGTATATAGTGGGCCTGATCCTGTAAAATGCTGAGTGCCATCAACTTTCACTGAAGTCAACAACAGAGGAAGGTGTTTTACACCTGGCACAATTGGGCCTGGTGTACAGAAATGTGCAGCAGGCTGAGCAATGTGACTAACTGCTGTACCTAAGAAGGTGTAGCCAGGGCAGAGATGCTTGAGTACAGTCCAGTGACAGCGCTGCTATGCTTAGCCACCATTTTTTAGGAGTTTCAGTCACTCCTCCCGCCAATCCAGAGTAATGGCTCCGAGGTGCTTAAGAGGTGCACTTAGTAGAACCTGAAAGCAAGGGCAGCTGTGGGGGGCTTGGTCCTGACCATAGCCCACACATGCACTTGACGATGGTAAGAAATCAATCGCTCTCCTCGTGAGAGGCTCAGTGTCTCCTGCCATCTGCTTGGTACAGTTCCTGCAGGCCCCCACCAGTCTGCTGCACCCGCTCCTCTCCACTTACTGGATCACACCTTTCCAAGCACCATGCTTAGCAGCCCTCAGCATTGTTCCCTCATCTGACGCCAGACAAGACAGAGGCCTAAGAGATTGAGTTTGCTGCTGGGTTAATATATGCTTGTGTCTAAAAACTGAGCTCTGTCAGTGCATGTAAACAGCCTGACACACTACTTCAAGTGTCATCTCATGAATAGAAAACAGTTAAAAAATATGAATAAGGGAACTAATGGTCTGATCCTACAAGAACTCCCAGTGCAGTTCACTCATTAAAGTAGGAGGGTGCTGTGGTTGTGTGGAGCTCTAAGTCAACTTTCACAGACTTTTACAAAACCCAACTATTTCTGATATTTTTCATTTTCCAATATAATTTTGTTTAAAATATCCCTGAAGGTTGTGCATTAAGGGTTCAGAACAGATCTTTGTATAGAGATGTCAACATTTTCCAAAGGCGCGTGTGATTTTTGGGACCCTCTGTTTCTGCGTGCTCTACCTCAAACACCATGAAAGGGCCTGATTTTCAGAAAGTGCAGCACACTGAGCCTCCGAAAATCAGGCCTGGAAGGGGTCTCAGGGAGGGCAGCAAAAAATCAACCATTTTGGAACACTTAGGTTGAGACATTTTGTCAAGTCCTGAAGGTTTGTCACTTTTATTGTGTATATACACATAACAGAGCAAAAAGCAATTTCTTTCATAACAGGAGTGCGTGGGGTTTTGTTTTTATTACTATGTTTTTACATCTGTTACATCTGCAGGCAGTGAACAGACAGATTCTATTAAATGTAATGGTAATCACCACTCCTCAGGCACCATACAGCAGCAGAGAGTAACTGAGGCAGATGATCAGCTTATGAAACCAAGGCGGAAAGATACACCATTTCAGCACCAAGCACCGTTTGTTCCAGGTAGGGCGTTTCAAGATGCACAATAGACTTTTAGGTAGCTCAAGCCTTATCCAATTTCTCATTGACATTGATGAGCCCGACTTTTATGGGCATTGGACTAGGCCCTACTAAATGAAGACAAAGAATGTAATGGGACTTTTGTGGGAGTTTTTGTTGCTGGGCCTTTCTAAGATGAATAAGGGATGCACCACATTGGCGTTCAGGTGTTGCAATGCTCCCGCCTGCCCCTCCCTGCCTCCCCCAATGTAAACTATTTGTGTTCTCCTTTCGTGGATACTGCCTGGTAGTTGGGGGTAGGAGTGTGGGATATTTATCTTTGGCAAGGTATGAGGGGCCAGATCCTTAGCTGATGTAAATTGGCATAGTTTCACTGAGTGATGCCGATTTATGACAGCAAAGGACCTGGCCCATTCTTTCTCTAGACGGGTATTCAGAGGGGTGGAATGAACCCAGAGACCAAGTACATCACTGTTATGAGGCACTTGGTGTCCACTGTGATCCCAAAACTCATTCCTTGGCCATGTGGTACCTATTTTAATTTGCTTTCATAAACTGTGTTTAAAAAACACAAGCACACAAACACAAAAAACCCTCCACTTCTGAGACATGAAGTGGCACCATGTGAATGAGCATGCTCCGGCCAATATAATGATGTATAAAACTGAGTTTTGCTCATAAGGGACTTAATTTTTTTTTGTTTTTGGTGTATTCTTTGAACATATTGGTAACTAGCCCTCTGAAGATGTACTAAAACACAGAAAATCAAAAAGATTAAGGTGATTTTTCTAGAATACTTATTTTTCTGTCTCTAAATTATTTTCCATAGAACAGAAGTGTCTTCTATTCAGGAACTAGAAATCCTAATTCCTGTTGGAACACTAAAAATCCTTTTGTAATACTGGCATCGGTTGTGCCCTGTGCAATCCTGTAGTGGAATAAAGGGATATAATCCCAACAGCCCTTGGGTGTCCATGCAGAACTGTCTTGGAAACCTCAGGCATGGAAGGTTGGGGAGAAAAGTGGTAGGGCATGCCAGGGGTATAGCCTCATTGCAAGGAGCACATTGTTTCCAAGTGGGGAAGAGTTACTTTCAAGAGGGGAAGCAAAGAAGGAGTTGTGACTCTCTTTCAGTGTTCCCCTTGACGTGGCACAGCTACGCACCACCTCATGCTCAGAGCTGAGCTTAAAGGCTCCATCTAGCCCTATGTGACACTGGACCAAGTCATTTAACCTGTGTGTGCCTCAGTTTTCTTCCTGTATTGTTCACTATGCTGTACAGAAGTGCCTGCCTTAATTGTAAGTTATTTGATTTCAGGGGTCAGAGCAAACCTCAGCTGTACACTATGGTGGAGATATGGGGCCATTTTTTAAGCAAAGTAAAATAAGAAAATGAATTCCACATCCTTCAAAGGCATTAATGAGTTGTGACACGTGTGCTCCATTTGCCTCAAATAGTTCAGTTATTGTTTTTTTGACAAAAACAATGGTTAACATATTCAAAAGTGATTTTTGGGTGCCTCCATTTTTGAATGTCCAACTAGAGACAATTTAAAGAAACCTGATTTTTCAGAAAGGACCGAGCATCTGCCCTCTGAAAATTTGGCCACTTCAAAATGTCTCATGTTGGGTACTCAAATCACTAGTCGTTGCTGAAAATCTTGGCCCACGTGTCTCTAGTAGAGATGGGCCCAAACCCAAAACTTTGTATCCAAACACCCCTCTATACACTAAGGAGTTCAAAACATGAACTCAGATCTAAATCTGAGTTTTGCAAATAGCCATTATATTTTTAATGTGCCACAGTGTAATCCAAACACGTCTGAGCTTTGTGGGTGAGGACTGGGGAGGAGGCAGGGTACACAATGTTAATTTAGGCTCACACTATTAAATCAGTTCCAGATCTTATCTCCAATTTTTAGAACAGATATAATTACAGTAACGTTTGGTAATTTCACATCTTGTGATACTGATTAACCTTCTGATCTGGTGCTTTGGTCAGGTGGATATAAAAGCAAAAGTCAAGCTGCTGATTAACCATCACAGATTTTATGATGTGACCATGGAAATGTCATAAAGTTGCTTCATTTGCACACATAAATTATCAGGAATCCGCAAATATGCTTTGAGGCAGTGGTTTCATCTAAAATGCATTACCAGTTCAAAGTGTATTAGTGCACGCTTGCTGAAAATGGTTTGGCATTCAGGCTTTTTTCATCAGCATTAATTGGATTAAATGATCTGGAGTGAAATCTGAGCCGTTGATTAAAACACTTCTTGGCCTGATGGGGTTAAGAAAAAAAGACAAGAAAAAGGGAACACTAAAGTAAAATAAAAAACAGTGCTTATGCAGTCTTTGTTTTAATGCAGGCTAGAGAATGAGTTTGAGCAAAGTAATTTTAAAGCACAGCAGCCTAAAGGCACCAACTGATTGTTGGGTTGGGGAAGCAGGAGAGAAATAAGGGGCAAGGGAAATCAGAACGGCATTATGCGTGGAACTGAGAAATAGTGCTGTAGGAGTGATGGTAAAGGAGCAAAACCACCTGCAAGAAGTGAAGTTTCTGAGTAGAATTTAAAACCTGAGCACAGGGACTGTGGAGCAGCAAATGAACAGAGCAAATGTAATGGAGCAAGAAGAGTGTGAACAGAGTGACCTTAGGGCAGCCAGAGTAGAAGCAGAACAGAACATCCTCTGAGCAAGCAACCTCAGGGCAGAGTGTCTACAGAGCAAAGAGTGAGAGGGGTGAAGTAAACTGAGAAGTGGCTCAGGGCAGAGCATATTGTGAAAACAAAATAACCTTAGGGCAGAATATAAGCAGAACTGATTGAGAGCATGAGGGTAAAGATGAGCTCACAGGATTATTTGCAGTCTGAAAAAACAGATATTTGGGGCCAAGGGAGACTCATTTATGGATCAGCACTCAGACATGCATCCGATGAAGTGAGCTGTAACTCACGAAAGCTTATGCTCAAATAAATTGGTTAGTCTCTAAGGTGCCACAAGTACTCCTTTTCTTTTCACTCAGACATAGCCCTTTACAATTATTATTATGAAATCTATAACTGTATATGTTGATCTTAGCTCTCTCACGTGTACAGAGCAACATCTGCTGCCTAGAATTTTGCCCATTACATTAATATTGTATTGTTTTTTTCGGAGTGATATTTCAGAGTCTATATTTGTGGTTTGACCTTGGTAAACTCTTGTATTGATGGTGTCATAAATATAAAGGGAAGGGTAAACCCCTTTGAAATCCCTCCTGGCCAGGGGAAAGCTCCTCTCACCTGTAAAGGGTTAAGAAGCTAAAGGTAACCTCGCTGGCACCTGACCAAAATGACCAATGAGGGGACAAGATACTTTCAAAAGCTGGGAGGAGGGAGAGAAACAAAGGGTCTGTGTCTGTCTGTATGCTGTGCTTGGCCAGGGATAGACCAGGAATGGAGTCTTAGAACTTTTAGTAAGTAATCTAGCTAGGTATGTGTTAGATTATGATTTCTTTAAATGGCTGAGAAAAGAATTGTGCTGAATAGAATAACTATTTCTGTCTGTGTATCTTTTTTGTAACTTAAGGTTTTGCCTAGAGGGGTTCTCTATGTTTTTGAATCTAATTACCCTGTAAGATATCTACCATCCTGATTTTACAGGGGGGATTTCTTCATTTCTATTTACTTCTATTTTCTATTAAAAGTCTTCTTGTAAAAAACTGAATGTTTTTTCATTGTTCTCAGATCCAAGGGTTTGGGTCTGTGGTCACCTATGCAAATTGGTGAGGCTTTTTACCAAACCTTGTCCAGGAAGTGGGGTGCAGGGTTTTGGGAAGTATTTTGGGGGGAAAGACGCGTCCAAACAGCTCTTCCCCAGTAACCAGTATTAGTTTGGTGGTGGTAGCGGCCATTCCAAGGATCACGGGTGGAATACTTTGTACCTTGGGGAAGTTTTGACCTAAGCTGGTAAAGATAAGCTTAGGAGGTTTTTCATGCAGGTCCCCACATCTGTACCCTAGAGTTCAGAGTGGGGGAGGAACCTTGACATGGTGGCATAGTGGTGGGATTAACCTGAAATCATTTTGAGATCCAGTTGAGATTTTTTGAACTAGAAATACAGATTTTAAAAAGGAATTTTTTTTTTCCTTTGGAAAGCAGTTGAAACTGAAAGCAGATTGTTTTTCTCTGCTTTGTGGCCAAGCAGAGACAAAAGGGGATTATCTTGTGAATTGCAGGTTTTCTTTGCCTGGAGGCAGGGTACTTAACTCCTGCAGGGAAATTCACAGTCTTCCAACCCAGAGGTTTTTTTTTTTTTTTCCTTCCTAAAAGTAAATAGGGGGTGTGTGCTCTACCCATTTGCCTGGAGACAAAAGTGGCAGGGGTTTTTTTTTTTTGGATTTTGATTTTTTTGTTTTACAAGGAGCACAGGTTTGAAAGGGAATTTTTTTTTTCTTTGGGCTGGGTAAGCAGGTTTCCAAGTAGCTGGAGGGTTTTTGCTTTAAGTTGGGCCCAGAGCAGAGACAAGGGAATTGTCTTTTTCTGTAGGCTGACAATCACTATCAGAGAATAGGTATTCTATTCCAGCACAGCAAAATTTTACAGCCAAGTTTTGTTTGTTTATTTCTAAACCTCGGGTGTAAAGTTAGTTAAAAACAGAGAGGTTAGAATGGCAAAATCCGCGGCTCGACTACAACTCGAATTAGCCAAATTTCAGGCTGAGGAAAGACAAAGGGAACATGAAAGACAGATAGAACTCATGCGGCTGAAGAAGGAACAAGAAAGGGAGGCAGCGAGAGAAGCAGAACAACACCAAGCGGCTGCTCACAGGAGAGCTATGGAAGCGAGGGACAAAGAACTGGAGGAGAAGGAAAAAGAGAGGAAGTATGTGGAGGAGATGGAGAAGATAAAGGCTCAGCAGAATATCCCAACAAACCCTAGTAATCCTTCTCCAAGTACCACTTCCCATCCCAGAAAGTTCCCCACCTACAAGGCAGGCGATGATACTGAGGCCTTCCTAGAAAACTTCGAAAGGGCCTGCCTTGGGTACAACATCTCTACTGACCAATACATGGTAGAGCTGAGGCCGCAGCTCAGTGGACCCTTAGCTGAGGTGGCAGCTGAAATGCCTAAAGAACACATGAACAAGTATGAACTGTTTAAATCCAAGGCGAGAGTCAGAATGGGGATAACACCCGAGCAGTCTCGTCGGAGGTTCAGAGCCCTAAGGTGGAAACCAGACGTGTCATTTACCCGACATGCCTACCACATTGTGAAACATTGGGATGCCTGGATATCAGGAGCAAGTGTTGAATCTCCAGTAAATTTGCCCTTCCTAATGCAAATGGAACAATTCTTAGAGGGTGTTCCTGAGGAAATAGAAAGATACATCCTAGATGGGAAACCCAAAACTGTAATTGAGGCAGGAGAGATTGGAGCCAGATGGGTGGAGGTGGCAGAGAAGAAGAAAACTGGTCGCAGTTGGAGCGGAGACCAGAAGGGACCACCCCAGACCACACCCTATTACCGGGGGCCGCCCAAGGCCCCACCTACCTCCCAAAGAACCCTCCAGACCCCTTATCGTCCTGCCACCCCGTTCTCCAGCAACCCTCCTCGCCCCAGTGACCCGTCAGCTGGACGATGTTTTAAATGTAACGAGCTGGGGCATGTAAAGGCCAACTGCCCCAAGAACCCCAACAGATTACAGTTCATTGCACCGGAATCACACCAGAGGTCCACAGGCCCAGATACTTCCCAGATACCCTTGGAGCGGAGGGAAACTGTGAGTGTGGGCGGGAAGAAGGTCACCGCATGGAGGGACACCGGAGCACAAGTGTCAGCTATCCATGCTTCCTTAGTGGACCCCAATTTAATCAACCCAGAGATCCAAGTGACGATTCAACCCTTCAAGTCCAACTCTTTCAATTTACCTACAGCCAAGTTGCCTGTCCAGTACAAGGGCTGGTCAGGAATGTGGACTTTTGCAGTCTATGATGATTATCCCATCCCCATGCTGTTGGGGGAAGACTTGGCCAATCATGTGAAGCAGGCCAAGAGGGTGGGAACGGTCACCCGCAGCCAGGCTAAACAAGCCGTGAGGCCTAGCTCTGTTCCGGAAACTGCTATCAGGACCCAGTCAGAGGTGATGGACCTGGACCTTAGGCCAATGTCTGCAACAGCAGTAGTGGATCCAGTCCCAGAGACCCAGACGGAACCAGTCCCAGAACCGGAACCAGCCGAACAACCAACACCAGACCCTGTGTCAGCACTGAATCCAGTACTTGCAAACTCAACACCAGAGGGCCCCGCTGAACCTGAACTGGCAGCAGCCGATAACCCTACACAAGAGGCTCAGCCGGAGCCTGAATCCCAACATAGTGCACCAGCGGAGAGCGGTTCACAGTCAACAGAAACCGCTCCATCCCCTATATTGCTTCCAGAGGGACCAAGCCTAGGTCCACAATCCAATGAGGGACTGATGTCTCCAGCATCAAGGGAACAGTTCCAGACCGAACAGGAAGCAGATGAAAGCCTCCAGAGAGCTTGGACAGCAGCACGGAGCAACCCACCGCCTCTCAGCTCTTCTAATCGATCCAGGTTTGTTGTAGAAAGAGGACTTTTATACAAGGAAACTCTTTCTGGTGGACACCAGGAAGACTGGCATCCTCAGAGACAGTTGGTAGTTCCAACTAAATACCGGGCCAAGCTCTTGAGCTTAGCCCACGATCACCCTAGTGGCCATGCTGGGGTGAACAGGACCAAAGACCGTTTGGGGGGGTCATTCCACTGGGAGGGAATGGGCAAGGATGTTTCTACCTATGTCCAGTCTTGTGAGGTGTGCCAAAGAGTGGGAAAACCCCAAGACCAGGTCAAAGCCCCTCTACAACCACTCCCCATCATTGAAGTTCCATTTCAGCGAGTAGCTGTGGATATTCTGGGTCCTTTTCCGAAAAAGACAGCCAGAGGAAAGCAGTACATACTGACTTTCATGGATTTTGCCACCCGATGGCCGGAAGCAGTAGCTCTAAGCAACACCAGGGCTAAAAGTGTATGCCAGGCACTAGCAGACATTTTTGCCAGGGTAGGTTGGCCCTCCGACATCCTCACAGATGCAGGGACTAATTTCCTGGCAGGAACTATGAAAAACCTTTGGGAAGCTCAGGGGGTAAATCACTTGGTTGCCACTCCTTACCACCATCAAACAAATGGCATGGTGGAGAAGTTTAATGGAACTTTGGGGGCCATGATACGTAAATTCGTAAATGAGCACTCCAATGATTGGGACCTAGTGTTGCAGCAGTTGCTCTTTGCCTACAGAGCTGTACCACATCCCAGTTTAGGGTTTTCCCCATTTGAACTTGTATATGGCCGTGAGGTTAAGGGGCCATTGCAGTTGGTGAAGCAGCAATGGGAGGGATTTACACCTTCTCCAGGAACTAACATTCTGGACTTTGTAACCAACCTACAAAACACCCTCCGAACCTCTTTAGCCCTTGCTAAAGAAAACTTACAGGATGCTCAAAAAGAGCAAAAAGCCTGGTATGATAAACATGCCAGAGAGCGTTCCTTCAAAGTAGGAGACCAGGTCATGGTCTTAAGGGCGCTCCAGGCCCATAAAATGGAAGCATCGTGGGAAGGGCCATTCACGGTCCAGGAGCGCCTGGGAGCTGTTAATTATCTCATAGCATTCCCCACCTCCAACCGAAAGCCTAAGGTGTACCATATTAATTCTCTAAAGCCCTTTTATTCCAGAGAATTAAAGGTTTGTCAGTTTACAGCCCAGGGAGAAGATGATGCTGAGTGGCCTGAAGGTGTCTACTACGAAGGGAAAAGTGCTGGTGGTGTGGAAGAGGTGAACCTCTCCATGACCCTTGGGCGTATGCAGCGACAGCAGATCCAGGAGCTGTGCACTAGCTACGCGCCAACGTTCTCAGCCACCCCAGGACTGACTGAACGGGCATACCACTCCATTGACACAGGTAATGCTCACCCAATTAGGGTCCAACCTTACCGGGTGTCTCCTCAAGCTAAAACTGCTATAGAACGGGAGATCCAGGATATGTTACAGATGGGTGTAATCCGCCCCTCTGAAAGTGCATGGGCATCTCCAGTGGTTCTAGTTCCCAAACCAGATGGGGAAATACGTTTTTGCGTGGACTACCGTAAGCTAAATGCTGTAACTCGCCCAGACAACTATCCAATGCCCCGCACAGATGAACTGTTAGAGAAACTGGGACGGGCCCAGTTCATCTCTACCTTGGACTTAACAAAGGGGTACTGGCAGGTACCGCTAGATGAATCTGCCAAGGAAAGGTCAGCCTTCATCACACATCTCGGGCTGTATGAATTTAATGTACTCCCTTTCGGGCTGCGAAATGCACCCGCCACTTTCCAAAGACTTGTAGATGGTCTCCTAGCGGGATTAGGAGAATATGCAGTCGCCTACCTTGACGATGTGGCCATATTTTCGGATTCCTGGGCAGACCACCTGGAACATCTACAAAAAGTCCTTGAGCGCATAAGGGAGGCAGGACTAACTGTTAAGGCTAAGAAGTGTCAAATAGGCCTAAACAGAGTGACTTACCTTGGACACCAGGTGGGTCAAGGAACTATCAGCCCCCTACAGGCCAAAGTGGATGCTATCCAAAAGTGGCCTGTCCCAAAGTCAAAGAAACAGGTTCAATCCTTCTTAGGCTTGGCCGGTTATTACAGACGATTTGTACCGCACTACAGACAAATCGCTGCCCCACTGACAGACCTAACCAAAAAGAAACAGCCAAATGCTGTTCAGTGGACCGGAAAGTGTCAGAAGGCCTTTAACAAGCTTAAAGCGACACTCATGTCTGACCCTGTACTAAGGGCCCCAGACTTTGACAAACCGTTCCTAGTCACCACAGATGCATCCGAGCGTGGTGTGGGAGCAGTTTTAATGCAAAAAGGACCTGATCAAGAACTCCACCCTGTAGTGTTTCTCAGCAAAAAACTGTCTGAGAGGGAAAGCAACTGGTCAGTCACTGAAAAAGAATGTTATGCCATTGTCTACGCTCTGGAAAAGCTACGCCCATATGTTTGGGGACGGCGTTTCCACCTGCAAACCGACCATGCTGCACTAAAATGGCTTCACACCGTCAAAGAAACTAACAAAAAACTTCTTCGGTGGAGTTTAGCTCTCCAAGATTTTGATTTCGACATCCAACACATCTCAGGAGCTCCTAACAAAGTGGCTGATGCACTCTCCCGTGAAAGTTTCCCAGAATCAACTGGTTAAAATCGTCCTTAAGATGTGGAAAATATTGTTAGTCTTTATGTACTTGGTAGTATATTTAGAGATGCATGTGTCTTATTAACTCTGTTTTTCCTAGAGCTCCAGGAAGAAATCCCAGCCAGTGTTTCACCCTAGCTGAGATTTGGGGGGCGTGTCATAAATATAAAGGGAAGGGTAAACCCCTTTGAAATCCCTCCTGGCCAGGGGAAAGCTCCTCTCACCTGTTAAGGGTTAAGAAGCTAAAGGTAACCTCGCTGGCACCTGACCAAAATGACCAATGAGGGGACAAGATACTTTCAAAAGCTGGGAGGAGGGAGAGAAACAAAGGGTCTGTGTCTGTCTGTATGCTGTGCTTGGGCAGGGATAGACCAGGAATGGAGTCTTAGAACTTTTAGTAAGTAATCTAGCTAGGTATGTGTTAGATTATGATTTCTTTAAATGGCTGAGAAAAGAATTGTGCTGAATAGAATAACTATTTCTGTCTGTGTATCTTTTTTGTAACTTAAGGTTTTGCCTAGAGGGGTTCTCTATGTTTTTGAATCTAATTACCCTGTAAGATATCTACCATCCTGATTTTACAGGGGGGATTTCTTCATTTCTATTTACTTCTATTTTCTATTAAAAGTCTTCTTGTAAAAAACTGAATGTTTTTTCATTGTTCTCAGATCCAAGGGTTTGGGTCTGTGGTCACCTATGCAAATTGGTGAGGCTTTTTACCAAACCTTGTCCAGGAAGTGGGGTGCAGGGTTTTGGGAAGTATTTTGGGGGGAAAGACGCGTCCAAACAGCTCTTCCCCAGTAACCAGTATTAGTTTGGTGGTGGTAGCAGCCATTCCAAGGATCACGGGTGGAATACTTTGTACCTTGGGGAAGTTTTGACCTAAGCTGGTAAAGATAAGCTTAGGAGGTTTTTCATGCAGGTCCCCACATCTGTACCCTAGAGTTCAGAGTGGGGGAGGAACCTTGACAGATGGATATAGATAAATCCTGAACAGCAGCTGCTCTGGTACCTCTTTCTCACTATTAAAAAAGGGCAGAGGGTATGGAGTACATGGCTAATGTAACATACATTAGGATCAGAATGAGAGGGGATAAGAAGAGTTTAGTTTTGTCTTTCCAGTTTTGTTTTCTACTTAATTAACACAGTTGTGGAATCAGTTGTGAAGACCATGATGGTGAGCGAGGTTACAAACCTTTTACCCTAGTATCACCGGATAGATGATTGTTTAGTAAACAATTTAGATACTTCTAAATAAAAGGATACTGGGTACAGATATGGGCACAACTCAGAGATTGGCCCAACTAGTTCAGAAAACTTAAAGTGCATTATCTCTGGCGAAGTAGGATAGTATTTTATTATCTGCTTATTGCTGGCTTACTGCTGAGTCAGCTAGTTCAAACCACATAATCTAAAAAGCCCTAGAAAGTGAACTTGGAGAGGCTTTTAAAGGCCTCTTCCCACAGCCTCTGAATGACTGTCTGTCATATTATCTCCTTGTCCTTGTCCTAACATTTTGTACCATTGCTACCGCTGTGGGGAATGGTGGGAAATCTTAGAGGTCTATCATAGGCACAGCTTTGTGACTTCCTGCATTGTTTGCAGTCACGGCTCTTCATTGCAGATTAGGTGAAAAAGCTAGAATTTTGTCCTGGTGGTTTAAGAGGCTGCACCATGTGGTGCTTTAGAAGCATCCTAGGACAGTAAGGAAGTCATGTAACCTCCATCAAGGCTGAACAACCACAACAAAAGGTTTCACCTCCCAGAATACACAACGTGAAAGCAAAAAGTCCCAGTTAAGTGAATTTGTTTCTTTAAACATTTGTAAACATTTATGGGGGTGCAACAATCCCAAACTTTTCCCAACAATATCTGGCTCGCTCATGTAAGTTAATGCTGACAGTGTCAGTAGGACCTTTGCCTGCTTATGAACTGCCCAGCCTCAGAATTGTTGTAAGTGGTGGGCCAGTTAGCTGCTGGGCATTGGTGGTTTCTGTGTTGCAGCAAGAAAACCTGACATCCAGTGCATAGAGTATAACTTGCGCCATGGTAGAGGGAAGCAGCTGTTTATTAAACATGGTTAGACGTTATCAGGTGTTTTGCCATCTGCGCATTGCTGCACTCTAGGTTGTTTTACTGTGTAGCTATGTGACACATTCTGTAATACCATTGATCATATGGGCTGGCCTTCATTTTGGAAAACTGCAGTGAAATATTTTGGAGCTTATTGTGTAATATGATGAGCTTTGTGATAAAGGTTATGGTGGGCTGTAGGTTGGGGAGATCAGCACTTAACACTGATTGTTTCCTTACAAAAAACACAGGTTTATGTGAGAAACAAAAAGTTCAGTGTGCAATGCTCACTCAATAGCGTACCTCCCACTATGTAATTGCACCCTAAAAATAAACTTCACTCTGACCAAAATGTCATTCCATGGAACCACATCATACTAGTCTTATGTCCTGTGTCCTCCCTTTTAGCCATAGCTCTTGTTTCATCTCCTAAAAAAACAACAACCCTGCAATATTAAATATTCAGGCTCCTAGCAATTTCTGATTGATCTTTTTTCTTAGTGTTCATTAATCAGGTATAGCAAATGTGTAATATATAGCTTGTCCAGAGAGAAACAACAAGAGATGAATTTACAAAGCCATAACATTGGTTAGAGCTGAATGCTCATAAACCTACATTTGTGGGGAATTAGAACACAAATATTTCTCTTCTTTAAAGGCTTTACCTAAAGCACTCGTCCCTGTTGTATGTGGGCACCTAAAATGTTGGGTTTTTTTTTTTACTTCTCACTGTTATGCAGTCTGATGCAAGTGGTTTAAAACATGCTAGATAAAGCAGAACTGCGTTGAAGTAGCTGGATTAATTGTGGGCACTTTTAGAAGTGCTGTGATGCTGCTAAACCAGTGAAGAGGCCCATAATTTGCCTGCTTGATTTAAATATGAATGACCGTTTGCCAGTGATTTGGGTGCTGTAATCCTTGACAGTAACAGGAAAGATGACAACACAGTATGGAGCACTGATTGACAATAGTAGAGGCAGGGCTGGTAGCACTGTCTGTTAAGGTTGCCTGACACCCCTTACAATACCCTGTTTTAAGTTGTTTACCACTTTGCCAAACTTTAACTTTTTGGGGTAAATTTTTTCATGTCAGGTGTCTGCCTCAAGCTGATCATTTTGGAAAAGTTTCAACCAAAAAGGTTCAGCTGTTTCTCAGAATGATGCTGGGGGGAAATGCATTATTTTGCAATGCTAGAAAATTCTTCTCTTTGAGAGGCTGTTTGAACCCATGTGTTGGAGCAGGGCTGTGGTGAAATTTGGCAGTGGCCTTTGTGTCAGGCGTATGCCTTCTGCTTTTCCTGTGAAAATAAGCCCACACTTGGCCAATTTATAACCTCTCTGAAAAATATTTTTGCACATGCTCAGTAGAGACATTTTACAGGTTAGAAGTTAACATCTTCAAAGATTCCATGCTCACTATCTCCTCACAGTTCCTATGTATTACAAGAGGAGGGTCTGGTGATACTGGGACTGGTGTGGGGCAAGAGAGAAACTGCGATGGGAGTTGGTGGGGAGAAGTGGGAACCAGGAAGGGAAACTGGGCCTGGCTGGGCAAGGGGACTGGGAGCCAGAGGGAAGACTGGAACTGCCAGGGCATGGAGACTGGGACTGGGGAGAGAGTGGAACTCAGATGGGGAGCTTGGAGGAGGAAACTAGGACTGGCTGTGCAAGGAGACTGGGATGAGAAGCCTAAAGAGTGGAGATTGGGACCAGTTAGATAAGGAGAATGGGTCTGGGGCCAGGAGTCGGGGGTGGGGAAGAGGCAGGACAGGGACAGGTTGGAGTGGATGAAGCAGAAGGGATCAAACTTGGAAGGAACAGGCAGAGGACATTAGAGAATACTCCATGCCAGAGCCTGCAACTGAACTCAAGACTTCACCCTTCCTCAGTTGTCAGCAAATATCTGTGAAATTCACTGCCAAATTGTCTGTCCCATCTACCTCTAGTGCTGGTCCACATAGAGGATAACAACCTACTATTGCTATCAGTAACTACAGAGGTCAATGTGGTAGATCTAATAGTTCCAACCCTGCTGATGAACATAGGTGGTCAATTTGATGCCACATGATATTTATTTTTTCTGGCTTTTTAAAAAAAACATAGGAAATTACCCTCAAAAATTACATTTAAAACATTAAGATTGCAAAGTCAGTTACTAAAAAAAATTAGGAAATGCCAGAATTAAGGTTGCCTGTGAAATCTGTATGTTTACCTATACAGGATTGTGTGCACATGGCTATCAGGTTAAGAACCATGGGCTAGATTCTGGTCTCAGATATGCCCGGCTCAGTCCACTGAAATTAATCTACTCCAGATTTCTGTCAATGTAAGTGTGACAAGTATCTGTCCCCATGTTTTTTAAGATGACAAATGACCTTACCTGTGTTTCTCATACAACACATTACGTTATCGAAACTGAATAAGTGCCATGGACTGTAATTGTCTACTCTTCATGCAACCCATACAATTTAACCCTTACGCTTCAGAAAAACAACTCTAGTGTAGTAATAGACTAGAACTGGTTGGTTTCATACAGTACCATATGCTAAGAGGATTACCATGCCATTGTCTGCCATTGTGGATGGCTAGAGCTGGGCAGGAACTGGATTTTTCATTTCTGATTTTTTTTTCTGTTATGAAACAGAACAAAAGTAAAAAATTCAGTTTCCTACCAAATGAAATTCTGGGGAAAAAATAATTTGGGGTCAATTGAAACATTTTGTTTTGATAATAGCGAGCCATTTCATTCTGATTTTGATTTTTTTATATATAGAGTCTAGTATGTAATATAAAATAAGATTGAAAGGAAAAGTCATTTTGAAAAGGAAAATCTAAATGTTCCATTCTGACCTTATCAAAACACTTTTTTTTTTAAAGTTTTCCTTTGAAACAAAACTTTCATAGAAATTGACACATTTCTGCAAAACACTTCCCTTTTGACAAATCAGAATTTTCCATTGGGAAAAAAACATTCCATCAGAAACTTTCCAACCAGCTCTATGGCACTGACAATACTACTAGGCTTCTGTGAGCTGCTCTCTTTCACTTTGGTGTCTCTGGCACGTGTGACAGGGCACAATCTGGATTGCCACATGATATGAAAGGGAAATAAGTCCCATCTTGGAACTGAAGCAGTAACAGATTAAAAGTAAAGCGCTAGAGCTTTCTGCACCTCATATTAGCAAAGGGTCTCCGTATGAAGCTTTTCCATTGTGACACAAACATTGATCTGAGCCTATTATAGGCTTAATACAGCCCTTTGATAAAGTTCATTATGTTCCACCAAGTTTTTATATAACGATAGCCAAGATTTTCAGAAGTGACTAGGCATTTTGGGGCTTTTATTTTTTGTGGGAGGGGGACACTTCCATTTTTTGGGTGTCCAGCTTGAGCCATTGATTTTCAGCGGGCAGGTCCTTAACACTTTCTGAAAAGTGGCTCCTTTCAGGTGTCTCAAGCTTGGGTGCCAAAAAATTGAGGAAAATCTTGTGAGCTCTTCAGAGGGCACTTCAGAAAATCTTGGCCTCTAAGGCTATGTCTATACTTACGGTGGTGTGTAGAGTACAGACACTGCCTGGGTATAAATAGCAGCATAGACTGAGGAATTGCTTAGCCAAGCAGTGTACAGCCTTAGGGTATATACCCTACATGCCCAAGCAGTGCCTTCCACAGCTGCACTGCTATTTTTAGCAGCATAACATCTTGCTGCCCTGTCCCTGCCAGCTCCTGTCACTGCTGCCTGAAGCTACACAGTCCAGTGAGTAGCTACACAGCTTCTACATCCTGCTGCAACCGTAGACAAGGCCTAAGGCTTATAACAATGGGATGGCTATTTTGGGATGCTGAGGTGGCAAATGAAAGTATGTGTGACTGGTAGGGAAAAGCACATTTGTGCTCTTGGAGCAACTGCTGAAGAAAATTTTGTTAAAGCAAACATTTTATTCTTTGTATTGCTGCCGGTCATGTCAGCTTTGATTATTGGTTACATGTCTGCACGGCAAGTGAGTTAGACTCGGTCAGGAACTAAATACAGTCCCAGCCACATAGTGACTGCACATTGTGAGCTGGGGAGGTGGTGCGAAGGCCTGGTCATAGAGGCCTTTTATGTTTGTTTTGGACCCGAAGGAGTAATTTCAGACATGAATAATAGGCATGAAATTTGAGGTCACATTTTCCCCCTTTGACTAAAACAATGGAAGGGTTGGGTTTTCAAGCTAGTCCTCAAAACTAAATCACAGCACTAAGAGAGCTATTGACTCTTCTTACCTGGGTCCTACCTCGTATACAGAGACACAATAAACTCCAAAGTTCTTACTCTCTGTGGTCTCAAATCTACAGTCCACTCAATCTATTCTCCATGAGGCAAGCCATGTGCCCCATTTCCCCCCATGATGTCACCCATCTTTGCTCCTACAGTACCTTTTCTTTGGCCAATCCTGTGCTGTTTCAGAAACCTCTGATTAGTTGTAGCAGCTGCCCTGCCCTTTACAAAATTCTTCCTCAACAGCCAATGGAGCAGACACTGTGTTACAAGTGAGGTGATTAGGTTGTCAGTGAAGATTGGCCTGGAGGTTTGATGGGAGGCTTAGTAAATTCCTTTTCAGGCAGCTACTGGTGCTGGCCAGATGCTGGGTCGTGCAAAACTAGAGATAACAATATAGTAATCAGCAGCAGGGGAAACAGAAAGAATAACAGCACATTGGGTGCACTAAATCACCTTTAGAATTGTGCTTTAATTTGTTGAGTCCAGAACTGCCAGTGTCAAACCTTTCCAGAGAGGCATCCATAGATACAAGGAAGACCCAGGAGCTGCCTTGTTAACAGTTTTTGGAGGGGTATTTGTGAGCCTACCAAATTTTCCAGGGTCAACCATCATCTAGTTGTTTTGTGGTTGAGCAGAATGCTGTCCACTTCATGATTGCTTTTGTATTCACCCCCATGGTATTTTAAAACTGGACAGAGAGTCTAGGAAGTACTCTGTGAACGTTTAGGATGAAAGGTGCTATTTAGGAGACATGAAATCAGAATGTGATTTAGCCAGTTATTTGTTTTTCAAAGTGTGCTGTGGGTTTTATTCACATATGACTAATGATAAAGCACGTGGCTAGGACCATAGCTTGCCGAAAGTCCATTGCAAAACTCCTGTTGACTTGCCTGGAAGTGACACATTTGTAGCAATGGCAAGATGCAGCTCCCAGAGTAGTTAGGTTCTAATTTTGTGGATGTTGCAAGGGATGAGTAACCTGCACAATCTTTGAACTAATTTACACAAAATGTGAATTCATTTAGGAGAGGGTTCATGAGCAGCTGAGTCCAAGCATACAAGGATTTGGGCCCTGTGTCTGCATTGCGTCTCTTCTCCAAGAGATGCGTTTCAGAGCTCACAATTAGACAGAAGTTCTAAATTCTGATGGCCAAGAACCCACAGCCATCTGCCATTATTTTAGCTTTTCAGGTGCTTAACTTGATTGAGTGTGACATTGCTAATTCAACCCAGGAGTGCTGTCGGGAATCTTGGAATGGAGGGAAATACTGTTCTATCACAAAAGGTGTAATATGTAATGCTTGTATGAACTGAAAGGTTATGAAAGACAGCACCAATGAGGTCACTTAAAAAAAACCTTTCCATTTTTTTGTGGCCATTTTTCTTTAAACAGACAGTCCGATTTGAATAAATGTGACTTTAAATACAATCTTTATATTTGCAGGGGTTAAGCATCTGAAAAGTCAGAATGACTCAGCATTCCCAGAGGAAGAAGAGGGTGTCAATGAAAGAGAAGAAGAATGGGACCATTAATTAGCATTGGGCTTGTGTAAGAAAGGTTATTGTGAATAACTGAACTGCTAAACTTTCCATACTTAACATGGAATTCCATTGCTTGTGTTTCTGAAACATTCTTCATCTCACCACTCCAGGCACACATGGCAGGATGCTTTCCGGGGAGCATTCTTTGACTGGATTTTACAGCACTCTGCAAACTTGTCCTGTGATACTTGTAACTGAAGATAAACATTTATTTTACAGTCATTTTTCTTTCCTTTTTTATGACTTAAAAATGTAATTTGCAAACATGTTAGTAATCTAACTTCAGTACTGCCCGAGCTTAATTATTGAATGTGATCTGTACTCCAAGACTTATTGTAAATAGTACCAATTTAAAAGCTACAAATAAATACTAAATTCATTTAGACATGATTTTATGTCGTGCAGTGCTTCTGTCTAACTTGAAGAGAAATATTTAGGTAAGGTGAGTCTTTAGAGCGGGGCAGTTTTTAGCATATTAGGGTTACACACAGTAATATACTTCAAACCCAAGATAAAGCAGACATGTCTGCTTAATTCTGCAATGCATTAGTTCTTTGTAGCTTTCAGTGTATGTACTGCATATAACAGTTCACCACTTCTTGCTTTCCATAAAGATATGTATCTGATGCTGCTCAGTCATGTCAGTCATTCGATGATACATTAACTGATTTTTCCTTTTTACTACTGAAGACAATCATATGAGGACATCAGGAAAATCTTTGATTTGGCGGAGACTGGCTGCCACAAAATATTGGTGATAGGCTGCAGAACCTTTCGTCTCTAAGAGCTGGTTCAATTTTGGCCTGGTTCAATAATGCTGTTACCATTTGACAGCTCATGTCAAGTTCTGTGAGTGCTGAACATCAGGAAAGCTTATGAAGGAGCAGAAAATGAGATGGGGTGGACAAATCCTACTTCTTTAAAGTTGTATTGAACATATTGTTCCCTATTTTTAATGGTCCATCTTTAAACCGAGGGCAACCTGTAGAACTGTGTTAGCTAAGGTTGTCCTTGGTATAAAGATGCATTTTGAATTTAGCCTTTCATCCACTTGATGAGCCAAGCTACTGAAAGCAGGAGATGAAGGGCTAGGAAAACACAGACTCTTTTGTCAGTGCCTTGAGTGCTCATTTGGCTCACATTTAAGCTGACAGTGTTCTGAGAAGACCTACCATTCATAGGGTCTGGAACAAGTGTTTCTTTGTTTGATAGCCATATCTTTCTCTACATCTGTATCTGAGTTCTTTATTGCAGCTCCAGTCACAGACATTCCAAGTGATATTTATGGCTATAATTTAATGAAGAGCTGACTAATAGAAGAAATCCTCAGTTGTGCTGTAGACACAATGCTGAACTGAGGTATCTTTATAATACAAGCAAAGGGGAAGCTTCCCTTCATAAAATATTAGAATGAAAAAAAGCTGAGACATTGGCCTGGGACCAAGAAGAGGTGGGTTCAGTTCTCAGCACTGCCACGGGTTTCGGGCGTGACCAACTTACTTAGTTTGGGCAACTCATGTAATCATTCTGTGCCCCAGTTTGCCGTCTGTGAAATGGTGCTAATTTCTTTCTCCCACCGCTTATTTGTGTTGTTGCTTTAGATTTTAAGCTTCTCAGGATATGGATTGTCTTTTAGGGCATATGTACAGTATGTAGAACCCGGCAGGGGGGGTGGGGGGCTGGCACATTTTTTATAGTGAGCGTGCTGAGACTCATTGAACCAAACTGTAAGCCCTGTACATAAGGGAAACCACTTCAAGCCAGGGGGTGCTGCCGGACCCCCATCATCCCTAATTCCAGCACCTATGTGTAGCACAGTGAGGGTGGAAACAGTTTCAGTTGGGGCCTGTAGGTTCTCATAGAATCATAGAATCATAGAATATCAGGGTTGGAAGGGACCCCTGAAGGTCATCTAGTCCAACCCCCTGCTTGAAGCAGGACCAATTCCCAGTTAAATCATCCCAGCCAGGGCTTTGTCAAGCCTGACCTTAAAAACTTCCAAGGAAGGAGATTCCACCACCTCCCTAGGCAACGCATTCCAGTGTTTCACCACCCTCTTAGTGAAAAAGTTTTTCCTAATATCCAATCTAAACCTCCCCCACTGCAACTTGAGACCATTACTCCTCGTTCTGTCATCTGCTACCATTGAGAACAGTCTAGAGCCATCCTCTTTGGAACCCCCTTTCAGGTAGTTGAAAGCAGCTATCAAATCCCCCCTCATTCTTCTCTTCTGCAGGCTAAACAATCCCAGCTCCCTCAGCCTCTCCTCATAAGTCATCTGTATTCTACTAGAATACAGATAATTAATAACAGCATGAAGCATTTTGAAAATACATTCCATCATAAGGGCACAGTAGGCAGATAACAGTTTATATGAATTAACTAGGAAACGCAGAATCATGCTTCAGTAACGCCATCCCATACATAAGACTTAAGATAATCATTACACTTTTATAAACAGGTTATTAGAGCGCATCAGAACTAGTATAGGTGAATATTGTCAGTAGCGCTGACCACAGAAAGACACTGCTGTTCTGTGGCAACTCTCAAAGTTTCAAAACCTTTAGAACAGTGGTCCCCAAAATTTCAGGGTCATGTCCTCCCCCTTACCCATGGGCGCCAGGGCCAGGAGCAGGGTTGTGGCTTGGGATGGGGGAGGAAGTGGGTCAAGGCCACGGCTGCAGCTGGGGGAGGAGGGGGAGGGCGGGTCTGAGGCTGGGCCTGGGAATGGACCAGGGGCCAAGGCTGGGGCTGGGGCATGGGGCCGGGAGCTGGGGCCGGGCCTGGGGGCAAAGGCGGGCACAGGGATGGGGATGCAGCCGTGGGGCAGAATGGGGCTCAGTGACGCTCCCTCCCTGACCCCTGTTGGGGCTGGCCCGGACTGCCATCCATCCACCCCCAATGTTCCGCCATGCCCCCTCTAGGGGGCTGTGCCCCCACAGTTTGGGGACCACTGCTTTAGAATGTTTTCACAAAACTGGAAATGTTCATTTTTGGATCAAAATCTAAGGGGAGTGGAGGGGGAGTGTAGTGGTTCCAGGTTCAAGTCTCTGCTTCCCTTTCTGATTCAGAGCAGAGTTTTTCATCCCAGATCACTCCAAATCTGCCAGAGCTTGAACCTGGGTCTCTCACATCCTAAGCCAGTACAGTGAATACCAGGCAATAGAGCATAAGTCTCTGGCTCTCTTCCCCTCGCCCCACAACACACTTTGTGACAACACAGCAGGTTTTGACAAAACAAGTGTTCTAACAGTGCTAACTGTTGCCAAACTTTCTCTCTCAAGCATTGCCCTTGTCCTCTCCTTACCAAGTCCTAGCTCTCTCCAACTAGAATTGCTTCCTATTGTTATCTTAGTTTGTAAGGCCCACTTGGTATCCTAGATGGCATAGTCTTTGTGATGGGATTTTTTTTTTTGATTAATAGCTTCTGCAGCATATTCTGGGACCTACCAACATTAAAATAAAAAGTAATCCCCACCGCCCTGCCTCAGTTTCTTTTCTGTGATTTGACCAGTTAGATGGGGCTAAATTACTGGTACACGCCAGAAAGCTTTCAGTAGGGTCTGCAGTGTGATTGATGGGAGCAAAGCTTTCTGGGATGTGTTGGAGCTGCTGCCAATAGGTAGCAGATAGAAAGAAGCCCTGGAGTTTGCTGACCAGTGAAGCTGCAGGCAGGGAGACACTAGCAAATAAACACAACTGAACAGCAGGAAACGGTGATGCGCAGTGTTTGCGCATTTCAGTGGGGCAAGTGCAGGTTTGGTTGCTTCCCCCGCAGCCTCTGCCAGGGGTGTCTGTGTACTTTTTCCCTTTGCCTGGGCCATATTTGTTCCAGGGCCCTCACAAAACTGGAATGACAACATATTTTCCTACTTATTAGTTATGCAACCTTTACTGTATTTGCAGTGTGCTGTAAGCGGTAAGACACATAGAAGTGTGCACTGAAATGTGACTATCCCTTTCAAATCCATGAATCATTTGCGGAGGCAGGGGAGCAATTGTTCTCCAATGCTCGATTTGGGGACAGGGCTTGAAAAAAAACCAAGCTACACTGTGACATAATGCCCTATTTTAAAGGGCCAGAAACAATGGTTCCTCCTGAGTTATCAAAGGCGCTATCAAATTTCCCAATCCCAAGAGATGCCAGCAGGAGGAATTTGGTGGGAGAAAGGCTTCCCTGCCTGTCCACTACCATCTCATAAAGAAGCAGGAAGCAGAAGTGGACCTTCTGGCTGCTCTCCTAAGAGCCCAGATAAGGGAGGAGGATTACCAATCACTCTCAGAAGACATCGGAACTGGGCAGCAAGTTGCAGGTCTTCCCACAGGAAGAGCATGTTAGATGCGGTGAAGAGCTAAAGCCTGTTGAAGAGATGGGAATTTGTATGAGGAGACAGGCCCAGAGGGTAAATTGTGAGGAGCAAGACAGAAGTCATTTGGGAGAAGCTCCACAGTAGAATATGACCTTCAGCGACACACCACGCTATTTGGATACATCTCTGAATGAAACCCTTATTGGTCCCCCATCTCTAAGTGTTGCCACTCTGTTTCATCATTTTTAAAGCCTCTTTCTTTTCTTTCCTAAACCAGCAACAGGCTGGCTTCTCCTGCCAAAAGCCTCATCTTGCCTGTGGTCATTACTCAGAATCCCCACAGCAGATCAGCTTTTTAGATATGGATCAAGACAAAATAGGAAAATTAAGCCCAGCTCAGTCACTCTGTGTTCCCCCTTGAGCCACATAGATCAAACCTAGAATGAGCATAAATATGCAGCCCCTTATCCCAGAGAAGCTTGTCAAGAGCCAAAGTGGGAAATATTGCTGTAAACCAAGGTGAAACTCGGGAGGGAAATGACTGCAGCCAGAGACGGCGGGCAGATCCTCAGCTGTTGTAAACTGGCATATCTTCATTGGCTTTAGTGGAACTATGCCAGCTTAACACCAGCGCCCTTGCTTTTAGAACTGAATTTTAAAAGAACTGGGTAATTTTACTGCCACTTTGGAGCTCTGCTATTAAAGGTAACAACACAGGTAATTAAACTACATGCTTCAAAGCATACAATGTTTAAAGCATACCTCTGTAGGGGGTCATCCTTCCACACAGACACACACCATGTCCAGTAGTGCACACGTGGCTGGATGGCGTTAGGGAGGGGGGCTTTGCATTCCTCTGAAATGTCAGATGTTGGAGACAGGACACCGGCATGGCTGGATCAAGGATTTAATTTGGGATGACAGGGCTGTTCCTTTGTTCCTACGTACTTACAAATATTAATCATTCTACTTAGCACTAGGATAGTCTTTTTCATCGGAGGAGCTCCCAGACAGAGCAGCCTCTGATTCACTTCAGAGAAGAGCCCAATACTGCAACCTACTGGCATGGACAGTAATACAGAAAAATACGTGGGCAGCTGATGTATGGAGGCATCAGAGCTCAAAAGGCAGCAGGTGCAAGTCCATCTCCTGTATACATATGCTAGAACAAGGTGGTAATTTCCAGTAGATATTTTAGTTTGTGGGTGGGAGAGAGCTTGTTACTCTGATCATAAAATATACAAAGACCCTATTTTCTTCTAGTGTCTGAGTGTATTTTGAAGATTAGGCAATGTCCTTTCCTAGATTGAGTGGCTGAAGTCAGTAAAAATGGAAAGGAGTGTCAGTTTCACAGCTAACATGAAAAGCATGAATTAGAAAAAATCCATGGCTCACACAATGAGCGAACGAGTGAGGGGAAGGGGGATTGAATAAGCAGGTCAACAGTTGCACAGACTAGGAGGGTCTTAAGTGACTAGCACAGTGAACAGCACAAGAGGCAGGTAGAGATCAAAGCATCTGTGGTGGTACGTCCATCTCCAAAGAACTCCCAATCTCAAGTGCTTCCTCCCAGGCGCTCCCCACGGGTTTTGGAAGAGCTGGAAGGTGGGTACCACATTTGCAGGCCAGGGTACCTCCTGAAGTGTGTTTTCTTGAGTCTGCTGCTGTGTAAAGTCGGGAGCCTGAATTTGGTCTTCTGTATTTAGAAAGAAAGCAAAAAGAAAATAAACTGATTTCCTTTTCAGTGTACTGTATCCACACCTTCCAGTATCCCTTAACTCATTGTTCACAATACAGTTTGCAGACTTTTACTATTGTTACATTAGCCAGTCCTGCTCCCTTCTTACGTAACGCTTATTAATCTATAACACGTGTCTTTTAGCTGCACTGGTGCAACAGGCCTTCTCAATTGCATTGCACGTTGCTGTGCCCTGCCTCTCATTGACCACCGTGAGCTCAGTCCACTGGGACGCTCTCTTTTTGGCAGTCCTAACAGTAGCTCAGGCATTTACTCAGCTGATCTCAGCTGGGCCTGGAACTCCCATGAGGGTCGGGGTGACTTCAACGCCGATTAACTTTACTGACATCACAAGCATAAAAAAATCCAATCGGAAAAATTCAAGTGATCACAGGGTGAGCACTTTGTTACTAGGGGGCAATCTTCATCCTGGAGTTGGCTCAGTAGCATCTGCCAAGCTATATGCACCCCAGAAAGAGACAGCAGGAAAAGGCACAGTAGTGAAATGACATCACAGTTACAAATGTGTTCACTTGGCAAAGCTACCTCCTTATCCCCAGAAAATCTCAAACCACAAACTTACTGTCCCATGATACTTCACACAGTGCTTGTTTCCCTCTATCTTTAGGAGGAAAAATACAGACCACTTGATGGATGATCACTGCCAGAGGTCGGCAGGAAGGCCGACCCTACGTGCAGTGACTCTCCTGGAGCACCCAACTCCCTCTGGGCACTGGCTCAGACCACATCTGCCTAGCGCTCTTGGAGGAAACAAGAGAGAAACCTCTCAACTCATCTGAAAAACAATAGAATTCAAACCCCATAAAAATGGGCCATCTTTGAATGAAGAAAAAGCCCTCTTTCACCTGCCAACTCAACAAGCAGGAAAGGTCGTTTCTGCTGTTGTAGTTTAGTGCATAAATGTCATCTTAAATCCTGAATATCAATTGAGTCCTAACTACTTTTCTACTTTTTCAGGCTCCAGAGAGCTGCAAGTTATGGGATAACTGACTCAGGCATCCCACAATGGAACAGCTGGAGAGAGAGTGGTGTGAGGAAGGGGCATTCCCATTTTCCAAAAACCTGTGTTTTTACTGTGCAGTTTTGTATCAATAGAAGGACAAATAGTACATCGTTTGTCTGCAGTTGTGCACTTACCTAGTATAGACTGACCCTTAGTGGTAAACTGGAAATATGAGCACAGTTCAAATTTCAAAACGGTGTTTTTCCATGATCTAATTATTTGGAAAGGGGTAGATATATATGCTGTATGTCACCATACATGTAAATAGCCCCTGTAATTGTCAGAAGTATAAATAATACCAGCGCTATCAAATAATGATTACACGTGAAGAATGCAAAATGAAAATTGTGGTGTCAAGACACACTCTATACTATGAGCAACAAAGAAGAAGCCTGTATTGGGCACTAAAAAATACCTCAAGCTAACTATGGAATATGTATTAATTAGATCTCCAAAATACCATCTTTCTGAAAATCAGCTTATGTGTAATATTCCTCCTTATTAATCAAAGCAATGGGGCAATGTGAAATCTGCAGAAAATGAATGGATTGCAGACGATTGCCTGCCTCTTTAATAATGACAGAGGAAAACACCAGCTTCCAATGCCAGAGACTCTCAGACTTCTTTATTTAAGCAGACACATTTTCAGTTTTCAAGGCAGTGAGGTAGACATGTTGGTTTCTTATTGCATTTTTTCCCTGCAGCATTAATTCAATTGATATTCTTCCCTAATCATGCTAATTATACTGCCATATGTTGCTCTCATCCTTCTTTTTCTGTCCTACTGGGACACAGATCCCCTCTTTTGAATATGTCATTTGTTTAGTACATGTATTGAGGGTTTTAACATTATATGAATCTTTTAATTGCTTTTTTAAACACTCAGCAGACTGGATATTAAAAAATTGACATGAAGGTCAATTATAAATAATATGTGAATTGCATGTGTGGGGTTTTGTTTTTTTCTGTAAATCTCTAATTTACTAGAAGTATCAAGTTTATAGGAATTATTCACATGACAACACACACACACACACAATCATAGAAATGTAGGGCTGGAATAGAGTTTGAGAGGTTATCTAGTCCATCTCCCAGTACCTAGGCCAGCCCTGACCTGTGTTTGTCGAACCTATTGTTTAAAAACCTTCAGTTCTGGTGATTCCACAACCTACTTTGGTAACTTATTCCAGTACTTAAATATCCTTATAGTTAGAAAGTTTTCCCTGATATCACATTTAAATCTCCCTTGCTGCAAACTAAGCCAATTACTTCTGGTCCTACCTACACTGGACATGGAGTACAATTGATCACCATCCTCTTTATAAGCAGCTCTTAACATATTGGAGACCATTATCAGGTCCCCATTCAGGCTTCATTCTCAGGAAGAAAGACAAAGACAGAAAGACAGAAAAAGAAAGACCAAATCAGGACCAATTCTTTCTGTTTAATAGCACCCTCGGTTTAACTCCCCATTTTTCTGCTCTAACAAAAGCTATCTTATAAAAGCCAGGGTGCTTAGTGGCGCTATAATGGTGATGCATATTGCATGGTATTAAACCACCTAACACAGATATTGTCTAGTTCAGCAAAAATGTACTCGCTGTAAAAGATAAACACAAATTAAATTCAAAGGAGATAAAGGGAATCTGAATAGCTCTATTTATATAGAGCTCTTTAGGTTTCCCAATTAACAGCCCAATCCCATGAGGTGCAGAGTACACCCATCAGTAGGGTAGCTGAATGTGACTTGATGTCATGCAGTGCCTCTCAGGCAGCCATTAGTACCTCACAGGACTGGGCCTTACTAGAAGAGAAAATAACTAATAATATAATTGAATAATAGAGCAAGTCAATAGGCTGAACACATCCCTCATATAGGTTTCAGAGTGGTAGCCGTGTTAGTCTGTATCAGCAAAAACAACGAGGAGTCCTTGTGGGACCTTAGAGACTAACTCATTTATTTGGGCATAAGCTTTTGTGGGCTAAAACCCACTTCATCAGATGCATGGCGTGGAAAATACAGAAGGCGGATATATATATACACAGTACATGAAAAGATGGGAATTGTCTTACCAAGGGGGGGGTCAGTGCTAACGAGACAATTCAATTAAAGTGGAAGTAGGCAATTCTCAACAGAATTGTCTCGTTAGCACTGACCCCCCCTTGGTAAGACAACTCCCATCTTTTCATGTACTGTGTATATATATATCCGCCTACTGTATTTTCCACGCCATGCATCTGATGAAGTGGGTTTTAGCCCACAAAAGCTTATGCCCAAATAAATGAGTTAGTCTCTAAGGTGCCACAAGGACTCCTTGTTTTTATCCCTCATATAATATCACTGGCTGCAATAATGTTAGCTCAAGGATGAATTTGACATCTTGTGTTATTGAATTTGGTCCAGGAGATCAATCCATTTATTCTTCAAGTAATAAAATAATGTAGATTTTTATGGGATTTGAAATGATTGCTCATGACATTCTGAGTAGAGCTGAACTGAAATAACCTGAAAAAAAATTATTTTGGGTTGACCCAAAATGGAAATTTTTCATTTTTCTTTCTGAAATGAAAAACTGAAAAAAAAATTAACCTGGGGTTATTGAAAAGTTTTCTTGGACCTGAAACTAATTTTTGTGGTTATAGTTTTTTACTTATGTTTAGGAGTTTTTTTAATACTTTTTGTTTTGTTTTAAATAAATTTAGCTAAGTTTTGACCCACACCATCATTCTGAAGCAAACAAAAAAAGATCAAAACATTTTGTTAGACCATAAGAACAGAAATGCTGGGTCAGATCAATCATCCATCTAGCCCCGTATCCTGTCTTCCAACAGCAGCCAATACCAGATGCTTCCGAGGGAATGAACAGAACAGGGCAATTATTGAGTGATCCATCCCGTTCTTCAGGCCCAGCATCTGGCAGTCAGAGGCTTGGAGACACGCAGAGCTTGGTGTTGCATCCCTGACCATCTTGGCTAATAAATTCATGGAACATAGGTCCATTGATGTATATCTAATTCTTTTTTGAACCCATTATGCTTTTGGCTTTCACAACATCCCCTGGCAATGAGTTTCACAGGTTGACTGGGCATTGTGTGAAGTACTTTGTTTTGTTATTTTTAAACCTGCTGCCTGGTTCTTGTTATGTTATTGTTTTGACATTTAAAAAAATTGTCCAAAACTAGTTGCTGAGTTCAACTCAAATTTGTAATTAGTTTCAAACAACTGGAAACTGCATTTTTCAGTGAATAAGCTATTTGTCTGAAAAATTTCACCTAGCACTAATTAGTCACATAACCCCAAAGTCTTCCTCAGACCACAGCTTTGTTGCAGTCAACAAGTGTATTGCCTATGTAAGGATTTCAGAATTAGGACCTAGATTATGATGAAGTCACTTTTCAACTATAGTCCAAACAAAAACTAAAAGTTTCTATTCTTTTATCTTTGGAGAATCAGAGGTTTAATTCAGTTCTGTTCAGGTTCTTGTGCTGCGCCCATCACTGTGGAATCTGAATGCCTAACTTCAGCTGTAATTTTACATTAGATTTGTTTTAAATAAGGATTGACACAGTGTTTTTTAAAGGAATAAAATTACATCCTTTATAAAAACATTTAAATAATAGGTGGAATTCCAAAACAATTCTAAGAAATTGTTTACCAAAAATAAGCTGTCACAAAGCAGTGTAATAGGGATCAAGAGCACAAGTGGTATTTAAAAGTCAAAAGCAGCTTTATCAGCATCTCATGTTTTTCCAACACCTTTATGTTTTCTTTCCATTTTGTCAGTCTTTATGCATCACTTGAATACTAATTAGTTAATTACATCACTTGAGTAAATGACTGGTGGTAATGAACTAAAATTAGGGCTATTTGATCTCTGTTGGAGGGCTGTAGTGTTGGCCAAGCTTTCCTGATGGCAGCATCAGTTTCATTGGCCTCCAAGTTGGAATAAAGATACTATAACCAAAGTAGCTGCATAATCAAAATCAGAACTTTTTTGCAGCCTAAAATGACTAACGTGCTGGTCCTGCAATGATTTACACACATATTTAACTTTATGAACATGAATAATTTGATTGACCTCAGTAGGATGTAAGACGTAAGATGATTCACATGTGTAAGATTTTGTAGGATCAGAGCCTAAGTAATTACAACTCTTCAGTCATACCAGGTTCACCCCACTTGGGCATGGGAAAAGCACCTTTACAATGCTGTTTGGAGCCCTGCTAAATAAATAAATGAGCAGGAAAGTTAAATCAAATCCCAGAGAAATGAAATGTCCCAAATATTTTTCCCATAATGCAGCTTATATAAAGCAGCTATAGATTTTTAAAAACATTTTTTTTACTTAAAAATAAATTAAAACCACTACATGCCAGCAGAGGCCAATATTTTGCTTATTTTGGTTTTCTAAGGGTGTGATTTTCAAAAGTAAATGGGAGTTCAAAGTTAGTGGGAGTTGGATGCCTAAATCCTTTAGATGCATTTGAAAATCCCAGTGTAAAACATGACAAGTAAAATTTTTCCTTAAGCTAAATCAGTGTAAATCCAAATGCTGATTTACCCTTTTGGTGTCTATGGAATTCCACAGGATTTACACCCACATAAGTGAAAACAGATTTTGGCTTCACACATTTTCGTGGATTCCATCTGATAATACTAATTAAATACCAAATGGCACATTAGCTATAAGGACCCTCAGAAAAATAATTTGATAGGACACTTATGTAATGTAATTTTACTTGAGAGTTGCAGTCGAACATTTGTTTTGTATTTAATTCTCTCTCTTGCTGTCATTCGCTATCACTGCACACCAATATTCAATTAAAACACATGATTAAATATCTATTTTTACACCTTTACTACTGAGGTCTTGAATATCATTGTTTATTTTAAATTATTTATTATTTCTATCGTGCCTTGCATGGCATTTTACAGCCTTACAAAAAGACATGAAACTTGCCCTGTGGAGCTCACAATCTAAAGTAGACATAGTCCAGACAAATAAAGACGGATGGGATATAATAGAGAAAATCTGTTGATGTTGTTTATCTTCCCTTGTAAATTTCATATTGAAGTCAATGGGAGTCTTTCAATGGGAGTCTTTCAATTGATTTCAATGGGAGTTGGATGGGAACCAGATATTCTGATCTATAGTCCATTGCAGTCAATGAGAGTCTTTCCATCTACATCAGTAGGCTTTGAATTAAGCCCTTTGCTCCAGATTTGGGTCCGATCTTGCAAACCCTTACTCACACGAATAGCCCCATTGATTTCAATGGGATCAATCACATTGGTCAGGCTTTGCAAGATCCATGTTTAGCTGGTTATTTTTTCCTTAATGTGAGTAATATTTAGGAGGACAAGCCCAAGTTTGAACATAAATGTAAAAGGTTAACTGTGGCAGCCAGCTAAAAAAAGTTAATTTCAAGATGGACTTGAGGAGAGCAAAATTGCTTGGTAAACAGGAGGCGGCATGAAAAAAGTGCAGAGTCACAAAAGGGAGAAGGATTTGGTAAAATCCATTTATGCTGTGTCATTTTTTCCAAAGACAATCCATATGCAAATGATCAAACATGCTTCAGTAAAGCAAACTTGCATTGATACTCAAATGTTTCACAATCCTTGCCCTCAAATATGATTTATTTAGCAATATTATCATAGGAAATACGGACAAGTACAGCAGAATAAAAACACAAGAGTTGTAGGTTGAGAATTAAATAAAAATATTGACTAAATCATAATCCATAACGATATTACACGATATATTTGTCAGATAACTCAAGATAAAAAATACAAAATGAAACTTTTGAGGACTATGCCTATCTATGGCGCCTCACTGTACTCTATGGGAGTGCATTTCCATAGTGCAGTGGTTCCAACCTTTCTCTGCTGCGGCACACCTTGATACCTTCCATTATTTTGAGGCACACCACCATATTGTCTCCAAATGAATTCACCCTCTTACCGCCTTGGTTTAAGCAGTTTACCACCCTGGCCACTCACAGTCTGTACAATAGAGTTAATGATGCTAGAATCTAACATCATTAACTTTAGTGCACAGACTGTGACAAATATTTTCAGCTGACTCACACATTCACACCAGGAAGACCCCAATTCTGCTCCACCTCCACCCAGGCCCCACCAGTTCTGCCCCCCATCTCCCCAGCCCCCACCTCACACCAAGTCTGCCTTCCCAGATCCCCCACCCAGCCCCTATCAGTTCTGCCCCCCAGATACCACACCCCAACAGTTATTCCCCCTCAGCACCGCCAACTCACACCCAGCCCCCGCCCCCCAGTTCAGCCTCCCATCTCTGCTTCTCCTGCAGTTCTTCCTCCCTTCCAACCCTGGAGCACTGCAGCGGGGTTCCCACTCCACTTGCAGGCTGGGGCGGGTGGCTCCAGGGGCTCTTCCTCCCACACTCAGCCAGCAGCTGCAGGAGGGAGTGGGAGGGACAGAGGAGCTGGCCCGTTGCTCACAGGTGGGGAGGAGGGAGGGAGATTGAGCGCTGATTGGTTGCTCTGTCTCTGGAGCAGGCAGGGCAGTGAGGCAGATGGCCAATGAGAAGGTGGCTTCCCCCCTTCTTTCTCCCTCCCTCCCCACCCTTCCACAGGAGTCAAATTTGCTATCTTAACCTCCCTTTGGGGAAGAGAATGTGACACATGCATAATATTTGAAAGGGGCCTTGTCTCAGACAGCAAAAGTACAGAATGTGATCCAACTCTGACACTAATTAAAATACATGGGAAAGTTTTTTGTTCTCACATGGAGTTTTTCAAAAAATTCTCTGGCACACCTGTTCAGCCTGTCAGCACACCAGTTGGGAAACACTGCCATAATGCTCTAGGGGAGATGCATACACAAACCCCATTCTTTATGGCCCCAGGCAATATTGTGTTAGTACATCCTCAAACATTTAAGGGGGAAATTCATCCTCCTACAGAGGCCTCAGCACAAGGTCTATACACCATCTAAGTCCCCCTTATACTATATTTTGAATAGTCAAATGAGTTGGCGCACAGGTCTCAGGTTGATTCTCCCCAGTGAGGTAAATTTCACCTCTATAGATAACCCAGGATCTGGGTCAAACACAGGTACAATCTTACTGTAAAGAAAGAAAGAAACTCAACTGATGTTACCTAGAAGACATACTTGAGAAAATGGAGTATCCTTCGTCACTATTTCAATGAAGTCCATCACAGTGCTTAAATTTAATACAAACTGGCAAGTCAGGTAATTTATACAGAAGATACATTTGCAGATTAATGATCCAGTCCTGGAAGGTGCTGACTACCTCCTATGAGGTGTAGAGCTCCCCTAACTCCCAGCCAAGGCGCTGAGGGTGCTCAATATGAGTGGAGCATGCTGAACACCTCACATAAGGCACACAGGGCCTTGCAGATTCTGGAGTGAATTCTGCTGGTAAATACATTTTCAGTAACAAACGTCTGCTGTGTGTAAATCACTACTGGACATAGATACAGTAGAGAGGTCAAATTCAATTCTGAAAAAAAGTCAAAAGTTGAAATGTGTGGGTCAAACTTTTCATGCATTTGTGCAAAGCTGTTGGTCTCTGTGAGCCATGAACAGCATGTCTGGAAAATACTCTCTTATAACAGTAAGATTTCATTGGCTTCATTTGCAAAGATGCCAAAGCACCTGCAGCCCCTACCAACTCCAATGTGAGCTGTGGATGCTCAGCACATCTGAAAAATCTAGCCCCATGTTTTTCCACATGGCAACATCCTGAAGTTCTTACTCCAGTCTTACTGAGGCAAGACTTCCATTGAATTCAAAGGCAACTATGCCACAGTACCTAGTCAGCTCAGACTTTACAAAATTACTTCTGATATGACCAAACTGTCTTTTCCATCATCAGAATGGTTCTAAGGAACCATCAGATTATTTATAGTATATTATAAGAGGGGGCGGAAACCATTCAATGAAAGGATGAGAAGGTACAATTGAGGGATTCAGGTAACTAATGATCTGCCCAAACTCTAGCAGAGTATATATATAAATCCTTAACTCAGCAAAAAAAACAAAACAAAAAAACAACAACCCCCCCCAGCCTCCCCCCCCCCCAGTTATGTTATAACGTATATGATACAATTTCATGTTAACATTTCATTTGTTATTTGCCCTGTACAGAAAGTCCATGCTAAATACAAGCTCTGGACCGGATTCACAAAACATTTAAAATGCACTTTTTACACCCTCTATGCACAAATATTTCTTAAATTAAAACTATGCACACTAAATATGCATAGTGAATATATGGCTTATGTGTTGAATGACGTGAATTCCACCTTTTGGTAGTCCCTTAACCCCAATACTGAGAGCTTGCAATATACCCAGTTCAATCACAATTGCTCGGGTGTGTGCAGACCAAAAAAAGGGCAGAGTCAACAAATACAGACACATACGTGAGAATCAACATAACTGTGACTATTGCATTAGTCCTCATTCAAGCCGGGTGAAATTCGCCCATGCTGAGGACCAGTATGAGGCCTATGCTCCACTTTAGTCCCACTTAGGGCCCCAAAATAAACAGTACATAGGTCTCATTTTGGCTGTCTAGACAGGAGTGAATTTCACACCCACCGAACACTGTTGTAAAAGAGGCTAGTGGCTGCTTATGAAGGGTTGTTGGTCATGGAGGTCACCACCCAAAGGCCTGTTAAAGGAATATTGTAAGTTTAAAGGCCTAAGCCACCTGGTCAAAGCATGCAACCCAGAGGGCAGTGTGGAGTTACAGGGTTTCCCTTTAGATTCCAGATGCAGGGGCGAGCAGTTGATTGCAGGCTGTGTGAGTTAGAGGGAGTGAGCCAGGAGAAGTCGTCATGTGTGACCCTGGAAGGATGGGAGCCTCTCCTTGGGCACTGTGCAGGCTGGAAAGGCTCATTTGGGAGTTTCTGAACATGGAAATTAACTGCCTGATTGCTGTACACTTCTACTGTTGCTCGGGGAAACAGAATTGTGTGAATATTTTATGTAAATAAACCAAATACAGCATGGATTATCCTGACTCCATGTCACTGAGTTTTCATACAAACAGAATCACTCACAAGCCCCCAAATTTTTCCTTCCTGCTCAGTCTAAGGGGCCACAATACCATCTGCAGACTATTTATACATGGTTTTGTTTAAGTGAAGCCAATGTGTCACTTGAACATTCTTGTATCTGCTTCCCCTGCCCTGATCTTGAACAATATACACATAACTCCATGGCAGGCGTGACTCCACTGCAAAGGTCTTACGGAACACCATAGGACATGGCATTAGAACATTTTGATCTTAGCATTGACAATTATTTAACAGGTTTTCAACTGATATTTCAAAGGCTGGTTTCATTAAACACCAGGTTTTCTCCAAATTGCAGCCACAGCATCAGGATACATTGATTGTTCACATGGGCTGCTTAGTACAACACTAACATTTCTCTGTACAGTCTACATTCTAATTGTTCCCAAACATTTTAAGAAACCTGACAAGTGGGCCTTAAATGTTATTATGCAATGTGGATGCATAAACAATTGTCTATGCCAGCTTCATTTTGGCTTTCCATTTCCATTGGATGTAGATCAAGGTTACCAGCAGTTTTATAGCAAACTAGTGTAAATGGTAAGTGCCTCATATTTTACATGTATCTCATGCTCATTTGGCAACAACTGGTTTCAGTGATGCAAATAAAATGAAGTCCAAGTTTTGGCTGAAAAAGTACTCTGGCTAGGTTTAAGAAGGCAAGATAGAAGAGGAAATAAAAGTTACAAATACATCTGAAATCTTGAGAGTTATTAAGTGCCTTGAGGTTACCAGCTCAGGGTTTTATGGTTTTTTACTATCATTATTTTGTCCAATGGTTGTCCATAAAAATAGCATGGTCCAAGAATGAGTAGGTAGAGGAGATAACAGCCTCACAGAAAGCTGAATTAGGAACTTGTAGTGCTGTTCTGTTTTTCCTGCAAACAGATTTAAAATGAAAATACATAATGTGACATGCGCTTTACCATGAAACTTCAAGTATTTAAAATTCTTAAAGTGATATATTTCAGATAGATTATTTAGCCTGGAAAAGAGAAGAATTCAAAGAAACTTAAGGTACTGTTTTATCAGTCCTTCCCTCTTCTACACTGTCCCACTTCTTAAGGAGATGCTGTAGGGTCAGTTGGCCCCCAAAATTAGTAAAAAACCTACAAGTAACAGAAATGTTTCTATGGCTTTTTAAAAATGCCAGTGGAAATAATTTCTCTAATACTACAAATAAATTAATATCCCCCTGCAATGCTTGCAACCAAAACTTACAGAATTATGACATGGTAAAAATGGTAAAATTACCTCTCATGACTAAAATGTCAGAAGCCTTTAAGTAGCAGCAAATCTAGTTGTGTATCACAGCATGTTTTTGTTCAGTGACTTTTACTATATCTTCTGATTTTTGACAGCGTTTAGGCTCACCTGAAAAACACACAAATGGGAATGTGCCTTAAGACGTTCATCAAGCCAACAGAATCTGCTTCCATTTTCATATATAATATGAACCTGTCTTGTGGATAACATATTGTAGTATTACATCCCAGTAGGACATTTTTCCTTCCTTTTCCAAAGGTTGCCTATCTTATACTTACATTTCAATCATTACTTCCTTTTCAGCGTGAATACGTGGGATTGAGTTTAATCATTTTAATTTACTCATGTGGAAAGACACAGAATGAAAGCATTGGATCAGAACATTAATTGAGACAATTATAAAGCAATTTTAATTAGTCTATTGTTAATGAAGTATTAGGAAAAAAATTTAAATATCTTTTTGGTACAAATTTCAACTGCTTCTTGGGGGGAATTCACCTCTGTGAAGATGGCTACTTAAATCCACTTTGGGGGTGAGTTTCACCTGGAAAAGGCATGATACTCTAAATTTGTAATCGAAGCCTAATTTTAAGAGTTCCATTTGTCCAGTCTGCTAACTGAAACACTACCATGTGACTTATGTATTCATTCAAAACTAAGCAACACAGCTTGAATTTCAGCTCTTGAATAGTCACAATTAACAGTATTTAGATCAAAGAAATTATTTGTGAATATTTTTGAATATAGAAAATTAAAAACTGTGGACAATTTGCCACTATAGAAAGAGGTAAAATATGTCAAATACATTGAATATAAATTAGCTGCTCAGTTCTAAGCAATTAAATGCATATCGTGGTCACTGATTTGCACCAATAAAACCTATAGCCAGTTCGCAGATTGTGGAGGAAGGAAAGCAAGAAAAAAAAAATAGAAGGGCAGGGAAGTAGAAGAAAAACAGATGGGGAGATAGAGAAAGGCAGAGAAAGATGTTTGAAAGAGGAAGGAAGCACTGTTAGAAGCTAAGAATGAAAGTAGAGGAAGAGCATTTAAAGGAGGACAAACAATAGTTTGTATGGGAGGAAACAAAAGGAAGAGGAATTTAGCTTGAAAACAGAATGATTAGTAGAGAAGTGTCAGAGGAAGAGTATACCAAAGAGGGAAGAAGAAGGAAGAGGAGGAAAAGCATTGAATTCACTATGTTTGAAATCTTAGTGCCACTGAAGACAGTGGGAATTTTGCCATTTACTTCAATGGGGCCAGGATTTCACCCCTGCTCTAAACCCCTTACGGTTTCACATATCTGAATGCCATGCTCTAGTGTTTGGGAAGCTAGGTCAGCCCCCCCTCTCAAGTTGCTCTTCCTCTGTCTTCCTTTCTAAAGCTGTTTATCAGAACTGTGTGAAGGATGGAAGTTCTATTTCATGAAGGATTTCAAGATTTCTGAATCTGGCCTCATTCTAAACTGAAATAAAAACTCAAAATTTCAAAATTTTCCATGAAGTAAAATTCTGAAAAGAAATGTTCATTTTGGGTCACACTACCTGTTTCAGTTTGTTTTTGACTTTTTATAGTTTGTAATATAAGCTATAATGAAAAGTTAAAGTAAACCAAATAAGTTTCAGAACAAAAAAATGAAATGTTTGCTCCTACAATTGCAAAACAGGATATCTGGACATAGTTGGAACTTTCCCCCTCCATTTTTCCTTCAAAGTTAAATTCCAGCAAAGTTGATCTGATGTGAAGTGTTCTGATTTTGATGGACCTGCATATTCCAAAGAAATATGATTCAGGCAAGGTTTCTCTGGGCAGCATTTTGATCAATAGCTCAATTGCTTTGTTCTTTGAGCTTACCTTATTCTTTATCCACATAGCATATGTTTTTCTCCTAATTATCATTTAAGGATCAAGGCCCTGATTCAGCATTGCCTTGCGCCTTACACCAGCGTCAAAGTGGATTAAAATACTTCCAAATCCCCCTTTGCACGGATTTAAATAATTACACCTGGTGTGGGGAAAAGTATGAAGTGGGGTCCAGGAATCTACCATGTCTCCTTTGACTGACACTTATATGCCAGAGAGTGATCAACGGATGTCATCTGAGCCAACGTAGATTACATTTCCACATTGTTGATGTGGATTTTCCTGTTGCTAGTCTATCTGGTTATGCTCCACGAGGCTTTGAGTGACCAATTGATACTGCCCATGTGTGTTTTATACTACTCGTAGTTACTGGATAGTCCTCTACCATCACAGAGATTGATGCTATAGTCAGTCATTTTTAGTCACAGATTCACTGGCTTCTTAAATGTTATTTCTTGACACATGAAGGATATGTGGTTTTTTTCAGGAGGTGTTTCCTTGGAAACTTTTTATGGTCAGTTTTGCATGAATGCCGGCCTGAGGATGAATCAGGTTTGGTTAATGAACTAGGAGTACCTGCTAGATTTAGAGTTAAATCTAAGAGTAGGTGCTAGGACAGCAGATCCCAAATTTTGCCATTGCATGGACCTCCTCTTAGTAAATATAAGGTATCAAGAACCATCCCCCCCTCTATGTGCAAGCATGGTGACACCACCTTGCCCTGCATTTACAATCCCCTCCCGTCTTTGTAGCGACTGCAGTAGTTGCTTACTCATGACCATTAGGAATTTATGTATTTTTAGTTGTCTTTAAAGCATTGTGTTTTATCCTCTTAAAAATATTTAATCATGCTGTCTCCCTTTGCTCTTCATTTACTCTCCTCTCACATCTGTTCTGTTCTTCTCAGCATAAAACAAGCAGCAGCAGCCAGCACCTGTGTCATCTCTCCACAGAGCACCAGCAAGTACTCCATAGACCTCTGTTTGGAAACTGCTGGCATGGGAGCTGGGACTTGGTGGCCAGATACTATGGTGATGGGCAACACATTAGACATGTAGATAGATAGATAGATAGATAGATAGATAGATAGATAGATATAAAACTAGGACATGCAAAAATGTCTGAGAAACAGCGAGATGCTTGTTGAGGCAACTAACTCTGGGTTGGATCATAAGTCAAATTTGCCCATGCATGAAAAGGAAACGACTCTGATCACCCGGGGGAGATAAGCCCCCCCCCCACAGGAGGTAATGGTAATGCTACTTCTTGTGGGCCCAGAAGGGCAAAGGGAACACTAGGGTGGTGTACACCCATCGAAAAGGAGCATGTCTATGTGGGTTGGGGCATAGCCAGGGTCCCACTCAGCATGCACAATGGCTGGTGACTTAAAGGCCATCACTGGAGAGAAGGGGTGTACCTTTCACCCAGGGGTCCCAAGAACCATTGTGGAGTTTGCCCTCTTCATCTTTTCTGGAGGCATTACACCTCCCTGTGATAAACAGACATAATGTGGTACAAATTGATCACCAGTCCATTCTCTCCTTATACTCCTCTCCCCAACACTCCACTGGCTTTAAGAGCCAAACCTTACCCCATATTCTAGGGCACTGGGGTTACAGATATATGGTAGGTTTCAGAGTAACAGCCGTGTTAGTCTGTATTCGCAAAAAGAAAAGGAGTACTTGTGGCACCTTAGAGACTAACCAATTTATTTGAGCATGAGCTTTCGTGAGCTACAGCTCACTTCATCAGATGCATCTGATGAAGTGAGCTGTAGCTCACGAAAGCTCATGCTCAAATAAATTGGTTAGTCTCTAAGGTGCCACAAGTACTCCTTTTCTTTTTGAGATATATGGTAGACACTCTTTGCTTGAATAAGTAGAAGCTAGCCCAACCCAAAAAAGGCCAGTTCACACCAGAACAGTAGCTTTTACACAGTCATGTCCCCCAACATAAAAGACCCCTAATATCTAAAAACACTTTCCATTATTCACGTTACAGAGGAGAGATGCCTTTGCACAATTTGTGGCAGCGTAGTCAGATGAAACCGATGCCCAAGTGTCCAGGCAGAATGTATATTCTTTTTCTTACTTATTTCCATTGGGTTAGCAATATATGTCTTTGCTCTGCAGCTTAAGAGGTTGCAATTCAATGGTACAACTGAATCTATGCACATGTGCCTAACTTTAAATGAGCAACTGTACTATATATAAGTAGCAGTTCTCAAATTGCTTTTCCTTGCATGAGAGTTACGCATGGGTACTCTGGAAGCACATTGGCATTACCAGATGAAATGAACACTCCCTTCCCAGTTCGGAGTGAGGATGTTGATAGTGCCCTGCAGCGATGGCTCTCTTGTTTGCTGAGTGTTACATCACTTCTACACAAGACACTTGCTCTCACTGTATGGAAGACCCAACCCTTTGGGTATCACAGACAAACTGCACGGTTCCATGGACTTCTACTGTAAATGTGATAAACCACCTACATTCTGGAAACCTCAACTGAAGAGTGAAATAGTGTTTGCTTTCTTGAAAATGAAGGACAAAATGTATGAACAAGGCATAGCAATGTTCAGAGATCATTCCATTATTTATACAAGGTCCTGAGAATTCTAATATTTACAGGGAATTTTATTATTCCACAATCAACTTGCTTTAGATAGTTTATGTTTTTCATAGAGCACCAGGTCTCTGTAGAACCAATTGCTCATGATCTCTTTCATTGTATTCTACAGTCATCTTCTCAGCATATTTTGGTTTGCTTTCTCTATACTAACTGATGCCCTTTATCCTGAAGGATCCAGGCTACTTTAAAGATTGTGAGGCCAGTTTTTCAAACTAGGTGACTATCGTAGGACAACCATTTCCCCTTTTGGCTATTCACATCAACACAAGACATCTGTAACAAGGTGGGAGAGTATCTGTTTATCCATGCTGTCAGCAGGTGCCAGGGACCCTGCCTAAAGCTGTTGATGTTCTACAGACTCATTGCATCAGATACGGCAGTGTGCAAAGTTCTTATCCCATGTTTAGGAGAAGAGGTGATTTAATGGAAAATGGCATCTTCTTAAAATACGTTGGTATAACAGCTTGAGATCCTTTGCTCCAGTAGTATAAGAGGGAGGAAATGCCTGAAGATGTTAAGCACTAGTATGGAACTCATCTCTCATTATATGTTCATTTGCATTTTTTCTATTTTTAAACTCCCAAACAAACCCTGTTTTATAGAAATATTTTCATTAAAATCTGTAAATATAAAATACTAGTTCTTATACAGACCATAAAACCCTGAGCAGACTTACAGGACAAATATGTATTTAAGGGTATTCCATCCAACTCTTTCCTTTACCACAGCATTTTTTTGGTCATTTTTAGTTTTACATTTTATATATTCCCCTTTTTTGCAGAGCAAGTGTGGTTTCCTCTCAATGATTATATAAAGCAAAGATTCTGTAGTCATCTGTTGTCTCATTTTGTACTGAGATGGTAAGATCTATGGTGCAGGGACTCTCTCTTCATTCTGTGTTTGTGCAGCACCTAGCACTAGTCTGGGACTGGGACTCCTAGGCACTATGGTAATACAAATAAATAATAAATAATAATATGTTCTTCTTTGTTCTTGATGTTTATATAGTAAAGACAGTGAATACCATGGCAAGTTTACAAGTTTTACATTGTTACGTTAAATGAAAAAGTACTTGCTGTCTTATGGGGAGCATGGGTGGATGGATATTGTGTCCATTGGTAACAACAGATACTTTAGAAGATTGAAACTATATTTCACTTTCACTGCTGGCATACTTTATTCATTCATGACTCCCTGGAGCCCTCAACAGGTAGCTTTTCTCAACTACCTCGGTTTTCACTTCTATGGTCACCTGCTCCTGCTCAAAGAGAGTCCATTGTCCTCTTCCACATCTGACTCTTAATTAACTCATTGACTTGCTTTTCCCTCAACTCTCCCTTTCCACCCACGGAGAAAACATTTTTAGCAGGAAGCAAATATTGATTCTTCTGATGGCATGGTGTGCCTTACAATCACGTTTGTCCAGTGGGACTAAAGAGTTTACATGAGCTGCAGGAGGAAACAACATAATTGTCTTCCTTTTTCTCTTTGGTACATTCCTTAACTCCATTCTGTACTCAGACATTATTTGTCTCTTACACTTTTGTCACCAAAGAGCGTACAAAAGTCAGCATGATACACCACAGACTGCAATAAACACTGGTTGGCTGGAAAACAGAATGTCCATCCCAGGGGACATTCAGATATTTTGACATTTGTTTTCATTCTGAATTGGGAGGAAAAGTCAGAATACAAAAAATGTTCACAGAACTAAATGTTCCAAAAAATTGCAGTTCAGAAATGTGAAAGCAAGAGGTTTGTATATTTTTGACTCAAACATTTTAAAATAAAAAACATTGTTTTGAATTGGTATTTTGACTTAAAATGAATTAAAATGACATTTTTAAGGCAACCATTTCAAAACAAAATGTTCATTTAGTTTCAAAATGTCATCTTAAAAGAAATGTTTTTGTTTTGACTATCTGCACAGAAAATTAAAATATTTTGATGAAACTGGCATCTTCCCAAGAAAACAGACTGTGATGAAACCACATTTTCCAATGAAGAAATTTTCCAGTTGAAAATTTTCAATAAACTCTAGATATGATATACACCAAGAAAGCGGAAAATGAGTTGCATAAGAAAGTTGTTCATTTGCACACTTAAAATATTCTTGATGGTGGATTATATTAGTTTATATAGCAAATCAATTTCTGAAAGACTTTTGTAAAGGATTACTCTATCTCCTCCCTTTTAAATGGTTAAATTTTGTGTTCCATTAAGGCTTGCTTCTAGAATCACTTAGCACAGTTTTAATCAACAGTGCTTTGAAATACAACAGTGACCCAACACACTGTGGGTATTATAGATCAAGCTTTTATTTTATTTTATATTTTTGCTCTAAATACTTTGTAACAGGGTGTGACAGGATAAGGTAACTCACCCCAGTTAGAATGGATTTACTGTAGGCTGGTCTGCTAGTTTTAATGTGCAGAGGTTATTTTGAATTATGATAGTTTTGAAATGGAAATGCAAAGTATTTTATTTTTAAGGCTGGGATTTCCCTTTGGTATTGGATGTTGCAAATTAATTTAATCTTCATTTAATTGCACAGACCGGAGTTTTGCATACTGCCCATTTTCTGGATAGCTCTGACACAGTGTTACACACTCTACATAGGTAAGTACACTGGTAACATGCAGGGTCTGCCTCTTGCTATGTATTTGTGCCATGTCTAGCACAAGGGAGCCATGGCCTCAGTTGGGGCTTCCAGACACCACTGTAATACAGTTAATAACAATGTAAATGTAAAATCAGACGGCTACAAAGAAGTTCAAACCCGGGTTTATTTATTTCTCTCATCAATGGCACCTCTGTAGGTATGTAACTGACTTCAGCCAATCTCAGTAAAATGTAATACGTTTTCCACATTGCAGTAGAGATTAGCAGAGAACTACACGTAGAAACTTTTTTACCTGCTACAGCACACTGCTAGATTAAAAGGAGCTGTAACATCCAAGCAAGGTGACTAAGGCTTTGTCTACACTGCTCCACAGTTCAGAAAAAGGTGGTGTTACTAAGCTGTGCACACTAGTGCTGCCCTGTAACTCTCCCGTGTAGGCACAAACTTAAAGGTCCCTAAAAGGACGACAGTAGTGCAAATTAGGGACCTTTACATTCATGACCACAGGGTCCACATGGGGGAATTACAGCAGAGCACTTTGGTGTGCACTGCAGTTCATACCCTCATAATCCAAATTGGAGAGCAGTGTAGACATGGCCTTAGTCACAAATTACATGAGATCCCTCCTGTTTATTCGATTATTATTAGATTCCCACAAAATGGGAAATATTGGAATTGGCCAGGAAAATTTCTAAACTACAGATGGTAGAGTCAGACTGAGTTACTGGTAAAGAAAAATTAAAGGAGGTGCTGAAGTGATTCCTTTCCCAGACTAATGGTTTAGTAGGTGCATCATACACATTTCTGAAGTGAGAATGGTGGTCAAAATACCTAGCAGCTCCTCAGTCTGGGCAGAACCAATTCATTTTATATCTGGCTAACAGTGTTGTAACTTACTGGATCAGTTTGTACTTCTGATAGATTTTAATTCTTGGTTTCCTTTTAAAAAGAAAAAAATATAAATATGGAACATTACATTTACAAAATAAACCAGACTATCATGATCTGAAAACAAATAAAATTCAAATAATACCTAGGGTGAAAACTCCCTTTAACTTCAGTGCAGCCACAGAATATACATTAACTGACTTTGATAGCTTGCTGAAGGCAACAAGAATATTTTGTATAAACTAGTAATTTCTGATAAAGTTAATGGGAACTGAGCATCCAAATGCATAGGCAGCCTTGAAAATCTCACTCTTTTTCTTGATTTATTCACTAATCTCAACTAGGCACACAAACATCAAATCCATTTGAAACAGATAGTGCTGTCAAATTATGGATTTACTTCTATTTCATATGTGACTTTACTTTAATGATTTGCTAATATCCAATATTCCTTTCTTAATTAAGAAAATTGGAAACTCTCCACTACATCGTGTGATTTTTATCTATGTTGGAACATGGAGTGAAGCAATCACTGAAGCAGATGGTTGAGACTAAATTCAACATCGATTGATGAAAGGAAGTCTCACAGTATGATGCCTGCAGCTGATCACTCATTGAACTTGGATACAGAAATGCCTGCTATACTCACCACCCCCAATGCATTTAAATTTAAGCTACAACTAAATGCAATTTAAATGACTGTCCAGATTCCTTATATTGTATTGTCCTACTGCATAATCTTGTGGTTCAGTCTGAAAATAGCTCTAGATGCACTCATTGCAGGACAAATCAGAGTAATCAAGATGGTAAGATCCTGGGAGCAGGGAATTTGTTTTATAGCAGTATAAAAGGATATTTCCACCAGTAGCTCCATATGAATGAATGAATAAATAAGCAAACACATTCATACAGTGTATCAGGCCTGCTGACAGGGGTGTGCAAAGAGGACAATTTGCCAGGGGCCCAGGAGATTTAAAAGGGTTCGGGGGCCCCTGGCCACTGGCGGCGCAGTGAGGCTAAGGTAGGCTTCCTGCCTGCCCTCGCTCCAGCCGCTTCTGGAAGGGGCGGGCATGTCCCTGCGGCCCCTGAGGGCGGGGGCAGGAGGTCTCTACGAGCTGCCCCCAACCTAAGCACTGACTCCACAACTCCCATTGGCTAGGAACTGCTGCCAATGGGAGCTGCAGGGGCGGTGCCTGAGGACAGCGGTGTGCAGAGACTCCCTGGGCCCCCTGCCTAGGAGCTGCTGCCAGAGGGATGTACCGGTTGCTTTTGGGAGTTGCCCGAGGGTAAGCGCTGACCTCTGCACCCTCTCCTGCACCCCAACTCCCTGCTCCACCCAGAGCCCACACCCTAGACCCAATTCCTCCTAGAGCCCGACCCCACTCCCCTTCCTGTTCCCCAACCCACAGCCCCAGCCTGGTGAGAGTGAGTGAAGGTGGGGGAGAGCAAGCAACGGAGGGAGACGGGATGGAGTGAGCAAGGGGCAGGGCCTCAGAGAAGGGACGGGACAGGGGTGTGGTCTCAGGGAGGGGGCAGGGCAAAGGGCTTTGGGTTTGCGCGATTAGACAGTTGGCAAGCCTTGTGCGTGCATGGGGGGCCCATTGACTGTTCTGCCTGAGGGCCCAGAATTGCTGTCGGCGGGCCTGCATTGTATCTGGGATGAATAGTTTCCAAACGAAGTAGAAGTAAATTTCAGAACCCAGAATGGCACTAAAATAATTATAGTTTAGCACATTGTCTATCAACAGCATGCAATGAGCAATACCCTTCATATGTTCCCATCACTGCTAGCGGGATGATGATTAACAGTTGATGGCAGACTTGGATATGAGCCCTCTTCCATTTCACTTAGTTTCTAAAGTCACCTTCATTGCAATTCAACTATTATCTGAAAATCTGTAGCGAATCTAACCCACTGTGGTTGTGCTTCCTGTGGCAGGAGCACTAGCCCTGATGTTTGCTCCAGCCAGACATTTAGCTGTGAAGGCTCAGATGCATCACTGTTAGATAAATTAGAGGAGACAGAATTTATGTTTTGGACCATAAATCAATCTCTGGAGGTGACCTGGACCTTAAAAGGGTGGTGTGACTACTGCTGCTACAGTCTAATAATAGGATAAGTTAAATCTGCTACTTCCATGACAGACTTTAGGCTTACAAGTCCCTACCTCTGGCTTTCTTTATAGCATGTCCTAGGGTCAGTTTGTACAGAAATGAGCCTTCTGTATGGACTATTTAATTCAGTGGTGCAGGATATAGGCATATGAACTCTGGCTTGTAGTTCAGGAGCTTGACTGACATTATTCACACCACTTCATTAAACTCAGTTATTGCCCTCCCACTTCCTTCCTTTTTAGCCCCTTAATTATTTATTTCTCTCTAAAACAAGTATACAAACAACCCCAAAACACTTCCCTGGTCTATTGCAGCTTTGTATACCCTCTTTTTTCTGCCCTTTCCCAGCTAAACAAATAATTTCTAAACCATTTGACCTTTGGAAAGTAAATAATTCCAGTGAAGAAAAAATCAAATGTAAATTACCAATTTCATAAACTGCAGTCCTGATGCCTTAAAATCCTGCCTGTCCTACAGGGGATTTCCTACCACATGAATGATTTCCTTTCAATAACACTGAGTTCTCGTAAATAATGATATGCTCATTGCATAAGAAAGGTGGAATTTATGCTGCAAGAACTGTATGCCTACAACCATACTTTGCCAATTTATTCTATGATCTGATCAGATTTCTCAAGCTATCCAGGATCTGACTGAGTCAATGTTTGGATGGAAGAACTCCAAGAAACATCTAGGTGCTGCAGAAGTAAGCACTGGTGGTGCAGTAATGACCCTTAGTACAAGATGGCTGTTATACCTCTTTTATGAGCACAGCAAGTAGTGCCTGTCCTTGGGCTCCTCCTCTAGTGCATAGCCGGCATTTTACCTTTCTAAGGCACTTCGTTTTCAACCTGCCAAGGCCCAAATGTAGCATGCAGCATGTGACAAAAACCCAAAATGAAAGAGAGAAAAAATATTCATTTAGGAAACAATGTACTGGGGGATTCATTCCTTTCATAGGAATAATCCAGGCTAGAACCTCAGCTTTGTGATCCTTTACTCTGATGAACAAGTTTCAACAATAAAAATGAAAGGCCATCAAATGTGTGCGTGCAGGTCACGCTGGGGATAAAATAAGGGAGATCTCTCAAGATGAGGGTCAATTGAGAGATGGGCTGAGCTACACTTCCACGCACTGCTGCCCAGGCAGTGCCACTCATCTCCCAGTCTCACAAGGCTCAGCCTTATGGAAGACATATCCAACGTTTGAGCTGGGAACAGAGCATGTGACTGCCTCAAGCCCCTAACGTACAAGACACAGGGAAAAATTAAGCAGCAACTTCGTTTGGTTCTAACTAATTTTTCTTCACCTGCAGGAGAATAGGGCTCTTACATGTTCAGCTCTGATCAGATTATGACCCTGGCTGCACCATGGAGAACAGGGCTACTCTCCCAAAACACGTTGCTGCAAGCAAATAAGTTGGTGAGGAGTAGGGATTGGGAGGAGTTCTGGCTCTGTCCGCGTCACTCAGTGGCCATGATAGCTGGCTGGGTGGATGTTGGGGAGGAGGGGTAGAGGGAGAGGGGAGCAAGTAGGTCCATGAAATGGAGTGGGGTAACACATTCCTCCCTCAGAACAAGGGGAAAGTAGGGGATGAATTGTAGTGCTCAGAGCCCCAATTAATTCTCTGGTCTCTCCTGGGGCAATGCAGTCATGTGTTGCCTCTTACTCAGGATGGATTGAGAACACGCAATCTAGCCCATCATAAAAATGTACAATACACCAGGAGAGAGAGTTGGATCTTCATGGCTCATGCAAAGATGTGAAGGATCCTCAGCCCAGGAGGAAGAGTTAGAGGTAATACTTTTTTCTCAACATCCCATTCTTTTAAAGCTTACTTTAACATCAATTTCAGTACTGTTTGTAAGTTAAAATGGAATATCACACAGTATCTTCCTTCTACTTAGATCAAGTCCACTGTCCCTTGGACACCTTGACAATGGTGATCATATGATCACCAGAGTGCAGACCACAGCTTAGGCCAATAAAACCCTTTTCCTTTTCATCATATTGCATTACCATGGATCTCCTTTGGCTATTCCATCCCCTTCCCACTCAACTTTCCAAACTTTCACCTTCCTTGTTACTGAAATGGCAATTTTTATACCTATTTAATGATCAAATTACATCAGCTTAAAGTGATCAAAATAAATGGGGGACGTTGTATTCATTTTTAGTACAAATGATTTGGTTCATGAAGTTTTGATCATAAGTGCCTACAATAAGTGAGAAGTCCTGTAATAGCCCAAGCAGAATTACCTATTCAAAAAGAAAATGGCAAGCAGTTTCTACAGAGTTTATGTAATTTCCCAGTAACTTAAACTTCTAAAGCTGCAAATACATATCTAAAATTATTTTTTAAATTATATGAGTTCAACTTTCATATTTTTGGTATTTTAGGCCAAATCATTTACTATTCAATATCAAATACTTAATATCAAAAAGGTTAAATTTATTCATGTCAAATGGTTTTTATTTGATGACACTTCAGTTTCTACATATGCCTGAGAAAGGGTCATTCCTAAACTGCAGGCTTGAACAACTACTTAACTGGACATTTTATGGATGTCAAAGCTTAATAGGGATGTAACAGACACGGCAGCAGCTCCACCCTGCACCACTTCGTTAGACTGAGGTGTGTTTTGTGATGAGATATTACCATTCAATGGGTCAGTGGGCTGTGTTTCTTGCTGTGCCTCGGTGAGATCTTTCTGGTTTGGATCAGAGTTAGTGAATTTCTCCGAGCTGGATGCGCTAGGAGGACAGTCGAAAGTTATAACTTGTAGGACGAAAGAACTGGGAGTGGAGCTTCTTGGTAAAGTTGTGTCATCGCTTCCCTGACTACTCTCATTTTGTGTCCTTGTTGTTTCCTCCTGTAATTGTGCATCTGCGGGTTTTCTGCTTTGGTCTTTTTGCTGTTCACCAACATTTCTCACAAGTTCTTCTACAGAAAGGGAACAAAATATGTAAATTAGATATGAAATATATGTTGCAGTTGCTTTGATTTCTTAGCAATGGCTCTGTCCTAGAGTTGGACTTGGAAACCTTGTGCACATGGGAATTCTTTGTCACTTTCAGTGTTAATACATGTGCACTGGTTTGTTTAAAGTGGGTAAAGTTTTGATCTCAGTTACACAGGTGCAACAGAAGTGGTGGCAGCTGGATTCGGTGTTTGATCTTTAATCAGTACTTCCATCTGCAGCTGGAGTGGCAAGCATTCCGGGAAAAGCAGTGCACACATGGGAAGGGAAAGGATGGAAACAGGATGAGATCACTGCTGATTGCCATTCCATTTAGCAATGCTGTTTATGGCAGCAATGCTAGAGGGAGCAGAGCTCAGCAGCTCCCAAGACAGGTAGACAGGGAGAGCCGTGCAGAAAGAAGGTAGTGAAGAGAGCTGTGGCAGCTCTGGAGGAGAAGGAATGAACCCTGGAGGGGGGAAGAAGACATCAGGGCAAAACTGATGGCAAAGAAAGAGAACCCAGGATGGAGAGAGCTTTAGGGGGTTACACATTTGTGCTATAACAACAACAAAAGCAACAGTGGGGAGGAGACAAATCTCAAAGGAATAGTACTTCAGAGGGACAGACAGAGAGGGAAGGGAGAGACTGATCCAGGAGGCCAAAGCTCAGTTGCAAGAAGAGAACTGGAGGTAGGGAAAGAAAGGTTGGGGGGATGGCCCGGAACTGAGAAAAGGGAAGTTCAGGAGGACAGAACTTGAGCGTGGGAGAGAGAGTTTGATAGGAGGAGCTGGAGGATAGAGAGAGCAGGGGATGGAGAAGACTTGTATGGGAGGGGATGGAGAGCACACTTTGGTGTGGGGATGGAAGGGTTGACAAGAAGAGGGCCAAATGGCCCATGAGGGCTGTTTCCCCTGTTATTAGAACACCTTCCGTTTCAATATCTCTTAGGTTCAGCTTTCAGATCCCTTGATACTTCCATGACAGATGTAAAATATCCCCAGTTTTATGAAACGATGAGCATTAGAATTTGAACTGTAACTCCACGAACTCTCTGGGCATTATTGTGTGATTTCCCAAACCCACAGTTTTCACCATTGCTAAAGGAGGAAAGCAGGCCCTGTTCTGCTAGCATGACATTCCTAGCTTGACTGAGAACAAACTTCAGTTTTGTGAGTGCCCAAACCTAAACCTAGACCAAAACTGAGCATGTGGTATTATGGAGAGGTAGAAGCATCTCTGCAGCACAGGTTGTAACCACATTACCATTATAAGCTGAATTTATCACCTCCATACCACTCTCCTGAACCCTCAGGGCATGTTCTTTTGGAGGGCAATTTGGCCTCGGAGGTGGGAGGCAAAAGAAACATTCCCTCCAAATCTGAGACAAGTTCATGAGATGTTTCTAGTATATGGAAGCTTAAACAATTAGGTGCTTTCCCTTCTTTTTCAGTTCTTATGATTTTTTTGGCCGGTTATAGCTTTAAAAAGGGGAGGAACTTCACAATTGGTTTATTGATCCAAACTGCTTACAAACATTAGAGAAACAGGAAATATCTCCTGGATTCTATAACTGAGGGGGACTTTTGATCTCTTCATAGCTATTGCTTCCTCTAGGGACCTCCTGCAGAACTGCGAGGCAGAACTGGCTGTGTTAAAAGACATTATGGAATCTGTAGGTGTAGTTTGGAAGCAATTTTCATGCGGTTCTACCAAGTCATATTAATTAAAGCAGATGTCATTCATGGCATAATCTACCTAAGGCTTTTGTCCCAAAGAAACTAATTTACATATCATATTTGTTGGTGAATATATGTTTCCATATGGCAGAGCCACAAGCATTTTCCTTGACTTTATCAGAAAGCCCAGGAAATTCCAAGGCAAAAAACAATGTTTAAGTTGTATCAATAAATTGAGGAAAAAAACTTTAAAAGAACATTGAACTATAAAACAAAACAGAAAATGGAAAGAATGGAAATTATAAATTAAGGTCATACAAAAAAAATTACAATAAAATAGATATTAGAAAGTATGTACCATTAACATCATTCAAATAATCTTAGCCTGTCCTTACTGTGAACAAACGGTAACTGGAGATAATCTTCTGCTTATAAGTAGGGCTGTCAAGCGATTAAAAGCATTAATTGTGATTAATCGTGTGATTAAAAAAAGAATCTTGATTAATCACACTGTTAAACAATATTTCTTTAAATATTTTTGGATATTTTCTACATTTTCAAATATATTGATTTCAATTACGGAATAGAATACGAAGTGCACAGTGCTCACTTTATATTTATTTTTTATTACAAATACTTGCACTGTAAAAAACAAAATAGTATTTTTCAATTCATCTAATACAAGTACTGTAGTGCAATCTCTTTATCATGAAAGTTGAACTTACAAATGTAGAATTATGTACAAAAAAACAGCATCATCTCCAGCAAATGTAAACAAACTTGTTTGTTCAACTGGCTGAACAAGAAGTAGGACGGAGTGGACTTGTAGGCTCTAAAGATTTACATTATTTTGTTTTTTAGTTCAGTTATGTAACACAAAAATCTCCATTTGTAAGTTGCTCTTTCACAATAAAGAGATCGCACTACAGTAATTGTATGACGTAAATTGAAAAATACTATTTCTTTTGTTTATCATTTTTATAGGGCAAATATTTTTAATAAAAATAATAAAATAAAATGAGCACTATACACTTTGTATTCTGTGCTGTAATTGAAATCAATATATTTTAAAATGTAGAAAAACATCCCAAAATATTTAATAAATTTTAACTGGTGTTCTACTGTTTAACAGTGCAATTAAAACTGTGATTAATCGTGATTAATTTTTTTAATTTCAATTAATTTTTTTGAATTAATCGCGTGAGTTAACTGTGATTAACTAACAGCCCTATTTATAACACAATATCGGAGCAGAGTTAAGGTTAAGTGTTCTTAAAAATGCATTTCAATACTTTCCATTTTTAAGATCACATTTATCTACGATTTCTAATTTTGAGAATGTTATATTCCAATATTATTTTACGATGTTTCCCATTTAAATTTCTACTACTCTAAAGAAGGAATACTATTTCAACTCAGGGTTAAGAAAGTGTTCTGAGTGGAAAAAAGATGAAATGCAGTTTTTGCAGACCTGAGATGGTATTTTAGGAAAACTTCAGAACAGAATTTTAGTTTGCTATGGTACAACTGATGGCTGTACTGCTCAAGTTCATAACAGAAGTTAATCTTTTGAAATAGTCTCACATCTCTAGATCTTTTGGAATATCCTCACCTCCAATATTCTCACATATCTTAGTCTGTACAGTAAAACTGAGCATCTTAGAACTGGTCTTGGAAAAAAGTCATTTCTGTTCTTCCAAAACTTGGGCTGACAAAGGAAAATTAGCATTTTTATCTGAACAGTAATGAAGGCCTATTCTAGATTATTATTGTACTGGGCCCGGGTTTCTAAAAGTGCCTCTGACTGGTAGAGATCAGTTATCTATTTATCTAAATGTTTACACCATGCTCATCACAGGTTGAGTGAGTGCCTATGGTTGGTGGCATCTGAATCAGGAAGTAGGACAGCTAGGGTGTGGCGGTTTACCTCTGTTACTAAGGGCTTGTCTACACAAAGAAGTTATCTAGTTTTATACCGATCTAAGATTGTCCACACACCACCTTAATTAAATTGGGGAAACAGCACTCACTGGTGTAACTTTGTGTGCAGACCAGGCCTAACAGATATTGGTAAATGGGAATATGGGAAAACTTACTATTTTCAATTCTAATAACGTTCCATACAGTGGCATTTTGGACACCATGAACCAGAAACTGTAGATGAATGTTGGACTTTTTATGGCAACCACTATATGCCTGCTCAGCGTGATAGCCAAAACAAGTCTGGTATTCTTAACTCAACAAGCACAAAATTATTTGAATATTATCACAAATTGTTTGGGTTCTGACCGTACTATTACTCTTGGTCACCCATTAGATAACTTGCTAACTTAATTTACACAGTAAATTTGATAGGAGCGGAACTGTAACTGGTTAATGGCAAAACTCCCATTGGCTTCAGTGACACCTAGAGCAGGCTGATATCACATCCATCCCTGCACAGCCTGAGTGTGCGACACATATTTTTTCAACCACGATTTATGCTACAACTATTGCTTAATCAGTCTTGAAATCTGAATAGTGATTACCATTCCACAGTGATAAGATCTCCATGTCACTCTTAGTTAAATCTGCCTGAAAAAAAGAAAAGTTAGTGGTCTGTTCTTGAAAAGTTTTGGCAGGGTAATCACAAGGATGGGTTAATGGTTGGGTTTCAGGTTCAGGATAGTCAGGTATATATTCCTCAATGATGATATCATCGCTCTCATTAGGACCCAGACTTCTTGTTTTTGGTATCATGTCTCTCATCTCTTGTATATCTGACTCTATGTCCCGACCCTCCTTACTCCATGTAGGTTCATTCCCTATGAAATCCTCTGCAAAACAGGAATAGAAAGAGAGAAATAAAACTAGGAATCCCTAGCTGATAGAGTACCTCAGCTGTTCATGGGTTATGTTGTATGCTAGATAGAAAATACAGACTGCTCCTTTCCAGAACAATTAAAAACATATCCCATTATTATACAAGAGCGATACATTATATTGGAGGGCTAGCAAGAAAATATGATCTGTGGTATCTGCTGCATGCTGCTGGTACCCAGCTCACTGACTCTGCCTTGTCCGGTCACACTGCTGTGACGGATGCACGACTTTCGAAATGAGAATGGGGCTGGGATTGGGGCTATTTGGTGACTCAACCCAGACAAGACTGAGGTAGCGTTGGTACTAGGATAAGAGAAGTAGGCTGACCTGATGTGTTGGCCAACTAGTGTTCTGATTTTGTAGCAGAGCCCCTGGCATTAGCCTCACCCCTGTGGCTGGGCTGGCAGCCACCACACCAGCCAACCTGCAGCACAGCGTTGTGGGGAGTAAGGTTCTGCCCCTTTAAGCACACCCACTACCATTGACAGCCAGCGCTGGAGCTGCTGCATCAGTGTAGCTCCAGCCTTCCTCCAGTAAAAGCCCCACACAGTCACCAGTCTTCTGGCTTAATGAGAGTCTGAGCCTTGAAATCATACCCAGCTCTCTTGTGTGCCAGTATAGGATGTGATCACCAGCCCAGTTTAATGAATGTACATCTGAACGAGAAACGGGTTCTGATCACTACAGCACATCTGAGAAAATTATATTTTTTCAGGGAGGATACTGCAACCTCTAAAATGTGTTGTTTTGAAAATAAGATATTAAAACATCCCAACCTGTTTTCAATTAAATTGCATAGTGGTTTATCAAGGGCCTTCACTTAAATGAAGTTGGCAGCAGCCTCACCTATCGCTGGTTACAGCAAAAGGAACCCTTAGACCAATCCTGTACTGAAGGTCATTAATCCCAGAGGTAAAAATAGGCTGTAACTTGGCTATTTCACTGAAATCTTGCAACTTCATTCTTGCACTGTTGTTCGCAGTGAGTAGAAGCAGTCACCTCACTTGATCATTGTGGAGGAATCAAAAGAATCAACAGGTATTACAGACCATCTGGCATCCTACTCTGCCTTTAAAGCAAAGCTATAGGAAAATACGAACTCCCTTCAGAAGCTAGATCCCTCCAGGAACTAATACCCACTCACACTTATGCATAAACACAACATCTGTCTCTAGATTTATTAGCATTTGATCCGTGTGGGAATGTGGTTAATGACTAAGGATTACCATATGATTCTGTGGTCTCCATGGTATCACTGTCCTGTGGCTGTAGGAGCTCTGAGTCTGCATTATAAACTAAAAAGTTGATTTCCATTGGCTCAGCTGTGTTACTATCAGGGTACTGTAGTACAGAACCAGTGAGAACATTTGGTAGTGGAGGTGAGACAGGACAGGATTTACTAGACAGTACACAATCTTCTCTACGTCTTGATGCTTTCTCCTGTATTTCTACATCTGCTCTTTTACTGTCTTGGTCTTTACTTCTGTTACTTTCTTTTCCTGATATGTCTGTAGGAAGGTGAATGAAAGAGAGAAGTAAACTTGCAACCTCTCATCTGTAAAATAATTGTCTTACATGTATAAGATTCATTTCTGGTTCAAGTTAGCGTACCATTAGAGTGTCTACTAACAAATGTTGGTGAGTGCATAAGGGGAAAACAAAAAATTTTAATTGCAAAAAGCAGTACATCAAGATTCAGCCTACTTTGCAGCCACTTGCAGATAATAGAAATTCTATAGTGCTAAACTCCAATAAAATCTTTGATGAATTGAACTGTTGTTTCTTTATTTATAGAGAGACTAAAATAACTAAATTTGTTTACATAATATCACCAGTAGCACTGAAGCAATTTAAAGCTAATAGTTTACCAAATTGGTGAGAGAAAACAAATCTATCTTCAGTATGAACAATATCTATTAATGTCCCTCCTGACCTCTGTCAATGGGAAGGCAACTGGGTTTACAGTTGGTCTCTATAAAACCTTGCATATTTATGTTTTATCTTTCTAGTATCACCATTGCTTGGGCTCACAATTTTTGCAGGCCTCTGAACAGTTGTATGTCAAAAATTTGTGAACTAGAATCACAAGAGGGCGTATTGTCAGTGTGACAAATGTCTTACTAGAACAGAGAAAAGCTATACATTTTTGCATTAGTGACATTTTTATGAACATATTTTTTCAGGAAATTACATCACAGTGAATCAATCACCTCCACTCAACTTCCTCATAACAAATAGCTTACGGCCAAGCAAAAAAAAATTTTTGTAGGAAACCTGCAACTCCTGTCTAGGGTCTTCATATTCCTCTTCTCCATACAGTCCTGTCTTTTGGATCACAAAATCTTGCCATTATCTGCACAAGCCCCACAGACACCGGTGGTTAGAAGGTCTGTGAAACTTGAACATTGAACAGACCTGACACTGGTCCACATTCAATTGTGTCCTGTGTTAATGAATGAGTGCTGATTAACTACAACCTAATGTCTGCTAATGGTCAATGAATACTTTCTGCTAACTTTTTTACTGGGTATGGATAAGAGCAAATTAGGTAGCTAGCTAGATAACTACTGTCCATGCTATATTTTAATAATCTGGCCCATATTAAAGAACATCGTACAAAACAAATGGAATTTTCTAGGACAGTCCCTAGTAAAATTTCCAAGAAAAACTCCAATGACAATTCTGCAAATGGGTGCAAACACTTGAAACCCAAACCTTGTCTATGGGTTGGTGAAACGATTTAACATAGGTACAATAGCTGTGTTTGAACACGGTCTTCTTCAAAATTCAGGGTCTGCACGCTCATGCAAATGGTTCTGATAAGGAAAAAGAATCCCTGGAAACAACTATGTCAATTCCATGTAGTTAGCGTGTCCACAAGTAATTTATCTGCTATATAAAAAAGGCCCATTTTCAAATTGTTTTAAAAATTGATTTTTTTTTGAAATTGTGATTTATTACTGTAACGTACTGGGAACTTAATAAATATATAGCCAAAATACTTTAAAAATATTATTTAATTTTTTTAACAAATTGCAATATCCTCCATTGCCACAGAGATTCTAATCCTATTATCCCAGAATCAAAGCAATTCTGATGGAAACTGGCATAGTGTTGACTTGCACTGCTGTCAAACATGAAGAAAGGTGAGAAAAATACCTACAATGATTCTTTCCCACAGAAATCACTGAAATGACATTGCAAGCAATAACATAAGCCTCTTTGTAGGCTGACCAATAAGTAATTCTATATGCTATATATTCATACAAACTTAAAATGAAAATCAAGGGATAAATCATAAGACACAAAGTAAATTCCAGAGGAATTTAACCTAACAAACTTATTTTCCTGAAAGTATATCATAGTGTAAGTTATTCTGACTGACTTTCAGCCACTTTCAGTACTAGCAGTAAATGTCAGTATCTCATAGCTATTTATAGCTTCCCACTTCTAGGTTATGAAACAAGTTAATCACAACATATGACATCATAAATTCCACTGCAACCTGCGTAACCATGGTGCTTTCGATGTCACAGCATAGCATTATATATTTTGGGATACCTTCAGTAAACCAGGAAGTTCCAAGGATTTCACAGACACAAAATATTTGTTAAGGGTTAGTTAACCCTTATTTGAATATTGAATGCCCTCCTAGTTTGGTTATCATTATTATGTATTACTCTAGCGCCCAGTCAGAGACTCCTGTTGGTACTAGATGCTGTACAGACACAGAACAAAAAGGAGTTTAGAGTCAGAGCATAGACAAAAGACAATAGATGGATACAAATACACCCAGTGGTGAGCTGGAGCCGGTTCGCACCGGTTCGCTAGAACTGGTTGTTAAATTTAGAAGCCCTTTTAGGACCGGTTGTTCCGCGAGGGACAACCGGTTCTAAAAGGGCTTCTAAATTTAACCAGCCAAAAGTGGCGCCTTAGGCGCCGACTCCACGGGTGCTCCAGCCCTGGAGCACCCAAGAGGAAAATCACCCACCAGCAGCTCCCCGCCCCGCCCCCGGCCCCAGATCACCTCACCTCTGCTCCGCCTCTACCTCCTCCCCTGAACGTGCCGCCTCGCTCTGCTTCTCTGCCCCCTCCAGGCTTCCCACGAATCAGCTGTTCGCATGGGAAGCCAGAGCAGGCTGAGAAGCAGGCTGCGGCTTCCCGCTCAGGCCCAGGGAGGCGGAGGTGAGCTCGGGGGGCGAGGAGGGCTGCCCACGCCGCAGCTGGTCACCCGGGGGGTGCGCAGGGGAACCGCTCCCCGCCCCAGCTCACCTCTGCCACCCTCGGCCTGAATGGGAAGCCGCGGCCCGCTTCTCAGTTCTCCCCAGCTTCCCGCCGAACAGCTGATTCATGGGAAGCTGGGGAGGATGGGGCGCGGAGAAGCAGAACGGGGCGGTGCATTCAGGGGAGGAGGCAGAGGTGGAGCGGAGGTAAGCTGGGGCCGGGAGCGGGGCGGGGAGCTGCCGGTGGGTGCTCTGCACCCACCAAATTTTTCCCGTGGGTGCTCCAGCCCCGGAGCACCCACAGAGTCGGTGCCTAAGGCACCACTTTTGATGTGATCAGTGGGGGGAGCAGCTGCTCCCCCTGCTCCCCCCCCAGCTATGCTCCCCCGCCCCTAGGAGCCAGACGGACCTGCCAGATGCTTCCTGGGAGCTGCCCCAGGTAAGCACCGCCGGGACTCCCTTCCTCACCCCCCAGCAGGTGCTTCTGGCTCTTAGGGGTGGGGTGGGCACCCACTACGGTGGCCCACAAGACCCTCCTGTCTGGTTCTGGGGGCAGTCAGGGGACAGGGGAGGAGGGTGGATGGGGCAGGGGTCCTGGGGGGGCGCGTCAAGGAATGCGGGGGCGTTGGATGGGGCAGGAGTCCCGGGGTGCGGAGGTGGGCAACGACCCCCTCGTGGGGTGAGGAGGGAACCTGTTGTTAAGATTTTGGCAGCTCATCACTGAATACACCCCTGGGTGAGTGCAAGGAAAAAATGAGACATATTGGTCTGTATGACAGGCAGTGGTCTCAGCACACCAGCAACCTAACTGTTGTCAAGTTTTTTGTGGGCATCATGTCAGAGGAGAGTTTTGAGGAGGGTTTTGGAGGAGAATAATGACTCTGTTTTGTGGAAGTTTACGGGGAACTTCTCCCATGCATGAGGAGCAGCTTGATTAACAGAGGCTTTCAGCACAGAAAGCTGGGTTTAATTCTGCTTTTATTTTTGCTTTACTGTTGAGTTTTAAAGTGGCAGCTGACTAAAAAGCCCAGACAACTCATAATAATTTAGAAAGTAGGAGAAATATTTAATAAGGAGCATATCTGGGAAATAGTTGTCCGTGGCCAAATAATTATGCATGTGGAATGGTATATTTTTCCAGTTTAATAACAGCGATCTATAAAATATGGTATGCAACACTGAGAACAACAATGGACATGTCTATAACCTGTCAGCAAAGATCACACAGGGAAGGTTTCCTCTAGGATGGCAAAGAGATGGCAAAGAAAAAAACACTCCTCATAATCAAGCTAACAGGATGGTCAAATGAAAATCATTAATAACAGATGAATAATTTTGGGGAGATTATTATTAGGGCTGCTCAAAAATTTTCCATGAAAACTATTTTTTGTTAGAAAATTGGGTTTTTTAACCAACTAAATTTCTTTTCATGAAAAAGGTCTGCTTTGTGAAGAAAATTTTGATTCTTTTGTTAAATAAAATGAATGTCCAAAAACTTAACTTTCAGTTTTCACCTGAAAAACAAAATATTTCAACTGAAAATTTTCTAATTTGGATATGTGGCTATAGTGTCTCATGGGAGTTGAGTCTGATTGCCTCATGTTCGTACTTGATTTTTATGTGCTGGGCTTCTGTACCTCACTTTGTACCTCAAAGTAGCACCTGGGAACCCCAATATTCACCATGGCGATGTTTTGTACAAAGTATGCCTTGTGAGATATCATAGTCTTGAACAATAATATCCTGTTGGACTGTATGTACTATCATTGTATGGGAAGGTATGAAGTATTACTATGTGTTATTGAAATATATTGCCAGGTTGGGAACGCCCACAACCAGTCTGTCAATTACAACAAAGGAATAGCAATCAATAACCAGACAGCGTTACTGGCTCATCAACACACAATCCACTATCCTAAAGTCTTCCAGGAGAAAGAACGTAGGCTTAATGGAGACTGCCTGACCAATGGGGGCTTACTAACCCCCACATAGAATCATGGGACTGAAAGGGACCTCAAGAGGTCATCTAGTTCAGTCTCCTGCAACACATCAAAGATCTTTCCCACAAGATGGAAGAAAATATGAGAGAGAGACAGTGGCATCATCACTTGGCATCTCTCCAGCCCACCCCCCGACTCAACACCTGGAGGAACATCTGGAGGACAAAGACATTGAGCTGGAAGGTAGTTCTTATCTGTGTATTGAGGATTTGTAACCTGCTTGTACCATTTGTCAGGCTAAGACACTGCTTGATTCAAATTGTGTTTAGTTTGTAGAACTTAGGCTGTACATTTATTTTTACTTCTTAAGTAACCGACTTTGATCTCTACACTTGCTACTTATAACAACTTAAAATCCATCTTTCTGTAGTTAATAAACCTGTTTTACCTAAAACAGTGTGTTTTGGCTGAAGTGCTTGGGAAATCTCAGCTCAGTTTACAAAGGCTAGTGTGTGTCCACTCCACATTGAGGGAGTGGAGAACTGGATAATGAACTTACACTGGCCAGGCTTCTGACCAGTGCAAGACAGTACACTTCTGAAGTGAAAGACTGGGGAGCTGGGGGGAATTGGCTGGAGCCTTTCTATTGTTGGTTCATGAGTGGCTCGGAGAGCATTCATGTAACTCATTTGGGTGTGTCCCTGCCCGTGAATGTCTGTGTAACTGCAGTATCTGCCAGAGGTATATAACTTGACATCAGCATCACAGTGTGAGGACCAGCGCAGGTTGGTGGGACAGAGGCCTCAGGAATCTCACAGTGCAGGTTGCACCCCGGGGACCCCGTCAGAGCTGCTCAACCAGACCTTATCTCCCACAATACAGCATGGCCATGGAACTCCCATGACGCACCACTTTCCCTCACCAAGAGACCACAAAGACCATGATGTATTGTGCACCCTATGGAAAATAATGGGAGTACGGAGCATCCAAGTTACAACTCCCATGAGGCAGCATGCCATTATTTCAAAATCAAAATATTTCTGTTTTCATTTTTTTGCTGAAAAGCCAACTGTCTGTGAGGGGGAAAAAGCATTTTCTAACCAGTTCTAATTACTATACATCATCTTTTGTGAACAATTATCAGGTCTTGATGCTTCCATTTCAACAACATTGTCCTTCTTTAAAATAATATGTCTTCTAGTTACTGTTTTCCATATAATCATGTTTTATATAATGTATTTTCTTAATTAAAGCACAGGAATGGTGTAGGAAATAAAGCACTACTTCACTGGATGTACACACTGCGGAGTATTAATTGAAACCTCCAAGAGTCCCGTAACACAAGTGGCAGAGGAGTGTTTCTTAAAAGAAATTAAGAGTAGACTGATAGAGTTCAGTGGAGTTACACCATCAGGGAATCTGGCCCAGCATGTGAATTTAGTGTCCATAAAAGATGCCAGACTGAATTCCTTGGAGAATGAAGTCTTCCATCCTCCGCTGTAAAGGAACAATACTAAGACCAGCAGTTACGTGAAGTTCCCTGTCCTGCCCCGCTCATGTGTCTTACTCTGATCAGTTCAGTCAGAAGGTGTGAAACAGCAACATGCTGCAGGAGAGAGGACACTGAACTGGCAGTCTCCAGAAGATCTATTTCAAACTCTTCCACTGACTCACTATGTGACCGAAAGCAAGTCGCTTAACCTCACTGTGCCTCAGTTTGCTATCTGCAAAATGCAGATAATTGTTTGCAGTGATGGCCTCAGGATACTAGAGACAGAAGATGGGTGAGGTAATACCTTTCATTGGATCAACTTTTATTAGTGAAAGAGGCAAGCTCGGTGTAGCTCAAAAACTTGTCTTTCACTAACAGAAATTGGTCCAATAAAAGATATCACCTCCCCTATCTTTCCCCTCAAATGCAGATAATGATATTTACCCATCGTTGTGCTTTTTGATCTATGGATGAAAAGTGCTATGCAGGTGATAGTGATGATTATTCTTGTGGAACTGTAAATTCAGTTGAAAATAACTGATTCCGCCAATCACTGACAGTTTTTACTAATAAGCCTTATATTCAAAAACCTTAAAAAGAAATATGTCAATTTATAATTTAATTTTTATGTGAAAATCTCTGTGTTTCAACTTCTTTGTCCTAAGGAAAGCTACACAATATGAGTGAACTTATATGGTATTTTTAACCTTTTGTCATGACATTTGTGTTACAGCCTGCTTTCTCAATAGATCAATAATTCCCAGTCCCTAAAATCAATTTAGAGATTATTTATTCTAATGGAACAACCTATAAAACTTGTCTGAGTGTCTTTACAGTCAAATTGTTATCAATTATCATCGCTGCAATTATCAGCTGCCATCACTGCTATCTGTTGAAATATGCACAAGATTGAATAGTCTCTATTATAAAAGTGATGAAGTGAACAAAGACAGATTATATAGTTATTAGGGGTTTGGAATATTAATTAAACATCAAGGCTTTCTAATTAGAAACCCAGATGTTTGATATTATGATAATCCACTGTTAACTGCATCTCCTTAAAGGACTCAAACATTCCACTAATCCTCCAGTGGGGAAAGGCTGAAGACCCTTAGGCTATAGAGCACTGAGCTCCTATGCCATCAATTATACAAGACATGGCCTTTTTTTAGCAAAATAGAGTCATTCATTTAGTGGGCCTTCTGTCAAGGAAGCTCTTGAACAGCTGTCTAAGTAGGTTGTGTGTAAACACTTTCCTTACCAACAGGGGTTCTTTGCCAGATAAAGCACTTTGCTCCTGCACAAGATGTTTACTCTGAATCAATATTCCAGAGAGTTAGTAACTATCTCTTCACAATGGGGCAGTGCAAGCAGCCCTGACTACTGATAGATCTTCATGCAAGCTGCCCATGACAACACCACCACCAGCTGGGCCTAGATCCCCTGCTCTGTTCTGCCTAGCCCAGGTATGCAACAGACACTATCAGCCCCAAAACCTGGGCAGAGTTGCATCCCAGCCAGTGCTATAGCTTTCAAGATAATGTATCAACCTGGTAGGGGGCAAGAGGCAGTGAGTTCAACTCCTACTCAGGAATTTTTAATTTCCTTCCTTTTTTAAAGTTTAATTTAATTTGTACCTGGTTGTTGTCGTTATTTTCGAGAGAGGCCATTCCTTCCAAGCCCATGGAACTGAGTTGGCAGTGTGGAAAGCAGTGTCCTGTGTGTGCAAAGTCTACAGACAGGAGTGCAGATGGCCCTCTTTAGCAGCAGAAGTGCTACTGTCACAGTCAGCTTGGGAAGCACGTATGGCGATCCCTGCTAATGGCAGGAATGGCAGCTAGCACAGAACTTCCATGATAATAGAGACAGCCTTCCTAATAATACATCCAGCTCTTTATGGTTTCTAATAAATTATCCAGCTGAGAAGGACAGTGGTAATGGAACACCCCTGTTGCCTGCTAGTGATTTACTGCCAGTATTTCCTTCCTCACTACATGCTAAAGTTAATATATAGATAAGACTCAACTTCAGTAGTAAACCCAGAGCAACCTCAGAACTTTACAAGAAGCAATAGAGAAAGAGACAGCAGCAGCAGAGCTAAAAGTGCCATAGATCACGTCACAAACAGCAGAAGTTTGAAGAATGCAGGTAGACCTCTAACCAGGTTGAGGTGAATTCAGGTTGAGGTAAAATAAGACACTTCTGAAGAGTCACCTAAAGCTCAAGTCAAACTTGTGTGGGGTCCGAAAGGAATTTAGTTAACTTTTTTTTCCCCTTTTTTCCCCATACAACTGTCCTTCTGGGTTTCAGGCAAGTACAATGGGCCCAGCCCGACTCGCACTGAAGTCAACAGACAAACTTACATTCACTCCAGTGGGGCTGCACTGGAGCCTAAATGAGTAGCATCAAAACACTATTTTATGATACTATCAATTCTTCTGACATTTGCAGCCCAACCAGAAGCAGAAAGTACTGGAAGAATGAAGGACATGTGGCAGATGTTGGTTACATCTCTTAATGCCCTACTGGAAGGTGCTTAGATACTACAGTGATGAAAGCAATAAAATAACCTGTGTAAAGCAGAAGTCTCACAAGAAAGCTAGTTCTTGCAAGATTTTTGAGTCTAGTTTTGGAAGCTCAAGAGCACCATGTAAATTGGCTTGGCTCTTCTCTTTGGTGCCTGTGATGGGGTGTGCACCCCACACCAGCCGTGGTAGGGTAAATGAGGGTTTGAGAGGCCAGTTAGGTCAACCTGGCATCACCGGAGAGAAGGAGGGCCAGGGTTAACTGATAATGAAGCCCACCTGGGAAAGGGTTGGGAAGGCACTACAAAACCAGGAGTCTGAAAGCAGAATGGGGCCACAGGGAAGGTTACAGGGAAGCCTCCAGGAACAAGGAGGAAGTCCAGGGGAAGAATAAGTCCTGGGATATTGTCTTGGAATAGCCCAAGGAGGGGCCGAACACTGTCCAGAGAAGGCATCTGGACAGTGGTCCTGTTGGACTTCATAATCCCAGAGGGGCTGGACTAAACAGTGACCGGGCCAGAGGGCCAAGTTACCAGAAGAAAGATCATCACAGAGCGAGCAATGAGCAGCAAGGCGGATGCATCTATGATGCTACATTCCCAAACCTAAATGCAAAGAGAAGCACTAGCGGTAAGTGGTAACCCCGTTGCAGTAACTTTAACTTGTGTACCAGAATCTAAGCTTCCATTTAAAAAACATTAAGTCCCCAACCCTTACGGCTGTGAAGATAACCCTGAGCAGTGCAAAGGGTTTGGACTATAAAGCAAAATCTGGTCAACGGTCTTTAAACACCTTTTCTCTCTTCTGAAGAGAAAGAAAATAGGGCCTTTAAACTGGCTGCAAACAAAATTGCTCCAAAAGAAACAGAGATTTATGCTGAAGATATTAGCACTGCCTCTGTGAGAAGCCAAACTTCTCCAATAAAGCCATTACATGCTCATTTACCATTCCCTGCTGCTAGCTTGCACTTCCTTTTTATATGGCTCCAGGCTGGCATCCTGGGAGACTAACAGGTTCCAGCTGTTTTGCAGTTTGCTGGATAACCCTTGCCTCTCTCTGTATAGAACTCTAAGGTTATCTAACCCAGATTCTCTTGCCCATTCCAAGATGCAGATGGATACTATAGGTTGTATACCAATCCTCATAATGGAATCAAATATATGATATTCAACCATCTAACATGTATCCATTTTATGCCTACCAATACACAACATGAGACTCAGTGGACCCATATGTTTCCTACAAATGCTACAGTGAATCCCCAGTACACATTTCAATAGACTAAGCACTCTATTGAGATGACATCTGCAGGGTGTTTATTAATAGTAGTAGTAAATATCATGAGCCATTTCAGTTTACTTAAATTCCCTGTAAGCTTGGCTTAAGGATCATGCTTGCTAAACTGTCAATTTGTGTTCAGAAGGATTAAAGTGCATGATAGCACAGATCGTGTTCAGCTGAGAGGTTTCGATTTCAGCCCATCCAAAGAAGTAGTGAAATGTAAGCATGTAATTGTTCAAACAGAGGTAGAAGCCACAAAAAGAGTATTCAGAGGCTTGGTTACAAATACTAAAGGCTTTTATGACTTCAGTATTGTGGCAGAATTACTGTTCCAATAAGTCATTCTTCCTATATAGGGCACCTTTAATATTTACCTGCTGATAGTGAACTACACCCCTGTACAGAGGGCCAGCATAAAACATATAGACCACTAAATTCCCACTTAAACTACTTAAATGGTTCAGGCCTTAAAAAGGCCTAAAGCTGTCACTCAGCACAGAGGAATTCCAGCCAGAAACAGTAATAGGTGTACTCCAAAATATGTCAAATCTAAGTCCATATACAATGTTTACTGAGTACAACTCATTCATTCACAGTTTGTAATATTGTTTCTTAATTTTATTTTTAAAAAGGTAAGCAGAGACAATGACTACAACACTCAAACATAATAGCTGATTTAATAGCTCTATAATGCAATCTAAATCCAAATATGCTTAGCAAAACAAGTAAGCAAAAAACCAAACTTCCAACACTCAGACAGGATGAAAGATTGCACAAAACAGGGCACAATACCTTATCAACTGCTATATATTAAAAATGCTATATATTAAACATCAGATTATCAAACAGACAACAACCATAACCACCTCAGCATGAAACTGAATAGTGAAACGATGACCCCAAACACAGCATAATGAGGATTCTGCATACAGTTCAACTGAAAGAAGCCAAATCTATTAATTAATTTGTTTAGCTTTTACATATGACTTCTGCATATCTAGCTATTTTTAATGAACTGTTACTCCAGTGGTTTATAATGAATAAGCCTTTTTTCTATGATCAGAATGAACCTTGCAGTGGAGTGGCTCTAAGGAGCCATTGCTTATTGTAGTGACAAGCTGTACTTGGAAGGTGCTATAAGCCAAGTACATTATGTCTAATTCAAATTGCACCTTGAGCTCATCTGTCACAACAGCACTTATTCCAGAGAAGACAACTAACCAAAACTGAAGAACCATTGGCTAACCTGACAACTGAGTGAGTTATTTTTTTACTCTTTCAGTAGGCAGTTAAGGGGTCTTTTCTCAGCCTTGTTGGGGTCTGGTGCATAATGTGACTGCCCAGATGTTTAGATCCATAGATCCACTTAAGTGACTGTTAGAGTGGTATCCCAAGTAGACTGAAATACTACATTTTGCTTCCCACAGCAAACAAAGCCATTTTAAATCCTGCATCTTAACTTCTAAGTTTTTTAAGATTTATAGCCTGCTCCTCCATTACTTTGAGCACAAAGCTTCCATTAACATTTTGGCCCTGTTGACTATAATCGCATTGTTGTAACAATTTGCAATAAAAAAATTGGACAATGGTGTACCAAGGTATGCAGCACATTTCCTACACTGCAGCTTATAAAAATCTTCCCAATTCATATTTAATCTTGCCATGGCAGGCATAGAATACTTTTAACCTATGATTTTGGCTAATACAGTATGTATTCAAAGTGGACAGCAGTCTGAAGGTTATAACTGAATGTAGGGTATCGCATAATCTCCGCCTCCCTTTCCCCCTTTTCTAAATGGCACTTTCTGAAGAAGTGGCTGTTGAGAAGCGCAGTGCTTTAATATGGAGAGTCTGGCATTTCTTCTTCTCCCCTGCTCACACAAATCTATTTGTGTTTCACAGGACAAAACATAAGCATAAACAGGACTAGTATTGCACATAAAGAATTGCAAACATATGTAATAAGCTGAAAAGTGAAGCCACCATTGCAAACATTATAAATAAGGAATATGAATGTACGACAGCTACATGCATTTTTTAGATCAAGAGGGGGTTTGAAGGATAAAATGAACATGTGCTGTAGGTAAACGAGAGATTTGGGAATAACTTAGAGGACATTCCCAATGGGTTTATCATACCTTGCACAGCTAACTCTTTCCATCTTCCTTTATTTTCTTGAATGATCTGCACCAAGTTGTCCTTAAAGCTGGATAGGTCTACAGTTGCTAAAGAATTGTCTGTGCAAGTCCCTCCATCACTTGTAGTACTTTTAACACTGGGTCTTCTTTGTGCATCAGCATTGCTTAGTGCTCCCAAGCTATGCTGGCTAGAGAAATAAGAAAACTCTACGTTATGAAAAGAGTTGAGGGTCTCCATTACACAAGAACAGTTCATTCACGTTGATTATTCTTTAGGATCTATATATAAAACACTAACTAGAAAACTGGTCTCAGTCAAGGAAAGTATAAGACATATTTCCTTATGAAATGAAATTGGTTCCTGTGAACAATTCTTAATGCCACATTTCTAGGAAATTACTATGAAAATGGGGCAGTGCTCCAACCTCCTGGCTAATTACTTGGAAGAATTTTAACAGACCAAGTTTGGTAGCACCTTTCTCTGCAATCCTTTGGAATGCGCTGGGCTGTTGTGGAGAGACATCTGCTGCTGATCCATGCCGGAAAAGCAATACATGACAGAGCAAATTCTGCTTTTAGATGCATGTGATTGCCTCCAATTGGGAGCAAACCGCAGGAGCTCTGTGCATGTTATCTAAAGGCAGGATTTGGTTTAATTACCTTCAACCCCACTGCTTCAAAACACACTTAGTAAAGCAGGACTAAGTGTTAAGACATGTGTTGAAATATTAATAACAAAATTTGGCATCATCCACCAAGCAACAGGTAGTGCATCAGGTCAGAGAATGTGTGTGTGTACAAGTGAGAAATGGATATATCCAAAATGAATTCTCTTAACACCAAAAGGTGGGGCCTATTTTGTGGCCAGGCCCCAAGTCATGTCATACCAGTTTTTGTTTTCCACACAATACTGTTTGCCTGATATGATCTCCAAGATTTAGCACAAAAGAGTTAATGTTTGTATGCACATAAATGGGCTCCAATTTTCCCAGCAAAGTTACAAGTAACATTTCATTGAAGGTATAAGTACAGTGTAAGGAATTGCAAATTAGAACTTCCCTGTGCCCCAGAGGTGTTAAAAGGAAACGGCATGGTGTATTTCTAATGTTTTATTCAGTCAACAACTTAAAATTTACTCCATATGTAATGCTGACAGACCCCAGTGTCGGCGGGCAGAATTGAACCTGGGACCTCTGGAGCTTAGTGCATGAGCCTCTACCGCATGAGCTAAAACCCAAGTGCCTGCTAGCTAAGGCTGTAGAGCAGTCTCATTTTATCTCTCTCTTTAAGCGGTCTCAGTGCCACTAGGTGGGACAGAATAACACAGCCAGTAGGTGTGTGGGTTACACATACATTAGTGGTTTCCAGCTACTGGTATATGTGCATCAATGCTGGTACAGACTTCTGTGTATAATATTCTAGGCTCCCCATTCCTTCTATAGCGCCTACTTCTGCATCCCTTAATTAAACAAATCTCCCTTTGCAGCCAGTGGGAGTTTTGTACAGACAAGGCCTGCAGGATCAGGTACCTAATGATGAACCTCTGTGCAAGACCCCAGTAGAATGCTTCTGCTCACCTCTCAGTCAGTTATGCACACTAATGTGAAACTGGGGGTTGAAGCTGCCTGAACTCCAATCGGAATAAAAGTGAGCAGTTAAATAGTATGTGGCACCGCTGATGTTTTAGTCCAGCACAGTTGCCCAAAGTGGTTGGGAACACAGCCCGCAACAGAAATGCACGAAGAATAAGTTAATTCTAGCAAAGCAAAGTTACAGCCACATCATTCTGACACTACCAAATCTAACCAATATACTAAGGAATTATTGCACTGCAGTGTTTTTATAGTAGTATACTACAGTGAAGGGTTAAATCCACAGATTAAAAAGAAAATGTGATAATAGACACTTCCTGGGTTTTGCTTTAAGAAGAAATGGCTAGTATCTTTTATGATGGAAGAGAATCAGCAAACATTTTATTTTTGTATGTCCTGAAGAAAATTCAACTTCATGTCCTTACAGATGTACTTTGTTCTTTATTGTGTTTTTTGCCCTTCCAAGCAGACAGTGTCCTTGGCCAGTACAGGAACATAGTAGACAGCTGCAATTACAAGATATTGCCACTAGGTGGTAACACAGTATAACTATTTACATCAGACTTCTGCAACTATGAACAGATTAGAAAATATGCTGCTGTTGCTAATGATGTTAGTTAAAAGAATCACAAAGTAAAAGGAGAAAATGTTCAAACCTGGGTGTCCCAAAGGCAGAACTTTCAGACTTTGAAGCTTCCTCTATAAGAGGAATAATAATTTTCTCCATTGAGTCCGTTAGAAGAGAAAACGTGGGCTCTACTATGAAATCGATGAAACCTGAAAAGCAGAAAGAGATGAATTCAGGTTGTACATTTTTCTGGGTCTCAAAGTCAATGACTAGTCTCTGTCTTTATTCACAAACTGGCTCCAACTTCAGAAACCACAGATTAGCAAAACTCTAAAGAGAAATGTCACCCAATGATATCCATAATGTCTGATCAAGTCGGAAAAAATTGGACTTCTAGGTTTTAATATCAGGATAATATTCTGAAGACAAATGCAATCCAGATTCAATATACTTGGGATATTTTTTCTCTCTCAGTGTAATTTCCATAGTTATTAGTCTGCTGAGGAAAACAAAAAAAACCACCTGGAGAGGTACAGGAGTAACCAAGTGCTAATATTTGCAGCTTTTCACTCCTGCCTCCAGTGAACCAAGTGCATTTCACAATAAGTTTTTCATTGGAAACCGGGATTAATTACTGAATAAAAGGGAAGCCATGACAGAGCCAATGGGCAAGAAGTCAGTCTACCAATGTTTCCATTCAGAGCCTCACACTAATGAGTCAATATTCCAAATTGCTGTTTATTATTCTGTGGAAGTAAAGTGTTATTTCAAAGTGTGTAGGAGTGTTCTGTCAAATCAGTGACGAGAACAAGTAATATCCCTGGGAGACAGCATCCATCCCACAGCTCTGAGATGTCAGCGCTGAACAATGTATTTTACATTTGAAAGTGCTCATCAAGATAGAGAATGACATAGCTAGAGAGAATGAGGCATTATCCTCTGCTGAGCACTTAACAGAAAAAATGTAGGTAGAACATGAGATAGCTACGGATTTCAGGCTCTCTTCACACTCTAACTAATGTGCCATAGCACAAAGGTGAGCAACAGGCATAAGCTCAAGTACGTTGCCACTTGAGTCTGGCTAGCAATGGAATGGGAGATGTATTAAATTACAAGATAATACTGGAGCATACTGTTCAGTTCAAGGATATGACATCTTAACATACAGGATCTCCCGGTCCCAGGATTATTTCGGGGACATGTTGACATCTGTGAAAGGCATTTTTCTAGGTAAGCTTTCCTCAGCAAACTTTTAGAGTTCATATGGTTATTGGCCCCATAAAACTTAAAGTAATTATTTTTATCCCTATTGTACAGATGATGGGGGAAGCCAAGGGCCTGCATTTCATCTTTGAAAAATCAGGCCCTAATTCACTATCCCAAGGCTACACATTAAGGCTCTTTACTTCGAATGTAAGCTCTTCAGAGAAGATACTATCCTTTCTTTAGGTGTTTATACAATGAGACCATGATCTTTGACTGGGGTCCTTCAGTGGTACTGAAATACAAATGATTATTATCTAATCACAATAGGTCCTAACCAGCCAAACACCTACAGTAACTCCTCACTTAATGTCGTAATTATGTTCTTGAAAATGCAACTTTAAGCAAAATGATATTAAGTGACTCCAATTTCCCCATAAGAATTAATGTAAATAGGGGAGGTTAGGTTCCAGGGAATTTTTTTTCGCCAGACAGAAGACTTTATATACATAGACAGTATAAGTTTTAAATAATTTTAAGCAAACAATTTAATACTGCACTCACCAATGATGATTGTGAAGCTTGGTTGAGGCAGGGGCGTAGCAGGGTTGGGGCGTGGGGGCTTGCCCCACTCCACCCACCGGGCATTCCAGCCGGGGAATGGTGTCGGGGAGCCGGGGCTTGCCCGCTCCCTGGCTGGAATGCTGGGCGGGCGGAGCAGGCAAGTGCCAGGCCCTTGACCCTGCTCCCTGACAGGAGCACCAGGCCGGTGTTGAATGGGGGAATGTAAATAATATTATACCCATTTTTCAGCTGGATTAAGTGAGATAGGAAATCACTTGCCTAAGGTCACACAGTGAGTCACCAGCAGTGCTGGAGATAGATGCCAGGAGCTTGTTTGAAGGGCCTTTAGAAAACAGTGAGTTACTTGTATCCAGCCAGCTTGACTCTATGGGTATATCTATGCTGCAATAGGGATGGTCTCAGAGCCTGGCCTGAGCCTGTATGTCTATACTGCAATTTTATAGCCCTGCAAGCCCAAGTCAGCTGACCCATGCCAGCCACAGAGTATGTCTGCACTGCAGTAAGACCTATGTGACTTTGAGTAGGTGACAACTTCTCCATGCTTTGCTTTACCAAATTCTAAAATGCCGATAGTAACAGCTGGACCCCAAGAGTTCAGATTTCCAGTACCCTGATCTAACCACTAAACATACTGTCCCATATGCTTCATATGCCATGCTGAAAGAGCTTAATGTCCCTTTGGACAACAGCATGTCACGGGTGTAATATGCTCTGATTTCTGTGAGTAAATGTGGAGAAAGAAACACGTTGTTTATAGTAGTATCTACAGCTTTTTTAAAAACATCGTGCGCAGTGTGTGAATGGGGGATGACAACACTGCATGCGTCCACATTTATGAGAAAGAGAAAACAGCACTGATCATTACCTATTTGGGACTGAGCCACCATGGTAGATTTGCGGTCACAAAGTGGGGAAAATGGTAGCCCTAGAGCAGCCTCCTTGTCTCCCTGGAAAAAGCAATGTTTCATATTATAAGAATACATATACAAAGGAGAGAGCCTGAACACTGCTCTCTGACCAACTACTTCTAAAATTCACTTCTTTTCCTAAACTAAAACAAGCTGTGGGTAAAATAAATCTAATATTGTTTTTTAAATGAAAAAGAGAGAAGAAAAGGAAAAGTCAACCTTATAACTTAATTTTAACCATTTGTATTGAAAAGAATATGTTGAAAGCAAAGATCTTGTCAAGACCAAAGCATCTGCCACTGTGATTTAGTATTTGTCAGGGAAGGAAAATAAAAAGCATGTTTTATAAGGAGACCTTCTGCAGCCTCACAGCTTGGACTTGGAGCACCCAGAGATCATTCAACTTAACTTCTCTTAAAGAGACGGGGAGTGGGAAAGAAGGAGAAGCCGACCATTCTGATATTTTCCCAACTGCATTTTAGAATGCTGGGGCCTCATTGATACCCTGGACATTCATTGATAAATTTGTAATTGTAGAATTAAGTCGATTTGCAGGTGCATTTAAAATATAGACCTTTGATATTCTTATCATTTCGCACCGAATGATAATAAGGAACGGATGTCAGAAAAGCACACAAAAAAAATTTTCAGTATGACTGCTTAAAAACAGCCTCAGAGATAGAAGAATGTGCTTCAAATAGAAATGGAGGGTTTCACCACTTCTTCCCTTAAAGTCCAATTGAATTGCATAACCTAAGTGAAGCTGTGGATAGATATCTAGAGCCGGAGGAAGAGAGCAGAGAGAAAATATAAAAAAAAACTATTGGTGGCCATACATATAGAATGGGCCCAGAGAGAAAGAAAAGAGACAGAGGACCAAATTACAGCTGACCTTGTGCTTTATGCCTGAAAGTGGTAGACTGCCCAGAGACCCCTTCCCTCACCCTGCCCACATAGAAGGTACCCATAATTTGACTAAAGGGAACAGAAGAGAGCAGGAGCAGGTAGTATTACCAAAAGGAGCTAATGGTCCCCAGAAGTGAACCACATGAATATAAATGAAGGAGCTCCACTGATTTCAACTAGCTGAGGATTTGGTTCCATCGGCTTCTACTACACTAAAGGTTTTATAAAAAAAAAATTGAGCTAACCAATCTGGCTTTGCTTTCACAGCTTAAGATGCCTCCAGAACTCCCCATTGGAACTGTGGCCTGATTATCTAACATCAAGAGCATGTTACTACTTACATTAACATTGGGATTTTTGCCAGGGATAAAGTTACCTAACATCTGAGAACTCAAAAGTCAGGAAATTCATGCAAGAGTTAAAATCACAGAACTAAAAATCTAAAAACTTAACTCTCTTGAGCTTATGCCTTAAAATACTTCTTTACTGCATCATGTATTTTTGACAATTCATCCAATATATAATGAAAACTGTAATTTCTTATATAATGTATATATTGTAAATTGTGGTATAGGACCCAGCCTTAAGATTTGACATGATCTTTAATTCTCATGAGATATAAAAGTTAAGCAAGGCTAAGTTTGAAGAAAATCAATTAAACGACTTAAAAATTATTATTTGAAAGTTGAAATTTTATTTGTTTGTTTTAAAATAAACTCCAGCCTAGAGCAGAATGCTGTCAGGGCTGGGTGCTTGGTTGAGTGACCTCAGCTGTATGTTTCTTTATCATTGTGCATTTGAGATGGATGGGTGTGGTTTGTGTGTGTTTTTTTTTTTAAGTGAAAACAACTTTTTTATGATAATGTTCTAAGGCTTTGCCCTTGAAATTATTACTGATACATATTTTAAATCTTAGTGCCAGTTGAATAAAGTTTTCTAAGATAATGTCCATTTTCCATCTGTGCCCACTTTTAAAACTGCATATTAAAAACTCCTATGTTCTCAGAAACTCTCAGTTTCTGCTGCTTTTGTCTGTGTTGCTGTGTAAGCAGGCAAATGACATTTTAAAAAAAATTAAGTTCTGAAGTCTTGAAATGTCTTTATCATATTTGGGTCTTCTAACATGAACAGTGTTTTACTATTTGGAAATTAACCTTTTTGACTGACCAATGTAGTATAGAATACAACAAACATACAATAAATAAGTTTCCAATTCCTTGTCAATCCTAATGTATCATCATCATCATCACATATTTTATAAGACAGGTTGGTTAATAGACATCAAGCTGGATGTCAGAGCTCAAGCTCTTCATGGTTCATTTCAGGTACTGATTTTATTACATCTATTTTATTTATCAAACCAGTTTGAGTTAAAACAAAGTATTAAGCCTTCACATGAAACTCAAACTGAATCTTGTTCAGAAATTGTAAGTTTAAGTTTTATTTTTTTATGACTTTGCACCTTCTGGCTTTGGCTGAGACCAGAAACAGACAAACCAAACTAGTGTGGAATAGCTATTATCATCTAATTCCCAATCTGGATGGAAAAAGGAAATGAAATTCCAGCACATTTTCTACTTTCCATGGGCCCTGAGTTCAGTTAAATGTTATAACCTGATCCTGCAGTTCTTATATAGACACTGAAATCAATGGGTGGGAGGTTTTGGCTGTGTACAGACTGCAAGACTAGACACTCCCCCTATTCCTCCCCTTTCCTCCCTCACCCCCCTCTCCCCCATCGTGTTTGTCTGCAACATATTTTAGAAGCTTTGGAGGTTCACCTATCACTAACATTAACCAGAACTGTTCACATTAGAGATATGTGCAGCCTATATCCTGTCTCGACTGAGTGCACATTATCCCAGTTTCTGCTGTGTACATTTGAAATGAAGATGCTATGAGAGAGTTTCATATTTTTATAATTATGAAATGCATAAGTGTACTTCAGTGACAAAAAATTGTTTTTAAAAAACTCAAGTCTTTGAGCAGTTTATTTATAATCCAGTACCATTTTACAGTGAAAGAATAAAGTAGTAATTAAAGCATTAACCTATCCTGTGCACTCAATGATCAAGGCAGTACAGAACTATATATTGTTAATGCTACAGCCCTGGCCTGAACATATTGCCTCACTGTTCCATGGAGTCTATGTATCCTGCCTCCCTATGTCTAAAATGCTTCTACAGTTGTTCATTTCTGACCTTCTTCTGAGTAATATTCATCTGGGTTGATGGTCCTCCCCTTTTCCTCCAGCATTCTATATCATCATCATTTCCATTTACAGTAAGAGGCACCAACTGGTAACTCCAGACTTCAAGTCCTGATGTTGAACTTAATTAATGATCTGCTGCTGCTCAACATTTCCACAAAACTGGGTTTGTTCATCATTTAGATTAAGGCACCAGTTCTCCACTCTCTCCAAAGGCAAATCAAAGAATCAATAAGGTCCTGAAGTTTACTGTTCAAAATCAGTAGTAAGCATCTTTAGGAATTGAGTGAGAACTCTCAAGAGCAGATGGAATAAATTACTGACTCATTCATTGCTCTGACCCCTTCCAGTTTAATGTATGACTACTCCTGTTTGAAAGCCACAAAATATAACATAGCAAAAGGACAATCTAGATGGGCCAGGCAGCCAATATTTATCATTCCCTATCTGCTTTGTCAAAGATGTAATCACTGGAGGTGCTATGATATATCTAAATTAGGCTTTGATCAGTTTTTTTGATGGCTCTTTTTGTGACAACATTGCTGCTTCTCTCTGGGCCACCAGGTCCAATTTTAATTTAATCATTGTTGTTTTAAAACTTTGTGCAGGGCCCAGATTCATAGGGATGGGAGCTATATCCCAAATACAGGGAGGTAGTTGCTTTAGTTACTTTGCTGAGTCACGAAGACACTGAAGTATCTATATGCTCAACTTTCTTTTCCTTCTGTAAGGATATATTTTAATTTAAAATAATTATGGTGGTCTAAGATGAACTATTCAAATGCTGTACAGAATAGTAGGGAAATGCCTCTTACCCCTTTGGTGACCATCTTATTCCCACCCCACTAAAAGCTACCTATTTAAAAGCAAGTTAATTTCAACGTTAATGTTAATCGCTTCCTAAGAGGTGCCTAGAATATTCTTCTTAGTGCTATTTCTCCCACAGTGCTTTTTTACTGAGGGCATAGCTTAGTTGCATAGACTAAAATGCAGTTTTCTAAAATGTCCCCACTATTAAGTTACCTATTTTTCCCATTCCACTATTGCTTCTTTGTTATCATTTTAATGGCCCATATCAGAATGATCCTCAATACTGAGACAGATAAAAAGGAGGAGTTTAGAATCTATTTTTCTCTTATTTCAAGCAATTTCTAAATTCTGAACACAACAGAAAGCAAAAATCACTCACTCATAGTTAATTGGTAAAGTGATCACAGGGGTTTTTTTTATTGAGACAAACCCAGTTTTTCACGATGTCGTAGGATCCCAGATAATTCGTGCAAGACACCTGAAATGTCCTGTTTTTTTCATTTCACCACTTGAAATGTTTGCTTCCCCTCTCCCCCAACTACACAATGTTTGCTTAGTGGTATTGCTAGACAGTAGAATTTGCTCTGCGTTTACAAGCAACGGAGTGTTTGGAGTGATAGAAAGGTGGAACCAATGTAAACATTGTCAAAGCCCTTCTTCTTTACTTAAAATTAACATTAATTGCACTTGCTCAGTGATTCAAGATAAACTCATTGTTTGTTACTAGAAAAAATTATCCACTCTGTGAAATAAACACATGTTGCTATTGAATCAGAAGCTGGTAATAGTACAACACCACACATTTTTTAAAAAGTGCATTTTGTCTTTTCTACGACTGTTTCACCACCACAAAAAATACTGCCACATTGCTGCGTCACTGTGTTTGATTCCAAAATTATGGCCACATTAGCAATAGAAAGATTGCCATTGACTTGAGTGGTCTGCAGATCAGGCCCACAAAGAGCATGAAAGGAAAACTCCATCATACCGATGTGGGATATGCACAGCACTAGCTCACAATAAGGGGAAAAGGGAAGACTTATGTAATATGATATGGATACAACATTCATCTGCCTTCTTTGCTGAACACACATCCTTCACATATCCAGGTACTCCCTCCTACCCAATACCTCTTTTTAGTTCAGAGTGTATACAGATCTCTGTCTAAAGAATGAAATCAACTTGACAAATTATAATACTGTTAGAGAAGAAAAAAAGCTAATGCTTTGGAGCCTGCCATCAGCTGAAATAGATATTAACCAACATCCTATTCATCTTACTCACATGAGTATTTGTACTGAAGTCAGTGGGACTACTTCTGAAAGTAAGGCAAGCACGATTCTGATCACTTTACTAAATTATAACTGACAGTATTCTTGCAGGTAGAATTATAAAATATCTAACAGTGTAACTAACACTTTAACTATGTTAACAGATTTTGAAAATGGCACCTGTCGAAAAAACTCTTCCATCAGTGCCGTTGTCCACCGGTAGTGCAGTTCCCAAGATTTTGCTGGGTGGCTTATGTCTGCTGCATGTAGAATCAAAGACATGGCTTTGGCTTTGTCTATCCTGTCAAATCAAGGACATGCTCCAATTATCTCAGAACAGCAGCAACTGTTTAAAGTCTTTTCTTGTGCATGAACTCATTTGAAACTTCTAAAGAACAGAATGGAAAATAACCTACCCCTCTGTCTGCTGCAGAGTATGGCGCATTGTTTTAATTTGCTGGAAATGTCCTGACATATCTGTTGACAAGACCATCTCAATGACCAGGCTACGAAGTTCCCTGAAAGCAATCAAAAGCAAAGTTAGTAATTACAAGTAATTTATTCTGTTTATGGAACATTTGCTTGGGAGGCACTGGTTAATTCATATCTTTCTAAACAAAAATGAACACTTTTTTTAATTAAAAAAAGCACTTCAAGACATGATTAACAACTGGAACCTTATGTCCCTAAGGGGATTCTGTGGAAACAGCATACTTCACAAAATCAACTCTGCAATTATTATTTCAGAGTCATGCTGTTTTGTGATTCCTCTTTTCTAGTGCATAAACTATAATTAAGTGCAACCCTGGCTATAACTCTTCTGCTTATTTCACCCCACTACTAGGATCATCACATTCAGAAACAGAGAGTACCATTTAGACCGTTGGGTCCACTACAATAACAGGAGGATATAAGCTTCCAATTTAGCGTACAGCAGATACAATACTAATATTAGCTAGAAGGTTCAGGAGCCATTTAGGAGACTAAGAAGTGTCAATCTGAAATGTTAGGAATTCAGGCTATTTAAAATTCCTCTATTCTTTTCCCCTTTTTCAAGTTTGGTCAGAACAGCATCTGTGTCTAAATCCCCACCAACTTAACACTATGGACCATTACAAACTAGCATAAATGCTTTCAGCCTAGACAGCTGATGGGAAGGGCCTATTCAGGGTAATGGGCCATTAGGAAAAACAACAGGCCTTAGGACAGGGCTTCCCAAACTTGGTTCATGGCTTGTTCAGGGTAAGCCCCTGGCGGGCCGTGAGACGCTTTGTTTACCTGATCGTCCGCAGGTATGGCCGCTCACAGCTCCCACTGGCCGCGGTTCGCCGTTTCCAGCCAATGGGAGCTGCGGGAAGCAGCGCAGGCCAGGCCACCACTTCCCACAGATCCCATTGGCCAGGAACAAGCCGAAAACCAAGTTTGGGAACCCCTGCCTTAGGAGAAGCTTATCCCCAACCTGGTGAGCCTTCCTGAGATCACTCCAGACAGCCTGTAAATAATGGCTGCTATGACTTAGCAGGTCATACCAGGGGGTGTGACCAGACCACATGACACTGATCTCCATTTTGGGTACCTGTATTTTTCCACAAATTGGACTGGGAACTGTTTTTTGGAACAAAGGGTTCCTGCCATATGGAAAAGCTATATAAGGCAGGGAGTGACATCATCTGTTGTTCTTTACTCCTCCACAACTCAATACCTGGAGAAGCTCAGAAAGAAAAGGTCTTGGTAGGGGGGTGGGGATCTCAAGTTGCAAAGCAATTGCACCTTGTGCCTTAAGAATCTGCAAGCCTGCTTGTATCATCAGTCAGGGTTAAAAATTGCTAATTCATATCCAGTCTTTCTAGTATTTTAGAAAGTATTTTCTAGTATTTTAGTTTGCAGTTTTGTTTATGTACTAGGTAATCTGCTTTGATCTGTTTATTATCAATTAAAATCTATCTTTTTGTAGTTAATAAACTTGTTTTATGTTTTAATCTAAACCAGTGTGCCTTTGAATGGAAGTATCTAGGGAAAATTTCAGCTTGGTTTAACACAAGGGTACTGTGCATATTCCTCTCCACATTGAGGGAGAACTGAGTAATAAATTTGTACTGGTCGGGGTTTTGAGCAGGGCAGGATGGTACAGCTCTGGGGTCCTAGGCTGGGAAGCTGGGGGTTATCTTGGCTGTAGCGGCTCTATTGTTGGTTCATGCAGTGGCTGGCCAAAGCCTGCATGCAACTGCAGCTGGGTGTATCCCTGCCTGTGTGAAAGCTGGTGAGAGTGTAGGACCGGGAGCAGTCTAAAGCCTGTCACAGCAGCACAGTGGGGAGGGTTCTCAGTTACTTCAGATAATTCTTTTCCAGGTGTCTGCCTGGTGGGTCTTTCCCACATACTCAGGGTCTAACTTGTCACCATATGTGTGGTTGGGAAGAAATTTTTCCCAGGTCAGACTGGCAGAGACCCTGGTGGGTTTTTTTTTCCTCCTTCCTCTGCAGCATGGGGCACAGGTTACTTGCAGGTTTCAACTAGTGTAAATGGTAGATTCTTTGTATCTTGAAGTCTTTAAACCATGTTTTGAGGACTTCAGTAACTCAGCCAGTGGTTAGGAGTCTATTACAGGAGTGGGTAGGTGAGGTTCTGTGTCCTGCAATGTGGAGCGGGTCAGACTAGATGATGATGGTCCCTTGTGACCTTAAAGTCTGATCCTGTGAGAAAAATGTGGTATTCAGGAGGTTCTAGAACAAACCCTGTTAAACATTAGTGTAAAATCCTATGTTTATGCTTTTACGATATGAGTTAATTGCAATTCTATTTAGAGGAGATATGATGGTTTATTATAAGTTTTGAGGCTGAACTCCCACAACAGTATGTTTAAGCTGGTGTCACTCACTAATTTCAATGGACTTACTACTGATTTGTACTGGTGTAACTGAGTGGAGATTCAGGCCTCCCTTTGCTATTCAAATAATGATGTGCAACCATGGCAACCGTGCCTGCCCTCCTAATATGACACTAATTAACCTGCATCCCAACTGTTCCTCCTGCACATTGCTTTGAACTTGTACCCTTCAAATGAAGCAAGCCATTTTTTGTAAGAAACAGTTGCATGGAAACTGAGGGGTTTATATTAGTTATACTCTTCTGTTTTGGGGGCAAATAGGAAAGAAAAAACCCTAACACAAACCTGAAACAAACTCCTACCCCCTGTTTCTACAGATTTTTATTTCCTTTGAACTTTCAATTCTTGAGCTCACTTTTAAGAGTAATCCCTGAGTCCCTGCTCACCATGAGGCCCCATCCCCTGCTCCTCCTGTTCCCCGCAAGGCCTTGGCCCTGGCCAGACTGGAAGCCTTAGCTGGGCTGTGGTAAGAACTGCCCAGGGAGTCTGGACCACTGTGGGGAGCCCCAGATCTCTCCCTGCCTTGGATGGCACATCCAAGGAGGTGGGGATACAGGCTGGAGGTTGCTCTCGGACACCCCAGCACCCTGCGCAGGGCAGGTGGAGGGGCCAAGGCTCCCTGGGTGGTTCTTACCACAGCCTGGCTCTGGCTTCCAGATGAGAAGAGGAGGACCAGAGGGTGTGGGGTTGGGGGAAGAGGAGGGGCAAAGGGTGAGTCCATGGAGGGGGTGGGGTTCCTGCATGTGTCCCATGTTTGCTTTTTGAAAAGGTGGTCACCCTACTCGAAACCCAGAGGTTGCAGGACAAAATGTCTACCACCACTACTGCCAGCAAAGACCACAGGGCACCCATTTCCCAGCATTGCTGCTGCCGTGTGAAACAGCTGACAGAATGAGGAGCCACTTAGAGGAGTATCACTGTACAGCTGGGGAGGTGGAAGCATGGCGGATCAAAGGATAATGGCTGGTGTGGAAAGGGAGACCAAATTCTGCTCACAATAATACCTGCACAATCCAATTGTCTTCAGAGGAGTTGCATGATGTGAGAGCACATCTTGTCCACCATGTACATAAAGCTGCAGTACTGGCCCAGACTGAAGCCTCTCTGTGTAACACCTTCTTATTTGAATGTATTTGTTTATTTCCTCTTTGAAATGAGGCTGAAAGGATTGATGAATTTTTGGGCAGGGGAGGTAGGTAAGGGAGAAGAGTATGGAAAGGATGGATTTGGGGCAGGGGTGTGAGCTTGGGTTGAGGGAAAGAGTGAGGAATGACTATACTACTTGGGGACTGTCACATGTATTACCCTCCGACAGAGCCCTTGTCACAAGGTTGGCAGTACTTCACTGATTCAGACCCAAACCTTGTGTTTTAAACTTAATTGAGGCTGAGAGTTTATTAGCATATTCCCTCTGACGTTAACAGGTAGAAAAAATGGTAATGCAAAAAAAAAAAAATCTCAATCACTTTCCTTTATCTTGATGAAATAATTAGCAAAGCCATGGTTTAGCCAGGCATGGGCATTAAAAAAAAAAAATCAGAACAACTGAAGAAAACAGGTCTGACAGTATTTAAATGAATCAGACAGGATGTGTGCTGAAAAAGTCGAACAAATTGTCATTTCAATTTACTGCCAATTTGCTTTATTGTAAGCTTCAAAGCTGCTATTTTAATGGCATGGATTTCAAAAAAGAGAATCAAAAAAGTTCATTCTATTAATAATTTAAAAAACTGAAGTGCTTCTTTCAAGTGGCTAAATGGATTTTCCACTGTGCTACTGAACCACTGCAAACCATAACAGAGAAACAAGAATATTTTTGAACTTACAAAATGAATACCAGGCGATCATCATTTTCCAACCTGACCCTCAAAATTAGGTCAACCAGTTCCATAAATTGTGTGGGTATTCAAATCAGCATTTAGGCATGCACAGATTTATTAGAGGTACCAATATAAAGTGCTGATTTATGTGACCAAATAGAGAATTGGATGCCCTACTTTAGCTCAACTAAGTAAATCCATTTATTCATGTTGAATATCGGTGATATTGTAGCAGAATTTTCAGAAGCCTTCACAATTAATGATACCTATCTAAAAGTAATAATTGGGCTTCCTGCCTCTATTAAATAAATGTATTATAGTCTCATTAAAAGGGCCAAATTTATGCCCCCTACGGCTGCCATGCAACCTTGCTGACTTCTCGAGGGTTGGACGAGTACAACAGAGAGCAGAATCTGGGCACTGTGTAACCATTCCATATAAAGAAATTCTGATACAAATATCTATACTAAAACCACTAAAATAAATAGGAAATATAGAATAGGTCACAATGAAAGGAATTTCAAAAGCAAGAGCAAGCACAATTGGAGAGTAGCTGAACAACTTCTAAAAGAGCATACTAAATTACCACTAAAGCAAAGAGAAATGAAGAGAAAGAGACAGAGAGCACCACTGAGCGAAAGCGTAAAGGAGCCACATTGTGTACAGCCCAGCATAAAAAAGAAGGAAAGTCAGTATGAAGATTGATCAGTCTTGGTAGAAAAGACCATTTTAGAAATACATGTATATGCTACAAAAACTACATTATTACAGTCCCGATCCTGAGACCTGCTCTGCTCCAGTCTCCCAGTGAGAAGCAGCATGGAGCTGAGAGATCTGGGTACTGGAGGCTTCTCCCAGCACTGAGGAATCCTCTGCTGTCATAGGGGCTCCTCTTCTCCCCTCCTCTAGCCACCTGAGGAAGGAGGAGTGGCTGGGATGCACTGGGTCCTGTTGATCCCAGGCTGCTAGCGTGGCCTCTGGGGGCAGCGGGGTGTAAATTCAGGCAGCGTCCAAGTTGCACTGATTTATGTCAGGGACTGGCCCAATCCTTGGTGACCCCAAGATCAGGGAAGCACAGAGGTGTCTTTGCCCTGGGCCTTTACTGACTGTAGCTCGGCTGGACCAGATTCTAGTCCTATATATCTTAAGGCCCTTAGATAACATGTTAATAAGTGTGACAAACATCTTGCTAGGATAAAATATCTATGGGAAAAAATAAAGACAAAAAGTACTAAACTACTGACTCCACATCTCCATGTAAGTGGCATAAAGATTCAGAATCTTTCACCTCTAAGTGACACAAACTGCTGGGGACTGAAAGGTATCAGCATCTGAAAGTTGTTTAATGGCTCTTCTACATCCCCAGAACACAATCACTTTCTTTGTATTCAGTGGCAGTCTAAGCAGAGGGATCACAGAGATGGAACTACCCTTTCAATCCTCAGAAGGTAGAAGCCTCCAGAACAATGTTAAGTCATACTGGTAGAGGCAGTGTGGATAAGAGAATACTCTCATAGCACAAGTTTAAAATCAGTTTCCAAAGCTATTGATCTTTGTCCAGAACTAAATTCATTTAAAAAATTTAAGGACAATGAATGAGAGTAAGTGTGCTCTGAAAGAAAAAATAAAGTCAAAAACATGTAGCAGTCCACCTCAATCGTAGAGATGAAAAAAATACTTTATGTATGAGGTCTGCCGCAACAATTAAGGGTAATTAATGGATTAAAAATCAATGGGTTTTAACTCCCTGTATTGTTAAATATTAACACCCTTATTGTCTATAAGCCAGTTTTACATATTCCATCTCTGAATTCAGCTACATGGAAATGAATTGCCTAACGATGATCTGATTCCAAAGAGGAAATAAACGATTACATGCAAATAAGAAGGTGTTATACAGCGAGGCTTATGTCTGGGCCAGTACTGCAGCTTTATATACACGATGGGCCAAATTGTACTCTCATATCATGCAACTCCTCTGAAGACAATTGGATTGTGCAGGTATTATTGTGAGCAGAATTTGGCTCTCTGTCTTTAGTGACACCATTCCCAGAAGCAATGTTCTCCAGATGCAGCACACCTGCCTGCCAGTGATGCCACAATACAGCTATTGGTTACATATTTTAGGGGTACTTGAATGATAACAGCTATACCGACCGCAACACAGGAAGACTTGTATTTTGTGTGCTCTGCATGCACCATAGCAACTTCCTTAATAATGGAAGACCTCAAGGCAGTCCTGACAATTATCATTTGTGAGATTGTGGCTCGAGTTATTGTGAAATGTCAGTTACAGTTCTGATCATCTCTTTTAATGCCCATTTAAGTTCCAATGCTCTTACATGCTTCCATTTCCAAGGCTTCTTCAGTTTCAGCTAGAATTTAAAGGGCATGTCTACACTTCAGGCTGGTGGTATGATTCTCAACTTAAATAGAATGTAGCCACGAAAGTGGGATGGATTAGTTGCCTTGAGTACGTGCTTAGGGTCTTGGATGCGTACGTACTCGGGGTGGCTAGCCCACCGTGCTGCCAGGATTACATGCTATGTTTAGTGCACTAGCTCAAAGAGAGTTAGCATGAGTAAGTCACCCCCAATTCAACATGTAGACATACCCAAACTGAGGTGCAAAGGAGAAGCTCTACCCTTTTTATTAACTGGAATCATCGTTAATGTCCCAATAGATCTTACCTCCAGTCATCTTTGGTTAAATTTGCCAGAATGTTCATCTCTTCCTCTTGCATAAGTCTGTAAGCAGCACTCACATGATGATTTTCAAGAACAGAACGATCATTGTACAAAATTGCAACATCTGACCTAGGTATAAAACAGGTATGATTAGCAACAGGATACTGATGTTAGCATAATAGAGAGAAAGAGGCTCTGTTGCCATAAAAGGGTCTGTTGATTTAGTTTGACATGCTATTTATTTCATCCTAGTAGATAAAGGTCTGAAAATCAAACCTCACAGATAATTCCTCGTCATAAAAAAAAAAAAATGCAGCTATGCTGGTAATTGAACTCTCTTGCCATATTAGCCACTGTAAAGGGCAAGGACCAGATTTTGAATGTATCATTGTTTTCTCTTTATAGTATGTAATTAATACATCAGAGAGATTAATTTGTGAGGAAAATCCTGAAAAAAGTGAAATTAAGAGGAAAAACAATAGTGAAAAATTAAGCTGAAAGAGAAATAATAATAATATCCTCAAACAACATTACTCCTTTTTCCACCTGTCTCATAAGCCTTTGGACCAGGTACATCCACTGGTATCAAAGGGGCCTACTTTCATGCTTGCACCTATTACATCATTTTGCAATAAAACAGCTAATTCATGAGGTATACAGGAGAAGGGCCCAATCCTAAAGTATTTACACAAAGAAAACTTTCATTGAATTTAAAGGCAGTTTTGCCTGAGTCCTAAGAAAGGACTGCAAAATTAGGCTCTCTTTGACTAAAAAAAATTATAATAATACAACTTATATGATATTATATGTGGCACAGGGAGTGAGACTTGTACTTCAGGTTGTCTGACAGTTCCCAATCTAAAACCCTGTTTTCAGCTGCATATAACTTTCTCAAATTTCAACCATTTGGGCTAAATCCATGCTAGATATCTGCTTCAGGCTGATTTTATTTTGGACTGTGGAGTTAGAAAGAGGTGGGGGGAATTTCATCAAAAATGGTTCAGGTATTTCTCAGAATGGAGTTAGGGGAAATATATGTTCTGCCCATCTGAAAAAAATTCTAAACACCATTTTGCAGAGAAGCTCTTGAGCCTCTATGCTATGGAGTGGGGATTTGAAATGTGCCAGAGGGGGTAATCTTGATGGAAGGGGTTTGACCTGTGAAAATCAACCTGAATTTGACCAAGTTTTTAGCCTCTGAAAATCTCAGTTCATACATGATCTGTAGAGACTTTTTAGAGTTTAGCAGCTAAATTTGCTCAAGATTCCACCTGTGCTAAGCGTGCTCCAGTCCAGGGTTATAGGGCCTTCCTGCAATTGTTCCTCCCAGCTGCTTGGGGCAGCTATGGCACCAGGGATGAGAACTGATCTTTCCTTTCATGTCAATGTCATGTGCCACCCCCACTCCACGGCTGGTGCACAAGAGGCCATTAGGAGTAGGAGTCGAACTGCTCAAAATCAAGCTATTCCAAGTACTCACATACAGTAGAAGACAATATTGTAATGCATTCACCAACAGGGGGAGCTTTGCTACTGAAAAGTTGAGAAATAATATGCAGCTTCTATTCTGAGAAAAGTCTGCTTTGATTACTTTGTATAAAGAGAGCTCTAAATATTAGTTTTAAAGAGTTATGACCTTGCCATCACTAGTTATCATTAGTGGTAATTTGTTCATCCACAACAGTGTGCTTGACAATATGACCTCTTTCTAATAATTAGAAAAGGGCCCAAGCTTTGGATCCATACTTTGATGGTGTATAAATCAGGAATTAGGATTGGTCCCATCTGTAATGCTGACAGACCCCAGTTGTCAGCAGACCGGATCTAACCTGAGATCTCTGGAGCTAAATGCATGAGCCTCTATTGCATAAGCTAAAAGCCACATGGCTCTTTGCTAAGGCTGTAAGAGACTCATCAATCTCTAGCTGAGCTAGGTGCCATGAGTGGAGGACAGAGTTGTCACGGAGTCCCCGGGCAATGCTCTGGAACTGCTCCCTATGAAGCCAGGCAGGACCCTGGGGAAGTCTCCTCTCTGGGAGCAGACTGTCTCCAGGACACACAACTCACACAGCTTCCACCTTCCTGGGTCTGACCTCGGAGCATTCAGCATCCTCTACCCCTCCATGCGCTTCCCACAGTGAATCCGCCCAGGCGGGGTCCTGGAGAAGCCAGAGGGTCCTGCACCCCAACTTCGCAGTCAGACACGACTCTCAGCCAGCCAGTAAAACAGAGGTTTATTAGACGACAGGAACGTGGTCTAAAACAGAGCTTGTAGGTACAGAGAACAGGACCCCTCAGCCGGGTCCATTTTGGGGGGCAGCGACCCGGACAACCACGTCTGCACTTCACTCCTCGTCCCCAGCCAGCCCCAAAGTGACTCACCCTCCAGCCCCTCCTCCTCTGGGCTTTGTCACTTTCCTGGGCTTGGAGGTCACCTGATCTCTTTGTCTTCAACCCTTTAGCTATCACCTTGCAGGGGGGAAGGGCCCAGGCCATCAGTTGCCAGGAAACAGGGTGTTGGCCATTCTCTGTGTCCAGACCCGTGCACACACCTGACCTCTAGGGTTCTGCAACGATCATACACCCTTATCGCACCACCTAGATACTTAAGAACTGCATAGGGGAAACTGAGGCACCCCAAAGTATTCAGAGGAAACATTAAGAACAGTCCCACTTCGTCACAAGAGTGCCACACCAACCAGGCATGGGTTACACATCCATGGCACTTATAACACTGTAACGGAAGACAGGTGAACTACTGTTCTAAAGTGCTCTGTGATGATTTAGCTACTCAGCTAGCTCCACTGTTAGTTAGGTGGAAATGTACCCCTTGAAACAATGAGTACTATTAAAAAAAATCCAAACTAACCACTCATGTGTACGGTATGGAACCCAGGAAACTACCGAAGTAAAGCAGGATTGTAAAGTTTGTTTATTAAGTGAACAAAGCATATCCTACCTAAATAATGACAGTGTTTATGTCCAAGCTCTTACTGATATGGGAAAATCTATGATTTGCCAATCAGGTATTTTTGTGAAGCACACTTTTTTAGATCCACATAGCTAATCATGGTTGTTTTTAACCAGTGCGGAGATTTGACATGACTGTGAGCGTAATTTCTTCTGCCTTTTTGAAGTAATAGAAACATGGAGGAAAGGTGAATAGATCTCTTTTTTTACGTTCAGATCCAATTATGAAGGAAGATTGGGTAATATCACAAAACAAATACATTCTAGTAAGTATTTAACTTTAAAACTCAGAGTTTAACAGCTTAATTTATTTTCCATTTTTGCAAACCAAAATATAAAAGACTAGAACAGAAAAGCAGTTTAAACTTAGAACAACTTATCTTTAGCCAGACTGTGTGAGTGCACCATTATGTTGAAGAGGAAAGGGCTTTTGCTGGTAATTTAGCTGCAGACATAGAATTTGTTTATCATCAGATTTATCAAAGCATGTGTCCCAAAGAACATCAGCTGATTAACCTGTATGCAGTCCTTACACCGTCTATAGCCTACCACTGGCAGGCAGTATAACCTCAGGTAAGTGGAAGAACACGCCTGTTCTCTCTTATGAAGAGTGGTTTTCTTGCCAAAATACAGTGATGGAAATAATTGTTCAGTATTTCAGTACAGCTGAGGAGGGGGCTCAAAGGTGCCTGATGAGCCGCTCTGCACTAAACCAATCCCCAGTTCCACAATCTAACTCAGATTACAGGGTGGGGCACCATGTCCCAATGATGCCCGGCTGCTCTAACTTGTACCGGCTGTGTCCATGGGCCAAGTGATCTTTGAGATATGGAGTCCTGCCCACACCCCTTTCCCAAACTGCAGTGATAGAGAAAAGCACCACCAGATGTTCCCCTACTCTGGGCAATCTCAGCGCAGCAGTGGGTCAGAATCTGCCCTACAGTATTTAAAGAAATGCATCCGATGAAGTGAGCTGTAACTCACGAAAGCTTATGCTCAAATAAATTGGTTAGTCTCTAAGGTGCCACAAGTCCTCCTTTTCTTTTTGCGAATACAGACTAACACGGCTGTTACTCTGAAGGAAAAAGATAGCTTTTTCTATTGTTAAAACAAAGCAATCCCTACCCAACATACTTTTAAATGATATAGTCATTTCAGCAATAATAGACTTAAGTCAATTATTAATTATTATTAAACGTCTCCATATGCCATATCATGAGAGGCCCATCCCCACCCCACTTTGGGATTAAGGAAGAAAGGGCATGCTATACGTTTTATACCTTTTTTTCTAGTGCAATAGCATTAGATTTCCACTTACAGTGTTTTTCATTTGTAGCTCTCAAAACATTTTTTAAAGCTGGGTAAATACCCCCATTTTACAGTGAGGAAACCTGAGGAAAAGCAAGGCAATGGCAGCGCCCACACTAGAACACGGAGCTTCTGGCCTCTCAGTCCAGTGCTTTCTCCATTGGACTACACTGTACACAGCATGGATACTTTCAAAATAGGCAGAGAAAGGCACCTCAGACTCCCCGCCTAGAAGCCGAACTGCCATTTCTGTCTTTGAAAATGTCGCCGTGTCCTAAGGATCTTGCAACTTAATACAAACAAATATGACACCCCAAATAACAGTTCAGATGGGTTTGGAGACATTGCTGGAGGGGAAGCAGCATTTAAGGAGGGATATGAAGGAGGGCAAGGAGGGTGTCTGGGGACTGGGAGGCCTACTTCAAATATACGACCAAATGGGATACTATAAAGGAGCTAAAAGAAAAGGAGGACTTGTGGCACCTTAGAGACTAACACATCTATTTGAGCATAAGCTTTCGTGAGCTACAGCTCACTTCACGGGATGCATTCAGTGGAAAATACAGTGAGGAGATTTATATACATAGAGAACATGAAACAATGGGTGTTACCATACACACTGTAAGGAGAGTGATCACTTAAAATGAGCTATTACCAGCAGGAGAGTGGCCGGGACGGGGGTGGGGGGAAGAAAACCTTTTGTAGTGATAATCAAGGTGGGCCATTTCCAGCAGTTTACAAGAATGTCTGAGGAACAGTGGGGGGTGGATGGGGGGAATAAACAAGGGGAAATAGCTTTACTTTGTGTAATGACCCATCCACTCCCAGTCTCTATTCAAGCCTAAGCTAATTGTATCCAGTTTGCAAATTAATTCCAATTCAGCAGTCTCTCATTGGAGTCTGTTTTTGAAGTTTTTTTGTTGAAGAATTGCAACTTTTAGGTCTGTAATCGAGTGACCAAAGAGATTGAAGTGTTCTCCGACTGGTTTTTGAATGTTATAATGTTATAATTCTTGACTGACCTCTCCAATGCATCATCAAGGATCTACAACCTATCCTGAAGGACGACCCATTACTCTCACAGATCTTGGGAGACAGGCCAGTTCTTGCTTATAGACAGCCCCCCAACCTGAAGCAAATACTCACCAGCAACCACACACCACACAACAAAAACACTAACCCAGGAACCTATCCTTGCAACAAAGCCCGTTGCCAACTGTGTCCACATATCTATTCAGAGGACACCATCATAGGGCCTAGTCACATCAGCCACATGATCAGAGGCTCGTTCACCTGCACATCTACCAATGTGATATATGCCATCATGTGCCAGAAATGCCCCTCTGCCATGTACATTGGTCAAACTGGACAGTCTCTACGTAAAAGAATAAATGGACACAAATCAGACATCAAGAATTATAACATTCAAAAACCAGTTGGAGAACACTTCAATCTCTTTGGTCACTTGATTACAGACCTAAAAGTTGCAATTCTTCAATAAAAAAACTTCAGAAACAGACTCCAACGAGAGACTGTTGAATTGGAATTAATTTGCAAACTGGATACAATTAACTTAGGCTTGAATAGAGACTGGGAGTGGATGGGTCATTACACAAAGTAAAACTATTTCCCCTTATTTATTCCCCCCTACCCCCCCCCCCCACTGTTCCTCAGACGTTCTTGTCAACTGCTGGAAATGGCCCACCTTGATTATCACTACAAAAGGTCCCCCCCTCCACTCTCCTGCTGGTAATAGCTCACCTTAAGTGATCACTCTCTTACAGTGTGTATGGTAACACACATTGTTTCATGTTCTCTATGTATATAAATCTCCCCACTGTATTTTCCACTGAATGCATCCCATGAAGTGAGCTGTAGCTCACGAAAGCTTATGCTCAAATAAATGTGTTAGTCTCTAAGGTGCCACAAGTCCTCCTTTTCTTTTTGCGAATACAGACTAACACGGCTGCTACTCTGAAACCTGTAAAGGCGCTACTAAGCCAGAAATAAAGGGAGTGGGTACAAAGGATAACGAGAAGAGAGAAGGCTCAGAAATATTCTGTACAACTGGCATCCTTGTCAGTCAGTGTTCCAAGAATTTTGCAATGACCCCTCACAGAGCGGTCAAATGTGAAGATTTCACTTTAAAGATATGCAACCAGATCCTGTGATCCTTATTCTCACATGCTGTCCTTCCTTGCTCAGAGGAGTAATCTCATTAACTGTATCAAAGCCAAGGAGGCTACTCACATGAGCAAGTATGACGTGGGTAACTAAGGGTTGCAAAGCTGACTACCACCTGCATCCAAAGAAGTAAAACATTTTAGGAAGCAGAACTTTAATGTTCACAGCAAAGCCAACTTTTGAGAAATTGCTGGTCAGGTGAAGCATTTCCTGCTGAATGAGTGCCAAGAATTCTTCCCTCTCTTCTTTAATGTACTAAGGTACTTTCTTGACCCCACCCAGTGGCACTGAGCCTTGCAGCTGTGATCCAAAGGGTATGAACATCAGATCTTTGACGCTAAATTGCCTTCCTTTTTCTCCTAGATCGGGCTGCAACAGCTGCATTCAGACATGATATCATAAGATGAAGCATGCTTACCTTGTCTGAATATGGAAATTGTTTGTGGTCCCAGTATGCTCGTAATCATGGACTGCAGCTGCGAAGATCATAGCTAAGATTTCCAGTTCTGTGAGCCAGTGCTAGTGAATAAAAGCAAAAACCAGTCACATTTTATACAACACCTTAACTGTGATATTACATTATTGAAAATGTTTCTATGTGTAGCTTAATTAAACCTTACTTTTCTTTTCCTATTGAGTCATAAAATCTTGAACATTGCACACTACAATGTCTCCTTCAGCTTCTGTTGACTTAATTGGGACCAGGATGGGCCATTTATGTGCAACAGCAAAGTAAAACTTTTATGTTAAAAAAAATTAAGTAAATTGTTATTATTTGATAAAAGCTTGTGTGATAAATTTGGCAGAGGTTTTGAACATGAGGTCTTTTGTCAGCCAGCCAATGTTTGTCTCTTGCTAAATTAATTACACGTAAAACTTAATATTAAGTTACAATTGTAATTTCCCACTTAGTGTAAGATTTGACCCGCAGACGAATAACACACAGTGTTTTTCCAAGTACCACATCAACATTAAACATAGACTTCACCAATCCTGCAATATTGAAACTGGGTCATTTTTTTCTTCTTATAGTTAAAATGCTGCCATTTTAGAACAATAGTTTTGTATAAAACTGAGGTCTGCTTGGTACACTTGTGATGCAATTTTATATAGCTTTTACTTGCTATCTGATACTATTCCACGCTGCTGTATTTCTGAAGACACATGATACGTTCACCCCTCCAGTTCTGTTGTCTTGCATAACACATTTACTCAGTCTAGATGAAATGTATTCCACCTAAGAGTGAACTCAGTACAAATCTAATAACACCCACAGATTAACCACACAGAGTCATATTTCTGGTTTGGCCGAAAATTTCTTACACCCATTTTGTAATTTTCACTAAATTGATGGTCTCTTTGCCTTTGATACATACCATACCCACCCACCCACTATTATTATTATGGCACCAGGTTTATATCATACTAGATACAAGTGCTGTTTCATAAGCTGCCTGGATATGAGTACCACACATTGTTTCATGAGGATGAAAACAGCCAGTAAAGATTCACTAATATTGTTAGAATAACATAGTAGGACATGCTGAGAAAAGATAAGACTGTCTGAATGCTGAGACTACTGACTAGTTGGTGAAGCTATGTAGATTTATGAAGAGTACAGTTAAGGAATGAGAGAAAGTACTGTAAGCGGTTCTAAAAATGGAAACAACAACCTCCATAGCATTTTGTATTATAAAAACTAGGCCCCTAGCTGGGACTGACTCCACAATGTTTTCAACAGAACAACTGAAATAGAAACTTAGACATTATTAGTAACTAAATCTAAACACAAAATCTTTAAGCCACTCTTCCCAAAATCATTTTTTTAGCAACCACAATAGTTTCCGGAAAAGCCTTCTATAATTAGTAAAGAATTTCTTGCAAAGGTGTCTATGGACTGCAGACAAATTTCATGTGGAACTGTATGCTGGCAAATATTGTAGCTACAGTAGGGAAGACAATATTCAGTTAAGTATTCAGATAAAACACACATGGTCCCTTTAGGAGATTGAAATACAAAGCAAAAATCTTCCAAACATCTTCCTTTATATAAAACATGGAATGAGGACAAGAAAGATGGTTATGTCATATCTCCACTATGGTGGGAAATATAAGAAAGTGGGAGTATCACAACACATTTAATGGTGGGGGAAGAATATTTCCCCCTTACTCTGAGTATTGTTCACAAGATAAAAAAGAAAACCAAACAAACAATGACTTTAGAATCCCCACACAATTTTCTACATTCCACAAGAATGTGTATCTGGAGGATCAGATTCATTGGTTCCTAACTGTAGATCTGTATTATCTGTTCCACTTGTCTCATCTGGAGTTTAATCATAGAAGACATCAGATAATAGTGACCCTACCCTTCAGTTCAGGGAATTTAATGCAAGGTTAGAGGCTAATTCTCCATCATCCATGATCCTTGACTTTGTATGTCTAATAGACACCTGGCTGGATGAGATACCTGGTCCTTGTTAGCTCTGACTTCTTCAGATGGGTATTCAGCTATTTAAGCCACATTAGGGTCAGGGAAAGATTTTATCTGTTATTTGACTCAGATTTCGGATACTAGAATTATCCCAGACCAAGATCTTCAGTATGAGTCCAAGGATTGGACTAAGATAGCAGCAGAAAGGGCAGCTTCTCTGATTACCTGAAAGTTTTGGATAACAGATTCCATTGTGTGTTTACTCTGGGTAAATTAATGTTAATATGATTTTTTTTATTTCTTGACTTTCATAACCCTAGTGGTCCAATAATGTATGGTGGGTTTTTTTGTTTGTTTTTGTTTTTTGCATTTAATAAATACTACAGTTGGGAAAAGATAATTCTGACTATCTAGGCTTTTTTGGAAAACGGGAAAACATAGCAATTCTCTGGAGGACTGTAAAACTAAGGATACTAAAATGTATGTCTTCTGTAAAAGGTTAGAGGTTGAGGGGTTTCTAAAACCTAGCTTTATTTTATCTTTGCTTTAATCAATGGCCCAGAGAAGTGCAGGGGGAAAGAACAGGATCAACACTTTGCAGTTCTCTATATCAGTTCTACAAGCTACAGAGAAAACACAGAAAGACTACAAATGACATGCCTGAACTGATAAATCCACTCCTGTGGGCACCCATTATATAACTACATCAAAGGTGGGTGAAATATCACAGGCACATGTCAGAGAGGAGAGTGGCAGTGCAGATAAAGGCATTAGAAGGGATGCCTGCTGTGAAAACAATTAGCCTGTGAGCAGTACTGTGTGTCACTCTCACTGGGTAAATAAGGCTGCAAGTTAATTAAGTGACAGAAGCCAAGAAGACAAATATAACATTTGTGCATTGTACTGTCAAGCTCCCCAAAGGGAGGGTGGCACTATCTAGCTATGCAAAGTACTTATATGGCCCCCATCACCAAACATTCTTGTAAATGTATTTATCCTCCAGACACCCCTGTGAGGAAGGGAAGTACTACTCTCCCCATTTTACAGAGGGGGAAGGACAAAGTGATTGGTGTAAGGGCTGACAGGAAGTGTACAGTGCAGAGCTGGGCAAACTTTTTGGCCCAAGGGCCACATCTGGGTATGGAAATTGTATGGTGGGTCATGAATGCTCACGAAATTGGTGGTTGGGGTGTGGGAGAGGGTGCAGGCTCTGGCTGGGGGTGTGGGCTCTGGGGTGGGGCCAAAAATGAGGAGTTCAGAGTGCGGGACGGGGCTCCAGGCTAGGGCAGGAGGTTGGGGTATGGGGGGAATGAGGGCTCTGGCTTGGGATGTGGGCTCTGGGGATGAGGGGTTGGGGGTGCAGGAGGGTGCTATGGGCTGGGACTGTGGGGTTCTGAGGGTGGCAGGGGGATCAGGGCTGGGGCAGGAGGTTGGGGCATGGGAGGGGGTTGGGGTGCAGGCTCCAGGTGGTGCTTACCTCAAATAGCTCCCAGAAGCAGCGGCACGTCCCCGCTCTGGCTCCTAAGCGGAGGCACAGCCAGGCGGGTCTGCATGCTGCCCTTTCCATAAGCACCCCTCCTGCAGCTCCCATTGGCTGCAGTTCCTGGCCAATGGGAGCTGCAGGGGCGGTGCTTGGGGCATGGGCAGTGTGTGGAGCCCCCTGGCTGCCCCTACACATAGGAGCCAGAGAGAGAACATGCTGCTGCTTCCAAGAGCCACACGGAGTGGGGCAAGCCCAGGACCCCGCTCCCTAGTGGGAGCTCAAGGGCTGGATTAAAACACCTGGAGGGCCGGATGCAGCCCCCGGGCTGTAGTTTGCCCACCCCTGGTATAGTGGAACCAGGACTTGAAGCTGGGTATGCTGAGTCCCAGGCTAGAGTCCTAACCATGGGACCATCTCCTAACTCAGCCTCTTATTAAATGATGTTAATACGTTGCAGGGCAATAGCATCAATAGGGCCTTTTTCAAGCACTGACACTCAGAAACTATTATTTTGCCTGGTATGCTGCATCACTTTGAAAAGACCTTTGGCTTGCTGCTGTCCCATTAACAGTGACAAAGTTATCCAGGAACCATTATAATAAATATTTTTAACTGTGGCTATCTAAAACAGGCCTTATTTTATTAAGAACCACTTGTATAGGCAGTGCAAATTATTATGATGTTACACAGGACCAGGAATAGCTATAAAGCCTAGGAGTGTGGGACAGAACTCAATACACCCAAGTGCATTTGCAGTACCATACTTATAAGCTGGGGGAGCATTCTGGGAACTGATATGCAAATAGTAGCAAGGATTCTAATGTGCAATGTATTCTTCCATCCAGTGTTCAGAGATACACTCTGGTGTCATTTAACTCTGTAGGCTGGAGTCAGATTTCTAGTATTAGGGTTTTCTTCTTCTAGTCTTCATATTTATACAGTGGCAATAGTTTGCTAGGCTCTTTACAGGCACATATTAACTAATCACTCAGGGGGAGATTTGAAGTCATTGCTCCCAGTGACACCAGTGGCAATTGTGCCTGAGAAAAGACTGCAGAATTTGACCCTCACTTTGTAAGGAATACTACATTAAAATTTACAATATTGAAATAAATGCCTGATACTTTAGATACTTTTCTAGAAAGGAAATCAAAATTGCCTAGAATGCTAAGGCCAAATTCTCCATTGTCATTGGGCTTGATCCTTTTCCCACTGACAATCAATAAGAAAATATCAGGCACCTATATTACATGTAATCCCAGTGATATAAACTGTGTGTACAAGGTGTATATCAGGGCATAACTTGAAAACCCATAAAGCCAACTCTAAACTTGCTATTTTCACAAGGGTTTTGTACTCTACTGACTTAACAGATAGAAGTCTTACAATATATTATTACCATTTCCTTCCTCATTCTCTGTCTTTTAAAACACAGAGTTCACACTCAGGACTAAACAGTGTCCCGAAAGGTAATTGACAGAGATGAAATGTGTCCATTTTAATTCTGAGTCAGGACTAACAAGTGTCTAACTAACCAAATTTGTAGTGTGGAGATTCCTTACTGAAGCAATGTCAAAGGGCAATAGTATAAACATTGCAAGTTAGGATGAGTGTATGAACTTGCTTCAGCTGCCAAAGCCAAGAAAACAAACAGAAGCATTGGGACATTGTAGTGGTGCAAAGCGATAGCAATCTCTTGGCTGCCACAGGCTCTATGAGGACCAAGTGAGGTTGGGGTGTTCAAGAGTGTAAGGATAAGGCCTTTTCCTGTAGCCACATTGTAAGGCCTAAAGCCTAAGGCCTTTGACTGCAGCCATATTAGGAGAAAGAAAAGAAGTACTTGTGGCACCTTAGAGACTAACCAATTTATTTGAGCATAAGCTTTCGTGAGCTACAGCTCACTTCATCGGATGCATAAAAGTGGAAAATGCAGTGAGGATGTTTTTATACACACAGACCATGAAAAAATGGGTGTTTATCACTTCAAAAGGTTTTCTCTCACCACCCCTTTCTCCTGCTGGTAATAGCTTATCTAAAGTGATCACTCTCCTTACAGTGTGTATGATAATCAAGGTGGGCCATTTCCAGCAAATAAATGCTCAGATAAATTGGTTCGTCTCTTAGGTGCCACAAGTACTCCTTTTCTTTTTGAGAATACAGACTAACACGGCTGCTACTCTAAAACCTGTCATATTAGGAGAGCAGCAACCATTAGCTGAGAAGCAGGAAGTCACATCCTCACATTCCATCTAAATTACATTAAAACATAATATCAGGCTGTTAAGAATGACACCTCATCCTAATAATACCCACCATCACCAGATAAAGAAACAGATCTTAAGCTGGTCAAGGAAAACTTAGGCTGATAGCATTCTGTCTGGCAAGAAACCAATTATCAATAGTTGTGGTTGTGAAATCCCCATTTCTTTATTGTTTTGTCTTTATGATCTCCACTTCTCTATTGTTTGTCTGTATGATCTCTGTCTGGTTCTTTGATTGTTTCTGTCTGTCACATAATTAATTTTGCTACCTGAAAATCAATTAAGGTGGTGGGGTAGGATTGGTTAGAGAATTTTGTTATAATATGTTAGGATTGGTTAGTAAAATTTTAGTATAATGATTGGTTAAGGTATATCTAAGAAGGACTCAAGTTTCACTATATAAACTGGGGTCCAAAAGAAAGTTCTTTGGGAACCAACTCCAGAACACAGCCCTATCAGAGCTGCCAGACTTCTGCCAAGGACACCATGCAGAAACTGGAGTCCCCCAGATGGACCTGATCCTGACTGGCCATCAAGAAAAGTTCATCTGTTTTACTGGGATTGGGAGAGGTGAGCATTGTATGTGTAGAGTGGGCATTCTGTTTTTGGTGATTGTTAATAAATAGAGGATAAGGATATTACTGCGTAAGGCTCTTTCACTAGTAAAAGGTCCTGAAAACCCGCACAAAATTACACCCTGAGCCCTAGGAATTGGGTAAGGGTGGGTACTTAAATTGACAGGGTTATGCCCGAGCCCTAGGAACAGGATAAGAGTGGGTGCCCTATAGTGTAAGGTTACGTAACCTGAGCCCTAGGAACAGGGTAAGGGTGGGTGCCTAAATTAAGAGGGTTAGGCCTTGAACCCTAGGAACCGGGTAAAGGTGGGTGCCCCTAGACTGTGTGAGTAACAGAGAATTTTGTGCGGGTAACAAGGGATGCGCTGGTTCAGTGCAGTCCCTTACCCGTGGAGCCTCAGCAGAGATTAAAACTGCAAAACCTCCAGGGCAAGGGGCTGGTAATGGAAACAACACTTGCCAATTCTTGTGGATGAATACCCTTCCAGGTCACTCGGACATTCTCATCACTTCCAGGGATGCTCAAGCCCAGGGCAAATTAAGAGAAGACTCTCTCTAAACCCTTTTTGCTTACGTAGGGAGAATCATCTGCATATTATAGCCCATTTTCCTTCGCTGAGTTCTAAGAAGAAAGGAAAATGAATAGGTTTCCTAATCCACATATTCAATATGTGCTGCTAAACTACACTATTGTTCCCTGGGGAGAGAATCCCCCCAGCTAGAAATGGCCCCACACCAGAACCCCAGATCCTGATTGAGATTTGTGTCACAGTATGCATCTCAAATCTGTCTGCAGAATGGATCACATGCCAAATCCAGGTATCAGAAATTTGACAAAGCTCTCATTTACACTGTGAGTCCCCAGTTTTGGTTGTGATTATAGCGGTGATTTTCATGCACCCTCTATAGAGACATGAGGTTCAGAGCCAGTTCCCGAGTTTGGGCCCATCTCTCGATAAAGCCCCCTTTAAAATGATTGACATCTGTAGCACCAGTAAGCCTGCATCTAGATACCCACGTAGATACCTATATAATGGTGAGTTTGAGAAACTAAAGTGGCTGAGTTCTGTAGTACTTCTTACCATGATACCAGTATGAAGCATTATGTAATGCACAGTTTGAGTAACATCAGCTGCATGGATCAGATTGTGGTATGGATTTTTGTACTTGCTGTAACCAACCTCCAAAGCTTCTGCAAATGAAATAAGACTGGGCACAGGGATCTGTGAGAAGCAAACATTAGAATAATAAGCTATGTTTCTCTTGCAACAGCTACAAAGTCAATGGTGTAATAAATAAAACGTAAATTAACACACAGTGTAACTCTGATGCACCAGTTCACAAATATCCAGGTGATGGGGCAAATTACTAAAACATAAAGGACTAGAACCTGAATTGCACTGGAGGAATTCACGGACTGGTCTGCTTCTGTTCCCTCAGGGGACACATTCCCCTGCTTATACTACGGTAAATGTGGGACCAGCCTATCAGGGGGAATGGACTGTACCCAGATAGGTGCAGTAGGGGAGCACTCCCCGTGTATGCCTAGGAACTCATGAGGCATTCACGTAACAAAGGTATGACACACAGGATTACTAGTAGAGGACTGATCTTCATATCCTGGCCCCAATCACCTGTCCAGGAGGTCAAGGTTACAAATGGTGTTCCCTGACTTCAATAGCCTCACACTCCCTCAATGTGGGCCTCACATTGTGCACAAGGTAGGGCTGTGAAGTACAGGCACAACCTAGCTCTCTATTTTTTTTCCTGCAATTAAATAATAACTTTTTCCTAAGACAAGATTCCTAGAGATTTTGTGTGATAAACTGGGTTTCCACAATGACAGTGAAACTTTAGTTCAATATCATAATAATGATAAATAATAAAGTATTGTGCACTTTGATACCACACTTTAGGTGAGCATCTCAAAGTGCTTTACAAATATGAAATAGTTAAGTCATACAATATCCCTCAGACAGCACTGTAATGTAGCCTCCTCTAGGGTGGCATGTGGCAGGTGTTTAACACTATGCCATTAAAACAATTTAGAACAGGAAGAGGAAGTGAAAAATATAGTACTCAGCTGAAAGCCCAGTGATGATTTAGGTCCACAGATTGTGATCTAAGCTATCTCAAATGCTCAGGACCACACTTTATGTGTCTACCAGCACAGTGTCTCCTTCCCAAGTCTGGGACATGGGCTCGGTACTAAGTCATAAGGAAGCAAGCTACTTGTGCACTTTTTGCATCACTCTGCTGTGCACTGGGGACTTCTCATCCAAAAGCTGAAGACCTGTTAAGCTTTCAGTCTTTGTCAGGATCTCAACAGCAGCAGAATGACTGTAGACACTATTAGGTGGAACTTTATTGTTATTACAATGACTATAGTCTGATGTCTTTTAAACTTTGCAGTTCTGTACTTCATTTGTTCAATAAAATATACTTTTAAACATAACCCTATTTTTTAATATTTTAAATATGTATGTCTTATTTTTATATTTGAGTCTTGTGTGTTGCTTCTGACCTTGAAACGGCTCATAAGATCATATCTGGTGAACAGCTCGTACATCATGAATTTCAGACTGTGCTCTCCACTTGCTTCATTTAGGGCAAACACATCAAATGACCATTTATCAACATCCTGCAGATTAAAAAGAAATAACACATTCATATGTTTAAATAGGTCCCAGTTAATAAATGGAAAAGTTTAAAACAATATCTATTTCCCCAAAATCACAGGTTCCTTTTACTTCATGTTACTCATACTAATGGTTATTCTAATACTAATAACAAACCTAGATAGGAAAATTATTAGAAAAAAATTCTTGTATCCTGAGTTATATAATTGTGGGATAAACTGCTAGTTGTTTTGTATGTTCACAATCTAAGGCTCTGATCCTTCAAACACACGAATAACTTTATACACATAAATTGTTCCATACAGAGTTCAATGGAACTACTTGTGTGCTCTTTTGCAGAGACTATGTCATAAATACTTTTAAAAAATCATGGTAAACACTATAACATTTGTCTTTTAGGGAAACAGATTACATTCTACCTTCTTGCTTAAGAAATACCATTGTCGACTGTATATTGTAGCTGGATACAACATGATTACTCTTCCCCCCAATCCCAAAAAAGGAAAGAGATGCTGCTTTCTGAGACACTGATTTCTATTATAATTTGGAGCTGATAAAATCATGACAGGTAAATTTTATAAAGCAATTTTCTACTCAAATTTGTCCTATTGTTCTAATGATATCTAACTGAAATCATAATGAAATTGCGATGTAATAAATATAATCCTATGCTATTTGTGAATTTTTCAATATGGCTTTTATCTCTTATGCATATTCATTTCTACAGTACCATATATGGTCATAATACTTTCAGAAAAAGCACCCTAATTTCATCCTAAAAAAAATCATTAGCACACATACAAATATATTGAAATTACACAATGACTGAATTGATTTCACCTTAAATGTTACTATCACTTCTGCTGGGTATGCCAAACCAACCAGGTTAGAGGTCCTTCGGTACATCCTAAAAGAACAAATGCATTATTTATTAGGTGGTACTTATGCTAACTTTTAAAACATTTCTTTTTTCAGTTCTCTTTTATAATTTCTGAATTAAGGGCCTAATTCAAAATCCATTCAACTCAGTGGGAGTCTTTCTATGAACTTCATGGGCTTTGAAGGAGGATCCTGTGTACTACAAAGTGTGACTTTTTGGTCTAATAATACATTGCTAGGAATACTTCTTGCTCCTCTAAGTAATTGTTGTAGCTATTCATATCATCTAATGTGAATAAGGAAAATATGCTATTTTAGTTTAGTATTGTCATCAGTGCCATTACCACAGATTCACCTGCTTTATCTCCTAACAAAAGGATGGCCTACATGTGGGTTTCAGGTATTAAAATATTCAGGCACAGATCCTCAGCTGGTGTAAGACAGTGCTGCTCAATTAATTTCAGTATGAAACCACGAGTATCAAATATAACTAAGTTAATTGTGTTATTACTTAAGTAAATGTGAAGTTGCCAAAGATTGATCATTTGAGTTGTTTGGAATAGAGATTTGGATACACAACTATCTCTGACCCATTGGAATACAATTTATCTAATGTAAAAAAGCAACTTTAGATCTGGGACTATGGTTGATTCACCAAAAGACACTTTTGCAAATATTCTCGTCCACACATAGGTAATGGTCCTCATAAATGCTGTTGGTAATGTAACTCCCTTTGTGCTACTTTAGCTCATATGTTTTGGCAGTCCTCCTGTATCAAGAATTTCTGATAAAGGGGTGTGTGTCAAAGGACCAATTTCATATTGGATGCTAAGTTGGAGTTTCACTGAAGTTTCACTCTTGGATATATTCTTGATACCTGGAAATTACCTGGTAACAAGGCAGCGTGGTTCCAGTGTGCAGCTTTGGCTGCAAAAAAATTAATCCTGCAAAAATGGAAAAGTCGATCCCCACCAAATATTGATACCTGGCTCAGGGATATGGCTGACATCGCAGTGAATGAACTGGCATTTGGCAGAAAGGGAAAGCCCAAAAAATTCAAAGCCATTTGGGCTGACTTTTTAGAGGTCTATGATTAATGTAGACCCTGAAGATAGTTATGCCACTTCCCGTCCAGTCCCCTCCCCTCCCTTTATCCTAACCCTCTTTATTTACTTTGTGTATTCTGATCAATCTGGTATTTTGGTATATTTGTTGTATTTGAAAAAAATTATACAAAATTATAAATAAAAAAGTAAATGTTGAGTCTTTGGCATATTTTGGTGTATATGGGTCTAAACCATGGAGTTTGGGTCCAGAACTTTCCAAAGTTCAAGAGGATTGGTATCTAGGGATTTCATTTAGATCTAAGTACAGACCATTAGAGAGATGAGGTGAGGATGGCATTCAGATGTAGATCTGAACTTTCCCAAATATTTGGTTCAGGCTCATCTCCAATTTTGGTACGCATCCTGGTGCCACTTGTTGCCTAGCATTTGGCTCAGATAGCACCATTGTGGTTAAACATGTTATCTGCTATCACACTAAAATCCACAATCACCTTTCTACAAATATCCCAGCCTGTACAGCATGTACAATGCTTCGAAATTTTGGCTTTTCTTCAGGTCTCCTTTTCGTCATCCCCATTTTCCTCGTGAAGGTAGACGCCAGCCAGTCCCGTACTTCCAGTGGGACTGAATCAGATTGGATGTCAGAGAGTTCATCTTCAGTATCCAAAAGTCTCCTATAAAAGATATGAATAACTGAGAACCAGGCAAACTGAAACAACAAAGTGAGAATAAGTGACCAGCTGAAAATGTACAGTTTTAGTGGCAGTTAGATTAGTTTGTAGCATTGTCTCTGGGTCACTAAATGCTTACCCTGCTCACTGGGGAAGGGCTTTGATAGGGCTGGGAGCACTGGAAACACCCTTTGGGGTGGGGAAGGATGGGAGGGAGCGAGGCAAGAGAGCTCAACTGGGGGCAGTTGTGACAGCATTCTACATGCCTCCTGTTCCTTCCTTCCACCCATTTTTGCCGTCAGTGTGTGGGAACTGCTTCTAATCTCACCTCTTCCCCCCACCTCCCACCCCCATCGCTTCCTACGCTGTAGGGTATGGGAAGATCACATGCCATCCAACCCACCACATCTGGTTTTTGGTCTTTAAGTTACAATTCTTGCAAGTGCAGCAGGTTCCAGTGTGGCCGGTGGATTAGGTAGGGTCTGACTGAGGTCCCTATGACCCAGTTGGCGGCTTAGGCATTGGTCTGTATAAGCCAGCAAAGAAGGGAGTTTGAGGGCAGGCCAGGAGTGCAGTGGCTGGGTGTACAGTAACTTGAATGCAGGGGCCATAGCCTTCTGATGACAGTGTGTGCAGGGTTTGCAATCCCCACCGTTTACAGAAAAGTCCTATAGAATTTCATAGCAAATGGAAATTTTTCTGTAGATTTTTTGAACCATCCAAACATGGCAAGGTGGGCATTTGCCTCTATGTCTAGGACAGCTTGTGGCTCTCCTCATTTCATCTCTCACCTCAAGCATGGAAGAGGGAAGATTGAGACTCTGGCATAAAACAGAGCCTCCACATTTGACTATATTATGGTGCCTGTGTCTGTTTCTGGGTCTATGTCAAAAAAAAGTTTTGCCTTCTGTACTGGAGTGATAACTGTCTAAAAGCCCTAGACAAAATACTATGCCTCTAGAAAGTCAATATTTTTTCCTCAGAATATCTGAACAATTTCAGACTACTACAGCTCTGAGTGTGGCATCAGTTGGTAATAGCACAAAAATTGCACATCCATTATGCATCATTAACAAATTCCTCCAGAATTATATAAATGACTGATGAGGCTAAATTTGGAGTACTTGCTGTGCACAGGTTTGGACAACATATTATAAGGGAAAAAACAGTAGTGGTGGCAAAGGTGTTGTACTACAAAGGATAACAATAACTCGGGCACTCAAAGCTCTCAGGTAATCAAAAAGGTTAGAAAAGCTAATTCTATGTTCTTTGAAAAAAGATATAGAGAAAGAGCTTCGCTGGAATAGCAGAGTTGGGTTGGAACCAGAAAGAGTTTCCCTTGCTCGTGTCTTCAGGAGAAGCCAGTGATTAAGATCCGGAGATTAATCCCAGCTTCACACTTCCTTCAGTTAGGGCTGGTCTTCACTACAGGGTGATCAATGAATGCAGCAGGGATCCATTTAGCGGGTCTAGTGAAGACCTGCTAAATCAATGGCAGGGCGCTCTCCGGTCGACTCCGGTACTCCAGCTCCCCGAGAAGAGTAAGGGAAGTAGACTGGAGAGCATCTCCAATTGATGCAGCGCAGTGAAGACACCGCAGTAAATCGACCTAAGCTACGTCGACTCCAGCTACATTATTCACACAGCTGGAGTTGTGTAACTTAGGTCAACTTTCCCCCATAATGAAGGCAAGCCCTTAGGCACCTAAATCCAGCTCAGCATCTCTGAAAGTAAGAGATGCCTCAATATGGATTTTGCTATGTACACACGTATGAATATTTAGGCCCTAACTTTCTGTGCACATCTGTAAAATAGGGAAGATAATACTTACCTACCCCCCACACAGGGCCGGCCTTAGGCATGGGTGAAAGCCCAGGGAGCCTTTATAAACAGGGTGTGCCCCTCCCCCTGGCCCTGGATTGAAGGCACAAATTGATCTTGTTCCCCAAATTTAAACTACAGTGTAATCCACTTAAATCCCCAATAGTTCGACTTTATTATAAAAGATCTTTGGGGCAATTGTAATGTTTATAGTCCTGACTATTTGGCATTTGATATATGTATTATATAACCAGGAAAAAAATCTAATAGTCCCTCAATCATTTTATAAGTGTTCAAATTATTTCTCAAATGGGATGAAATTCACCTGCAATTTAACAGTTGTAGAAGGCACTTCAGTATAACACAATGTGGATCTTGAACTTCATAAGAATTAGGCTGATGCAGAACAAGCACACACCCGTGTATGGTACAGATGGCCTTTGTTTTTGGTTTGTATTTTGTTTAAAGTTTCCTGGGAATTATCTGTACTTATATAAAAAAATGAAAAGATGGGGGGGGCGGAAATCAGTAAAAACCAAAATGAAGGGCCAGCGGCCAGAGCGATGAGGGCTACCTGATATGCACAGAAGGTGATGGCGGAGTTGGGGTAGTGTAGGCCTTCCGTTCTTTGCAGGCTTGTCACTGCAGTGGTCAGGTGGTCTCTGCTGCCAGAACCCAACTCCTTGCCCATCCTGCTCCACCACTGTGCAGCAGCAGCAGCTGCCGCCCAATGGAAGTTACCTGAGGGGGGACCAGGTCTGGAGAGTGCAAGCATTTTCAAAATTTGGATTAAAAAAGTGGGTAAAAGCTGGCTGTTTTTTCAAAACCTGGGATTTTTTTTGAAATTGGGTAAAAACCAAAAATGGAGAGTTTTGTGTATAGGCTAGTGCAGAAGAGTTTGAGGGCAGGCCAGGAGCATGGGGGGGGGGGGCGTGGGGGGGAGCATATTAACTTGAAAGCAATGGCTAAAGCCATGTATTGAGAGTGTTCAGGGTTTGGAGTCCCCATCCTTTACCCAGAAGTCCTATAGAATTTCATAGAAAATAGCTTTTCTATAGATATGTTGGACCATCAAAAGCTATTGAATTTAATAGTGAATTTTGTACCTGCTATAGAATTCTATTGGACAGCTCCCCCCCAATCCTATATTCTCTATTAAAGTCTACAGAGTTAGAGAGTAATTTCTCTAGAACCCTCTTGGTTTGTGTCCTCTCAGTTTCATTCCTATTAACTTTTCCAGTCCTTTTCCACAATGGATTCCAGCCCAAGGAATGGTGAAACAGCATTAAAAGAGCTCCTCCAGGCTGGAGAATTGAATACTTTCCAAATTCTTCATAGCTACCACATACAAACCCATTTTCTCTGACATTGTGTGTGGGAGGGGGAGCTTGGTATTTTTCCTCTGAAAGGAGATTAAAAACTAGAAACTGGTTGAAAATTTAATTTTCTCTGGCCATTTTTACTGTTCACTTGCTAAGGTAGGGCCTAGCCTGCTTGTGATGGATGTTAAGAGGAGTTTCTATATGAACACAGAGCACAGGAACAAGGGAACAGGAGAAAGTTGCCTTTTTAACAAAAGTTGTTTCTTTTTACTGTATAGTTGCCCCCTCCTTGTTTCAAGGCACATTCCACCAATTCTCATGGGACCCCTTATTTCTCATGAGAGATATCTGGGTGGTAATTTACATTCAAGAGACAGTTTGATTGTACTGTTGTCTCTTGACTGCATGCTTGTTTCGGAGGCATGTGAAGTACATACCTGCCCCCTAGCCCAGGTATAAATAGCAACGTAACCGATGGGGCACGGCTAGGCAAGTAGAGTAAAGACACACCTGAAGGGTGTGGGTATATAGGTGAGTAAACACCGTTCACACACTCTATTCACCCCAAGGTGCGCTTCCCTGTCTACCCTGCTATTTTTAGCAGTGTGTTGCCCTACTGCCTCCCGGTGCTGGAGCCTTTCCCCTCTGCAGGAAAAGACTCTCCCGTGGGGAAAAGTTTTGGAATGGGGGAGACAGACGGAAAAGGCTCTGCCAGCTCCCCGTTGCTGGAGCCTTTCCCGGCAGCAGAGAAAGGCTCTGGCATGGAGCTGCTGAAGCCTTTCCAGGTTGCCAGCCCTCTGCCAGAGCCTTTCACTAACACATGTAGCTACACTCCAAAGTGTGAATGCAGCCTGCTTTTCACTGTGGCATGTAGACATATACCTTACACACCGCCACCAGTGGCGTGTAGAGTAAACATATCCCAAATGGTTCTCATTCCTGCTTAACAAGCTAGGAAACCAATGGCTGTAATACAGACATTGTGTGGTGGGCCAGATCCTCAGCTATTATACATTTTCTACAGCTCCCTTCCCGGGATATCTAAGAGGACTGTAAAACATCAGTAAGTTTTCCTAATGCATTATTAGTTTCTTTAAAGAACCCAACTGAATGAACATTTTAAATGGGTGCTTTGAAATGCATCAGTCATTCATATATATATTACCTTCAATATCTACCATTGCTGTCTGGAGTTCCTCTCCTCCAATTCCATCCTAAACCCCACTCCAATCATGATTTCACCCATTGCACTCAACTGAAACTGCTCTTGTCAAAGTCTCCAGAGGCCTCTTCCTAGTCAAAGTTCACAACCAGTACTTTGCCCTGTCAGGTGCCTTTAACACCATTAACCATGTTCTTTTTGAAACGTTGTGCTCCTTTGACTTCCATGGCTCTGTTCTCTCCTTGTTCTCCTCTGACCTCTCTAATCCCTTCTTCAGCAGGTCCCTTTGGAGGATCTTTCTCATCTGCCCTCCAACTTTCTGTGCGGGTTCACAGGGTTCTAGCCTGGGTCCCCTTTTCTTCTCCTTCTAAACCTTACCTATGGGTAATCTCATCTGCAAGCATCACCTGTTGACTCAAAGATCTGCCTCTCTACTCCAGACCTGTCTTTCCATCCAAACTGGATCTCAGCCAAACTCTTTGACATCTCCTCATGGATCTAGCTGTCAACTCAACATGGCTAAAACAGAGCTCTTAAACTTTCCTCCCAAGCTCTTCCCCAACTCCTTTCTCAACCACTGTGAACACCACCACAGGCCTGTAATCTAGGCATCATCTTCAACTCAGACTTCTCAGCAGATCCTCACACCCAGGCTTTGCCTAAATCTTACATATTTTTTCTGCAGAACATCTCTAAGATATGGCCTTTCCTATTTAACCACACAGCTAAAACTCCTCCAGGCTGTCATCGTCTTGCATCTCATTTACTATCAAGATGTTAAATCCTGCCTCTGATTGGCCCAGGAAACAGTCTCCCTTGCACACTTATTAAATTTTCAAACAAGCACCTTTGTGCTTTTTCCTGTGCTGCTCCTCTTGCAAGGGAGGAACTCCCTGTTAACATCTGCAAAGCTATTTCATTATCCTCCTTCAAATTGCTTCTTAAAAACACTCCTTTGCTGTAATGCCTATAAAAACAAACAAAAAAAAAACCTTGACAATGTTTAGGTTACTGGTGCATTTGATACCACTGCCTATCATGCTAACCCATATTATCTCATTGTTTCCTTGTACTCCCATCAATCTGCATCCATCTGTTGTCTCTTGACTTATGCTTAGACTGTAAGCTCTTTGGGGCAGAGATATTCTTTGTTTGTATAGCACCTAATACAGTGGGGTCGTCGTCTCTGAGGAGGGTCCTCCCTCCTATGTACTATGTTAATAGCAAGTAGTTTCATTCATCTTTCTATCCATATACATTCATATCCTTATTTTATTGTTCTTAGGATTTGTTACAACTTATTTTACTTGTATTCTAGTTCAGAACTGAAACAAAAGTAAAAGAAAAACAAAAACAAAATTAAAAGCTCCTCAGCAGTATAAATCTTTGACGCTCAAGCTGCCTTTTCTTCACCCACCTCCATTTTAATACAATAATAATAAATAATACCATACATCTTTCACTCCAAAGGCCCTCAAAGTGCTTTCCAAGCCGTTTATAAGAAGATCACTCTCCCACCACTAAAAAGCTGCTGCCTAGAGGATGAAGATAACACTGAATTACTGTGCACAGCAACACTACTCAAATGTTAACAGGGATCTTCGATAGCCACAAATGGTTAGGTTGAAGTCAATGGGAGTCTTAATTTTAAGCCTTATCTTAAATACGTAATCTTCAGCAAAGCTGTACCCTCTATCACCATGCCGAGGCATTTGCTCGGTACCAACAATACAATTTTATTCTGGATATCATCTTTCGTACAAAGATTCCCTCAGAAGTGAAAGAGCTGCAGATATATCGACACCATTTCCTGCAACACAAATACTAAGATAGCTGGACTCTTTATTATGTCCAAAGGGTTTTTGCCTTTCTTTACAAAAACACTTCTCTTCTCTAAGACTTTGCGTGGGCGCATGTGAGTATAAGTGCGTGCTCTGAGGAAATAAGCCACAGAACAAGATGTGGCACAAAAACAATATCAGCTGTGATTATAACTAGTGCTGGGCACAACTTTTGGGACTCAACTTTTTGTCAACCCAAAAATGCAGATTCTGGTCAACCAAAACATTTTGCAAATGTGTGTTTAATTTGTCATATTGTTTCAGCTGATAAAAACCCCCCAAAACAGGAAAACTTATGGAAAAAAATCTAAAATGTTTTGTTTGACATTTTCAAAATGAATTTTTGTTTTTAAGTAAAAAAGGTAAAAAAACCCCAAAACCTCACAAACAAAACAAAATGTTTCATTTTACATTGGAGAAAGTGTTTTGTTTGAGCTGAAACAATTTTTTGTTTGTTTTTCAGTTGACGGACAACTTTTTTTTTGTTTCAAGTCTGCCTTAAATTTCCTTCCCCCCTTCACCTCAGTTCACCCACTGAACCCGAAATTTGGTTATTCGCAGAGCTGTAATTACAGCAGTACATGCACTACAAACTGTTTTTTTCCTAAGGGTTTTAGAGAGACGCCTAAGACTTTTGGGGAAATAAAGTTTTGTAGAGTAGGGAATTCTGCAGAGTACACATTGGTGATGGAAATATGAATGGCCTTTGGTTACATTCATTAATGACTGTGAGGCACTGAGGTACTACAGTAAAGAGAGCCATATAAGAATCTAGATACCTGGCTGGCTGGATATATAGATGAATAAACAAACATATAAATTTGAGTTAACCCAAGGAAAACTAAACTAAGTTACATACTGCACAATAGAAATAAGTAGCCTTACTTTAACAAGTGGATTATTCATTGTAATTCACCCTATACCTATGATGTAAAATATACAACCCTTGTCTAATAAAACCTGTTATTTTTGCCTACTTCCAAATCTATTCACTTGGTTGTACTAATGAACGATATCTAATTATATTTATATAGGTGAATAGCTAGGCCACCAGTAAATACCCGAGCATTAGGGAGCTATAGGACTCTGGAAATTTATATGCTATAACATACAGATCTTATGACTCATGAACATGCATTAAAGTAAATATTTCACTTCACTTTCACTGTACAGACATTTATGAACATTGAAAATTGACCAAATTTGATACACACTTCCCAAGTCATAAAAATCTCATTAAAGTATATTATAAACAATTTTAGATTGGCTTAATTATTATTCACAAAATGCACTTAAGTACAAATGTGATTGAATGGGGATAAAAGGAACAATTGAACAGAAGTGTGCATCAACTAGAAATATTAATATAGTACTTACATAACAGTAGATGAAATTTTCTTTTTGACCCTATGACCATCCGTTTTTGATTTGGCTGAGCTGCAATTTGTTTTGACACCAATTTTTTCCTTTTTATCCTGGGTCATTTTGCAGCTGCTTTTTGTGCCCTACCCCACTGCAGTAAATCACTACATTAAATACGTTAAGTAAATTGTACAGCCCCTTCTCCTAAGTGCAGGTCATTCTTACTATTACTACTGTTGCTCTAAACACAGCAGTAACAACAACAGTGCGATTCTAGAGCAGATGTATTATGAGGTCACTCTGATGTAATTACTGATCACTGTAATGTAATCACTGATCCATGTAACCTCTATGGTACGCCCATGTGGATGGCACCATTTAACATACAAAAATTTCACACTAAAGAGCATTTTTACTTGTACTCTCCAATTACCTATACACTTCAAATCTCCATTTCCTTACAAAACTTCAATAAAAGAACAAGGAATTATTGATTTTTCCCCCCAATGAACGTTATTACTGAGCAGATAAGAGGAACTCATGTTAATTAAGACCAGGATTGGCTATAGGTTAGTTGGAAAGCCTCACGGACACTCATATTATTCCCCCTTCTTAATACTCCTGCACATTTAACAGTTACGTTTGACACCCAGGCCTTGTCTATTGTAGGGAATTTACCTGCTGCTGAGAGAACGAGTGCAGCTCAACTGATGCTGAACGTGGTTTAACTGCAAGTCGTGGAGCAAGAGGAAGGACTGTTCAGTAGTTAGGGCACTAGACTACAACTTTCGAGACCTGGGTTTGGGTGCCTGCTCCACCGCAGACTTCCTGTGCCACTTTAGGCAAGTGAGTGTCTCTCTGTGCCTTAGTTTCCCATCTGTACAATGAGGAGAATAGTATTCCACTACCTCACAGAGATTAAGACTCAGAAACTGCGGAGACACACATGAACGATTATAATGGGGCTACCTAAGTATTCAACACCTTTGCCACAAATATGGTGAAACACTGCAAGTAAAGAGAACATGCCAGCCAGACCTGCCTCCAAACCCACCTCCCTGCAGGATTTAAGCATGATTTCTTAAGTCATGCTGACCACAGTTTGTCCTGGTTTACACTTGCAGCTAAACTGTGTTTAGCATCAATTCAGCTGCACCTGTGACTTTCGCCAGCAGGCTGCTCAGCAGGAGGTCCTCTGTGTAATGCAGAATTCAGAATTGCCAGACAGTAACTTTATACATAAGAGTACTTCAAAGACATTATGCGTGTTGGAGAGGAAAGATATTTCAACTAAGCTTGAGGTACAATCTCTTGAAAAGACAACATCCAACTAGTATAGTACCTCACATACAGTAGTGCATACAGTCAAGGAAAACGTGAAGAATTGGGCAACACTGAGAACAGAATGATGGAACTGTACCATAAGCACAACAAAATGAGGGCATAGAAAACCTCAGTTGTACTAGAGTTGTTGAGATCAAAGAGCTTAAAGCAGAAGATTTTTTTCATGGTCTTATTCTGAAGGAGTTAGGACATTACATAATAAACAGGGAAAAACAGAACCAGCATTAATCCCTAGAGTTGTCAACTTTATTCTCAACACCTCTGCAGTCACAAGAGAAGACAGAGACAAAGAAATATTATTCATAATGAATTCTAGGAGGCAGGATTCAAAGCACATGGCTTAGCTATGTGTGTGCAAAAAGAGTATTTACAAAGTGGAGACAGAAAGAAGTAATGACTGTTAAAAGAAAAGATTAAGACAGAACATAGGTTTTGTGAGTTAAAATTTGGCAGGATTTTGTGCATCTGCTTCTAATTTCCTGAAAAAAATCTCCTTTGGGGCTGAAACTTTCCAGGTTCATTCACAGACTAGAGGTGATGACTTTCATTTGTTTTGATTTGAGGAAAATCCTTGCAGCTGTTTTTGAGTTACTGGAAAGTGAAAGGGGAAAACACTGCTACTACAAAATTTGTTTTTAGACTTCTTCACTTATCAATAACTCAGGAAAAACCTCAAAATTTTGCTTGGAACAAGTGAGGACCAGGCCCTTTACTACTTAGGAAAAGAAAAAGAAAAAACATTATAAATCAGAAAGTTAGATCAAACTGAACAATCACTTCTGAGCATGTTTGTGTAAAATTTTCATTTCATGTTCATTTTCATGCTAAAAAGTAGCAGATCTTAATGAAAGCCTTAGCTTTTTTGTGCGTGATTGTGTGTGTGTGTACACATGTGCACGCTACTTTCCTGGCCTCAAAAACCCAGAGACTGATGCTGGGATGATCTGCAGGACAGTGACTGTAAAACGTGCATCCTCAGCCTCCATATTAAGGGTCAGATTCTGCAAGCATACACACGTATTACTTAAGGAGACATGTGAGAAGAACCTTGAGTAAAACTAGGCGAACGAGGCTTGTTGGCAATTTCGAAAAGTTGAAAAAAAATATAGTTTCAGGTCAGACCAAAAAACAATTTTTGAAATTTTCAGAGAATCAAAAAGCTAAAAACAAGAAAAAAAACATATCATTTTGGGTCAAACAAAACATTTAATTTTGACAAAACTGAAATATTTTGTTTTGGTTTCACTGAAATGTTTCTGAACTTTTTAAAAAAACTAAATTAAAGGAAATTTTGAAATGAAAAGTTGTTTCATACAAAAAAATCAAAACATTTTAATGTCAAAATGAAACATTTTGATTTTTTCTTAACTGATTATTCTTTGCACCCCTAAATGAGCAACTTGATGGCATCAAAATGATCCTCAAAACATTTCATTGTTGCTAAATTTGCATTTTTAGTGGGGAAAAAAAAGTTTTGTCCTGAAATTTTCCCCCAGCTGTACCCTCGAGCTTAACTTTGCTCAATGGGAATACTCACTCGAGTTAACTTTCCTCAATGGGAATACTCAATGGCTATTAGCCAGGATGGGCAGGGATGGTGTCCCTAGCCTCTGTTTTACAGAAGCAGGGAATGGGCAACAGGGGATGGATAGCTTGATGATTACCTGTTCTGTTCATTCCCTCTGGGGCACCTGGCATTGGCAGACAGGATACTGGGCTAGATGGACCGTTGGTCTGACTCAGTATGGCCATTCTTATGTTCTTATATTCTTATCTTATGTTCACATGCATAAGCATTTGCAGAATAGGGAATCAAGGGTCTCTCTCACTGTTTCAGTTGTGCAACTGCCTTGTAAAGTCAGTCTTGCAGAAAAACGTATCCAGCCAAATAACTTCAGCAGAGATGTGAGCCTGCTACTCCCCTCTATCCTATTCACCTCACTAAGTTGTTGACACTGCTCCCCAGAATCTTATTAATTTCTGGGAGGTGTGAACTTCAAAGCCTTGTTGAAATTATTTAAATTTTAGTATGCATGGACAGGTAATATTTTCTCTACATAAAACTAAATAATATAAAAAGCTAACCAAAAATCCCCTATATTAATGCAACATTAAATTAGCTAAACACAAAAAGTCAGGAAATGCTAAATCTAAGATTTCATTTATTTATGTAACATTAATTCTCTTGCACTGTGCACATATATAATATCTTATATTAAATATATACAGTATGTGGAATGTGGGTGTGTTAAGATTTTGCATTTAATTACATTCATTCCCTGGGTGGCACTCCCATTGACAGTAGTGGGAATGATGTGCAAAAACTGAGCAGAGAATATGGCACAGAGCACTTAAAACGTACTGTAAAAATGAGAGACAAATTAATATTGTACTTAGAATAACTAACAACTAGATCTATTTGTCATGGTAGAATGCTTTTTACAGAATGTAACTCTTCAAACTCCAAGTATTGCTAATTTCCAGCCTTTTCATTTAATTAGAATTTTAAATATAATAATGGAATAGTCAGAAGTACATTTTTTCTCCCTTAGGAATACATAAAATGTACTATGGAGGAGAGGAGAGATAAGAAAATGAGTCCAAATTTAAACCACTTAAAATTATCTGATGGTGAAAAAATAAACCCTTACTGCTGATCTGTCATACCGCCTGTGAAGATACTGAAATTCTAATTCAGTAAAATATATTTTGTGGCTTCCACAGCACCCACTGTTATGCATAGTGGGTGGAAATTGGCTCTTCAACTCAGTCAACCGATTAAGCCAGGAATCAACCCCTGGAAACTGTTTATAAAACAAAGTACTTTTCATACAGAGAACTGAAGAACCCATGGGAAGATAAAGTACTTATAGTCCAAAAGGCCAATTCTTTCACATTTTTAACCACCATCCATGACCTTTCATGAATTTTACTGGCTTAACAGTTCTCTCCCTAAATTAACTTACACAGTCGTATCCAATTCTTGAATACTTCATACCTGCCTCTTCTATGTCCCCATCCTAAGTCGACTGAAAATCTCTCATTTACTTCCATTGAATTTGGATCAAATATAACAGTGATTGAGGTCCATCTCAAGCAGAAATAGGACTTTCTTGCCCAAGCAACAAACGTATCAGTCTTACAGGGAAGAATCCACCTCCATATTAGCCTCTTAAGAGGTATCAAGGAGCAGGCTTAGAAGAGTTGACCTGACATTATTGGCAGTAACTTAATTGCAATAAATGGCAAAGATGATATGGAGAACTACAAGCACTATGGTGATAAAGTAGTGGTGGGACACAAAATGTCTAATTCTGGATTTCATTGCTACAGAAGTTAGTGAAAAATTTCACTTGTGTGATAAACGCCCCTTCCTCTTTCAGCTGCCTTTTCTATTCAGAAGTGTAGATTTATAGCCCAAATTTTCCCAACTGTCCAAGAGGGTTGTATCTGGTGTCTGGCCCAGGGCCGTCTCTGATTCAAAAGCTCATTTCACAGAAGTTAAGGCTGAAGGTTTTTAAAATGCAAATATCTGAATGTTCTATCAAACTGCCTTTTGTTGGCCCCCACAAGATTTTAGAAGGAAGGGAAGACAAGGAAGATCTTTGGAGGCAGTATGCAAAGGTGGTGAGAAGGGAACAGGCAAGTGAAAGATATCATAAAAGAGATGGAGGGTTTAATTAGGACAAGACTGAAAAATAAAAAAAAATTAGTAATAATGTTCAGTTAGTAAAAATCAGTAACTACTTGAAAATGGCATGATCAGTTTACTAAACATCATATATGAACTGGGAGGAGGGGGGCAAATTTGCAGAATTGTAGCTAAAATCCCTAGATTTGCAGTTATTTTAGAGGTGTTTCATATCCCCAGTAATTGTGTTAAACTCACCTCTCAGAAAAACCTGCAGCTTATTACAAAAGATCTTTTAAAAGGGTTTTTTTAAATTATTTTTTGTAAAGCTAAGAAGGCTTGAAAGCTTTTTGACAACACAAGCTTCTTTAATAGCAGTTTTCAAAGAAGTATCTTTTGTGAATTCTCTTGATGGATGCACAGAATCATTTTCTTTGAATGAAGCACTTATGGCTGGCAAGGCTACTTCAGGTAGAGTACATTCATCATGTGACATGATGGAGCCTGAGAATAGAACTGTGAAGTCATGGCAAACTCAGCTGAGCTGTAGTTTTGAATTACATTATCAAACTTAAGTAGATCAACATTTTAATGTTTTGTTTATGAACTTATCACATTCTATTACCCATCCGTCAGGCCCAAGTACAAAGAGGAGTCATCTAGTTTATATTTCGCCATTTGGACAATAAACGCAGACTGGGGATCCTTCCCTCAGTGGACTCACAGTAAACATCTGTTTCAGATATTTGCTCATCCTTGTTGAAATCTCAGACAGATTTATTTCTCTAGGTATTCATAATTTAAACCACAATCTGCTTGAATATATTACCCATCTCCTCTCAAATGAATTAGCACTGCTGAGCACTAAGCCTTCTTATTTTCCATGGATAGATACTGTGCCAAGCGATACACATTGTTTTCTTCATTTAGAAATTAATGACTTAATCAGTCAACCTTTTGGGGTGGAGGGATTGGGGCAGTATGATTTTTAAATTTAAGTAAATATCTAAATCTATTTTAGATATTAAGATTTCACCAGTCCTGCAAAGAGATGTCCTAATGTAGATCACTATGCTGATGACTTCACAGAGGGATTAGTACTAGCACATCTGTTTTTGCATGCTTAGGACCTATGAGTCTATGAAAATGCATCACTTTGTTTTCAGGATAAAATCAGTTGTTTTATAGCTTAGACTAGAGCGTCAACTGGACTTCACAATTTATATGTTCTGTGAAAATAGAGACTGTAAATGCCCTATAATATCAGGTGATGAACTAGAGCTGCACAGATTTTTCAGTTCATTAGAAGTTTTGAAAAGTTGTGGGATTTTTTTTATTGTTTCAGGTTGGCCCGAAAACAAAAATTTTCAAAATGTTCTGCAAATAGGCTAAAAGTTTCATTTCAGGTTGAACAAAATATTTATTTTAGACAAAAATCAAAGTGCTTTGTTTAGATTTTGAACATTTTTAATACTTCTGATTTTTACAAAAAAAATGAAAGGGAAATTTTGAAAATTAAAATGATTTCATACAAAAAAATGAAACGTGGCATTTTCAAAATGCCAAAAGTTTGATTTTTTCTGATTTTGTTTTTTCAGAATAAACAGGTTTGATGAAACCAACAAATTCGCAAAACATTTCAGAGTCAGCAAATCTGCATTTTTCATCGAAAAAGGTTTTGGTCAAAAAAATGTGGCTCAGCACTATCATGGACTCTTCCATCGACTTAGAGCATCTCCACCATCTGCTGTGCAACTGTGCCGCTGTAAGTGCTGAAGTGCAGCTGTCGCCTTAGTGGGTGTGATTGGGAAGGTGAATGGAAAGTTAAGTTGTAAACAGAGGCATAACAAGCAGTATGCTGGAGTCAGGATGTCCATGCCAGCTAAGATAAGCAGGAACACCTTAATGCAGGGCTGGGCAAACTTTTTGGCCTGAGGGCCACATCTGGGAAAAGAAATTGTATGGCGGGCCATGAATGCTCAGAAAATTGGGGGTTTGGTGCGGGAGGCTGAGGGCTCTGATTGGGGGTGCGGGCTCTGGGGTGGGTCCAGAAATGAGGAGTTCAGGGTGCGGGAGAGGGCTCCGGGCTGGGGTAGGGAGGTGTGGTGTGGGAAGGGGTGCGGGCTCTGGGGTGGGGCTGGGGATGAGAGGTTTGGGGTGCAGGAGGGTGCTCTGGGCTGGGATCAAGGGGTTTGGAGGGAGGGACGGGGATTAGGGCTGGGGTATGGGGTTGGGGCCTGGGGAAAGGCTCAGGGGTGTAGGCTCCCAGTGGCACTTACCTCAAGCGGCTCCCGGAAGCAGCAGCATGTCCCTTCTTCAGTTCCTATGCGGAGGCACAGCCAGGCAGCTCTACACACTGCCCCATCTGCAGGCACCGCGTAGGAGCCGGAGAAGGGACATGCTGCTACTTCTGGGAGCCACTTGGGGCCATTGGAGCACATAGGAGCCAGAAGGGGGCTATGCCATGGCTTCTGGGAGCTGTGTGGAGCAGCCCCCATCCAACTTTGGATGTGTGGTATGTTCTATACCCACCACCTATGCTTCAGTCTGATCACCTCAGCATAGCTTTACTGTATGCCAAATAAAGAAGCCTGAGTGACAAAATCTGGATTCGAACTGACTTTTTAGATCCCAGAGAACTGGATGACGTGTTCACCCAGAACCGGAAAAGATGTTCTGGATAAGCCAAGTGGAAAAGGTCTCAGATGGATCCCAGCAAAAACATGTTTAAATGGCAGAAGAATCAGATCCTATGTCTTTCCTGAAAAATAAAACCTCCAGTTCTCCCTCACGCTCTCCTGGGGCATTGGTTAAGTACTAAAGAGAGAAAACCTCACGAATAACCAGCACTACTTTTTGCAGCACCTGGGGGCTCAGGTTAACCTTGTTTAACATGAGAGACATGTTGACATCAGAGTACAAAATGGCAGTTTCACAGGAGCATTGTTAAATCTGTATTCTCAGCAGATAATTAAGACTTCAGCTCTTTTATTCAGTTACTGACATTTTCATTTCTCTCTAAAATAGAAACTTTTGCAGCAACTTCTAATGATCCAGAATAGCAAAAATCAGTAAACTTAAACAGGTATCACTACAAAATGACGGTGACTTTAAGAAACTTACTTTCATTGTTATGTTTTTCATTTCCCACTTGGATATTAAAAGAGTAACATAGGAATATTTAAAATGGAGGGGCAGACTACCAAACTCATAATAAACCAGCTTTCCTACCATGGACACATTCTGACTTCTTTTTGCTTTAAGATTTCTCACTCACTCAGGAACTGTCAAAAGCTTCCTTTGAAGATTGAAGGCTTCAGCTTTTTTAATGAGACATTTACAATCGCTGCCCAAAAGGAAAACAATTTCACATAGCTCTGAAAGGCTTTCCCAACTGCCAGGCTACTTTCTAAGATGACTACTTTCAGCACTGCATAAATGAAGCTGTTAGCATATTTCTTGGAAAAGGATAGTAAAATCTTAAGAGGAAGAATTTTCTACCACATTCTTAGATTATACGATAGCGTGTAGAGCAACACGGAACCAGACAGAAGGAAAACAGGAGAACCTGAAAGATTTCCTTCTTACTGTATTAAACAGCTTCATTTTAAAGCCCAGTTTCAATATGTGTTGCATCCTGTAAATAAACCAACAAGGTTCTGGCAATTTTACTTACAGAAATATACACCCAACTTTTCTATGGAGACCCAGTCTTCTCCTCTGACTCGAATGAAGTATAATGTACAAATATGGATAGCAATAGCTCCTTAAGTCATAGCATAACAGGCTGGCAGTGTTCACCAAGAACACCCCATCCTGTTAGCATGTGTTGATTCTGCTTGGAAAGGATTGGGTGGGTTTTGCTGGCTCATTACCTCATTTGGATATGAGAGGTAAGAGTGGCTCTTACAAAGGATATAGGATGAGCAGTCTGGAGGGAGGAACCCTACGAGCAGTGAAGTCTGGGGCAAAAAGTTTGAACTGAACCTGATGGGGCTCACCTTGTAATGTGTAGCACACAGGAGGAATATTGGGCATGCAGAGCCCCACTGATTTCAGTTGTGCTCTGTGTAAGAGCAGCAGGTTGGCTACATGTTACATATTTGCAGGATCAGGGCCTACATTATTTTATTGTAAGTTTTTCTATTAATAAATGAAATCCCAGGAAGGGACTGAGTTTGGATTCAACACAACGTGTATTTGCCGATAAAGGTATCTGCTGACAAATATCTACTAAGTAAAGTAGTGCTAATTAAAGAACCCTCTGCTGCAGTCCTTAAGTAAGCAAATCTCTTGTTGAAGTCTATTTGCATTATTAAGAAGTGCATATTCAGACTCAAAATATCTGGGACTAAACGCTTCCAGAGTACTACAAGAAGGAGGGATTAACCCATCCTTTGATGATCTAGGCTATTATTTTTAATCTGTTAATAGATAAATTTAATTCCATTCCAAATTCTCATTGGAGAAACCTTGTGTGGGGCAAGGCACCTGCTTGGATGGGTAGTAACTGTGACCACACAGAATTGTTTCTTCCTATTTCATTCACGGGGACTTAATATTTTATCATTCCTGCCATATAGCAGATTTCCTCCCCAAAGATTGGAGAGAATTTGTCTATGGATTATGCCTAAAAACTTTATACTGAGGATTTGGAACAGAGTTTACCACTAAGGCTGATTAAAATGCAGTTACCTTTTCTGCATTACCCATGGCAGAGTGCTATGTAAAAGAGCTAGTATTATTATGAATACATTATAATGGAGATTTCAGTTCCCTGTGCTGAACAATAGCTCTTTTAATTTCCAAATTGATTTCAGTGGTGCAGAATCAAGACTTTAAGGAGCTCCAGAGAGAATATTTTGTAAATATACGGCTGTGAACTGGCTCAGGGTTGGGCAGCAGATTGTGTACACATCGTGGGTCAAACTGCCTCTCTATCTCTCTCTCTCTCACACACACACACACAATAAGTAAACAAATAACAAATGATGAAAAGTAAATTTCTTTTTATTATTTAACGAGCCACTAGAAACATAGGTAAGAAAAGCTGTTATATGTATGTGTTTGTGTATAATACAAAATACTGGCAGGGCTGCTTTACAGCTGGGCATACATTTATAAAAGGGAATGCTGCCAGAACTTGATGGGTTTGGAACTGAGGTCAGTACTCATTTTGAAATTGCATTTAAGAATACAAATTATCACTAGAGTAAAAAAGAAAGAAAAATAGCTCAGGTTTCTTTTAATTTAGTGCTGTGAAATATGAGATTACCAATACAGAGAATTGTTTTAAGAATAAATGTTGCTTTGCATAAGGTCAGAGAAGAGCAAAAAGTCCTTTATTCAAAGATTTAGTTACAGTTCTTGAAAGTATTTTAATAGTCTCAGGACATAAAATAGTCTCCTTAGAAAAGTAGCCTGCAGGGAATGGGAATTTTCCAAACCAGTGTGAAATTACATATATTTGCTCTTATTTGGGCAGTCATAATAAGCCTGCTAGCCCCCTAATGGTGACTAACTCATTTGAGGATTTGCTCACACTAAATGTAATGCACCTGTTCCAGCCACAGAATATGTTTGTGTGGCATGTTATCCTGCTATTTGTATGGAATTCTACCTGCTGGCCATCATGGGGGCTTAGACCTGCTCTGTGATGTCCTTCCACACAAAGCCATAAAGGCCTAGCTACTTCATTATAATAGCTCTGTTCATATCCCTACAGTACCCCATGTTTGAGAGGAGGCAAAACTCACATTATGTACGTAGTCATGGTACTCCTACTGAGAACTGAGTTAGGAATGGTATGTCCCTCTAACCACAGCGTTTGAGAAGTGGATGGCGAGAATACTCTCCCCTCAGCTGCAGTGCTTTATGCCTTTGTCTACGGCTGACTATGCTGAAATCCATTAACACATCTCCCATTATTGCTAATGGGAATTACATGCTTTGTTTGGCCATGTAGCAATAGAAGAACCAATCACTATGAACTGCATGCTCCCCTTTGAAGTAAAGTGGTAAAGAACTTTCTAAAGATTCCTGGGCAAGTGAGCTGCGCAAGCAATCATGAGAAAATAATTGTTTATCACTGGCAGTGGGCACGTCATGCTGGAGAGATTTAAAAAACAAAGGTTTCAGAGTAGCAGCCATGTTAGTCTGTCTTTGCAAAAAGAAAAGGAGTACTAGTGGCATCTTAGAGACTAACCAATTTATTTGAGCATAAGCTTGCATTGGATGCATCTGATGAAGTGAGCTGTAGCTCACGAAAGCTTATGCTCAAATAAATTGGTTAGTCTCTAAGGTGCCACTAGTACTCCTTTTCTTTTTAAGAAACAAAATTTTCTGTCCTGGGGGAAATGAGCAGCATTGCAATATTACAGCATCGATTATTATTGGGAAAGGCATAGCCCAAAGAAATGTGCAGCATACTTTTCTGAGGGCTTGTTCACCTGAGGAACCCACACAGGCTAAAGGGTGTGATTTTTAAACAGCCTTCGTTAAACCAAAAGCCGTGAGTGGACACTCAGTTCACTTTAAAGCAGGTTTATTTTGGTTTAGCTTTAGTCAATTAGGAACTGATTTAAGATAAACTGAAGTAAATGTCCACAAAGGGGTTTGCACCAGTTTAACTAAATCAGTATAAAATGAATTAAATTAAACTGGTGTAGCTTTCTCATGGAGACAAGGCCTGAGCCTCAAGCCCTCTACCTCAGCATCTTTGCAGATGGTTTGCCAGTAGTAGCTCTAGGGTCAGCATTTCAGGGTAGGCACTGGGACTTGTCTTAGCTTTGTATATGCTCATTACTCTCCAAGTCAGCTAAATATTTAAGCACATACTTAACTTAAAAGCGCAATGTTCCTTAGAGCACATGGACAGAGGTCAACGAGACTCCTAAGGTGCTTTACATTAGGTCCTGTGCTTAAGTACCTTGCCCAACTGGGGACATTCCGGGAACTTTTGAAAGTGCCTCTCAGTGCTGTGTAATGGCTGACAGGCTACTCAGTAAAGTTCTTCTGGCGTTGTAGCTTTGCAACCCCTTACAGGAATATGCACATGCTAACGACAGGAATAGGGCACTGCAGCAGCTAATCCTGCCTGGCTCCTTCTGATGCAAGAATTAGTCTGTGATGTGAACTCCAGTGAATGGTGCACAGACTGCTGCTGAAGGTCAATTTATTTTGCAGTGATTTCATTTGCTCATTTTTCAGAGCGGAGCAAGCCCCACAACCCCCCCATGGGAGAGCCTTCAAAATTATAGATGTGCAATTCTTGGTATGTGAAGGAAATTAAAGGAAAAGGGAACAGAAATATTACATGAGTATTTCCATCCATCTTTCTAAACGTAGAAGCTATTCTATTCTATAAAGGTTCATATGCTGCACTTATCATAGTATCTGAGCGCCTTCCAATAGTGTATTAAGCACATTGAGATGAGTTAGGTCCTTGAAATGATTATTAAAAGGTCAGGCATTCTTAAATTGAATAAGGAAACAGGACCAGACACACATTGGACATCCAAATAATATTGGAGAAGCTTTGACAGGCATTCTTGGAAGCACATTCAGTTCAGGAGAAAACTTTAAAAGGTCAGTACAGTGAAATATAAGACCTAGGGAAACACCAGAAAGTTGCCTTACAGTTAGTTTAACTTCACTTACAGGGCAAGTCTTAGAATTATTTCAAGAAGTCACATATAGGAATATTTAGAATTTACAGTCTCATTAAAGTCAAACCATTGAAAAAAATAATTGCAAGTAATAATTCTAGTAACAATCATCAAGTTTTTATATTTGTGAAAAATAGAATAAAACAAATCCTAGTTTTTCAAGTTCTTTATTGTGGGCCAGAATACGATTCTCAGACTTAGCTTCATTAGCATTTCACTTGACAACAACTCTCCGTCTCTTCAACAGGCATGTTTGTGCTGTAAAGTACCCTTCACAGTGATGAAGAGTATCAGAATCTGGCTGCTGGATTTTTCAGTTATACCCATCCATAAATTCTCATGACATAGGATTGTGCTTCACGCATTTTCCCATTAAAGTAAATGGGAACTGAGCAAGCTCTCCAGAAGGTGACATTTGATCCCCTGAATCTTAAATACCTTCACTTGCTCTTAAGACCTAAGAGCCATATTCTGTCCTTATGTCTTCTGCTAAGCACCAGCTGATGTCAGTTGGAATTAAGAGCAAACACCAATGGTCCAATATAAGCCCCCATCATAAAAGTCTTGTTTTTCCCCCTTGAAGACTTACCTGGTTTCATCAATATAAACTGCTTCCAACACAGATGCTGCATATTCAATATTCTTTTTTAAATCCACCACATTAACATCACCTTTCTCCAGTTGCTTGACCAGGCATCTTAATCTGTAAAAAAACCAAAATAAACACATCATTATATGTTCTTGGATTCATAAAAATCTAGCAACTATTTTAGTCGCTGTATTCTATCTGGAGTTTAGGAAATAATACAGTTGTCCATAGCGCAAGCAGGAAACCTTTATCTTGTCTCCTTTCTATTAAAAAGCATCTGTTTTTAGAACACAGATAGTAGTAATGAGCAGTGCATTTTTACAACGTTATGAATTTGTAACATATTAAGAGGAGATAATTAAGATAACTTTCAGTAAAATCAGAGGAGCTCAATAATTATCAGCACAAATATTTTTTAAAAAAATTATGATTATACCTATGAAGGTTGTGTCTCTAATTTATACATAACCAACGATATTAGCAAGAAGTTGTTTTAGTTCTAAAAGGCCTGCCCTTTAAAAACAATCATCTGTCAACAAGGTGCAGTGAAATGTTAGCCTTCTGTATACCTAGCTTCAATTCCTGTTTTCATTTTTATTTTCTCCTCCAATACATTTTAGCCTCAGATTTTGCTTTTGTTTTTAAACTAAAGCTCTATTGCTTTCATTTGTTTAGAGAGGATTCATTGTTTTTGCCAGCTAGAAGGTAGTAACTATAGCATTAGAAAAATCCAAACATATTCCCCCGTGTTTTTTTATTTTGGTTTTGAGAACATGCTTATGCATTACAAACGTGGATACACCCAAAAGTTAAATGCTTCCATTTAAGTGTCCATGGCAATCAATTTATACTACTAAGCTATTTGATCATCAGATTCCATCCATTCCCATTGATGGGGGAAACTCAGTTCTGAGCCTGCTTAAGCTAACCATGTAGAGCAATGAAACTTCAGTCTTATCAATGACAGTTCACTGTTGTCCCAGACATACAGGAAGAAAAGCAAGATACATGGGATGTGGTTTAATTAGGCCACAACTTTATTAACTGAACTCCTCTGAGAGCTACCTGGTAATAGCTTGTACAGTGCAGGTCATGAGTCCTTCCTTAATCATTTGCACCTATTGGGGGAAGGCTGCTATCAGCACCTCCTCCCCCAGCTGTCCCCAGACTGTTACTGGGATCCCCTCATATAAGGGTAAAGGGATTTATCTTCTCACAGTGCCAGATATTAGAAGCCCTAATCCTGTTCCCCAGATTCTTTAGGGGATGTCTTCCCCTAAGTCCACTTCCCATTCCAGTTTATCAGGGAACTGGACCGCCTATGGAACGAGTACCTGCACTGGGCACCTGCCAAGTTGTCACAACTTGAACCATTCCTCCTAACGTACCTAGGCAAGTCCTGGAGCTGTTGTGGGGAAGGTGAAAATAAAACAAAAAAATCCTGCTTCAGCCAATCTGGAAGTGAGGGAAAAATTCCTTACCAGTCTCAAAAGAGGTGATCAGTGAAATAGCCACAGGAGATCACAAAAACCTGGCCTACAGCAATCCCATGTGCTGGAGCAACTGATGTGGGAGAGGGTTCTGTCTGGCAGAACAGAATATATATATACCCTCCACCTGGTCCACAGAGAACCACTGGCTTACCTGAGCTCCTCCTGCCAGCCCGCAGCTCAGATGATGCCCCCATCCCAACCCACAAGAGGGGGTGAACTATTAAAGGAGCCATAACCCTTTTCTTCCTACTTGACCAGACAAGTCCTTTGAGGCTAATGGAGAAAAATTAATCCCCTGAAAACTATCCAGACCTGAGGCGTATAGGTTTTTCAAAGATGAATTTTCCTTTTTCGGAGACGGCAATTTATTTTCTTTCAATGCTGAAGTGAACCACAGGATTATATGACAAGAGAAAAGCATATCTTTAAAATGAAATATGCCACTTCATTCCTTTTAATATAATTTTATTAAAACTATTATCTTGACTTTTTTCAAGCTAATGTAGCAGTGCAAGCTTTTGGCTGAAGAAGTGCATTTAAATTGAGAATCAGTTTCAGTAAATCTGAATCTCCCTTCAGAAATAATTTCATATTTGTGCCCCTTTTGTGAAAAAGTGTTATATTTCCTATCCCTGTGGTTCCAGTGAGACACTAAGATAAAGGTTAATTAATTAAATGTAATGTGGAGCCAATGTCCATTCATTATGATTTTTATTAGACCTGTACTCAGTATTGGATCACTCTTGATTAAAATTTATGGAGTTAAAAAATTAAAATGCTATTTGCAGCAAAACTCTTACAATCCATTTAAAGTATAAAGGTACCATATTATCATCACCAGCATCGTGGCTCAGGCATGGACCACGACTGCATTGTGCTATGCGCGCTACAGACAAAAAACAAAAAGACAGTCTCTGTCCCAAAGAGTTTACAATCTAAGTAATCAGCCATAGAAACCAAGCTATTTTTTCTCTATATTGTTCTGACATGAGTACAGATATGTCCTGGTCTCAGCTAGGGTTGCCGGAGGCTCCAGAAATTAAAGATTAATCTTTAATTAAAAAGTATGTCGTGATGAAACCTCCAGGAATACATCCAACCAAAACTGGTAACCTTAGTCTCAGCATTCCTTGCAGAAATCAGGCCCTTGGGGATATTCTTGGTAAGCAATGTTTTTAAGGGACCAATACTGCTCCTCTGAAGTCACCAACAGTTGTGCGACTGATGTCAATAACAGCAGGAGCAAGTCACATGTTCGCCTGCAGCTCTTTGTGGAAGTAGATATTAACCACCTGAATTTTTTAAATGGCTTTACAAGGATTCTGAGGTTAGGTTAGGATTGCTTTCAGGGATTGCTGAGTTTTCAGCAAAAACAGTCTGACATTCATAAACTGGTGATTTACATCATGTGTGGGTACCAGAATTTCTGAGGCTCATGACACATCTGGGTTTTGAATCTGTTTCACTCCAGGGTAACCCCCTTGATTTCAACTCCTGATTTACACTTATGTAAGTAAGAGCAGAATCAGGCCCAATGTTATGTACTGTAGCATATATACATAATACCAAACTAGCCTTTTACACCCCTCCCCATGAAAATTAAAGTGATCAGTTCTGACTTCACCAACATTATAAGAAAATGAACAACTCAGTTAGGTTTAAATTATTTCAGCTCTGTCTGCAGCTATCTGGATAGATCAGACCAGGGCCATATATAAATACATACATATTTTAATGCCCCAATGCCTTCCACCTGTTCCTGGTTGGAATACTGAAATCTGCTTTCTTTTACACATGCATTTTCATTAGCTGAGTGGGTGGTTTAATTTTTTTTTATCTCAAGTACAGATTCTAATTTAGAGTAGAAAAAGCAAAAAATTAAACCTTAAGCAATAAACCCCTAGGAGATCCATTAAACTCTCCCAAAAGACATGAAGTCATAACTACTTCAAGCAGAATGATGTGCAGTGAGCCCACTTTAACCTTCACAGCTATGAAGGGACTGTATAAATTAGTAATAATCAGGGCACACAACAGACCAAATTCTGCCCTGCTGTAAGCAGCTGCAACTCCTCAGAAGCTAATGGAATTGTGCCTCACTACACAAGAGATTAATTTGTATGTATGTATGTATGTATGTATAAAGAAGGGAAAGAAGAGTCAAAATAATAGTGCTGTATTATTTAAATAACTGATATGTAGTTTGACTTGCTTATTTGTTCAAGTAAAGAATAAATATCTAGAAGCAGAAGCTCATCTAGTTAAATGGATTTTAGTAATCTGCAGGAAGTGACTGAGTGGCTCTTAATACTGAAAGAGAATCATCATATGCCAAAGCACCAAGCACTTATAGTTCATCAGTATGTGTTTACTCAAACATTTTAAAGAGTTCCCTGCTGTATTTTAATGAGTGCAGAGGCCACAGAGCATCAGTGCAGATATAAATATGGGGTTTTATTAAAGACCCTGAGACAGAGAACTTAAAGGAACATGAAAAATCACATTTGTTTGATTTTTTTTTACCACTGTAATTACAAGGAATCCCTAAAATTACTCCAGTAGAAACTTAATAAGAAATAATGTTCTTCTGTCTCTCCCCCCCCCACACACACACACTTTGTTTATTTTGTGCACTTGTTAGCACTTTGCATATTGTCAGTTTCATGGTTTTGCTGATGGAAAGGTGCACTTGTCTCCTAGACTAACATGATGACATGGACTGCTGGTCTGGGGAGCTCATTCTGGTTCTGCAAAAGGGTCTTCTTCAACAAGAGCAGCAGAAAAGCTTGGGTCAGAAGAGTCTCCTTTTCCTACAATCTCCACAAGAAGCTGGGGAATAAGAGGAGCTGTAATAGCCTGCTAGATGAGCCCCCTTTCTTCACACATTAGAATCTTGCATAGGACTAGAGAGAACGAGAAGCCTGGTGGGGTAGGGAATCCCCTACACGGAGGCTGGGGAATAACTAAAACCTGGAGAACCAAGGGAGAGTAGTTCGTTCCTCCTCAGCGCCCTGCAAAGAGCAGGAAAGCAATGGAAACCTGGAGAGTTTCCACCCCAGACCTCAGCAAGGGGCCAAAGGCCCATGGGGACTGGGTGATAGGAACAGTGATAGGGATGATTCTTCCTTCACGGGACTCCTCTACAAGTTCAGGAAGGTGTTTGAAAGATAAGAGCCTTTACCTCAACACTTGATGCTGCCTGCTGAAGAGACAAGCAGGAAGACGCACAGAGCAAATGGGCGGGGCCTGAGCACCTTTTGTGGTATTTCTCTCAGATCCGCCCTGTAGAAAAATACCCTTATGAAACAGAAAAATCTTTAAAACTTCTTTTGGAAAAGGAATTTTAAAACACGGGTAGAATCTGGGGGTAGAGGGATGGGACTGTGTCCCAGGATGGGAAGTGGGGGGATGCAGCCTGAGGGAAGGTGTGGTAGTTTGTGTGTCCTTCACTGTGGGAAGGGAAGGGAATGACACAGTTTAGGTGCTCTTCAAAATGTGCTCCACACTGCAGCCCCTAGCCTTCTCTGCAAGAAATCTGTTTTAGCTAAAAGTCACCCTACTGAGAGAATACACTGAGCACGGCTTCTACTCTCCCAATTCCTGATCTGACCAGGGCAGGACTTAGCCCGTATAGGACAAATAGAAACAGGGGACATCATTTCTTTTTATTATTATTACAACTAAACCATCATATCTGCAGTTATAGTGGCATACTGCTATAGTCACATGAAGTGTTGGAATGAGAAATCAGCATTCCATTTTCAAATGAACGCTGTCCGGTGCCAAGTTCATCCTCATAAAAACGGGGCAAGGGTTTTTTGAAAGACAAAATCCTAATGTCTATTCTGAAAGTTAAAGATTAGGAAATAAAATCCAAATGAGTGTCTATAATTTAAAGAATTCCTTGACAGGCAGAATGATGAAACATCTAATTTAGAACCTGCATTATTTTTGTATTTTTGGCTCCAATGCAGAAAATTTATAGTAGCCAACCCAGGGTCACAAAGGTGATGGGGGAGATAACCGTGAAGAGTTCAATAGGACGGCAAATACAATTAATGACTATGATTTGATTGTTTGAATCACTAAAAGAGGCTACAGTCAAACGTAGACATGAAAATTATCAGGCCAGTAGGTGGAAAGTCCTCTTTCAATTCAAATTAGCGGAGAAAATGATAGGAATAGTGTTTCATCTTAATTAACTGGTCATTTACCCATTGAACTGCATATCAAAGAAGATAACCTAGCAATGGAAGCGTTAGAAGTAAAGCCTTTCAAGACAGAGAAGCGTGGGGTGAGGGAAGAGAAGAAGTGAAGACCAACACAAGGAGCACCTGTTTAGGGGCAGCTGCCTGAGATATTGTGTCTGAACTAGGCATGGTTCCTCTGGGAGAACTGGATGCTGCTGCATCCTCTTAGAGAGTGCAGACCCAGATCTGCTGGCTGTTTCACAGGACCACCAAGAACCACCCCTCCTATCGCAGGTATGTATAGGGCACATGACCACATTACTGCCGACTGTACTCTAGGGCTAACCCCTTAGGTCTAGGAATGTCTCTGGGCCCTGCACAGAGGCAAACAGGGGAAGGAGGCAGTTCTTCTGCTCTCTTCCTCCCTTTTGGAAATATAGTCTGTCTGACAGCACTACATATGCTCTCAAATTACTTTAAAGATTTCCCCTTTTGCATTCCCCACACAAATGCTAGTAAAGCCAGGGCAATTGAGTTTAAAAGCACAGAATCTGATTTAGGCCACAGTCCTGAAAAGTGAAACCTGTGGGTGGATCTCTGCACTCACTTGGAGCCCCACTGAAGTCAGTACTGCTCTTTGCAAGATCAGGGCTTTGGACTGTAAGTTCTAGGACAGGGACTGTGTCATCCCGTGTTTCTGATAGTGGTGAACTCACTATGTTCAACAAATAAACATCAATAATTGTTTTTTTCCTGACACTGTCTCCACTATTTCTCCACCTCCTTTCTTTTCCTGTATTGTTCTATTCCTTCTTCCCCTTTATTTTCATTTTCTCATTCCTTCTTTCTAATCTTCCTTAGTATTTTCTTCCTCTTCTCCACCCTCTTCTTCCTTTTCTTCTGTCTTACTCTTTTCTAACCATCGCTGTTTCTCTCTTCTAATTTTAACTTTTGAACTTCTCAGTCTCTCCTTAACCACTGCACCTCAATCTCTCCCTTCATCCATACCACACTCTACCCTGCACACCACTTACAAATGCTGCTGCTCCATCATTCACTTACAGATATGCAGAGAGGCCTCCCACATGGAGGCTGAGATGGATCTAGATGTCCACACAGACGTATTTCCTGCACTCCCCCTCCAAGAGATGCCTGTTCCCCACAAAGAAAACCAGTAACTTAAAGATGCCTGCATCCTCATCCCTCGCACCCACCCACTGCCATTTGCACATTCAGACAATCTGCCTAACACTAATATCAAAAGGTCTAGGGGCAGGGATTCTCTTTGCTTCCCTCAGATGAGATTGGCACACCACTGACACTACTTCATGTTGTGGTTTTCCAGTAGGCCAGGCTGCCTCAGTACTTGGTCTGCCATGTGCACTGATCCCTCGGTGTTTGAATTTGTTATGCTGCCATGGCATGTACTGTAGGGAACCTCAGATCACAGCATAGAATGCTAAATTAAAAATACAATAGGCAGCAGAGGGGAGCCAGGTCAAGCCCTCCTAGTATCCCCATCCCAGCTCCTAGCTCCACTCTTCTCCACTGATGCATCCAATCCCACATAGATGGATCTAAATTTTGTTGGGGCATGCAGAGATTGGATATGGATTAATGCTTAAATTGCCACCCAGTGGAGGGGTTCTATGGGGATCCTATAAATCCTGGGGCCCTCTGGGAAATCTGCCTGTCAGCCACTTCGACCCTACAATATGACATTACAAAGATAGCACAGGTTGTCTTCTTTGACAAGGTTACTAGCCTACTGGATGGCAGCTCTTCAAAATATGCTCCAGACTGCACAGGATATATCTTGATTTCAGTAAGGCTTTGACATGGTCCCACATAGCATTCTCATAAGCAAACTAGGGAAATGTGATCTAGATGAAATTACTATATGGTGGGTGCACAACTGGTTGAAAAACTGCACTCAGAGTAGTTTGCTGTCAAACTGGGAGCATGTATCTATTGGGATTTCACAGAGGTCTTCTCCTAGGTCCAGTACAATTCAATATTTTCATTAATGACTTTGGGAATGGAGTGGAGAGTATGCTTATAAAATTTGTGAATGATGACACCAAGCTATAAGGGTTTGCTAGCGCTTCGGAGGACAGGATTACAATTTAAAGTAACTTGACAAATTGGAGAATTGGTCTGAAACCAAGAAGATGAAATTCAATAAAGACAAGTGCAAAGTACCCCACTTAGGAAGAAGAAAGTCAAATGCACAAATATAAAATGGAGAATAGATGGCTAGGCAGTCATACTGCTGGAAAAGGATCAATTGGTTATAGTGGGTCACAAATGGCTTATGAGTCAACAATGTAATGCAGCTAAGAAAAGGGTAATATTCTGGGGTGTATTAACAGGAGTGTTGTATGTAAGACACGGAAGGTAACTGTGCCACTCTGCTTGGTCCTGGTTAGGCCTCAGCCTGAGTACTGTGTCCAGGATTGGGTGCCATGGTAAGATGTGTGTGGACAAAGTGGAGAGAGTCCAGAGGAGAGCAACAAAAATGCAAAAACCTGACCTATGAGGAAAGGTTAAAGAAACCGGGGGTGTTTAGTCTTGAGAAAAGAAGACTTGCGGGGGGACCTGAAAACAGTCTTCAAATATGTTAACGGATGTTACAAAGAGGATGCTGATCAACTGTTCTTCATGTAGGCTGAAGGTAGGGCAAGTAGTAATAAGATTAATCTGTAGCAAGGAAAATTTAGGTTAGATATTAGGGGAGACTTTCCAACTATAAAGATAGTTAAAGCTCTGGAATGGGCTTCTAAGGTAGAATTCCTATTGTTGGAGGTTTTTAAATACAGGGATGGTCTGGGTATAGTTAGACCTGCCACAGTGCATGGGGCTGGACAAGATGACCTCTTGATATCCCTTCCAGCCTGATATTTCTATGATTTAGAATCATGGCTCATATTTGTGTAGGGAAGGTAGACCCAGACAGAAGCTTCGGCTCTTGACTGTGTGTCACAAGTAAATGTCTAAGAGATTCAGAATAGGCCAGGCAATCACAAAAGGACAGAGGATGTACAATTAAATGATAACAAGTGGGTACTGATGGCACTTTGTGTCTCCTGCTTTAATAAGCCTGGTAGAGTGTGTGGAGCGGATCCGGAGCAGGCAGAGTAGGACACTCCATAGGGAAAATCTGTATGTTTATAATTACCTGGAACATAGCGAAGGTTAGAGAATGACTTCCCCAAGCAGCCACACTAATTAAGTGGGTGAGCATGGCATGTGAACTGTCAGTAGATAGTTACTTAGTGTTGCATAAAAGCAAAATATCCATAGAGATTAAGGCAGAAGAGCTGACAGATTTAGTACAGAGATCAAATGTTTAAGGAAACAGTAAATATGCCAATCAATGAGACAAAGTAACAAGTAACTACAGCACACTTGGCCCAAAACATCAAGAAACAAAGGAAATTATAGGAACAAAGAGGAAAGTTCCAAAACTGAATTATTGCTCCAGTTGTACTGGACCTTTTTCTCTGTTAACAGTGTTCATTTTCCTTTGAATTAACTGTGGGAAATGGAAAGGAAGTATGAGACAAGTCATTAGGCAAATACATAGACATGAATGCAGTTACCTCTTTCTCAGAGGTGGAGATTTATGGCCTGCAAACTGCATTGCTAACAAATAATAAACAAAAAGAAAAGGAGTACTTGTGGCACCTTAGAGACTAACCAATTTATTTGAGCATGAGCTTTCGTGAGCTACAGCTCACTTCATCGGATGCATACCGTGGAAACTGCAGAAGACATTATATACACACAGAGACCATGAAACAATACCTCTTCCCACCCCACTGTCCTGCTGGTAATAGCTTATCTATTAATAATAAATAATAAACAATAATGATAAGAAAAACTCAAGGTGGCCATAGTAACAAAATAAGAAAAACCAACTATTATGAAGTTAGGACAAAAAAGGAGGCAGAGTGATTGATGCATCATGCAAAAGAAATTCTTGGCTAGATTTGTGGACAACAAAGCCTAATCTTCTTAGGAGAACCGGTAACCTCCTTCCAAAACCAGCAATTGTGGTTTGCAAGGATGAATCTGAATGAGGAGGACATTTGCAATTTGTAAATTGTATGGGAAGAGACCCCCCTGTTGCAGCAGATTTTGTTAGACTGAAGTTGGGTGCTTGCTGAGCACCAGTATCATGGCTGGGTAACAAGCTTAGCATACTTAGACAAAAGGAAAATGAGGTTTATTATCATCATTTAACACTTATACTGCAGTAATTCCCAGGAATAGTTGAGATAATCCTTGTGTGCAAAATGTATTAATCCTTTGAAAAATAAAATTGGTAAATATTTGTTTGTTTAGTGGAGTAAGGGCACTTGCTAGTGTTTATTTTAGTGTATAATTGCATGTTTTATTTAGAAATTTTAATATTGAGCTACTGTCTAGAAAAGTAAATAACCACTCATAACTATGAAAATATGGGTATTTGATCCATTCAAAGGAACTTTTAAAGACCTAAAACGGGAATAATCTGTATCTTAGAATTGAAAGTCGGGGGAGGAGGGTAGCTATTCTAATAATGTGGTTACTGATGATTTGTTCTTTACAAGTCTCTAGTAACTTTAGTAAGATTGTAATTTTCCTCAAATTACCTAGCACTCAAATTGGAAACCAATTTTACCACCTGTAGGCGACACTTGCAATAACCTGTTAAATAATATTCACAATTGACAGAACCCATGACTCACCCAATAGTTCCCCAACTTCCAAAGGCAGCAATTACATCATTATTCAAAACATTGCCACCTTGAGCAAGGGGCCAATGACCCATCAGTTAAAAGAACAAACCATCCTACTGCACTAAAAATAAAATGGTTCGCTTGTTTGTTTCAAACATTCCCCTTCCCCCCCGCAAAACAAACCCAAGATGGCTGGACCCATATCAGTTCTGAACTCAGGTAGCTGCACAAAATACTTCAGGCATTTAGAGGAGAAACCAAGAAATAGGACTATAATGACCCAGTATCAGAACAATCATACCAGCTAAACAAACAAGCCTATTTCTCTTTTGACTTCCACAATTCCCTATAAAAATAATCTCCCCCTCCCTCCCATAACTGTCTCAAGAACCGCTGAACTTTATACTTTACTAGGAGGAATATTTATTATTTATTTAATTGCATTGCTAAAACAACAAAAGGTACATATCTGAATAGTAGGGTGCCTCTGACAAAAACCCAAAAATACCATAAATCGAAAAATATCAGAGGAACAGAAATCATATAGCACATAGTACTAAACAACCAGATAGTGCACCTCCACACACAACCTGAATTCCCTACTTTCTTTAATCATCATTGCTAAAAATAATATTATTTGTGTCTAGAAATCTTTTTGCATCTTAACAAAAGAAATAATGGCCTTATGGGTGTTTATGTTGGATGCAAAATAAATATTGCATGTGAAAAATGAAGACCAGAGATATACTGTATCACAGCAGTTCTCAAACTGTGGGTTGAGACCCCAAAGTGGGTTACAACCCTATTTTAATGGGGTTGCCAGGGCTGGAGTTAGACTGTCTGGGGCCCTGGGCTTTGGCTTTGCGCTCCCCTGCCCAGGATGGCGACGTTTAGGCTTTGCCCCACCAACCCTGGACCAGCAGGGCTTGGGAAGGCTCAGGCTTCAATCCCTTGAGGGACCCCTCTTGAGGCTGTGTAGTAATTTTTGTTGTCAGAAGGGGATCGCGGTGCAATGAAGTTTGAGCATCCCTGCTGTATCATATGAAACTATGCAATGTCAGGCCTGATCACATACCTGGATGAGAGACCTCAAAGACCAAGGAAATGCTAATACAGATTCAGTAGATGTGTGTTTTCCTTCTGAGTCAGTATTAAACTAATGTCTCAGAATAGCATTAACAGTGCCTAGGCTACAACACGGCCAGATAACATGGCTTCAGGCATGTAAGCCTGCATCTTAACAGGGCTTTTCAATCATGTTAAGCTACCAGGACAGAAAAACATCCATTTCGCCAGTCAAGACAAGGCCTGTGTGTCAATGGCAGAGCCAGACTAAGGTCTCCTGATTCTTACTCCACTGTCCCAACTTGAAAAAACACTCTTATCTTATAGGTTATCTCACATTTTCTTTCTATTTTTGGGCAGCATCTCCCACTGTCTCTTGATACTGTGAAATGTGAGAAGGATATTTCTTAACATGTAAGAAATATCACATTCTAAGGGCAGCAAATGGGTTTTGTGATATTATTTTTGAGGCTCTCCTGTAACTGAGCATCTGCTCAGGAAACATTGTTGTTGCTAAGGGTTTCAATAATCACATCTATTTCACTGTTATTTTAAGCACCACCAGTAGTACACTCTGATCTGTAATTATGATTCAGTCATTAGGAAATAAATATTCAATATGCTGTAAATTCAGCTGATGTTCTGATTTGCTGAAACTACCCCATACTGGAAGATTAACGTGCAAATTTTGGCTTCTGCAGATATATATTATACACCAAAATCTACATTTTGATAGAGACAAAGAAGACTATTTTGGTGGTGGGAGTAAGGTGGGTGTGAGAAGATTGAGTAGATTTGAGCAAAATTAAGTGGTTTTGTTTCACAGAGGGATAGTGCAAATTCTTTGTGTGGCTTCATTTCATATGCATTGATCATATGGGTTTCCACAGAGTCTAATTCTATAGTATCTAATACCATTCCACAGAGTCTAATTCTATAGTATCTAATACCAATGTATTTAGCATCGCTTGGGTTTTACTTAACATTTGGGTTTCAAACATATAGGAAAACTTAAAGCAATACTCAGTCAAAACTTCTGAGATTGCTTTAATATTGGGCTGAAACCATGCAAAACCACAAAATTTTAAATGATTTCCATGTGAGACTATAAACTGACCCAAGTACTACAAAATGTTTGTGAACTTTGGCAAAATTCTCAACTAACCTGGTCCAAATGTTTCTAATGAAAACCAGGTGAGTTTTGCCAATTTTCAAGTTTCGTTAGAAAAGTTTCCCACAGCTCCGATAAGGAACAATCAGCACATGATTGTTGATGCAATGATGCAAGAAGCTAATTTGATTCCTCCATGGAAATAGGCTTTTCAGGTCCACGCCTAGTTGAATGACCCCGCGGATCAGATTGTTTACTTTATTTGTATTTATTAAGACTTTTTTTCCAGTTGCATCTATTCAGTCCTCCGGGTACATTAAACATTTATAATACAAAAGTTAAAACATCTCAACTTAGCCATAAAAACAACAGGCATCCCAAGGAAAAAAAACCTTCCCAGTCTCCCACACCCTCTGCATTAATGATGGAAAACACCAGATTATTACAATATTCCATTTAACCAATAGTTGAATGCTCTATTGGCATAACAGGATTTTTGCCAAGTGCCCTCTGGAACACAAAGGGTTTCATTATATACTGAAGGCAATCTATGAAAACAGCCCTCTTTCCCTGACTGCAAAGGTTTGTGTCTTCTTCAGAATGAAAGGGACGTGGTAGGGAAATGATAGGGCACAATTCCCATCCTACTGCTCTCTAATCCCATACTATGAACACAATACAGAGTATGTCCAGCTATATAGGGTGACCCAGACAATTGCTGAGAGATCCACATTGTCAGAGTGGCCTTGAATCCCTGGAGTGAGCTACAGGAGGCACAATCCCTCTGGACATTTAAGCTATTTCATGTACCGTGTGCTTGATAACAACATGAGAGGGCACCATGCTTGTAAAACTCAATTGCCTCTTTATTAAAAGAGCTATTTACAGAGATGCAGCCAGCATTCTAGCCATGTGCACACAGACTGACTTCCAGGTGCCGCCTCCAAAAACTCTTTCCCCTTCTGTGCTCCTCCCTCCAAGTTCCAGGCAGGTTGCTACATAAGGCACCGTGAATAATTTAGATTATCTCAAGGCACCATAGAGAGTAGCTTTACTAACTCAAACAAGCATACTATGGTGCAAGTGAGGTGATTTATGCACTAATATTAGTTCTATCTTCACCCTGTGACAGGACTCACATATCAAATGGACACTATGAAAATGGATCTGGGAGACCTCCTGAATTTAAAATCAGAAGTCAACAATACAGCCATATCAGCTTTTCAGCACAGTTCTTGTTGAGAGAAGTGCTCTGAGGTCACCTGAGTTAATAAGAGCCCTCCAGCATTATCAATCCCATATTCATTGACACATGGAAAGTCAGGAGCCTCATCCAGAATCAAATTATGGGTGGTAGAACTGGTCAGGAATTCTTTGACAAAATATTTTTCAGTGTTGGCAGGAAAGGATCAGGTTCAAGGAATTTTTCAACTTGTAAAAATTATGAAAAAGTTTGAAATACTCAAAATATTGTTTTGACCTTTTCTAAATAAAAAAAATCCAATTTTCTGGTTCAAAACAACTTTTCATTTAAAAATTTAAGTGAAGTCTAGTGAAACAGTTTAAAAATAAAAATGATCAAAATCAAAACAAAACATTCACAAGTTATTAAAACAAATCTTTTAACGGATTCCCAAACTGATTTTTTTCTTCAGATTTTTCAGAAATTTGAGATTTCTATTTCTCATCCCGACTTGGAACAGGAACATTTTGAGATACCTCAAATTTTCCTGGGATACAAATAGGGTGATCAGATGTCCCGATTTTATAGGGATAGTCCCAATATTTGGGGCTTTTTCTTATATAGGTGCCTATTATCCCCCACCCCGGTCCTGATTTTTCATACTTGCTATCTGGTCACCCTAGACACAAAACACATTTCCTGCCTAGCTCTAACAGATGGTAACAGTTTTATTATCTACCTTGCATTAAACAAGATTAATCTAAAAGCGTGATCTCTTAAAAAGACATCATCCCATACCCCTCTAAACACCCTATTCATAGCCAATGAGATTGAAATTAAATGTACATGTGTCTTACATCTTCCCCTTTTCCTTAATGTATCTAGTTTCTTCCTGCTCATCATAAGAGGGACCATCGGATTCAAGCCTCCATGAGTATTCTCTTTCTCCCATTCCGTTGCCATACTCCTGCCTAACAGCCGTTTGAGCAAATTAAAGACAGGTAAGGAAAAATCTGTAATACTGACTTGTAAATTGCAGATTATCCCTTTATTGGCTTTCACTGTTTTTTTAACTGGAGATATAAATCCAAATTCACCCCAGATGTAATACTACTGACATCACTGAAGTTATACTAGTATTTAATTTGGCCCATAACAGTCCCTTCTGCATACTTCACATTATAGAGACAGAGATATTGATTTTTAAAATGTGTGGAAATTGCCAAATATGTGCAGAATATTTATATGTCAAAGTTTTCATTAGAATTTAGCTAACTTTTCAGGAAGGTTTCAACTCATATGAAGTTAAGCTAACAAACACACCAAACTGCATGCTTCCCTTATTCCCCATTGCCACTTTAGCAGCTTTAAAAGCTCCATTTTTAGCTTCAAACAGTTTTTTGATCACTGTGTTCAAAAGAGCTGTTTGAAGCAAAAGTGAAGCCTTTAAATCTTCTAAAACAGCCACTTGGATTTCTTCCTCTCCTTGACAAGATCTGGGATGGTGTCTTGACTCTCAGGATTCCTGCAAGATGGATCTTATGGGGCCTGCATACCCACCATATTTTTGAGAACACCAACATAGTAAAATGATGAATGGGTCGATATATTGTTGAATATTCATAGTCCAGTGAGCTGCTGACACACATTATACCATTAGCTTATATAAAATGCTATCCTTCCTTCAGGAGGGGCCAGTGACACGGCCGAACAACATTAAACCAGGCAGATAACAATGCTTAATTGGACTAAAGGTGTCTCTTAGAAGTTAATGTTTCTATGTACCATAAACATGGTTTTTAAATGACATGAATAAGTACTATGATGAAGCAGAGTTATACTCAGTATGGACTACCACTTGCATCTGAACAGCCCAATTACTATTAGCTCTTGTGTCCTAACAATTCAATTAGATGATCATCTCATCTCATGGAAGAACCTGTAGCCAGGAAATGGAAATATATTCTCCAAATATATTCTCTCACATCCCCTGGTCAGAGGACAGGATTTACCCTTCTCACAAGGAATGCACCAGGTAGCCTGTGGAATGAGCCCCCAAACCTGGTGAATCCATGGGAAAGTGTGTGAAGCTACCTATACAATACAGAAAATGTGCACCTCTTCACTGGCTCTGGTCCCTAATGGCCTGTCTCCCCTACAGCACTGCCAGAAAAAACTCCCTGCCATGACTACTCTTGGAACTCATGGAAAGGACAATATAGTCTTGGGCAATATTATCTTTTTGACCAATTTCTGTAGCACTGGAAGGGGGAGGGGATGATGTGTTCCCCTCCCCCATCCATGGCCCACACATTCCTCTCCCTGGCCCAATATTTCTCCTCTCCTCTTCCCCAACCCCAGGCAAGGGGTGATGGTTCTTTTACAAGGATGACTGAGCCACCTCCTTCCATGTGCAGTGTCCATTCCATGCCTAGATCTAGGGGTGAGACAGTCTTGAGTTGGTATATTTTTGTCTAAAACTCAGGCTTTGACAGTTTCATGCTACAAAGTAGCAAGTTCTCTTTGCTACCCTCAGAGAGAGCTATCACATTAAAAGTCACTCGGTGTTCATCTTGTTAAATACATCTCCAATCAGAACTGGAAGCCTTACTAGGAAGTGACTTTAATCAGTAATAATAATAATAATGAAATATAGTGATGTCTCTTTGCTTTTTAAAGCCTTTATTGTGATTACTAAGGACAGATTGATAAGTGTGGCATGTTGAAAATGAAGTCCCTGTCAAATGATCAAAGGACACTACTGTCTAGGACATTTAGTAAACTTGTGTTTGCTCATTAATAAAGTAACTCATGAGCAAACAACTTTGCTCCACTAAAATTAAAATAAGTACTATTTTTGTCATAAATTCTCCATGCAGTTTGATTGTAATATATACCATAGATCATTTAGTTAGATTTGCGGAGGAAGGTGGATAACTGTTATAGCCAGTGACAGAGTTCCCTTCCTTATGGGCACAGAACAACATACATAAATAACGCTGTATATTTGCGGTAGCCATGACTTTTGTGACAAAAACATGTGATAGGTGTTTCCCTTCCCTTCCCTAATAAGTAGTCAAAGTCTTCATAATCCGGGTGTCTGCTGCAGAGATCCAGTAACAGGATCAGGACCCTAATGAGCAAGATTCCACCACAAATATTTACAAATTCGTCTATCTATGCTCCATATCTAAGGCCCATTGAAATCAATGGGAATCATTTCATTGACTTCAATGGGCACTGAATCAGGCCCAGCGTAGTTGAGTATGGCAGGGTCATCTGGGTTTTTGAATAGTTTAAAACCAGTAGTTAATTATTACTATTATTACTGTGGTTGTTGCTGTTTAAAATATTTTTACTGGAACAAGATTCTGCCTTTGCTCCAGTGGTAGCGGAGTGCAGTTTGGAAGCAGAATGTCCTGAACTGTAAAATAGAAGCTCTTCAAAGCAGGGACCATGTCTCCAGATGTGTCTGTATAGTGCATAGCCCCCATCTTGCAAAGATTTACAGAAGTGCTGGACTTGTAGCGCATGAATTGTTTCAGTGACTTCAGGGGGATGACTCTCATGCTTAAATTTTTGTACATGTCTTGTCTTTGCGCAACTGGGGCCTTGACTGGGACCTTTGGGTGCTATTGAAATAGAAATAATATTCCCAGAGTAATTGTGTGCTATGACTTTGAAACAATAGCGTCTAAGAACATAGCCACTGGATATATTTCTCCATCCCACTTCTCCAAAAACACACACCTATACCTATCAGTGGTGTAGGGTAAAAGTTCAATGGAAACTGCAAAAGCAACCTAGTTAAAATAATATACAGTAGAAAGGAAGTCCCTTTATAGATATAGATAAAAGAGGCAAATACTCCCATGTTCACTAGCTGGCTAACTTACTTAATGCAAAGAGTAATTACGATCCGTCTGAGCCCTGAGTTGTATTTAGGTTTTCGAAAAGGTTGTTTTAAAATTGAGCCTCAGTTTTCCAAAAACATATGATTTTTAAATAGCCATCACAGTAACAGAAAGTAAAAGTTATGTGATGTTAACTATTGGCTAAGGATGGGTTAATTATTTTTCAAACTGTATTCCTCAAAATGTGTCAAGGAGCATCAGGACCAGTGGGCACAGACTCCTTTTGAAGTGTATAAAACTAAAGAAATAAAAACATTTGCAATATGAACCATCATATTCTGCAGCATAAAGTAATAAAACCAGGAATTTGCTGAAGTGGCCGAGAAAAAAATGTTACCAAATGCATGGCTGTGTCTTTTATTCTGAAAAATTAATAAACAGCATCAAGCAAATCTATTTTCACTAAGGAAGAGATTTTTCCTTCAAAAGGCTGAACAAGACACAAATGCAGCAGTACAACAGCAGGAATAATTACAGTACAAGTTTGAGTAAAATCACTGCCATCTGAGTGAGACTGTTGGAAGAATATAAGGCATGTAATGTATATAGCAACTTAAACTCATGAATAAGCTTTTATTTAAAATTGTAATACTGAAATTAAAATGAATAAAGAAAAAATAGGAGATGCTAGAATTCAATAGGCTACTTGTGTAAATCTAGCTTCTGGTATTGCAAATGATTAAAAATAAATGTCCCGCTGAAGAACGGCCAATTCAAAAATACCTAAAAGCAGTGCTTTGGTAATGAGGAATAGAATCATTAAAAGGATTAAAACACACTCAGGAGCTGGATAAATGCGTAAAGCAAGAAAGAATAAATTAAATTAAGACTCCCCTCTATCACCATACCATGATCTGCATGGAGCATCAAACATGGTAAAATGTAAAATGAGCATTATAAATTATATGCAAAACTGATTTAATATACTAACATTTACTGTACATAGTTTGCAATCAGTGATATTGTTTACTTGTGAGGGTAGTCAAATGGGACCCAGGCATTTTACCAGGTGTGTCAGTTTTTTGGAGAAGTCCATAAGAACAGACTAGGCTTTGACTGATCTGCAGGGATATTAGAAATCTCATAGCCACTTTTGTAAGAGTAGAGAGCTGTCTTGGTGTCACTGGGCATAATTTTCCTTCTTCGATTATTACACATAATTGCTGCCTCTCAAACTAGAGCTAAGTGCACTTCGGGGATGATCTATATGTATACAGGGTCCAATTCTGCAAAACACTTGCTACTGTGGTGGTAGCAAAATCTGTTGGGAGCACAGGAAGACGGCCATAGCAGCCCTGTGGCATGTTCCTGCCTTCTCTCACGTCCTGTGGAATTCCCAGAACCCCAGACTACAGGGTTCAGGCTCTATTGGCCTGGCGGGGGTGAGCCAGAGTAGAAGTCAAGAAATGGCCATTCCGCAGCCACTGGAGATTCCCCTGACTCGGTCAGCACTATCTGCAGCAGAGTCCCACCTTCACACACTGAAACCGACTTGATAGGAGTTTCAGAACATTGGACAGAAGAGAGCCAATGGAGCATGACTCTAGACAATTTCTTTTTATCATGAATGGAAGACTAGTGCAGAAAAGTCAGCAATGGCCAGTGTGACAAAGTTCCTCCTCTGCCTTGGTGGGTCCTGGGCGTATTGGCGGATTTGCTTGCCTCAGAGATTCACGGCAGTCCTCAGTTTGGCCACTTTTGCTAGTGGCTCAAACCTGCCGTCCACTCAGCTAACCTCATCACTGGCCAGCATGGGAGAAACGGAGAACAATCCCCGCAGTCTCTGAGTCCCGCTTAGTGGCTCGGGAACAGGTCAGATCCCTTTCCAATTTAGACCTTCCCTTCTGGTGTTTCTCACAGACCAGGTCAACTCCTCCTGTGTCCGATCAGGAGTTGGGGGGATGTGGGGAACCCGGGTCCACCCTCTACATCAGGTTCCAGCCCAGGGCCCTGTAGATAGCAGCCGTCTACAATGTTCCCTCTATCAGCTGCATGACAGCTACAACTCCCTGGGCTACTTCCCCATGGCCTTCCCCCAGCACCTTCTTTATCCTCACTGCAGGATCTTCCTCCTGAATCCTGGTCATGCTTGAACTCTTCACTCCTCCAGCAGCATGCCTTCTCACTCCCTTCTCCTGGCACTCCCCCCTATTAACTGACGGGAGGTCCTTTTTAAACCAGGTGTCCTGATTAGCCTGCCTGCCATAACTGATTCTAGAAAGTTCTTAATTGGCTCCAGGTGTCTTGATTAGCTTGCCTGTCTTAATTGGTTCTAGCAGGTTCCTGATTGCTCCAGGGCAGCCCCTGCTCTGGTCACTCAGGGAACATCCAGTTCATCCAGTGGCCTGTATATTTGCCTTCTACCAGACTCCGGTACCCCACTGGTCTGGGTCTGTCACAAAGTGTTAAATGCCTTTCTTGTTTCAGTGTTCTCCAAAAAAATTAGCAGTGATCAGACGACTAACCAAGAACAACAGTGTAAATGGGTAAAGATCTGAGGCTAAAATAAGGAACCAACAAACTTTAGAATTATTCAGAAAAGTTAGATGTCTTCAAGTCAGCAGGTCTTGATAAAATACTTAACGAACTGGCTGAAGAGACCTCTGAGCCATTAGCAATGATCTTTGAGAACTCATGGAGCATGGGAGAGATCTCAGAGGAGTGGGAAAGGGCAAACATGGTACCTATCTATAAAAGGACAACCCAGGAAATGATAGACCTTAATGTTGGTACCCAAAAAGATAATAGAGCAAATAATCAAAAAATCAATTTGTAAGAAGATAATAAGGGATAAGTAACAGCCAACATGGATTTGTCAAGAATAAATCATGTCTAATCAACCTACTATCCTTCTTTGAGAGAGGAATAAACATTGTGGAGGGGAAAGCGGTAGATACGATATATATTGATGTTAGTAAGCCTTTAGATACTGTCTCATATGACCTTCTCATAAACAAACTAGGGAATCTACTATAAGTTGGGTGCACAACTGGTTGGAAAAAACATTCCCAGAGAGTAGATATCAATAGTTCACAATCAAGTTGGAAGGGTATATCGAGTGGAGTCCTGCAGGGATCTGTCCTGGGTCCACTTCTAGTCAATATCCTCATAAATGATTTGGACAATGGCATAGAGAGTACACTTATAAAGAGTATGGACGATACCAAGCTGGGAGGAGTTGTAAGCACTTTCAGGACAAGTTTAGAATTCTAAATTATCTTGACAAACTGGAGAAATGATCTGAAATCAACAGAATGAAATTCAATAAGGACAAATGCAAAGTACTATACTTAGGAAGGAACAATCAATTACACAAATACAGAATGATTTCTTAGGAAGGTACTGCAGAAAAGGATCTAGAGGTTATATCTAGAGGTTAGTGGATCACAAACTAAATGAGAGTCAACAAAGTAACACTGTTGCAAAAAAAGCAAACATCATTCTGGGATGTATTAGCAGTGGTGTAAGCAAATCACAAGTAGTAATTTTTCCACTTCTACTCAGCACTGATAAGGTCTCAACTGTGTCCAGTTCTAGACACCGTATTTCAGAAAATATATGGACAAGCTGTAAAAAGTCCAGTGGAGAGCAATAAAAGTGATTAAAGGTCTAGAAGACATGACCTACAAAGAGGTCTGGAGAACAGAAGACTGAGGGTGGACATGATAACAGCCTTCAAATAGGTAAAAGCTTGTTGTTGTAAAAGCTTGTTGTAAAAGCTTGTTGTTGCTCCTTCTACACAGAGGGCAAGACAAGAAGCAATGGGCTTAAATTGCAGCAAGAGAGATTTAGGTTAGAAACACCTATCAGGGATAGTCTAGATAATACTTAGGTCTGCCTCAGTGCAGGGGACTGGACTAGATAACCTACCACGGTCCCTTCCAGTCCTGCACTTCTATTATTCTGTGAAGGAGGGCACTCCTCCCAATGTATGTCTTATGATTGCCTAGATTTGTCTACAAAACTCAGGACATACATGAGTTTGGGTCTCTTTCCCTATGCCTTCTGCAAAAGGTTTTAAATACATCTCTGGTGAGAATTGCTAATTGCAATTACTGCTAAAATCTTCCTGGCTAATCTGCACACGCAGTGTTAAATCAACATGATTCTCAATTTACGCATTAAAAACATGCTGCTGCTATTTTTTTGTGGGTCCCAATTATGCATGTGCTCCGTGTTTTTTATGCTGGATTTCTAAAAGGTGCTGAGGTTTGTTTCAGAACTTACATTTTTAGCCCAAAGTGTAATTTTGTCTTATATTGCTCTCTGAAACAGGAAGATCTTCACTGAGCCAATTTAGTAAGCACAAACTGTAATTTAAAAGGATAACCTTAATCTCTTGATCCTTTTTGTATGTGTAGCCAATTGGAATTTGTCTGGCTACATAGGTTTCACACCTATTTCAGCTAAATCGGCGATCAGAATTCAGAACCTAGCAGTCAAAGGCATCATAACTGATTTATGACAATGTCTGGAAGACTTGAGGCTCAGAAACCAATGCATAGATTACACTGACTCATAAATGTCATTTTTGCATTTGTGACAGCTGATAACATTTTACTTAACTGGTTCAGATCACACAACAGAATAGAATTCATTTCTACACACCAGAGATCATGTAATTACAGCGTTTTCTGGAATGTGCCATGCCTCTCCAAGAAGATGAAAGCATGTTTCACAGAGGGCCTGATTCTCCTCTCCAGTACACTGAATGCATGCAGCTAGATTACCACTAACATCAGTGGTGTTACACCCACACAAAACCGGTATAATCAAGTGGGGGATCAGAGTCCAAATTTCTTGCTAAGACATTCCATATGGGCTGTGCCAGAAGAAAGCTAAGGCAATACTGTACCATCAAAAGGCCATGCAACATATCAAGAAATCTGCCATCATTTACTCTAGGGTCAGTGACCACTGTCTATTCCACTGCATTTAAAGATCCAAAACATGAGCATGTTAAAAAAGGCAATTTAGAAATTAGGAATAACTTTAATCTTCCTAGGGCTGATAAACTCACACATGGAAATTCAGAAGTAGGTCAGAGGCAAAGCAAACACCTAGTTGTGTCTTGACCATTAAAGTTAATAATAATTTTCTAACAATTTTTAATAGGCATCAAGAGCCAGACTGGTATAAATCTGGAGTAAGTCCACTGGAGTCAATTTAGCTCCATATGCCATACTGTCAATGGAGTTACATAGATTTTACACCAGCCGACTCTCCATGTGCAACATTCATAGGGTTATTAATTTACAGAAGGTCCTAGATTTCAAGTTTACATACTGGGAAGAAAAAACTAGTTCTGCACTAGTTTATATTACTATTAACAAGACTAATTCTGCAGTTCAATAGCACTATTCATGTAAGTAGCTGATGCTGAATTGCATGAGGCAGAATGAGAAGCAATTTCTTTTTAAGGCAAAAGAGAATGTAGAAAGTAAGTTACTGAACAAGGTTTTACTGGTTGTTCCCGGCTATGTTCCTATGGCAAAAATTCTCTCATTTTATCTGACAGGTTGATTGTGTCACTCAGTCCCTAAATGATGCACCTACAAACTACAGCTCATACTGTGACATTAAGCAGAATCCCCTACTGATTTCAAATTAACCAAATAATTAAGTGCATCCAGCAATATTTAAATTACTTGTGCAATTGTCTGTAATTGACTTTTTAGTCATTTTCGCCATAAAATAAATGAAAGCACAAAAAGTGTTTTCAATAGAAAAAACAGAATGAAGCTTTAGGTACTCAGAGCTATACAAACCATTTTCAAAAACTTTTACTAAGCTTAAATGTTATTCTGAAGATCTGTGCATCTCTGGGAGTCTGAAGTATTCAACCTAATCTTTGTACAACTTCCCCCAGTGCATCCTTCTAAGGACTTGAAATCTGCCTGGAAACTTCACCCCCTGGAAAGCTCAGCTTCTGGGATCCTAACAGGTATGCTGCATAATTATGCTTTTTTTTAATAATAGTTTTACTGAATAAACTGTTATCCTTCAGTCTCTGCTAAAGCATCAAATTCATTCCAAGTAGGAACTAGGTTAGGTTTGAATTGCAAAATAGGAAACCTAGTGAAGGTCTTGATTCTATCTTATGAAGAAATTGCTTTTTAAATATTTCCTTTAAAATCTTGGATTGTATGTGGATTTAGAAAGAGCCTTGTGCGTTTAATAAATACAAGATACACAGTCCAAATAATCCGTAAAAAGGATTTGCAAGAGGGATTAAAATAGTATAACTAGATAAAATGTGACAAGCAAAACAGTCCTCAAATAAACATTTTTCTTTCCCCTTGCTTTTCAAAATCCAGACATTTATTATTATGACCTTCATTTTTGACATCCTGTCTGACTACTGTAATCACGGCTACATTGTTCACTTTATACTAAAGATTAATACAGCTCAGAGAAGAGGGGTGGTAGTCCACCTAAGACAAAAACAAGCCAATGATGGACAATTTTAACACTGGGGTAATCCAAGTCTTGATTCGGGAAAGCACTTAAGGATATGCTTAAAATTAACCCTTTCCTGAACCAAGGCCTTAGATAGGTATGAAGGAAAAACATACAAAAAACAGTGCTACTTTAAAATTTGCAGCAAATCAGCATTTTTCAAACACCCTCCCCCCAAAAAAAAGCACTTTGGAAGTGTTCTGTACTGCATTATCAGTGCCCATGACTTTCATCTTTAACACCAATATTTAAATTATAAGCTTCTCTTCTCTCTGCATATGTATTGCATTCCTCACTGGATAAACTGTAAGGCTGAGAAAGAAACTGAGCAAAATGTTGAATGTGGTTTTCCCTGTGGGTCCTGCTCCAGCACAGGGCATAAGCATGCACTTCGCTTTAATGGGACTATTCAGGTTCTTATAGTTAGGCACCTGTTTGAAATTCTTTGCTGAATTGCAATCAGGATGAATAGTTCTCACTTAACACTCTACCTTTAATATTATATTATTGTATATAAAGTAGCCACATTATAGTGAGATTATACTCTGGAATGAGATTCTGAAAATGACATTGATTCAGATGGGTGTCCGTGCTCAGGCATTACCCACCTTTTATGGATTTCCCCATTGTGACCTAGGCCAACAAAAAATTGATCCTTTGCTATCATAGCACCTGGCTATTATATCGGTTTATATTACTCCCAACACCACTGCATACCCGAGGGTGCTCAAATACTATTTGTTCACCCCCTTTACATCCACCTCAGTCCATTATTAACTCTTTGTAAAATCTGAGATTGTAATCTGATCGTTGGCCAGTATTTAATACCTTACTTATCCCCCCTTCTGTTTTTTATTTACCTTTTTCTGTTGCTAGACCTTCTCTCTTCCCCTTCCCTTCCATTTTCATCTGAATAACTTTAACCAGCAGATTTTCATTATACTGTACCATATATTTTTAAATATAGGGCCAGCTCTGATGTGCATCTAGGCTCATGCGCATCCATTTAAATTAATGGAGATATACCAGCTAAGGATCTTAGCCCACTTTTCTTCTTTATGCTCCACTGTGCCCTTAGTGTCTGGTTGGTGGTAGATGGATTGGAGTTAAAAATAAACGGTATTGTTCATTAAGTAGTACTACTGGAAATGTAATTGCCTGAAGGATTGCAAACAAACGCAAACAATAAAAGCAATGTATCAAGTCTGGGGAAAGAGGGGTATCATTTCATGGTATATTGCAGGGAATGGGGATAGGAACCTGTTTCATCTTCTGAATCAGAAAGAGAAAGCAAGATTAAGAAGCATATTAGTGAAATATGAAGATAACGATAAACTGGAAGTAGTTGCAAACAACAGCAAGAACGCAGAAATAGTACAGAAAGATTAGAAACACGGGCAGAAATTTTAAAACATCAGATTCAATTGTGAAAAACGCAAGCAAGTACCTAGCTAAGCCAATGGAAGGAAGAAAAATGCAAAGTATGTCTGCATAAAGACATTACATCCTGAAGAAGAGAGGCAGTAATGTGTCTCAGCTTTGGAGTGACTGAACCGAAAATACTGCCTTAATTTCCTGGCTCATTATCAGAAATATATTGACAGGTGGGAAAGAGTTCACAGAAAAGCAAGTAAAATAATCAAGGGGCTAGAGGGAAAGGAGGTCATAGGGAAAGGTCACAAGAATGAAATATGTACAATTTTGGTTAGCAACAGCTAAGATAGGTTATAGCCTACAAGGATTTGAAAGGTAGTGACAAATTATTTAGGGTAAGACATGGAGATATAAACTAGGAGTATTGGGATAAAATTAAGAGAGCGGAGATTTAGGCTGAATATCAGGTTAGGGTTTCCATCATTTTCCATGGGAGATTATTGCACAGCCTGTCACTTGTGACATTTAAAATCTAGACTGGACAAAACACTAGAAATTGGATGGTAGGGGACAATTATGCACTGACAGAAAGATGTACGAAAAAGGCCTGTAATAGGACTTTTGCATGTGAAACCGATATGATTTATAATCTCTTACAGCTACAGGACTCATTCTGATTGCTGAAGAAAGACAGTAATGGTACTATGGAAACTGTTGCTTCAACAGTGGCAATAATGGAACACATCTCGCAAACTGTGACTCCCTAACTTTGTACTATATCTGAAAATTGTCAGTGCATTTCTAAAGAACTCTCTGTATAGTAAATATTGTTCAACGTGCTTTGTAGTGAAAGCATTTTTATATATGGTAGAGTACATAATGGCACATTAGCCTTGGCCCAGAAAGAACTGCATTTTGTTTCTTCATGTCATCACATCTGGGAAACTGAAAGTGTTGGGCCAGACACTTGGCAAGTGTAAACTTTCATAGATCCATTAACTTTAAGGGAGGATCACCAATTTAAACCAACCACGGATCTGGCCCATCACCATTAAGTTTCCTTAGCAGCATTGAAATACTACAATATGAGGTAATGAAAAATCCCAAATAAATGAAAGGACCGGGAAATAGTTTGTTTATGGCTGAAAGGTCAGTATTGAATTGCTTTCCAGCACTGAAAGTAAATGTTAGGATTATCATAAGAACAGGACTCAAGATATCATTGCATTGACTAACCCAGTCACTCTTGGTTATGTTACTTTTCATTTGTACACTGTACTTTAAGAACCTGATTCTTCGCTCTGTTAGACTAGTTGTAAACTGGTATAATTCCGCTGAAGTCAATTGTGAGTCAATCTAAACCTACTGTTCCCAGGTAGGAACTGGGCCTTGAATCCCTATAAAGCACTGACGTCCCATTTACTCAATCCTTATACAGACAAAACTCTCCATGAAATCAGTGGGAGCATTACCTGAATAGGAGTGCAAAACTGGGACTTTAGCACTGACTTTAATAAGCATGTACTTGTGGAACAGAGTTAGCCTAATTTATTTGTACAGAAAATTTATATTGTAGGACTATAAAAGTATTTTAATTCCTTTAAAGATATTGCGGTGTGTTTCTGATTCAAACTGTATGAACTGGGCCAAATTTCGGTGTGGCATAAATGGTAGTGCAAGTTATACAAAAGCAAACTGGTTGTCCTATTGTCTCTTCTATTACACAGGTGCAATTCCTATTTAAATGAATGTGAATTGCAGCTGTGCAACACAGGGTGAACTGGACCTCTACGTTAGTATACATGGGCCAGGGCAGCTAAGCCGGCATCAGGAAATGTTAATTACACGCCTGGAAGTTTTACCATTGACTTCAATGGAGCTAGGATTTCAACCCTGCATTCCTGCTGCTGTCCTCCATTGGGTTCCTGCTGAAGAGTCACCTTTAACTGCCACTGGAACTGCATTGGACCCCCAGCAACAGGAGCCTCTACAGCTGCACGATTCCAGCCACCCTGACTGTGGTGCATCCACTTTTTCTGCCACAGTGGCCCCTACACATCCCATTCTTGGTGTAACAGAGATTCCAGCTCCTTTGTACCATCACAACCATCTAGCCATCTAGGTGGGTATATGGCTCCCACTACCATAGTATTTGAGTGTCTCCCAAGTATTTCAAAATAGAAATAACAGCAGTGACGTCTCACACTCTATTTCTCAGACTTGGGGTGAAATAACTTGTTCAGTATGTAGGTTTTTGCTAGTTTGTTTTGGGTTTTTTATGGCTGTCTAGATACATATTGCACGTGTGCTGTGTAAGTATGCATGTGCACACGTGCATGAAGAAAATAATAAAGCTAAATCAACATTTGCATTTAGCTGTGTGGTCATTCTTCTGACTACCAGGCTTGAGTTCCATAGGGATGGTTCAGTACATTTAAGAATAAGAAAGCATCATACAAGTATATATTTCATAGAATCATAGAAGATTAGGGTTGGAAGAGACTTCAGGAGATCATCTAGTCCAAACCCCTGCTCAAAGCAGGACCAACACCAACTAAATCATCCCAGCCAGGGCTTTGTCAAGCCGGGCCTTAAAAACCTCTAAGGATGGAGATTCTATCACCTCCCTAGGTAACCCATCCCAGTGCTTTATCACCCTCCTAGTGAAATAGTGTTTCCTAATATCCAATCTAGACCTCCCCCACTACAACTTGAGACCATTGCTCTTTGTTCTGCCATCTGCCACCACTGAGAACAGCCAAGCTCCATCCTCTTTGGAACCCCCCTTCGGGTAGTTGAAGGCTGATATCAAATCCCCCCTCACTCTTCTCTTCTGCAGACTAAATAATCCCACTTCCCTCAGCCTCTGCTCATAAATCATGTGCCCCAGCCCCCTAATCATTTTCATTATCCTCCGCTGGACTCTCTCCTATTTAACCACATCCCCCTAGTGGGGGTCCCAAAACTGGACACAGTACTCTAGATGTGGCCTCACCAGTGCCGAATAGAGGGGAATAATCACTTCCCTCAATCTGCTGGCAATGATCCTACTAATGCAGCCCAATATGCTGTTAGTCTTCTTGGCAACAAGGGCACACTGCTGACTCATATCCAGCTTCTCATACACTGTAATCCTCAGGTCCTTTTCTGCAGAACTGCTGCTTCGCCAGTCGGTCCCCAGCCTGTAGCAGTGCCTGGGATTGTTCCATGCTAAGTGCAGGACTCTGCACTTGTCCTTGTTGAACCTCATCAGATTTCTTTTGGCCCAATCCTCCAATTTGTCCAGGTCACTCTGGACCCTATCCCTGTCCTCCAGTGTATCTACCTCTCCCACCAGTTTAGTGTCATCTCCAAACTTGCTGAGGGTGTAATCCATCCCATCATCCAAATCATTAATAAAGATGTTGAACAAAATCGGACCCAGGACCAACCCCTAGGGTACTCCGCTTGATACCGGCTGCCAGCTAGACATTAAGCCATTGATCACTACCTGTTGAGCCCAACAATCTAACCAGCTTTTTATTCACTTTATAGTCCATTCATCCAATCCATACTTTTTAACTTGTTGGTAAATTACCTCCATATAAGATTTACCTCCATATAAGATTGTTTCACAAGGATGATTCTCCTGCATCTCCAATAGCACAACTAATTACATGGGATCAAATGTGCATATCACTTCAAGTACATATGTAAAAAAAAGGATAACTTTTTCCTGTTCCATAAACCTAATCTGAGGCTATAGAAATGTATAATGAATAATCTGCATTGAGTGGACAATAGATATAGAGAATCAGAAACTCATGAGTATTATTATATGGACCTCAGTTCACCTGTTTGATTTTATCCTGCCTGAATGCATAAAGTTAGGCTATGGGGGAGGAGAAGGGAGGGAACAAAGAGGAAACGAAACAATTGCAAAAATAAGGGTACAGTCCGAAGAATACCAAGAGTCCTTATAGGAACAAGATGGGGAGCTATGGATTGGAGAATGCCTCTGCTTGATTCCAGCAAGGCTGGCAAGCCTTACTTTCCCCAGGCCTGAGCCCAGGATCAAAAGGAACACTAAACCATTACAGGACTGCAGACTGGAAAAGGAAGGTGGGCTGAGTGAGTTGCTGGGGGCTATCCAGGAAGTGTCAATGAGTGCTGACAGAGATAAAAGAAACAAAAAGAGAGAGACATACTTCAGCAGGGAACTCCGCTTCTCTCTAGCTAGAGAAGGAGGTAACTGGGCTGAATGGATTTTACCAAAGCTTTCCAGGGAAGATTAAGGATTAGGTAGGGGAATTGTGTGTCTAACCCTTTATTATTTTAACCCTAGTCTCTGATTGCTATGTACTGTGGGGTTGAATGAATACATAATGCTTTGTTTTGAAGAAGCTGTTTTTGAGTCATTTTAATCAGCTGCTGTCACAGGCTCCCAGAGGAAAAGTGCTTGCAGGTACCAAACACAGTTACCCCCACAAATCCAGTGAACAAGTGGGAGGACTGCTTTTGTTCCATTCTGAGAGAGGTAAAGGTAGCAAACCTGTCCCCAAAGGGATGCATTTGAGAGGGACTAAAAGATGCAGCTTGCCCTGTAGCTGTGACACATTGTATTAATTTATGCAAATTAACAGTATCATAACTAAAGATGGGTGAGAACTGCAAAGTTCAGATTTAGATCTCATATCCCCAAAAGCACAGGAGTGTCTGATCTGTAGTTTTGATTCAGCCCACCACCACGGACTATGGGGTCAGCTGTGTAATTCAGATAAGGGCTCACATTCTGAAACCCTAGTACAATCCAAAGTTTAGAGCTGTTTGGCATCAGGGTTTTGGGCCCCATCTCAAATTATGATCAAACAGGTATGATACATGATTTTCAGCATTTCCCAAGATTGAAGTAAGATCAGTTGTTGCTTATTCCATAGCAGAAAATAACTAAAACCCGAGTCAGATTACTGGTAGGCTAAACCTTAAAAAAATCTTCAAAATGTATAGAAATGCAGTAAACTTTTAATAGAATTTCTGTAGCTGTGAACAAAATGGCTGAAGCCCCAAAATATTTTTCTCTGCATCTGTCAGAATGTAGCTATGTGAGCAACTGTGATGTTACCGGAACAGTAACCATCAGACAAAATGATGTCTTCAGTCCATTAACAGAACAGAAAATTATCATAACATTCCATAAGTGTGGCATGAGATATATTTTCTTACTTAGTAAATAATAAATAATAAAAATAATAATGAATGCTTTGATTTTTAATATTTATCTAGCAGACAAGACACCTTTGTATTGTTATATTGTTCTTTTCCATTATTTTTTGTTTATTAATTTGATGTTGATCATCACTGAACTTTGGAAAAAGTATATTCTAACTCTAGTATATTCAGCTAACAGCCTGAAGTTAGCCATTTTGGATTAAGATTTAAACTGGATGCATAAACAATGACTTCAAAATAATAATCAGAGTACATGAAAAGCTGAGGCAACAGTTTATGTACTGGTAAATTTTGAAAGCCAGTGTAAACAGTAGATATTCTACGCAAAGCTACTTTAAATTACTCAATGAGTTAACCTCAGATGACAATCTGATTCACTGTGGATACTGCTGTAATGTTTAAAAGTCAAAGAGATGCAGGAATTGGCATGCCTTTTTAAAAAGACCAATCTAGGTGATATAACAAGTGACTTGTTACAGGATATAATCCTGATTCAACTTCTTTTGCTTTCCTTTTGTGAAAACATATTTTTAGTCTGCATCTAATAACAAAATATTAGCAACAGTTAAGCATCATCATCATGAGTTGTACCAAGTTATTTCTATATAATGACTTTTAAAAAATTAATCACTGAATTGTGATTAAATTTGTCATTTACAGGATGAAGCAGCTCTGGAAGACAATACAAATTGAAGATAAATGGGAAAGGGAGGGGAAAACACTTATAAGCCCTGAATTCTCCACAGAGTTAAGCCTTGATGTATACCCCTTTCTCTTAGGTTATCATGTCCGAGGTTCAGTGACCATTGATCACTCTTGTCTATCTCACCTTAACTATTGATGTTCCTTGAGTCTTAATCAAGTTCATTCCTAAAAGAAAGCTAAATGCTCCTGATTGTTCTGTTATATCTTTGTTCAACATCAGTGCCTCTACTCTGGCCCACACAACTGTCTCAGTACGAACAAAATCGTACGGCATTACATCATCAATTGCCCAATGGGGTTCTGCCATATATAAGTGAACATATAGGAAAACTAAGCAACTTTGAACCAAGGACATTTTTTTAAAGCCTTTGGATTAGTTGGTGGTGTTAACTATACATCACATTTGCACAATGTCTCACACTATCTGAGTGAGTGGCCTGGGAACAGTCAACAGTGTAAGTCATTCACACAACAGTGGACTACCTTGATTTTGTTCTAGCAATATGCTATGAGACTATTTCCTTCAACATTCAGTACATTTGCGGATAAGAATACATCACACAGCTACATGTTTTCCTCTGTTCCAATTGTTTACCCTCCTCTACTTCTGCACTTCACCTTACAGTACGCGGTTTGTTATATAATTTACGGGTAAATTTCTAATTAACAAGAATCTTTGCTATTCTTTAAATGTAGTATGAGAATATTCCACTGGATATGAATGATGCTCATGCTGAGCTATAAATGCTATGGTATACAGCGGTATACATGCATGTTAGTAATATTGTTATAATTAGAGATGGGTCTCAGCTGCAAAATCAGATCTGGATTTCAAACCTCTAAAAGTGCAAATGTTTGATTTGGGACTTTGATTTAACCCATCATAGTTGTAAAGAAGCCTGCTGTGTATTGCAGATATAGAATCAGATTTAAATTCTGAAACCTTCCACCTACCCAAAGTTTTAAGTTGTCTAGAGTCAGTATTTGGGAATTAATGATTATGATGAATCAGTGAAGTCGACATTGAAAGATTAAAAGGTCCCGTTAGATCCCAGGTTAACGTTTTTGGTTTTGACTGTTAAATTATTTATCATTAGGACAGTAAACAAAAACCCAGAAGTTTGTCTGGAAGCAGCTGTCTGATAATTGGAAGTTAGGTCAGTTACAATTGGGTTTCTAATACAGCTGGTAAGGAATTTTCCAAAGAAATCACTTTTCTTCCCAAAATGCTGATCTGTTAAAAAACCAAAACTTTTTGTGGGAATGTATCAGTTTTCTAGATAAAAGTTTCCAGGTCAAACATGGAATTCCTGTTCGGGGGGAGGGAGGGGCAGGAGACAGAGAGGGACAGATAAAGAGACAGACTCTAGAATAGCCAGTCGTTATAGCATTTACCTGGGATATGAGAGACCCCAGGTTCACGTTCTTGCTTTGCCTGATTATCTCTCTGGCTCCCTGAATATTTAATAATTCACTGATTTAGAGCAGAGATGTGAACCTAGGGTTCCCATATCTCAGGTGAGTGCCCAGGCTACTGGCTGTTCTGTGGGGTCTCTTGTTTCTTTTAGAAAATGTTTGAAAGGTCCCAGTTTCATTCTGAAACGGAATGAAAACAAATTCCCTCACTTTGAAACTTCTTGTGAACCAGAATTTTTGTTTCCTGGCCAACCCTAGTTTCTAACACAGCCTGGATGATTTAACTTCATTGAAAGAATATCATGCAGAAAAATCAAACTTTTCATAAAAAGGCAGTGAAATCATATAAATGTAGTGTCCAGGAAGTCATCAAATCCAGCCCCCTTTGCCGAGGCAGGACCAAATATACCCAGACCATCCTTGACAAGTGTTCAGCTACCCTTTTCTTAAAAACCTGCAATAATGGGGACTCCACAATCTCTCTTGGGAGCCTATTCCAGTGCTTAAACTATCCTATAGTTAGAAATGTTTTCCTAATATCTAAGCTAAATCTCTCTTGCTGCAGATTAAGCCCTTTACTTCTCATCCGACCTTCAGTGGACATGGAGAACAACTGATCACTGTCCTCTTTATAACCGCCCTTAACATACTTGAAGACTTATCAGGCCCCCCCTCAGTCTTCTTTTCTCAAGAGTAAGCATGCCCAGGGTTGGGTTTTGGGTTTTTTTTTTTAAGACTTTCCTCATAGGTCAGGTTTTCTAAACTTTATCTTTTTTGTTGTTCTCCTGTGGACTCTCTCCAGCTTGTCCACAAGTTTCCTAAAATGTGGTGCCTATAACTGGACACAGCTAGGGTCTCAGTGTCAAGGACAGGACAACTATCTCCCATGTCTTATATATGGTAATTCTCTTAATGCACCCCAGAATTATATTAGCCTTTTTGCAACTGCATCACATTGTTCCCCAAAATTATTTGCACCTGCAATTTTGCAGACATAAAACCTTGAGGCAAGATGGAACCCCTTTAAAAATCATGGCCATAAATTTGTAAGAACTGTAAGTGCAAATTATTAGTAGGGTGAGTAACACTTTTACTTAACAAGCTCTTTTGTACAGCAGATACCAACTGTATAAGTAGCTATGGTACAAGCCCCATGTCAGCAGGCTTGAACCCTAAAACTTGAGCTGAAGGACTAGGAGGTAGTAATATAAGAATTGTGTTCTGAAATAAAACATTGACTGGACTATTGACATTTTGTTATATAATTTTTCAAAAATGTATGTCTCTGAATTATTGAGTTAATTCCAATCTTTAAAGAGAATACATGAATTCCTCTTCCCTCTGCTTTATTCCTCAGAACCAGGGTGGTCATTCTGGGTGGTCAGTTCCTGTTTCAATGTAGTTATTTTTTGCAGTAACCCATGGTCTTCTGAACTCTAAAACAGAGCAATAATATCACCAAGAATAAGTGAGTTAAGCCTCAGTTCAGAGGTTGGAAGTTAATCTCCCAGTTGGCCTAACCTTTCAAGAACAGTGTCTACTTTTTGCATCTGCCATCAGCTGAAGGTACAAATGAAAGAATGTAAATTCTAACTACTCAATTTAAAGGCACAAACTCTAGGCCTTAAACCTACAATGAGATCTGCTGTCACAGGCAGACTCTTGACCCATGTGGACTGGTGCCTTGAAGAGGAGAGAGATCTTGGTTAAATACACTTATAGGCTGATTGGAATTATATACTGTACACTCCATGCTCCAGGATCAGGCCCCAAATCTGGGGAACTAAATTTATAGAGCCCTTACCTTGATTTTGCTGCAGAATTATTGTAATGCCATAAATGAAGCCAAGAGGAAAACCTGTTGTCTTACACAAAAGGAGTAAGGGACTGATTGATCCTGCAAGGCTTCCAGGCACATTTAATGAAAGTAAACCATATATTCCTTTCATTGAAGGGGTGAAATAAATAGCATTTTAAAAATATTGAGTTCTTCTATAATATCCTTTACAATACTCAATTCTCCACATGAAAGGTCTGCTCTCTTCTTTAAATATTACCATGATATTTTCTTTCAATCCTCCTGCCCCCTCCCATAGTTTCTTGCAGTGAATAATCACTTTCAAGATTTTGTCTTTTTGAATCTCCTCAGCACTTCCTCTACCCCATGTTTTTTAAACTCTGGCACTATTCCAAAATATATCGACTCATAAATCATATTTAAGCAGAAAAATCTTCAAATGGTATTTTGCAGACCTACATCAGTCAGTGAACATGGAAACTTTTCAGTTATAAATAGGATTATAGGAACTTTAGAAAAGTAATTTAAGAGGTTTTCCAGACCTTTCAGAGTTTTGAGTTTTAAAAAAAACAAACCATATAAATATATCAAGATTGTCCTATCCACACTGCCTATGGAATCTATTTAATATATTAGTCATTGTATATAAACAAATGCTCATTTTTTAAAGCATAAACACTGTTGTACTTTGTAACTTATCTTTTTTAGTATAGTTCCATTGTTATTAATAAAATTACATCTATGTAGCCTTTGTACTGCAGAATCAGAGGGTTTGATCCTCTTACTGGTTGGAATTTTCTTGCAGATTTCAATGAGAGCAGGATTGGGTTCACAATGATGGTTATAAATTTTTTGGTTTAGCTGCTAACCTTAATGACCATTCTAAATCTAGAAATGTGAATGCCCATATGTTTAACTCTCGTCTCAAAAACTGTATTACACTAATATGTCACAGTAGTTTGTTCTCATCATCCCTTTTATGCTTAGGTGAGGTACAATATCATCATTAACATTTGTATATAGTGTCATAGGTATGGATGGCCCTATATGTAGTGAGTAAAGGCTCAGGGCCTAACTCTCTGTTGCCTCGTACCTCACCATGACTTACATCAGTAGAAGGTGAATTCAAATTGGGTGCATAATGCTACTAGAATGGAAGCATTTTACAACCACTTTCTAGGTGCCTACACCAACTACAGTGCCAGGGAGAATTAGGCCCAAAGAATTTGATCCTCAACTGCACCAAGCTCTTAAACCATGTTTCCAATAGAGATTTTTGTGCCAGTTTAGATCATTAGAGCACAGTATCCTCCAGCCCTCCTCTGTTTGGGCCACATGGGTAGACCCCGGCTTATTCTAAAATGCCTCCTGCATCAGCAGCACATCAGGGAAATTTTAAAATCTTTTTGCTCGGCTCCATCAATGCATTTGTTTATGCCAAGGACCTGCTCCCAGGTCCTTGCTCTGAAGAGCTTACAATCCAACTGGATCCTGGCCAGACAGGCCAGGTCACTGGGTCAGATTACACTAGGTGAAGGAGGTAAAGAGAGGGAGAAGGGAATACAAAGAACAACATTGTGGGACTACTTGTTCGGATAGCTGGCATCACGTTATTTCCTAGTTTTTGTTTCGATACTTTATTTGAAGGTAATGGCTAAATCTGTGGTGCAGAGGGAAGGAGGCAGAGTGGGTAGGAGATAGTTGAAGGTGAAAAAGAAGCAATAAGGGTTACATGCACAAAAGCCTATAATGGCGGAGAAATAAAGCTACTTAGCAAGATACCATTGAGGGTACCATCTTCGATTAAGGCTGCATTTATATACAGTTCATAAAGGGTTAATAAACAATTAATGGAGATTTTAATAAATGGTTAATGAATTGTTAGGGTCCAACAGGTTGCTTATAATCTTTATGTCCTTTATAAGCTGGAGCCAGCTAAAGAAAGGGTAACACACACACACACACACACACACACACACACACACTCCATATTGCTTCTGCTCCTGCTCCTACTAGAGTCAACAGCAAAAGCCCCCCATTGACATCAGTGAGTACAAAATTAGGTCCATAACTATCGCCCCTCTATAATGCCACATACAGTTGTCTTGTGCTCTATGGACTTGGTCCAATCCTCATTTAAGTTAATAGGAGTCATTCCATTGACTTTAAACCCTAAAAGCCAAACTCCATTCTCAGAGATAACTGCCCACATCCTGCTGACTTCAGAAATTGTGTATATCTGAGGGGAGAATTTGCCTAACTCAAACTCTTGTTTAAAACCAACTCTACAAGTACATGATTTTAGGCCCCCATTCAACAAAGCACTTAAACACGTGCTCAGTGTCCAGCATGTAAGTAGCCGCCGCATTGTCATAAATGGGATTATTAAAACTAGGTATGTGATTAAATGCTTTACTGGGTGTTTTTAGGAAAGGGGCTTATTGTTCCTTAGAAAATAAAAACCAGTTGTAACAGAACTGTGATGTTATGGAAGCTGCCATTAATGCTTGTCTCCAGTAACCAAAACATTAAAGTAATAATAATTAAAAATAATAATTAACAAAAAAGTTCTAGGGAGAAGGAAAAAGACCTTAGAATTTAGATGATTCAGCCGGTTTGGTCTGGTAGACCTTTGCATTCTGAAGGGGACATACTTCACTGTAACTCATAAGCAAAACCAATTTAGGCAGCAAGTGACCTAAGAGAATTTTAAAAAGAGAGAAAAGGAGTTGGATATACAGAGAATGCATCAAAAGAGGCACACTTACCATTTGTCAACCAAAAAATCCACACTGACCTCTTTAAAAGCCAGCGCATATAGATAAAGCCAGTCAGGTCATCCTCAGCTAAAAATCAGATGTCACTGGGAAAAGCTTGTAGCTATGTAGAAGAACATTTGAATGATAATTTCCTGTTCTGTTATTTGTTGTCTTTGGTCAGTCCCCAGGTGCATAGAAATATTTTCAAAGTCGTGTTTATCATTTAAACAAGAAAATGCTGGCAAGCTGCAAACTGGCAGGCTTCTTTAGCAGGAAGAAGTGGATTTGCTTAATGTCAATCTGGCACACAAAACATAAATCTGGCCTCAGTGGGAGATGCTATATAGTCTAGTCCTTTACTGTTCCTTTCACAAGTTGTACACTTTCCGATCTGGCAGAAGATCTTTCAGGTTTTGAAGTGTAACTCTGCCTGCATGAATTTACATGTTCACATCTAGATGATGGAGTCTCCCATCCAGCTCAGCTGATGAACTACAGTCACTTGGGTCCTGAAATGAGGCCAAAAGCCAATTTTGGACCTGCAGCTTATCCGCAAGTGCCACAGATGAAGACAACTGTAGATGAATGTGCACGGCTTTTAGCTTTACGCCTCACCCATCTCTCTTAGATTTCAGCAATCTGTGAGCTCTTAAAAGCTTTCAGTCCGAGGTGGCAGCTCTGCAGCCATCAAATCTTATCAGGGGCTAAGAGCTCCCAGGTGTTGAGGTCAACACTGCAAGACTGGAGGTTAGACTTGAGAGTCTCTTTGTAACGTTCGAGAATAGCTGCAGAAATGTTGTGCTATCACTCTTCCTTTAGGACTGCAAGCAGCTCAGAGTTTCAACAGTACATCTTTCAGCAAGGTTCGCCTAGAAGCACAGCTGCTGCACACCTCAAACTCGAGTTTGGCTGTGCAAACCTTCCCCATATTAGTGAGCAATTACGCACATGAGTAGTCCCACTGGCTTCAAGACACAGAGAATAAACGTGTTCATAGATGTGAGTGAGAGTTGTACAATAGAGCCCAAGAGAGTTTCATTTCTGTGCTATTGTTACAGACACTCAAATATCCATATAAAAATCAGTTACATCCCAAAACAGGGATAACACAGATATTTGCTTGGCAGCCAGACATTCTGGGTCCTAGTCAATCCCCACATTAATGAAACCTCGTTCAAGATAAATAAGAAAGGGGTCAGGTTTCTTTAAAGATAAGAGAGACTGTGCAATGGTGCTGTTGCAGCAGGGCTTGAAAAACAAAAGGGGAAGCTGGAAAATACACTGGCAGGAAAACATGTGAGAAGATACTGCATGCTTTTGAAATGATATCCATTAGATTAGTTTAATAAGGCACATGCCTGACCATTCTTGCATAATACATTGCAACCCTGCTTCAACAAATGGAGCCTGACACTCCACTCTGTTACACCAGTTTTAGATCACTTTGGCTCCACGAACTTCAGTATGAAACCAGAGTAACAGAATGGAGAACCATGCCCATACAACATAGCGGGCCTGGAACTTATTTGCAGTAGGGCCCTTTTAAGTCCTCTTTATACTGCCAGAGCAACTTTAATTCTAAAGTAGAATGTCCAGTCAGACCTTTCTATGCATTATGGCTGTGATCTGACGTTGGTATTTTTAGTCAGAAACCACAGGATTTTTAAAATAGCTTAAAATACATGACTACAATGGAAAGAGAAAAATAGAGCAACCAGGACACTTTAATGTCAAACTAACCCTCAGAGAGAGAAGTGGCATTTGTGGCTCACAACTAGGGACCCAGCAATAGAGTTAATTGATTATTAGCAGAATGCCCTAGCAGTGTCCACTGCACGTGCTTCCTACATACCTTTCAACCAAGAATTCAACAGGACCATAGGAAGTAGCTCTACCAGATGATGCAAAAGGAATTTTCCCGCTAGCCAGCCTGAGAGGAGTTATGCTAAACTCAATGCAGCTGGAAATTGCCATTTACATACTTTACAGGATATAAATTGTATACTGTGCCTAGCACAGTGGGGCCCTGATCAGGGTCATTCGTGCTACTACAATACAAATGGCATTTCATGTTTGTGGAGTTATACAAAGTTCTCCAGCGTCTATTATATTCTTCATATGCCCAGGTAGGCATTTTTACCTAATAAAGAGTCACAATATCTAACTCCATGAGCATTTGACTTTTCAGAGACCTAAGAGATTTGGATGTGCAAATACACATGCATGCCTGGGCACATGCCTATTGAATATACACTCCAGTATTCCTGTTACTTGGAGGGAATGAGATTTGTTAACACAGTGGTCGAAAATGAATATATTCAAACTGTGAATAATTAGATTATTAGCTAGGTACATTCATGATTTGATATTGTTTTGATGTTGTTTTAACTTACCACACTTTTCAATGAAATATCAAACAGATTTATAAATAAATGTTGACTAAACCTTTCATTCATGTTAAGCCAGCCCATGAACTTCATTGGTATTTCTGGCTTTCTGCATGCAACAAGAAATACTGACAAATTCTGAGTGTTGTGTAGGTGACTGTCATGAGGTGTCCACCTTACACAAGGCAGAGCAGATTAAACTAGGTCAATTAACCTTATATGTTGCACCTGGAGGAGAGCCAGGGATCAATAACGCCTAAAGAAAGATGAAGATCAGCTGGGAAGGACCAGGTTGGGCCTGTATAAATGAATGAAGCTGATAACCTAAGCTGCCTGTAGGAATAGTAGCCTGCAGTAACTCGCCGGAAGAAGGGAGGTTTGTTTGGGGTGACAGAGTTTGGCAAGGAGGCAGAGAAGTTACTCCCTGGAAAGTGAGAGTTTGGGCTGGTAAGCCAGGGGTGGGTGAGGAGAAGATAGAGAAGGGAAGTAGGAAGGAGTCGAGAGAAATAGTGACAAGGTCTAGGAGCAAGCACACCATAGTTGCTGGACATAGGTTCCCTGGGCTCTCCTTCAGGTGCAACATATAAGGCTAATTGACCTAATTAGAACTCAGAAATAGTGGGAGGGTCGGGTTTCCCTACCAGCTGCTAGGAAAGTGGCACAGGACCTGGGCTTGGATCAGAAGACTGGAATGGCATGTGGATGGCTGATCCAGTGGGACTTTGATACCTTAGAGGGGGAGGACTATACAGTGACCTGGCCGGAGGGCTGAGTCACAAAGGGGGAGAACTGTGAGTCTTGGAGAGTGAGAGGGAACACAGTATGAACTGTCGGGTTAGGGATGGACGTGTTAGGCCTAAAATCTCCAGATGTGGCCACAAGGAGGTGCCCCAGCGAGCAGTGAACCCCATTACAATGACAGTACTTCCACTCTTCCATTTTCATTCGCCTAACAGTATAAAAACTAGACACACCAGCTTCTGCCATTGTAGCAAACATTCAGCTGTGAGAAAATACTTGACTGCTCTTCTGGCTCAGGGCACCATTGCTGCTATATAAGAAAAGTAAAAGCAATTTAAATAAACAAATCTGTCTCCAACTTACCCAAGAATGATTGGTTTCAGAGTAGCAGCCGTGTTAGTCTGTATTCTCAAAAAGAAAAGGAGTACTTGTGGCACCTTAGAGACTAACCAATTTATTTGAGCATAAGAATGATTGAGTACACAGTACAACTCCATCAAGTTAGACTATTAGGAAATATTAAAGCTATTTCTCACAAGGACACCATCAGAATAGATGAAGCATCCGTGGGGCAGAACAGCAGACCACAGCATCAGCAATAATACATACCTTTGTACCATATATGGAGAAAAGATTGCACTGTAGACAAATGCCAAGGCCACGTAAGTGGTTCATACCAGCAGAATCAAAAGACACACCATATAAGAAGTCAACCCGCTTACGTGCTCTCTTTCTGCTACTTTGGGTTCATTCTGAGATTTCTCAACACAAATTCCTTGCCCAACTAAGTTTTAGGAGTTGGGAATCTGAATTACGACTCAACCCTGAAAACGAAGAAGTCTTCTACACTCAAAATCCAGTGCCCAAAATCCTCATTCAAATTAACCCACTGAGCTCAAACACTACAGGAAGACACAACAGAAACTAGTTTGAATAGCTCATTAATTTCAAACTTTAAGCAAGAGATATCAGGCCTGATTCTGATCTCTCTCATGTCAGTGTCAATCAGGAGTAAAATTAAAATTAGGCTCATAACAAAGAGCCTGAAAGATAAACATGGAAGTGGTGATTGCTTATTTTTTAATTATTTGAGAGTAGACTTCACAGTCAGCTTTTCACGTGTGAGTGATAAATATGCTGGTAAAATGGGTTCCTGGCTTAGCATATTTTAACTGCAAGGCTAATTACACTATTAGAAGTTTCCCAACTGCAACTGGAAAAAAGCACTGGGAGCTATATCAGGATACAAAACCTGTGATGCAATGGAAAATACCACTATATGGTACTGTTCTAACAAAGCAGGCTATGTTATCATTACAAATATAGTCCATCGTGACAGCATACTGGATGTTGCACTAAGAGTAAAGCATTCCCATCAATCCAAAAGCCTTGTAATCTTAATTTTACAAGATTCCAGTGGTTTTATCTAAACTTGGATATTGCTATATTTACCAGTGTGTCTTACCCAAGTGCTTTAGAACAAGGTTGACTGTGTGCTTTGAATAGACACAAAAAACCATGCAGGACCAAACTATTTCTTGGCATAGCTTGTGACTTGTTTTACACAGACTGCCAGTTGAAAAGAAAAGCGGAACCAGGGGTTACCAGGCTATTATTTCTTTCAAATACGGTCCTGCCTTAGCACCCAAGTTAAACTCTTAATAATTGCATAGTGGTTCTCTAGCCATTCGATGACCTCTGAAGGAAAGATCCTTGTGTAGCAATCCCTCTCAGAGTGCGTTTGCAGCTCAGAAATTAGAAAATCATCATCCCTGAAACAATAATTCCTGTTGCGCCAAATAACACAGAACTTTTTTCATTTACAAAGTGCCACATAACTTCATGCAGGTCTAAATAGGAAACAGTTTACAGCTTTGCTTTCTTGTGTCAGAATGCATCCAGTCTTTAATTACAACTTTGTTATTTTGCTTATTCATTTGGCACTATTAAGGGACACACGTGTTCAATCTTAAAGTCAAAGCAAAGAATAAGCTAAGTAGTAGAAAGGTTCCAAGGACCCCATGTTGTCTACATGTTCTTAGTAAAGAAAAAGCCTTGGAAAGGTCACAAATTAATCCTGCTATGGCCTGGTACACAAGTGGCAGCCTCTGTTTAACTAATGGTGCTCTACTACTTTTTACTATGTTCCTTTTCTTTTCTCATAATACAGTTGTTGGGCATGAGAGAGAGATAGTGGGATAAAATTAAATGAGCTAAAAGAAATTATACAAGAATTAGGGGTTCTGTTGATTTTGGGTTGTTTTTTTTTTAAATTAAAAAAAACGTACTAGAAAATGCCAGGTTTTCAAGAAAAGGTTATGATGTTCTATGGAGCAAATCTAGCGATCTCCTCTGCAACTGCAGAATTTTCCTAATGCCCAACAGTGGAAATAGAGCATGTGCTTTGTGTAAGGGGGTAGCCTGGACCAGGGAGGTGGGCGCCTTGCATGGTGCTGATCCCCCAACTGTGCAGGACTTCCTTAACAGGAAAGGAAGAGGCAAAAGAGGATGCCAGGGAAGAGAGGAAGGATCCACCATTGCAAAGATTCTCTGATAACTCTGCACACATTTGTGGAATGACTGGAAAATACTTCCTCTTTTCCCTCTCCACATCGCCCCAGGCCACTGTCTGTCAACTTTGGGAGATAGAGTAAGCACCATAGTTTGTTACTTAAGACTGAATTCAAGTAAGAATTTGTGATCACAGAATTACAGTTTTAATATAGGACCTGATCCTGCAACTCTTATTCTCATGGGTAAGTATCACCCATCTCAGTCAGGTTTTCAGAATCAAGACAATGAGTTACAAATGGCAAGTTTCTAAGAGGTTTTATGCTTGGATCTTAGTGCAGCTGCCAATGACTTAGTTGAGTATGAAAAATTCAAAACGAAAATTGAAAACCTTGAGAAAATCCAAATGTCATTTAGAATTTTCAAAAATAGCCTAATTTTACTGAAAATCTGGCTGATTGATCAAAAATAGTACCAGTTCTACAAGAAAAACACATTTTCAAAATTTCTGACAAACATCAGTTTGCTTTGAAAACATTAATGTTTAAGTTTATATGTATTTTATGTGAATTTAGCTATTTTGTGGAAATCTCATGAAAATTTAAATTCCTGGATCATGAAATGGCCTGGAACAATGAGAATGTTTTCATTATAAAATGTTAGTCTCCTTCTGCACAACTTTAATACTTATCATTGAGAGCCATGGAGTAACACAAAACAACCTCTTTATACTGGTATATCACAAAAATGTTTGATCTTGGTTCACAATCTACATATCCTTTTGCTTTGCATCAGCCAAACAGTGCTACTTAAGAAAGGCCTGATACATGGGCATCATAATGTAAAAACCAAAAGCACTTCAAACTGGTCACTTCTCATCTTTGAATGTCCTCAAAATGTAACAAGTCAAAGCCGCAACCTTACTCATGGTTAATGCAAAAAGCTTTACTAGCTTCTCTCTGAAATTGCAAATTACACATTGTAGGAAATATACATTGTTTTAATAACTAAATCTTGACCAAAAAATAACATGCTAGTGTCAATAATAAATAGTTCTTTTCAATTTGTAATGATGAAGGGGTTGTGAGTGGTTATTACAAACGCGACATAGATTAGGAAAGTTTATCTAAATATTGCTATTTCCCTTTGTATTGTTGGAAACCTTCCAAAAATAATGTCATTAAGAATATTTGAGTCAAAGGACATCTTGTTTGGCAATTCACCTGTGACCATGCATGTATAAAATAGTTTAGGAGCAATGTGTACAATTTTCTATCAATCTGACAATGCATATATTATGCCCTAATACACATTTTCTCCTAAAAAATACTATACTAAATACAGTATCATGAAATAACATGTTTCTTGCGTTTCATAATAATTTTTTGTTGAATGGTCATTCATAGTGGAAAGTAACCTGGAATAAATCCCTGAAACGCACCAATAAGTTGGCAGGCTCCTACCCCTGCTTCAAACAACAAACCTAAAGCCCCTTACTCCCTCCCCCCCCCCCCCCCACACCTATACCTTTCCTACACATCAAGTCCCAGGACATACCTCTAACCTTAAGCAGTCTTCTAGCGAGCTGGCTCAATAACTTAAACCTTCTTGATTCTGACTTCTTCTAGAGACTGCAATATGGGGGTAAGTAAGCAGGGGCAGGAAAACTCTCCTTTGGAGTGCCCGCCTACACTAGAAGAGCTTTTACCAATATAGGAATACTCGTATATTATACCAGCAAAGTGCTACTAGTGTGGATTCAGCTACACCAGCAAAGCTTGCACCAGTACCGTAAAACCACCCCCACAAGCAAAACAAGTGATACTTGTGAATCTGCAGCACTGCCAAGATACCTGTGCTTATATTAGGGACGTCTGCCTAGCTTTGTTGATCAGAGTTCACACCTCTTTACACCCCCTACTGACATAGCTATGCCTGCACAAGACCTGGCCTGAGAAGAGCCTTTCCAGGAATAGTCCCAGGAGGTATCAAAATAGAGGGTTGCAAGCAACTAAATCAGTGCCCCAGAAGTCAGTACATTCTGGGCAACAGCATCATCAGTGCTCAGAATTTTATTGTAGAGCAAGCCACCACCAAGCCTAATTTTGCCTGTTTCCAGATTTCACTGTGGTAGATGAGGACAGCTTAAGTGGGAGTATCCTACATTAATGTCACTGAAACTTAATGATAGTTTCTCTCCCTTGAATCAATTTTTTAAAGTACATGTTTTCAGAACATTTTTAGGATCACCTCCTGCCTGTATCAAAGCACTCATTTTTTTCCACATTTGGTTTAGAGCCTTTCATCCCAATGGCTCCCAAAGTGCTTTGCAACATGTCATTAAACCCTTATTAAACTATACAAAGCTAGAGTCAAAAGTAAACCTATCAAATGTTCTGATATTTGTCAAAAGCAAATTTCAAACTATATTTTTGTTTGAAAAATTCAAAGTTTGCACTGGGTTGGTAAGTCACATGATATTTTTTTTCTATTTTCTGGTTGGATGGCATAGGTAATTGATCAAAACAGAGCAAGCTATAAATATTGCAATGAAATATACAATTTACATAGTAATGTATGTAAATTAACCCACATGACTTAGATAGTCAAGATACCTCAATTCATAAGATAGCGTGAATTGCAAATTGTATATTTAATTGTAATATTTATAGCTCAGATGAAGAATTATTCAATTCAGAAATTTGCAGATTATTTCTAGTACCAAATCCATTTAAGAATTTTTACACTGATTTGAATAACACTGGCAAACAAAAGTAAGTGACAGTTGCCAATTTTTTCTGCTCTAAAACTTCATATTCATAGCAATATTTCTGATCACCATTAAAGTGGTACTATCTGAAGGAACAACTGTTAAGGAACTCTTAGCAATACTACATGACTGAACACAAGAAGTGAAGAATATCATTTGTAACTGATTAAGCTGTCTCAGAATGCAAGCTCTTTCAACCAGGGACTGTCTTTGTGTGTGTTTGTACAGGACATAGAATGATGGAGCCCTTATCCTCACTAGAGCCTCTGTAATCTAAATGTAAGATAAAATAACGGTAAGAATTAAATAGGTAGGCAACATAATTTAACATACCATCAAGCTGGTATTTGGCCAGGGTACTGGTGTTACACACCTTATTTTTGCAAAAATGTGCAACAGGAAATAATGAAGATCTGATTTACCTTTTATTTCACAAATGACATTTTCAGTAGGACAGTGTTCCTCACGCCAGGCCGGGACACTAGTTTGGTACTAACACACAGGGAAGGAGGGTCAAGTACGAAATCAAAAACATTATTTTTTTAAAATGGGGAAATGTCATTCAGTGGGTGTGTTTCCAGTTGGATCCTACTGATACAAATTCTTGGCCCTATGCTATTTAATATTTTTATGAATGAGCTGGAAGAAAACAAAATCATTACTAATTGTTTGCAAATAACACATATTGGGACAAGTGGTAAATGAAGAGGACAGGTCATGAATAGAGAAGGGTCTGGATCGCTTAGTGAACTGGATGCAATCAAATATGCATTTCGGTGTGGCCAAATATAAGTTCATACATCCAGGAACAAATAATGTAGGACATACTTACAGTATTGGGCCATCATGGAGGATAATCAGCTGAACATGTGCTCCTAGTGCAATGCTGTGGTTAAATGGGCTAATGTGATCTTTGGATGTATAAACAGGGGAACAGATCAAGTAGAGGTAGGGAGGTTATGTTATCGCTACTTGGCGAATGCTATTGGAATACTGTGTCCAGTTCTGTTGTCCACACTTCAAGAAGGAAGTTTAAAAATTGGGGATGGTTCAGAGAAATTCCCAAAGAATGATTAAAGGGTTAGAAAACATGCCTTGCATTAGTGTTTATAATTTGTTTTATCGTAGCTCCTAGAGAGGGACTCAAATAATTCAATGTAAGGAAAAGTTTACAGGGTGTTTTGATCAAAACTGTACGTTCCTGTATGGGGAACAAAAACTTGATAAAGGGCTCTTCAATCTAGCAGACAAAAGTACAATAAGATCCTCTGGCTGGAAGTTGAAGGTAGAAATTCAGACAAGAAATTTGGCACAATTTTTTAAAATACATTGAAGGTAATTAACCATTGGAACAACCGCCCCAGGGTTGTAGTGGATTCTCCATCAGTGGAAATTGTTAAATCAAGACTGGATAATTTTCTAAAAGATATGCTACTCAAAAAGAGCTATTGGACTTGAAACAGAAATTCATTCAAGGCAGGCCTGTGCAGATGGCCAGTGTTATGCAGGACATCAGATTAATCAATCGCAATCCCTTCTGACCCTAAAAATCTTGGAATTTATTAACTAAAACTTCACAAGGAATCTCATTTAAAGAAGACAATTACCCGTAATGTCAGGGGTTGAGAGTTCGAGAGTGACAAACTGAACCCCAATATCTAAAAAGCAGAGTTGAGAGAAAAAATATTTTAGTTTTGCCAACTCTGAAATATTCAAGACATTTTATTTCAGATCTCAGCAGATTTACATAATTTGTGAATTTCCTACAATCTTGCAAAAGTATCACTGAATTAATTAAATCTGTGAACACTAAAAAAATTATCCATTCTTGTTTAAAAAAAACCACTAAGTCTTGCAAGTTTCTGATACACTTTCATTTATGCAACCAAAGCAGCTTTCTATGCTGGTAAGACACCGAGGAAGAAAGGCCTTGTTTTTCACCTGCAAACCTTTCTACCCAGTGGAAAACCCAAAATATTTCAGTAATAATGGAAAATGTTTCACTTTTCTCCTGTCTAGAAAAGGCACAATTCTAAAGTAGGGGTGGCCAACCTGAGCCTGAGAAGGAGCCAGAATTTAACAAGGTACATTGCCAAAGAGCCACAATAATATGTCAGCAGTCCCCTATCAGCTCCCCAGCACCTCCCGCCTGCCAGCAGCCCCCACCAATCAGTGCCTACTCTCCCCGCCCACTGCAATCAGCTGTGGAGGAGGCTATGGCGGGGGGAGGAGAGAGGAGCGAGGGCATGGCAGGCTCAGGGGCCTTGGGGAAGGTATGGAAAGGGGGCAGTGCTTGGGGCAGAGCAGGGGGTTGAGCAGTGAGCACCCACCAGCACACTGGAAAGTTAGCATCTGTAGTTCCAGCCTCAGAGTCAGCACCTATGCAAGGAGCGGCATGCGGCTCCGGAGCCACAGGTTGGCCACCCCTGTTCTAAAGAATGAGACTTCTTCATGTTGCCCAAGGAATAACTCATCAGCGTGTTGTGTCCATTTACCCAGCATTGTCCAACTTCTGATTGCACCATTTTGTTTTGCCTGCCCCTCCAGTTTCACAGTGCAGAGATGCAGTTGCCATTGCCAATTCCACTGTTTTCTAATAAACAGTGCTAAGGCATAGTTAGTTTTCTGTTTATTTTTTTAAGCTCATAAATAGGTTGTCATATTTTGAGCAACTTTCTAGACATTCAAAACCGTTTTCACTGCCAAGATTTGCGTCTATAGCGCACAAACCAAATATGTTAAGTAGAAATAAAATGATTTTGAAAGCTGCTGGGAAACGGGCCATATTTAATACAGTGCTACAGAATTTGTGGGAAGAAGAATGTCTGTTTTCTGTCAAAGGATGAGTGGCACAATATCACAAAATGAATGGATCATAGAATCATAGAATATGAGGGTTGGAAGGGACCTCAGGAGGTCATCTAGTCCAACCCCCTGCACAAAGCAGGACCGATCCCTGACTAAATCATCCCAGCCAGGGCTTTGTCAAGCCTGACCTTAAAAACTTCTAGGGAAGGAGATTCCACCACCTTCCTAGGTAACGCATTCCAGTGTTTCACCACCCTCCTAGTGAAAAAGTTTTTACTAATATCCAACCTAAATCTTCCCCACTGCAACTTGAGACCATTACTCCTTGTTCTGTCATCTGCTACCACTGAGAACAGTCTAGATCCATCCTCTTTGGAACCCCCTTTCAGGTAGTTGAAAGCAGCTATCAAATCCCCCCTCATTCTTCTCTTCTGAAGACTAAACATCCCCAGTTCCCTCAGCCTCTCCTCATAAGTCATGTGTTCCAGACCCCTAATCATTTTTGTTGCCCTCCACTGGACTCTTTCCAATTTTTCCACATCCTTCTTGTAGTGTGGGGCCCAAAACTGGACACAGTACTCCAGATGAGGCCTCACTAATGTCGAATAGAGGAGAACGATCACGTCCCTCGATCTGCTGGCAATGCCCCTACTTATACATCCCCAAATGCCATTGGCCTTCTTGGCAACAAGGGCACACTGTTGACTCATATCCAACTTCTTGTCCACTGTAACCCCTAGGTCCTTTCCTGCAGAATTGCTGCCGAGCCATTTGGTCCCTAGTCTGTAGCGGTGCATTGGATTCTTCCGTCCTAAGTGCAGGACTCTGCACTTGTCCTTGTTGAACCTCATCAGATTTCTTTTGGCCCAATCCTTCAATTTGTCTAGGTCCCTCTGTATCCTATTCCTACCCTCCAGCGTATCTACCACTCCTCCCAGTTTAGTGTCATCTGCAAACTTGCTGAGGGTGCAATCCACACCATCCTCCTGATCATTTATGAAGATATTGAACAAAACCGGCCCCAGGACCGACCTCTGGGGCACTCCACTTGATACCGACTGCCAACTAGTCATGGAGCCATTGATCACTACCCGTTGAGCCTGACAATCTAGCCAGCTTTCTATCCACCTTATAGTGCATTCATCCAGCCCATACTTCTTTAACTTTCTGGCAAGAATACTGTGGGAGACCGTGTCAAAAGCTTTGCTAAAGTTAAGGAACAACAAGTCCACTGCTTTCCCTTCATCCACAGAGCCAGTTATCTCGTCATAGAAGGCAATTAGATTAGTCAGGCATGACTTGCCCTTGGTGAATCCATGCTGACTGTTCCTGATCACTTTCCTCTCCCCTAAGTGCTTCAGAATTGATTCCTTGAGGACCTGCTCCATGATTTTTCCAGGGACTGAGGTGAGGCTGACTGGCCTGGAGTTCCCAGGATCCTCCTTCTTCCCTTTTTTAAAGATGGGCACTACATTAGCCTTTTTCCAGTCATCTGGGACCTCCCCCGATTGCCATGAGTTTTCAAAGATAATGGCCAATGGCTCTGCAATCACATCTGCCAACTCCTTTAGCACTCTCGGATGCAACGCATCCGGCCCCATGGACTTGTGCTGTCCAGCTTTTCTAAATACTCCCGAACCACTTCTTTCTCCACAGAGGGCTGGTCACCTTCTCCCCATGCTGTGCTGCTCAGTGCAGTAGTCTGAGAGCTGACCTCGTTCGTGAAGACAGAGGCAAAAAAAACATTGAGTACATTAGCTTTTTCCACATCCTCTGTCACTAGGTTGCCTCCCTCATTCAGTAAGGGGCCCACACTTTCCTTGACTTTCTTTTGTTGCTACCATACCTGAAGAAACCCTTCTTGTTACTCTTAACATCTCTTGCTAGCTGCAACTCCAGGTGTAATTTGGCCTTCCTGATTTCACTCCTGCAAGCCCGAGCAATATTTTTATACTCATCCCTGGTCATTTGTCCAATCTTCCACTTGCTTCTTTTTTGTATTTAAGAGCAGCAAGGATTTCACTGTTAAGCCAAGCTGGTCGCCTGCCATATTTACTATTCTTTCTACACATTGGGATGGTTTGTCCCTGTAACCTCAATAAGGATTCTTTAAAATACAGCCAGCTCTCCTGGACTCCTTTCCCCCTCATGTTATTCTCCATGGGGATCTTGCCCATCAGTTCCCTGAGGGAGTCAAAGTCTGCTTTTCTGAAGCCCAGGGTCTGTATTTTGCTGCTCTCCTTTCTTCCTTGTGTTAGGATCCTGAACTCGACCATTTCATGGTCACTGCCTCCCAGGTTCCCATCCACTTTTCCTTCCCCTACTAATTCCTCCAGGTTTGTGAGCAGCAGGTCAAGAAGAGCTCTGCCCCTAGTTGGTTCCTCCAGCACTTGCACCAGGAAATTGTCCCCTACATTTTCCAAAAACTTCCTGGATTGCCTGTGCACAGCTGTATTGCTCTCCTAGCAGATGATGTTTCCCAGGTACTTACCTGTCATCATTTACTACCTATTTCAGATTAGTCCTCAAACACATGTTTTTAAAACTTTCATTTTGCTTTTGGAGTTTTGAATATCAGCCATAGAAACCCCATACTGTAACAAAGGGGTTGATGAAGAAAAGGGTTTGATCATTTAACTGCCCTTTTTCTTTGGACTGTGAACTAACAATTTATGCCAAGGCATTGCAGCCTGAACTTCCTTCTAACTCTGACTCTAACAGAGATATATATATATTTTATTTTGCTAAAGCACAAAGTAGTTTGTAAAAGTTGATTAACCTGAAGCACAACATTTCAATATTTCCATTTCCATTAGAAACAAACCCTGAGTGGACAGCCCATCACAAGTAGTTAAGCTAATGCTAAGCAGATGAATGAATCCCCTCCCCCAGCCTTTGCAGTACTTTCCTGATTTTTGCAATAGAACCTCAGAGTTATGAACACCACCAGAATGGAGGTTGTCCATAGCTCTGAACAAAACGTTATGGTTGTTCTTTCAAAAGTTTACAACTGAATATTGACTTAATACAGCTTTGAAACTTTACTATGCAGAAGAAAAATGCTGCTTTCCCTTTTTATTTTGTAGTTTACGTTTAACACTACTGTATTTTTTGGTCTCTGATGCTTCCTGATTATGTACTTCCATTTCCAAATGAGGTGTGTCGTTGGCTGGTCAGTTCGTAACTCTGGTGTTCGTAACTCTGAGGTTCTACGACAACTCCAAAAGCCATTATGTGGTTCCCCACTTCCCAAAGGAGGAGAGGAGGATCTGTTCGCAAGTGCTCTGGCCTCACTCTGCCTAACTCAGTTCACCCAAGCTCCACTGCCCCACAAGAGATGCAAACACCCTGTGTGACCGTTTCCAACATCCATTTACCCACTTGAACAACTGATCTGCAGTGATGATTTTCTGGTGGAAAAACTAGATCAACTGCTGACAGTCAAAAGGCTAATTTAGCCCCTGACTCAGCAAGGTACTTAAGCATGTGCATTACTTTAAGCACACGAGCAGTCCCATCTAAATCAATATGGCTGCTCATATGCTTAAACTTCATAGATTTTCATATCAGAAGGGATTGCTATGATCATCTCATCTAACCGCCTGCATAACAAGCAAGGACTATAAATATCACCCAGCAATTCCTGCATCAAGTCAACAACTTCTGGCAGAGCTACAGCATATCTTTCAGAAAGACATCTAAAATGTACTTAAGAGGTCATGGAATGGAGAATCCACCACATCCCTAAGTAAGGTTATGTACTTGCTGAAGTACATTGCTGAAAGAAGTGCTCTAAAGCAGATGGTCTCTCACTGAAAGTCAGTGGTAACTGAGCTTTTAAATCACTTAGCTGCTTTAAAAATCCCATATTCAAATACTGCAGTTTTACAGTAGATCCCCTATCTCAGATCATGTATATTTAAAAGAAAGATTAAAAATCTATTGGAAAAAAACAGTTCATTTATAGGTTCAATTGTGTGCAAAGTAGTAATTAAACACATAATGTTCTCTTCCTATCTACAAGAATTCTCCTGATTCTTACACGGAAGAGAAGTACAAGAATTCTAGGTATTGCTTTATTACTCTTCAAGAAGCACAGCAATGCCAAATTTATTGCAAAATTCTAACCTTGGACACATGTGGGCTGCTCTCATTAAAGTCAATGGCAGCTGCCTGAATGAATCCAAGGGCAGACTATGGCCCTAACGTGACCTTAATGCTCACAAGATTTTGTCAACAACTCTGATAAGTTTATGACTAGCACTTACCATTCTCTACAACCTTTTGCAAATGAAGTCATTATGTTTTACCAGCAAACAAAGAAGAAATGATTAACCAGACTTAAATTTACCCCAAGGAAGTTTCTCGGTCTCAAATTATCAGCCAGCATCAAGTCAGACTCTAAATTTGGAATGCAAATTGTGTGTGCACAAATGAAGGAGTGAAGCATCCAACTGTCCTATTGTGTATGTTAATATTCCCTTTTCCATTTCACATACACGTATACTTTTCTGGGTGCAAGTTTAGAAGCTGTTACTAAAAATTTGCCTCTATTTATTTATGAGGATCTTCTTTGCTATCTTTCTGAAGTCATAAAACACTCTCTTGATCTGCCTGGGTGATACCAACTACTGTGAGTTATCGGTAAGCTGTTAGTGGAACTGCCCACTGGATAACAGCACTCTATATTCCATAAAAAGTCAGGCAGTGAAGTCTTATGAATATAAAGTACTTAAACTCAGATACAGAAACCCGTTCTCTGGAGTTAATGTTGTAATAATGTAATAGCTTGTCCGTGCTCTTGCTTATTCCATGCGTCACTTTTCAATGCCATTTCTGATGCTGTACAGCACGCTGTTGAATAAATTGCAGGGTATATAATGGAGGTCTAGTTCTTCTAGTCACTTTGCAAAATTTTTAGTTTTTTGTGGAAAGATTTCAAAGATGTAGTTGCGGAAGGTTAAAGATGTTTAGTAGCTTTTTTTTAAGTCCCTGTGTTGAATGAGAAAAAAAAATCTGATGTACATACATCATACTACAGAATCTTGGTAACTTCACGTGAAGAGGTACTGTGCTTCCCAGGAATGATAGCACTGTAGACATAAAGGGCATTGCATTGTTAAGCATTTCACTGTGTTCACTGATTAGAATCTGACATATCAGTTTAGCTGTATTTGTGCTCATGTTTGTGTTATTTCTGTAGCTCCAAGGTAGTTCTTGGTGCTTATAAACATACAGGTAGAGTGGCTTTGTACCATTTAAAGTATGTACCTTACCCATAGTGGCACTGGAGTTAGGAACCAGAGCGCTAGAGTTGATGTTAGGTTTAGCAGAATAACGGATTATAAAGGCTGATGCAAAGCCAACTGAACGTCTTCCACTTCCTTCAACTTTCCAGATGAATTGGTAGAGGCCTAGGGAGGTCGACACATGAGCAAGGATCATCAGCAGGAACCTCCTAGCTCACAGTCTTTTGTTAAAACACAGAGACCACACAGCATCATAAAACTCTTAAGCAAAATACTTGGGTTTTAACACTGATATCACAGTGTTTATTAGAGTGAACTGGTGAATGTACAGTGGGGATTTTTGTGTTATGCAACGCAACATCCTACATAAAAGATGGATCCAGGGTTTGAGGCTGGATTTAACATCGTGAATTATGGATCCAGATCCAAACTTTAGGACTGATCCAAGGGCTAAACTAATATCCCAGATCCATACAAGCCTGAACTTTAAGATTGGATTCAGAAGTTTGCAGTTTAGGCCATTCTCCGAGTCCAGATTGTCCCTTCACTTGCAAACACAAGTGGAAAGAACCTGAGGGTAATAAAAATTCCTCAAGGTTCTCTTGCTGGCTGTACACCATGGAAGGCTCTCTGCACACTCCCAAGCAGTTGGGGGACAATGTCAGAGAATTTCCTTTCCCTTTCCACGTGGCAAAAGGACAGATCAGCCTGCATACCCCGACATCTGTCTCCATACTGGCTCACCAAATCACCCCCTTTTCATCATTCAAATCCCTCCTCAGTGATCACCTTTTTCCAGGTTTCCCACAGGAAATAAGTCATCCTCTTAAAACAAACAAAAATACTCCATGGTTTTCCTCCTTTGGCCTTTCCAGTGCACCTGGTCCCTTCTGTGTTTGTCTGTTAGACTGTAAGCTCCTTAAGGCAGAGACAGTCTTCATTTTGTGTTTTCATTTTTGCTCCTGGTGTAAAATCTTGGCCCTACTGAAGTCAATGGCAAAACTCCTTGGACTTGAATACAGGATTATGTAGGAAGAGGTGCCAGGTCCTTATTTAACTTCAGCTAGCTTAAAATAAAGACATTGCTTGGGTTTACTTAATAATAATACTAATGTTCTTCAATGGGACTTTTGCCTGATTAAGAACTATACAAGCAGGAACAATGTGCTAAGGAGAGATTTCTTTGAGTCCTGAGCTTTCAGGAATAGGAACGTAACTCATAACATAATGTAATGAGCTAGACTCATACCCGAAAGTTATTCTGTCTGTAAGTCTCTATGATGAGTGAACATAACCCTTGACAAATAGACTTGCCATCACCTGGTGTCACATTCTTGGGTGCAATCCAGGCCAGTGACAGGCTGTGTCACCACCAGCCCTGTGACCTTGGGTGCTCACCATGCTTTGTTGCTGTAGTTCACAAACAGCATGAAGGTCCCACCCTGAGTGTCTCTGTATAGCTGCAGTCCTGGTCCAGGAACTCTGACCCCAGCAACCTCTCAGCAACACACCAGCCACTCACTAGCTTACAGCAGCCTTGGTTACTAATTTCAGGGTGACCCCCTCACATTCCCAGTCCCAATTTTTCCCCAAAATGTGTATTCTCCAGAGTCCAGCCTTCTCCTGGACAGTTCAGATATTATAGGTCCATTGCTCCCGTAAGGGGTCAATACCCAACAGCCTGCTACTTTAAATGGAGTTACCAAACAGCTCAATTTAGACACAACACTGGATTAGTTTGGATTAAAACTAAAAAGTTTATTTAGCTACATAGAGAGATTATAAAGTATTAAAATCAGAAACAGTTACAAAGAGAAATAAAGATTAAATGCCTTCTACTAGCTAAAATTTAAAAAGCTAGATTTAGTTCAAGGTAAAATCCTTACAACAGGTTCCCAGAAACATTGCTGACCAAATGTTCATGTCAGGATCCCTCCCAAAGTCAAGTTTCAGAGTGGTAGCCGTGTTAGTCTGTATCAGCAAAAACAATGAGGAGGCCTTGTGGCACCTTAGAGACTAACAAATATATTTGGGCATAAGCTTTTGTGGGCTAAAACCCACTTCATCAGATGTATGGAGTGAAAAATACAGTAAGCAGTATAAATATTATAGCACCTGAAAAGATGGGAGTTGCCTTACCAAGCTGGGGGTCAGTGCTAACAAGGCCAATTCAATTAAGGTGAATGTCACCCATTCCCAACAGTTGACAAAAAGTACTACAAAAAGTAATTTTCCCTCTCCTAATACTCGCACCTTCTTGTCAACTGTTGGAAATGGGGGTCGTCCACCTTGATTGCATTGGCCTCCTTAGCACTACAAAAGTAATTATCCCTCTGTTGATATTCACTCCTTCTTGTCAACTACTGAGAATAGGCCACTTCCACCTTAATTGAATTGGCCTCATTAGCACTAACTCCCCACTTGGTAAGGCAACTCCCATCTTACTGTATTTTTCACTCCATGCATCTGATGAAGTGGGTTTTAGCCCATGAAAGCTTATTTCCAAATACATTTGTTAGTCTCTACAGTGCCACAAGGACTCCTCGTTGTTTTACCCAAAGTCAAAACGCTCATTCGTTTGTCTTCTTAGGTGACAAGAGAGAGTGAGAGAAAAAAGATAACCTGGAGTGTTTTTGACTCTTTGAAATGTGTTTTCCTGCAGGGTCATCCCTAGATAAAAGTTCCTTCCAGCTGTGAGGATGGAGACATGGTGTCTCATGTTGAAAGAGGTTCCATGTTGTCTACTAAAATCCAGATTGATCTGTTTCTGCCCCCTTTCGTTACCAAAGAATGGCCACTTGCCAATCAACTGTGACACCAGGCTAGAGGCATCAGCTTGTCCTTTGACTTTGAGGAACCAGTTTACCTCCTCTTGCTGTTCTGAGGATCCTGTTTACTACTTATATGTAAACTGAAGTAAATACATTTGTTTGTTTAGGACAGACCTGTTTAACAACTTCTGCCTAGTCAGGGCTATGTGGATTTGAACATATGCTAACATCATCCTCAAAGGGGAATTCATAACTTTACATATAATGTTGCTACATACATTTCACTATGATGCTATTGACCAGTGAATTATTAGTTTTCAAATGAGACCTCACAAAGATTATTAATGGTGTGCAGGGTATGACTATAGGGTGCTTTCGGTCACACCTGGTTAACGTTAGCACTTTAAAAACTAGCTGGTAATGCATTGTACAAATTGATAGAATGCTGGGTATTAAGTTTTATCTAATTTAACCCCACTGCGGCTAAAGAAAATAACTTGTTTTCATGTATGCAGTGTTGTTGTAGCTGTGCTGGTCCCAGATATTAGAGAGATGAGGTGGGTGAGGTGATATCTTTTATTGGACCAACTTCTGCTGGTGAGAAAGACAAGCTTTTGTGCTTCCACAAAGCTTCTCTTCAGGTCATTGGTTTTTCTGCTCATATATTTGAAATCTCATTGAGTAGATCATGTAATTTAAAAGGAAAGGTGAACAATCCACGTATAGGAAATAGCATGCCTTTATTCCACTCACAAAACTACTTGTTCCTAAATTCAAAGGCTCTTGTTACTTTTAAATCATCTTAATAGAGGGATAAATAAACTTGATTACTGTATTCTAGTTATGGGGAGTCCATGATCTGCCTTGGCAGCTTCTCTTAATTGCCTAATATTTCTTATACTTCTAATGTATTTTCATCATATTTAAATTATCCATGGTGCAGCATGCATTCACTGGATGGAGGATAAACCACACATCTTTGTAGACAGTTACGTCTCCCTTTCAATTTATTTTCTGTAGCTGAGCATTTATTTTAACCTTTCTCCTCACATCCTATTTTTCAAACAAGTTATGTTGTTGCTCTCTCCTGAGCTTTGTCTTTTCTTCTTCTTTTTTTTAAGTAGCCCCTAAAACAACTACTCATTAGCCTTTTTGATAGCTTCATTTTATTCAATTGTTTAGCCCAATATGACCTTTGCTGTGATTCTGAGGGTTAATATTTCCTGTAAGACAAACTACAAAATGTGGTAACTATCAAAATTCCTCTTGCTCTGTTTTTACATCATTCAAAACCAGTCTCTGAGAGCCTTATAATGTCACAATTTTGCATCATCTTATTTTTACTTCATTATTACATAAAAATATTTACAAAACATATTCATTTTGCAGTGTGGTATTTCAGTATAATGACATTGTGCTGGTTTGAGATGACTTTCAAAGCAATTCTGTTTGCAACATATAAGGCCACGCATTTGAAAGCAGAAGGATTACACTCATTTCAAGATGGGCAGCCACCATATTTTTTCTGCTGCCCTAGTTAATATTCACTGTATTTTATTTGGTGAATTTTATTATTCCTTTGCCTGTGAATAACTGTGTTTTGGATCAGATTTTGAAGATTTCAGGACATTTCTCCAAAATTCTATTCTATTCTATTCTATTCAAAGAATCCACAAGTATTCTTAGTATTATCTGAATTTGATTAACTTTTCCTTTGACTTCACTACTACTCAATATTTTCATAATCATACAGGATGAAGAATGTTGAACCTTACTGAACACATTACAGACACTGAACAATTAATACTCAGTGTTCAGTTTATTGTTAGCTAATCGTTCATCCATCAAATACAAATCTCGGTAATTTCCCTATGAGACTTGTGCAAAATTGTATAAATTGTCTTACCAAAAGCTGAGATATAAGTCATTGCATTTTCCATTATCCACCAAGGCTCAAGTTCAGGAAAGCATCCCTATTGATGGAACTTAAGCATATGGTTAAAGTTAAGCGCACACTTAAATGCCTTCCTGAATAGGACAGATTTAAACAAACTCTTAAGTGATTTCCTGAAATGAGGCCCAAGCTGGGTATCATAAAAAGAAAGAAAATAAGGCCTTGAACCTAGAAGCACTTCAGCTCTTAACTAATACACAAGAGTATTTAAATGGTTGACTATTACTTCTTTGACTTATGAGGAGAGGCTGAGGGAACTGGGATTGTTTAGTCTGCAGAAGAGAAGAATGAGGGGGGATTTGATAGCTGCTTTCAACTACCTGAAAGGGGGTTCCAAAGAGGATGGATCTAGACTGTTCTCAGTGGTAGCAGATGACAGAACGAGGAGTAATGGTCTCAAGTTGCAGTGGGGGAGGTTTAGGTTGGATATTAGGAAAAACTTTTTCACTAGGAGGGTGGTGAAACACTGGAATGCGTTACCTAGGGAGGTGGTGGAATCTCCTTCCTTAGAAGTTTTTAAGGTCAGGCTTGAAAAAGCCCTGGCTGGGATGATTTAGTTGGGGATTGGTCCTGCTCTGAGCAGGGGGTTGGACTAGATGACCTCCTGAGGTCCCTTCCAACCCTGATATTCTATGATTCTATGATTCTTCAGTGGGACTACTCACATGTGTAAGCATTTGCATCATTGGGGTCTAAAGTTCACCTTATTTATCACATTATGCCTGTTTATCACATTAATTATTATGATTAATATTTTCCTTCAGGTGCTTATAAACAGACTGAATTTATTACATGTTCTGCTAAAAAGTCATAGTCAGTGACATGTAGAAGAAATAGCCACTGAGAGTTATATTAAGCATTTGGATTTTGGCCCTCCCCTCAGGGTCTGAGAAGAGCAGAGGTCTCCCTTCCTGAGGTCTCTGAGACTGGGTTCAGCTAGCCCTGTTCTTCTCTCTCCTCTAGAACTTCCTTCCTATGACTCTTTGTCAGTCTTGAGCGGATGGGCTAATTTACTGGTCGGCTCTCCCAACCTGCCAGCCTGATTAAAGGCAATTAGATAATCAGCTTTCTCGAGGAGTGTGGGGGAGCTAATGGATGTCACTGATAATAGATGGCCTGCACTCTTAACTCCCTGCACTCTGCTCTGTCACAGGCTTGCTCCTGGAGGTCAGGGGGGTGGGGGGCAATACTTCACTATAACCCTTTACTGGGCATAGTATATTCCTTCCCCTGGGCCAACAGATCTTCACTGCCCAGCACAGATAGGGCAGAGTCACCCTCCCCACCTAGCTGGGAAGTCCCCACTGCTGAGGATCTCACTGCCCTGCTCAAATGACCCTTCCCCCATCTGCATGCTTGTGTCATAGGAGATAGAGGGGAGAATACAGAACATGCAACCTCTAGTCTCCCCTCTTACCTAAAGCTTGGGAGCCCTTACACAGCTTCACAAGGATGTGGTGGGTTGTTCTCTCCCCTCCCCACCCCCCACTTATTCCGCTGCTTAGCCAGGCCCAGTCTGGCCCTGGATGCTGATATAGGGTTTGCCTTTTATTCTGCTCAGTCTAAGAGATCTCAATTTGCTTCAGCCACAGGTTAAGTATTGGCACGTCTCTTTATTCTTAATGTTTACCTTGTTATTCTGTCCTTTGTTGCCCCTGCCTCACAGAAACTCCTTGGTACTCCTTGTACTTGGCACACTGCCACATGGTGCCTGCTAGAGCAGGTTTCCCTCCTATGGAATCCTTCAATTCCAAGCATTTCATAACAAGATTGAGGTCACGATCTAGCCAGCATCTAGTTTTCCTTCCCCCAAAGGGACTAGTATGTCTAATTTAGTTAAAGTAAACCAAAGCTTTCTTCATAAAGGTCAGAGTCAGCATCAGAACAGGTTTCAGCCATCCTGGCTATGCAGAATGGGAACCAGAACCCCATCCTATCCATACAGAAGGAAATGAGGATATTCTGGGGGTCTAGAGGAGTAAGGATGGATTTATAAATTATAAGGGGATATATATTTCATACACTGAGGGTCCAAAAAGTGAAATGTGTTTATTCCTGCCTCCTCCATACTTCCATGTACTAATCATATACTGTGGAGGCAGAAAGTGTAGGTGGGTTTCAGTCCTTAATTGGAGAGAGGGTGTTTAGAGAAGTGGGGATAAAAATTGGACTTCTTGAATTTTAGCATCAAGCAAAGGGTCAGAAGAGAATTGGTTAATGGGCAAGGAGAGCATTGGGTTTGTGTGTAAAAATATGAAGCATTACAATAATGAAAACAGAAAGTCCCATAAATCTGAGTTCATGTGTGTGGGCCCCAAAATTGTGGAAACAATGTATTTCCACAGCATGGGCAGCCAAGCTGGCAGAGCATCAGTGCAGGGAGACTCCACATCTCCATGTACACAACAGAAGAGAACTTCAGCATGGTTTTCACAAGGCATGGGGGTGATATAAATGTGGGTGTGTTAGGGGTGTAGCAGGGATTTATGCGGAGCCTGTATTACCTGGGACAAAAACAGGTAAGAGAGGAGCAGTGTGATATTTGCCTATGTCCATCAGATTCAGAAGCTGGGCAGGTGCCTGGGCTTTGTTCCCATTCTCCAGCTCCTTTGGAATTTCACATAACCAAGGCCCTTTTCCTCAGGCTTTGCTTGCTTGTTAAAGATTAGACCCTTTGTAATTACAATAAGGATATGAAGTAGTTCAAATGTACCAATGACAGTTCCAAATCAGCCGGTCTGGATAGAATTAGCAAACAAGCTTGCCATACTACTGACAAATATATATCTTTTTAAAAATCATGAACTGGGAAGGTAATGAAGGACCTGAGCAAAGCAAACATAATGCTGACTTTTTAAAATAAAAGGAGGTAATAGAATGAATGGTTGATAACTGACAACATCACTAATTTCTAACCCTACTAAAACAGAACATGCATTAAAAGGAAACCAACAACATTAACATTAATAGAGGATAATGGAACCATGGGCAACAAGCTTTCTGGTTTTATAAAGAATAAATCTTGCTAAACACTCTTGATTGCCTTTTTGACAAAATTGCACAATTAGTGGATGAAGGGAATACAGTAGATGTTACATAATTTGATTTCAGAAAAGCTTTGGGTACTGTCCCATCAAATCATACTTGAAATTTTAATTTTAATAGGAAGATAGTTGTGTAGACTGAAAACTGACTGAAAAATCAAAGTTATGTCACGATTGGGGGGAAGTGTCTTCTATGCTGGCTGTACATTTTGGGAAACTTATTAAACATTTTCATTAATAATGTGGAAGGCAGCACATTAATGAAATCTGCACATTACAAAGAGCTGTAAATGCCAGTCAGGACAGAAAAATAATAAAAGAGGCCTAGAGAGGAATTGGAAACATGGTTGTAAAACAACAAAATGAAATTATCTTTCAACGTTGCACGTTAACACATCTGTGAGAAAAATGATTCACAACATACCTATACTCAGTGGGATAGAATCAGTCATTTTGAGGTGGAGGGTCAGAGAGCGAAATAAGACAGGAATTCACAATGTGATATGGCTAAAAAAGGCCAATGCAATTTTGGACTGAATACACAGAGGCACCATGGCTCAGGGCACAGAGAGAGCAGTGCATTTAATGATGCTGAAGCAATCAAACCTGGAATACTCTATTCAGTACTAGCCACCATGTAGCCATACTGATATTGAACAGCCTCTTCTTTGTCTACGAGGAGCAACAAGAATGATTTATAAGAAAGAAAAATTAAACTAAGTACGTATAGCTTGGTGGAGATATAGGTCTACAAATATTTGAAAGCTTTAAACACAAATGAAGAATACTGTAGTTTTTTAGTATGACACCCTGACATCAATGGAATAAAATCAAGAACGGAAAAATGTAAGATGAATATCAGGACAAACTTCCTGGCAGTGAAATGCATTAGGCTGCAGAACAATATCCCAGGGGAAGTGGCGGAAGTGGCTTAAAACTAGACTAGACAATACTCAAAATGTAGTTTTGGGAATACTTCTGTACTGGCCTGGGAAATAGCTGACTGATCCAATGCCAGTTGGTCCTTTCCATCTCTAGCTTCTGTAGTTATACGACAGGAATACATAGCTCCTAGACTGTACAGTATATAAAAATGATCATGACACTATGATAGGGTAGATAAACCAATGAACATGTCTGTCTCCGTTTTCACAAATGCTAGCAAATAAAAATAGTTGTGCAACTGGAGAATATCCAAGTTCCAAAAAAGGTTTCACTTAGGTGGTCATATTTTACCCTTAGATATTCACATGGAACTTCCAAAGGGTTGTGAACACATGTATTACTGCAGAGGGAATTCTGCACCAAATAATTAAAAAGTCTGCGTATAATATTTTAAAATTCTGCAAAATTCTGCACATTTTATTTGCCAAAATAACAATATAATCACACCAATTTCAATTTTTTGGTAATTTATTTAAAAATACCTGTCAGCAAGTATATCTGCAACAATACAGATAGAAAAAGATTCCGGAAATGTTTTTTTGATAAAATAGATTCCTTATCAGGCATATTAATACAGAACTTTGAGTGATAATTCATTTAAACTACAATAAAGAAATGTATTTCCCACACCCCTCAGAAGCAGTGCAAAGGAGTGGGGGAATCAGGGGTAATGGAGAAGGCAAGAGAGAAAGAGATGTTATTGCTGGGAAGGAGCCTGGAAGTGATCCTGGAGGGTTGTTGGGTGTGGGTGGGAAAAGTATGGAACAGGTTTTTTTGTGGGGAGTGGGAGGAGGGAATGTTAGGGAGCTGGGGAGCCTCTCCCACGCAGACCCTGATTGACCCCTAGCCTCTCCCATTCAGTCAGGCACATCTGCACCTGTCCCCCTGTGTCTCTGTACCTTTCCTCCCCCTGTTCCCATGGGTCCTTGCAGCCCCCCAGTCCCCTGTCCCCATGTGGCCCCTGCACCCTCACTCCCATTCAGCCCTACTAGCTCCTGAGCCCACGCTGCACTCTGTCCCCCCACTAGCCTTTCTGAACCCCAGTCTGTAATCCTCCAGCAGCCCTGTGTGTCTCACTCTGTTCCTCCCGTGCCTCCTCACCTGGCCCCACTGTGAGGAATGCAACCTTTCCACCAGCTGGCTGCCCTTTCTTCTGGTGCCACAGAAACCCCTGGTGGGCAAAAGGTTTAACTACAGCACCTTGCCAGCAAAATCAAATTCTGGGGTGGGGGAGGGGAGATCTGCAGGACACAAATTCTGCATATGTGCAGTGGCGCAAAATTCCCCCAGGAGTAATGTATCCCAGCAAAACTTGACCCATAGTTTCTAAGGTACTATTGTTTGTTCTTGCTTTAGGGAAGGACTGAGCATATGGGGGATGAAGTAGGCAGTGCTGTGCTGTGCTCTGCTGATTTGAATTAGTAGGGGGTAAATTAATTAATTTTATTGCAAGATGTTGGCAAGTCCTATGTGGGCTGTGAGTTTACATATTTGTCATGGTATCTAGAGTTTTCATATAGGTGTGTCTGTGTGTTTATAATCTAAATAGATGTTTGTAATAAAGTAGATGGGAAAATATCTTATTTTAAATTTGGCAGTATCCCTTTACATATTTCTTCTTAATAATGTCCCAGAACTTTTAAGAAGCATCATGATACGCATTCCTTTCTGCAAACACAGTTTTCTTTGTAAACAGAACATTTTAAGTCTAGTGCCAAACTCTGCCTTTGGTTAACACCATTCAAACCCCACCAATGTCAATGAGAGTGCACAGGGGTAACTGTAGACAGAATTTGAAAATTAGCATTTGGCTTTAATTGGTCAGAAAATTCGTATATTAATGTAGCATATATTATTGTACTAGTCTTAGTTTTATTAAACAAATTCAGAATGGCTTAATAAAAGTTACAAAGTTAACTAATTTAGACTTGCTGAATACACTTCATTCTGATTTGCTCTTTGAACTAATTGCAAAGAAATAAAACCTACCTTAAGTCCTCCAAACTTAACTGCCTGGAGCAAAGTTGTTTTTTCTGCTGCTTACATCACAAAGAAAGAAAAGTTAATATAATTTACTAACTAATCTTTCGAATGTGGAAAATGGTGCTTTCCGAAATTAGGTTGTTTATTCAGGTTTAGGCACAAAAACCTCATATTGGCTTGAAAAACTAATCAGATCTGGCAAAATATTTGAAAAGGAATTTAGTAACCATCTTGAAACAACACGGCATAGAGAACAAGCCATATAACAGAAATATTTGTTCATATAATAAAGATATCTAATATGTAACAGCTGCTCATTCTGAGGACAGGCAGAGGTCAGAGTTTGATTGTAATAACTTTAAAGCCATCCTACTGAACGCCGAGGTGCAGAGACAGCTTTACAGTGCTGTGGAAAAAGTAACTGTGAGAAAGGGCTGATAAATCCAAGGAACCCAGGAGGCTTATTTGTACAAGGGAAGCTTTGCTAGTGCTGCTATTGAGGATGCATCATGGTTTTCCCTGTTCTGTGGCTTATATTTCCAGTATACCATGCAAAACTTTATTGAGCTAAAGTAGTATGTGGTATCAAAATCAAAAAGGAATATGAATGATCATCAACTGAAAGACATCCTTGCAATGTTTCGTTCTTAAGTAGACATGTAACAAATGATCCATTTTCAAGTGTATTAAACTTCCTCGTCTTTTGTAAGGGAAATCTGCGCAAAGGGCTAGTATAAGATCATTTTGTGGGTTTACATTGGGTTTAAGTGGTAATTAAGCTCTCTTTACATGGGAGAATTTTACCCTAATTGAGCGCTGTATACAATTATACATAATTAAATAAACTAGGAGTATTAAATTTGTGACACTCAGGAATGAGAAACAATATTCACAGAGCATTCTAAAGGAGGGCTACCCACAGTTTAAATTATTCTTGAGATAAAGATACCGTAGCCCCTACTATTGGGACTACCAGGTGTCTAGGTGAATGCTTGCATAGAAAGGTAGATCTACTAATTCAGGGTCAAATTCTGCAGTCCTTGCTCACTCAAAGCTCCTTTTACTTCACTGGCTGTTCCGCTTTAGTAAGGCTGCAGTCCCTGCTAAGCCAGCAAAACACCAGAGGCTATTTCTTACCAAATCCATGCATTCACAGTAGCATACAACTAGCCTTCACTCAATATTTTTTCCACAACACATGAGCATCCAGCTAACACACTAGACAAACACATTTCTTAGCACACTGGGAATTATTGCACATATTTAGAGTAAGAGTCATGCAGGATTTCAGTACCTTGCAAACTCACAGGGACAGTTCAAGTTCATGCAGGGGGTAACAATTTTATTGTTCTGGCTCATGGTCCATGTGGTCTGATAATACCAGCATCTTTACCATCTCCACCCCCCCCCCTTCCGGCAACCACCTCATATACACTATATTCCCAGAGGGATCAGATTTCCGTTTACTTCCAGCAAAAACCCTGATATTACCATAGTCTTTATTCAGCACTCACTGCTCTTCTTTACACAAATGTTCAGAGAGAAAAAGCTAACAAAGTTAGCTGCAGATAGCTAACTTAAACAGATCCACAGGCACATACTTGGGGTCCATTGCTCAAGGTCACTCGTAAGACCTTACTCATACTGATGTTATTTGAGTAATCTGTATGAATGAATCCAAAGTGAGGGGCAGAGCACAACTTGATAAGGAATGTGTTAATACTAATTTTGGGTCCCCCCACCCACATTTATGGGTAGGTAGTTTAACCAACCACTGGAAAAGTGAAAAGCACTAATAAAAACTTATGATTTGAGGTTTGTTTTCCTATGCTCTGCCCATCTAATAAACCATTTCTGAATTAAAATAAGAACATCACAACAAACAGAATGGACAAACAAGGAAGACTGGAAATGCAAAAAAAGACTTGGTAAATAAATATTGTAAGAGAAGAAAACTTGCATTAGAGAAAAAGAATGTAAAATAGCTGCAATATTAGGATGTTAAATTTGGAGCAGTTTGGAATAAAGCACAACAAAACAGAAAATTGATTAACTTCAGTGGGATTAAAGGGGAATTTTCAAAGTTACTATAACTCACAAAATCATTAGGAAAAAAAATCAGCTTTTGATTTGCATTTTTCATTATCTTCTATTTAAAAAAACTGGGTTTGTAATGGGGTTTTTTTCCCTAAGAACTTTTCTATTAAATTTAGTAGCATGGCTGAGTGGCAATATTGTGACCTTCATCAAAGGTGTTTTGGAGTATAGGTAGGTGCAATGAGGGTAACTTGTGAACTTATCTGCTCCATCATGGGAAAGACTCAAACCTGCTGACTGGCCCAGCATGGAAAACTATTCTCTGTATACCATTCCCCAGGTGACTGTTTTTCACCTGGCATGCACCAGTGATCACACACAGAGACACTGCCCTGGGTTTGTTTAAGGTGGTTTACACAGCACTACAAGCAGCTTGAGAATGTCATTTAAACTGTGATGTGACCCTCACTTTCTAAAATAAATAGCGGTTTAAAGATAAATATCAGTTACAAGTTAATAGTGTGCATGGACGGATGCCACTCTGAAGGCATTCGTAGGACACATTTTAAGCTAGAACACACATTCTGTAGATCACAATGTTTAGGATAGTTTAATGTAAATTTATGTGCCAAAGTATTCCATAACAGGCTCATTGTTATTTTTAATGTGACTTTAGGGCTCATGTGACAGCCCTTCCAAAATGAAATCCAACGTTTGGGCCTTGTCCTGCACCATTAGAGTCAATGGGAGCCAGATACGGACCTTGAGCACAGAACAGATACAGTGCTTCAAGCTTCTATCCGTGATGCTCTAGCAATGTGCTATAACCCTGACCCAGAACGACCACATCTAGTGGATAGTTCACCCTCCAGGTGTATTCAGCCACAGGTCTTTCGGCTGAATATGCCAACAAGGCTGTCCTGGCAATTAGCCTCTATTAAATGAAACGCTAATGCTACTACATGATTTGTTGAGCTATATGCAAGTTAAAAAAAATGTCACAGTAACTATACTCGGTCTTAGTTACTGCAAAGGCTAAGTCTCCTACACTATCTTGGCACCATCAAACTTGGAAACTTAAAACAATTAACAGGTACGATATATAGGTTCTAAACAATAATCCAGTTTTCTAAAGGTCAAACTATTCCTAAAAATGGCCTGATTTCAGGTTACCCTATAAACTAATAAACCAGTCTATGAAAGCCTTTTATGAAACAGCCCAACCTTGGGCTTGTGGTTGCTTTATGGAGGGAGGAGGAAGCATTTAAGTAATTTTTTTTACGAAACAAAAAGTAACAACATTTAAATAAAACTCTAGGATGATCATCAATGATTTATGTAAACTGCACTATGTCAGACAGAAATAAGTTCCCTAAGTTCATATCCCTTTTCTATTATTAGCCTTTTTATTTTAAAGGCCCCACCCCATCAATCAGAAACTGCTGTGATGTCATTTTGTGAAGTAATTTTTTGTTGGACTTACACATTAAGATAGTAACTGAGTAATTATTAATCACACTATGACAGACACACTTTATGCAGTTGAGAATAAAAATCCAAACAGTCAAGAAAAGTAACAGGGAAAAGGTTACAAAAGGCATTTTCCCATGAGCTTCTTTTTCCCTACATTCTATAAACCTCCGCATCTGAGAAAATTCAGATGGTCACATCACATGAAAAAGCAACCCAGTAAAGGCGGGGTAGGATAGTCTGCAGCTTTGCCAAGCAAGGACACTGTTTATACATTCTTGTTGCCCTGGTGACGGTACTATACTCTTACACTGACACAGGTTTTAGTAGCTCTCTATGCTGCTCTTAGGGAGTGAGAAAAAAGGGAGCTAATACAAATGTTTCTGGAAAAAATACTGCAGGGAAAATTAACTATTTCAAACTGCTTTTCTGTCTCATTGCCAGTGAATTAGCTGTTACTTATTCTGCTCCGCAGTAGCTAACTCAGGATGCGTTTTCCATACTTCCCTTTTCTCGCTTTTACAGCAAACTTTACAGTGCCCATTTTAGGTATGATCATGACAGATTGTGGAATCATTTAATGGTACTGGTTTGTCTTTCACATCTTCTTGTAATTCAATAGATTTTTTTATTCAAAGAAAACCTAGAAGATTTGTACTGGTGCATGTTTAACTGCTAGATGATTAGAGCTGTACAAGTCAGTAGCTCATTCTGAAGTAACAAGAAAAAATTTCAACTACAGTCTCAGCTTTAACCCTTTTGGACTATTAGCTAACTACAGGGTATTGTATGTGTAGCTGTCAGAAGAAAACCTGTTTAACTGCAGAGTTGATGAAATTGTGTTGACCTCAAAAGAAAATATATAAAGACAGACTTCTTTGCCCTTAATTTTTTTATGCCTATGTAAATAAATCCCAGGACATGTTAAGAATTCTCAGCAGAAAAAAATCTTACAAGCCCTATTTAAGTTTAGTTTGATACCTCTGAATTTAGCATTGAGTTCAGGTTTGCAGGAATAGGAAATCTCAAAACAGAATTGCTAGCAAAACCAATAAAGAACACAGTGGGCCTCTGTATGGGGAAAGTACTGCTCACCCTCTGCATCCCCAGGATGGAGCACGCTCAACTGCTCTGTGGGTCACATGTGCAGTCCCCAATCAACACACTGGAGTAGTGAGGGGATGGAGCACATTCAGTGCAGGTGGACTCTTCAGAGAATTTAGCTACTACTCTTAACAAATCTCTAGTAAACACGTGTGAACTGAAATTTTTTAGAGTTTATAATTGCCAGATTTGGATGAATCTTCATGAGGCTGGTAAAATAAACCTCTGACAAAAATGTGACACCCCCCACCCCCACCAAATTTCAAGCCCCTGCTCCAAAGCCTCCGGATGCTAACACTTCTCAAATAAAAGGTCACCAGATTTTTTTTTTAAACATGGCAAAAAACCAACACTTTCCCCTAGCCTCATTCTCAGAAATGACTTAACTGTTTTGGCTGAAACTTTCCCGCAAAAAATTCATCCTGAGTCAGACACCTCGTCTGAAAAATCTCAGCTCAAACATTTTGCCAAACTTAAAAGTTATAAGCAACTGAAAACAGGGTCTTTAGAATGAAAAGTCTCATGTAACCTTAACTAAAGGTGTTGCAACCTGCACCATCGCTAATAAATATATAGAGAGCTTCTGGGTTACTAATTTCATTTTTGGGGAAGGGGTATTTTTAGCTATTTTTTATTTCTACGTAGGTGTCCAAAAATCAGGGGGGTTGGGGTTTTCAGATACTGTCCTGATTTCCCAGTTGGCTCACATTTTCACCTTGGAGCTCAGTGGGCATGTAACAGCTCGTTCTCCGTACCATGTAGCCATGCAGCATGAGCAGAAAACATCACACTAGCATTAGATGGAACACACTCATTATAGTTGGGTCCCCCTATGGCAGCAGGTTTGCACCATTATTTCAGTGGGCCCTGACCTCACATTCAAGAAGTATGATCCACAGGAAATGTACTTGCTCAAAATTAAGGTATTTGTCCTCTCAGTTTTAGAGCATCATTTCCTCCTAACTACTTTTCCTATGTTATTGCAGCCCACATTCAGACTAACAGTTTGTTTCTGGAAATGCTCTCCTGGCTGAAGTTTTTATGGTGAAATGTTTTGACTGGAAGACACAGCAGTCATCACTAAACCAGAAGGGAGAGAGCAGTCTGCACATCCCATAAATGAACTGAGGCTTTCCTGGCCCCACTGATCGCTCTCTATCATGCAAGAAGTTACTATAGTTGGCATAACGTTTCATGAACAGTGAAAAAGAAAACTCTAAAACATCTACTGACCATTTAAAAACTCAGAAGGACGGGACAGGGACAGAGTTAAGAAGGTATGGAGAGAAAGACTTAGACATGAAGTTATTTTATTTATTCCTTTTGAATTACACACGTAGTCCATTAGAGAGCCCCCATCCTTTGCTCTTGGCCATTGGGTCTCAAAATTGTCCACAGTGACCCTATGTTACAACAAAAATGCTTTGGAACTCCTTTCCCATCCACCTTCTAAAAAGGAAGGGTGGCTGCCACCCCCTGGACCTGTTTGTAACAAGAATGAGTTTGAAATTGTTCAAAAAACTTGATTTAAAAAAGTGGACTTTTGCAAATAATTTCCAACCGGATCTATTTTTGGCCATGCCAAGGGCCCATGACCCCCAGGCTGAGAACCCAAGCTCTATCTACTCCCACCAGAGTCCTCCTGGTTCTTCACAACTAGGGCAAACAGTATCTTACAGCAGATCCCAATGGTGGTAAATTACAGTTATTTCAGAAAGGAGTATGGAAGCAAGTTCCACAGCTGAGGGGCTGGCCCTCACAGGGAATACTCTGCCAGTTGCCCAATTTCTTATACAAGTGGGGCTCCAACTCTGGCACCCCTATAGACCTCAAGCAGGATCAGGGAAAGAGGTGGTCTTTCAGGTAAGTAGGTCCCAGGCCGTTTATGGGTGTTTGGTCAAAACCAACATCTTAAATTCTTCTGGGTATATATTTATTTCCTACGTGGATCAGTGCTTTCACTCTTGGTGAACAGGATACCAATTCCTGTAACTTCCTGGACCTTTGATCTGTTGCTTCTCAGTGTTTTAGGTCATCAAATGTGTATTACTAATGTTGTGCCCATGAACATACTTAGTCTGCAGAAGAGAAGAATGAGGGGGGATTTGATAGCTGCTTTCAACTACCTGAGAGGTGGTTCCAGAGAGGATGGTTCTAGACTATTCTCAGTGGTAGAAGAGGACAGGACAAGGAGTAATGGTCTCAAGTTGCAGTGGGGGAGGTTTAGGTTGGATATTAGGAAAAACTTTTTCACTAGGAGGGTGGTGAAACACTGGAATGCGTTACCTAGGGAGGTGGTAGAATCTCCTTCCTTAGAAGTTTTTAAGGTCAGGCTTGACAAAGCCCTGGCTGGGATGATTTAATTGGGGATTGGTCCTGCTTTGAGCAGGGGGTTGGACTAGATGACCTCCTGAGGTCCCTTCCAACCCTGATATTCTATGATTCTATGATACCTTCAGCTACCTCCACCTGGAAACTCAAGGATAAAGTAATGTGTAAACACCTCTGAGAATCTTGTGTCCCTCCGGTGTGCATTCTGCTGGCTATATGGCCCTCGTGTAGATCCGTGACTTCACTGGCAGCTAATAAGGTGTTTTTCAGCATCCTAGACTGGGTTACAACTGGTGCTGTAACCTGAATACAGTTAATTTTAGAGTGGAATTTTCCAAAGGTGTTTAGGGAATTCCCTTAGCCTCCTTTGAAAAAAATCCAACCCTAACTGACCTCTCTGCTTTTGGATAGAGTGGGAATTTGGGGGCTTACTGGTTGAAGTGTAGCACCTAAAGTGGAAAGTGACAACAAAATATGTCTGGTTACTTTTGGTGTGAAACTCAGTGCACATTTCTAAGCCTGACTTACCATTTTCTAGCTGCTTCAACCGTCCTTCCAGTTTTAAATCTCAGGTTGAGGTTAATTTATTTTTCTGGAACTAGTAGTAAAAAGCACAGGAATCTCAACACATACCAGAGACCTTATTATCCTGTCAATTGTGCTTACACAATCCTCGCTTACATAATTAATAATTCCATACACAACTGACAGGATACAAATGATTTTTCAGGTTTCTGCCAAAAATTAGGAACACATAAGTCTTATAGCATAAAAACTTAATTCAAAAAGACTTTTAAACTATAAAATTTTTAATTTCCGTATGTTCATACAAACTCATTTTGCAAAATTTCACAGGTACAAGATTCTCCTAGCTAAAACGGAAAAACTTTAGTGTCAGCTAATGCAAATATTTTCACAATTTTGCATAACCCTATTTTTCTATCATGAATGTTGCTGGGGTTAAAAAAAATCACTAGTCAAGGACCTCAGCCTCCAATTGACCGTATGCATGAAGACTGCTTTGCACATCTTGAGCTATATGAAAATAAACTAGGCTCTATGCAGGAGCTGCTGTCCACTTGCCTGTTGTCAATTGTAGGATCAAGGCCTAAAATGAAAAGTCCTTTTTTCCACAAAGCACTTGATCCAAGGCTAGGAATTCTTTATATTTTGGCACTTAAATACATGAAATATAGTGATGTTCCTTTGTTTTGATTTCACAGGTGGTACTTCGTGAAAAATGTTTGATCTGTCTACCTCGTTCAGTGTTTGAGACTGCACAGAAATACTGCTTTCTTAATGTTAGCATGCAAGGAACAGCCATTGTAATCTTTTTGCCAGATGCATTCCTTGCCCAATGGTATCTATACTGTTAATATTGAGACCACGGAATGGGGATATGCCTTTGATTCTGAAAAAAGATGAAAATGTTCATGTGCATCCCACATACTCCATGATGGTATTCCTCTCTCACTTGATAGCATGTCATGAAGTCTGATGTTCCTGTAGTCTGACCTCTATTCTAAAAGGATTTCTGCAGATTCTGACCTCTGCTTGCAAGAGGCTGAGGGTCTGAAAATTATATTCTTCGTATGCAAGTAAACAATGATCTAGCAGTTATTTACCACTCCAATGATATATTAAAGCTAGTACAGCAAGGACTGACAGGCTGTATATCACAGGGCATTCTCTAGAGTTTATAATATCCAAACATTTGGGATATTTCTGTTAAAATCATCAATCAGAATAGACAATCTTTGTTATCATTAGGCTTCAGAGTTATGGCCAGAGACTTTTGAAGGCTACCGAGACAAGGAGACTAGAAAAGTCCTGTATGTGCCAGTAAACTGAAGGGATGGAGTTGTTTGCCATGTGTCAGAGAAGATCACAGAAGGCTATTCTGCACATAACTTTTGAAGATTCGTATCTCTGTGCAAGGCTAAGTGATGGCTCTAGGCTTGGAGATTGAATCAAGAAATGGCTTCAACACATGTCAAACTATTTTCAAATATACAAGAATATTACACTTGAGGGGGGAGCTTTGTTTATAGATTACACGAGTGAAGGTCTTTGCCTCACGGTTTTTCATTGACAGCTTCTGCAGAATAATCTTTTCTGTTTATTGACTTGCCAACAAACGTTCAAATAATATGAGTGATTATGTCAAACAGAGCCAGAAACTCAAGTGTCATCTGATCAACAATTCAGAGACTTTCAAGGGGACAAAAACGTTCAAGCCACAACACAATGAAGCTGAAGCTGAAGCTCCGGTGCCATAGAATTGACTGACTCACTGTACAATGTTCCAACCCTGGTTTCACAAAGGAAATATACTGAATTTCTATCAATGCTTACCGAGTGACACACATCCAGAGTTTTGTAAGTGGGCTGCTTTTTATGCAAACCTCTTTGGTAGTACTTATACTGTATTTATGCCAAGTCCTTTATTATGAAAATGAAAAATCAAAAGCCTACAGTTGCCTAACAACTGTATTCCATGTTGCTGTGAGGAACAATCTTTTTGGCCACGCAACGCATGATAAAGATATAGCTTGATATGAGAGAAGGCATACCACTCTCTTAGGCCCTAATTCAGCAAAGCATGAAAGCACATGTTTAACTTTAAGCATGTGACGAATCCTATGGAAATCAGTGGGGCTACTCATATGCTTAAATATGCATTTAAGTGCCTTGATGAATCAAGCCCTTATATAGTCATCATAATATCTAAATGCCACTTTCTATTGAAAGTCCTTGACTTGCTGTCCTTAAACCATGTTTTGTAAAGTGCTGTGTATGCTTACAGAACTAAGCATCTTTCACACTCCAATTGGAATTCTACACTAGTGTTATGTTAAACAGCTAGGGCCCAGTGGCTCTTGGCTGCTTGCCTGCATGGCCCCTAAGATATACGAAGATTCTACACCATTGCATACCACTCACTGAGATCACTATCCCTCAAGAAGGGGAAACCCCTGGACTCCCACATAATGCAAATTGGTAGACCAGTATCCGTAAAGGAAAAATGGACCCATCTTCTAACTGTGGTACTGTTATCCCTAGAGGTAGCTTGTCAACCAGACCCTAGCCACTGAGTGCAGAAGAAGGGTGGCTGGAGATTTAGAGGGTGTGGGGGGCAGCTGAACCTCCCTATTGGCAGGCCTTAGTCAGGATTATTAATATTTTGTTGTTTGGGACTATCCTTTGCCATGACTTGTGACAAAGTGACTTAGAATTCAAAGAGCCTTCTTGGCACTACATGTGTGTAATTGGTGACAAATTAAAATTGAAGCAAGATAGATATAAAAATCATAGCTAACCTATTAAATGTGACTGAATAAGATTGGTCACATAAAATACTGGCATTAAAAACACCTTCAAGACTGCATTTAGAAAACTCAAAGAAATAAGGTGGAAATTTACCATTGAGCTAGAATGTAGAAACTACATTCAAACAATAAGGAAAGGTTATCTGCTCAAAGTATTTGCCAGAATGGAATTCTGTATGACAAAGTAGCAAGACAGGGGGAGGGAGGGAAGGAACCTGCAAAAGCATCAGTGACATGAGAATGTAAGTTCGGGGGTTGGGGTGGAAAGGGGGGAAACATCAATGGGACTTTTGTTCCTAAGCCACTTAGGTATTTTGAAAATCCCACCCTAAGCTTCGAAGACAGTATAAGCTACTCTTTTTACATTGTACTATATAAAAATTATTCTTTGTTGTAATGAGAGTGGACAACTTGCATGAATACAGTTTTTATATGAACAGAACATAGCTTTATGACAGAACCCAACAGTTGAAATGACTGTGAGCCAGGAGCTGGAAGTGACTGATTTGTGAACAGGAAGCTTTGAACTCTGATAAACAATGTGGAAACAGCTACTACTGTGTGCATGTGGGCCAGGGAAAAGGGGAGAAAGAATTTCCTGTCTTATTTTGTTTACAATATTTATAGCAGACCAGTTGGGATGCATCCAAAACTTGATGCTGACAATAGGGAAAGCTGTTTTTTTAAGATTTAAATACAGCAGCTATGGAAAGTCTAAGTTGCATCTTTCCTGTGTCTTTCTCATCTTCCTGTGATGACTGAGTGTGGAGTATGAGAAAGAGAAGGAGCGATCCTTATATAGTTCTGAAGAGTAGAAATGTACAATGATCCAGCACACTCTGGGTAATTCTAGTAATGTACGTGCCCCATGATGTTAGAGCATTTTTGAAGGATTTTTAAAAAATTATACTTACAAGAGTTCAGTTTGTCTGACTCAGCACCTTTGTGAGGTTGTAGTGTGCACTAATGAACCCATTTTGCACATATTAAAAGGATCAGGCCTGAGGCTGATTAGAAGAGAGAAAAAGGAGGTCTTGATTGACAAAATATGAGGCAATAGATCTAAACACTGGTTTGGATTCTGTGCCGTTCATCCTGGGAGGTGTGCCACAGAATGAGCAGCACAGGGGGAAATGGCTCAAAGGAGGCTGTAACCACCTTTTGTGCTGTCCAAATTCTGGTGAGGGGCTTGAATGGAGGGAGTTCACAGAAGAGCAACAAAAGAGGGATTGGGAGAATCAAGGGGGAAAAAACCAAATTAAGTATGCACAGCTTTGGTTAAATCGTGACAAAAGAGAATGGGACTATAACATTCTACAAGTACCTGAAGAGTGTAAACATCAAGGAGGAAGAATTATTAAGGGGTCCAACCAGCAGTAACAATGAAATTAAGAAATGAAAAATTTTGGCTGAAAATCAAGAAGCTTCCTGAGTCTCCGGAAGGAATGGATGGAAATTGCATTGCTTAGGCTATTTAAAACTAAATTGGGCAAGCCACTAGAAAAATGTGTAACTGGGAAAAATCCTGTATTAGCCGGGTGCTGGCCTAGATGATCTAATAGGCCTCTTTCGCTAATGGCATGCATCTGAGGAAGTGAGCTGTAGCTCACGAAAGCTTATGCTCAAATAAATCTGTTAGTCTCTAAGGTGCCACAAGTACTCCTGTTCTTCTGAGGATTTTATGACTCAGTACCTGATAACTAAATAAGTAGCTGTTTTAACTAACCCAGATAAGACATAGTCTATTTTTAAACAATTCACTGCACATAGCAGCACACCACTCTCCCACACTTCTAGTCATCCCTCACCTCACCTCACTCCTGTCCTGTGTCTAGCGTAGCTCAGCAGGAACAGAGGGCTGGAGAATAAAGTCAGAGTGTAGCAGGGATTTCTTGTCCTAAAAGCCAGCAGTGCTTGCATAGTCCAGGAGCAGGTGTTTTAACCACCATGTCACCTACACCTGAGCTGGGCCATACAGTGGCTAAAGTCCCAGCAGTCACCTACACTAGTGCACAGAGCATTGATGCCCCCCTCCCCCCCCGTGGAACTGCACTGGTAGCAGTGCAATGGAGGAGAAATAGAAATGATACCAGGGTAGCCATGGCAGAAGTGAAAATTACAGGACCTTTAAATTGGGCAGGTAATCAGGAGCAGAGGGGAGTTTTGATGGGAACAGCAGAAGATACTGTGCTGGAGATAAAGGGACTTGGTGAGTTGTGTGTTTGGTATGGTCTGTTTGTCCTCCATGAGGGGCAGGTGGAGAGGCTTTTGGGCCCATGAACAGTCCAAGTGAAACAGATCTGTAAGTTTGTGTCTGTGGAGACTACATGGCTGGAACCCTTGGGTGGGTGATCAATCCCAGATTTTGAAGGCTGAGTGGTTAATCCCTCCTTGTTAGCAAGGGGGTAGAGCTAAATAGCAAGGTTTAATATAGAAGGCCATTACCAAATGAACTCTTGAGTAGGGGAACAGCAGTGGCAAATGGGAGTTTGGGGGGCAGTTTAGAGAGGAAGAGGCTCTCTGTAGGATAAATATGAAATTAAAGAATTAGAGTCATCTTAAGTTTGGTTAAGAAAAATGTGTTGTAAAGAAAGGCCCTGACTAGGAAGTAGAAGAAAGACCTTGAAAATAATAAATTATAAGGCCAAAAGGAATGAAATAGAGCAAGTTTCTAAAAAGAAGGCCTCTGACTGGCAAGGGTGACTGCTGATGGTTTTAAATAACACAAAGAGATTCCATCTTAAAATGAGCCAACATGGCCCACACACCAGTGTAAAAGCCTATGTGAACTAAGGTGCAATGGAAAAACTTTTGGGCAGCAAGAAGGTGGGGAGGAAGGACCTTGGAAAGAAAGGCTGTTGTAAATCTTATCTGGATTAAGACTGGAAATAGGGGTGAACTGTCTCAAATTGGTTTTTTAGCTAAAGTCAATAATTGATAATTACAGCACTTGTTTGTTAAAGGGTATAAAAAGTAAACTCTTAAAGAGTATATTGCTAATACTTGCATGAATACATTGGAGCCAACCAATGTGGGTCTAAGCATCCCTGGGTTTAGCCCATTTGTAAGTATCTTGATCAAATGCTTATAAAAAGTTCTATTACTGTAATGGGTGCAGTAAATTGCTTATTATTTAGGCTTTTTAAGCATTTTACAACAATTCTATAAATACCATTTGGCCTTTGGATTTAAGAAAGGAATTTATAGTTAAACTAGTGTTCGGTGGTTTCCCATATCAGTATCAATAATTTCAAGCATTAATAATTCCAACACTCTCTTTCTAGGTAGAGTTCTACATTCAATATCATCATGGCCAGCAAAAGGAACAGTAGTTGTGACATGTTTTCTTTCCTGTCAAGAGTCAGGAGGGATTTCCAATGTATGAACTGAAAGTTGGTGGCTGTGCTAGAAAAAAAGATTCATGGTTTGCAAAAAACCAAGTACTGACACAGCAAAACATCAGAGAGGTTGAGGATTACCTGGACAACCAAATTCAGGAAGCATCACCTCCCCTGATTCAAGAAAGAAGAGAATTGGTGACCAAGGAATCAAAGAATGTAGAAACTATCGAGAAGGACTGGCAGTTTGTAGCAATCAGAAGAAAGGACCAGTTGCATCCTATGCTGCTAGAGGCGGAAGATGATGGGCAGGCTGTGACCAAAGACAAGAGAGCCAGAAAAAATTCCACAGCACTGGAAATATTCAATCATTATGAAGTTCTCAGCATGGTAACTACAGAAAATATTGCTGAAAATCCAGCTGGTCAAATGGAACAGACCTGCATATAATATTCCTGAGAATGGCTACTCAGCCCAACCTACAAGATCATCAAGTGCACCCACGAAGAAATCTCTAACCATCCAAAGAAGACACATGAACCCTGTTGGGGATTCTGTGGTTAGAAGAATGGAAAGGACATTCTGCCAGGGCAGGTTGACTATAGCAGTGGTTCTCAACCAGGGCTCCGGGGCCCAAGCAGATTTCAGGGGGTCCATCAAGCAGGGCCAACATTAGACTTGCTAGTGCCCAAGGCAGAAAGCCAAAACTCCACCGAATGGGCCTGAAGCGCAGGGCCCCAAACCCCACCACCCAGGGCTAAAGCTAAAGCCTCAGCAACTTAGCTTCACGGGGGCCCTCTGTGGCACGAAGCTCCAGGCAATTGCCCTACTTGCTATCCCCTAATGCTGGCCCTAGCTTTGATATGCAGAAAGCTGGTTGTTTTGGCACAAATGGGCTGTGGAGTTTTTATAGCGTGTTAGGGGGGCCTCAGAAAGAAAAAGGTTGAGAACCCCTGGACTACAGGATGGTGTGTTGTCCTCCCCAAGCCAAGGCACAAGGTGTGACTACAAAATTGAATGGGTTTCTAAATAGTCAGGAAAGGATTCACTACTGATGGCACATATTGGCACTAAGGAAACTGCTTCACATGATACATCACAGATTATAGCAGACTTCCAACAACTAGGAAGGGTGCTGAAGGAGACAAACATCCACGTGATCTTCTTGGATATCCTTCCTGTCCTGCAAGCAACGGAAGACAGAAAGCAGAAGATTCTGGAAGCAAACCGTTATCTAGGTAAACAGTGTAAGGTTTTGATTTTGTGGAACACTGGTCCAATTTCTGTAGGGAGAAGGAGTTGTACAGTTTGGACTGCCTCCATCTCAGAAGAAAGGGAATGGACTTTTTAGAGGATAAGCTGACTAGGCTAGTCAGGAGGACATTAACAACAAAAGGGCTAAAAGGGGGAATAAATGAGCACTCAGCACAAACATTAAGATGTCAAGAACAAAATTAATCAAGGCATATGAAAAGACAAAAATCTTTAATTGTCTGCACATCAATGTTAGGAACCTGGGTAATTACCAGAAGGAATTGGAATTGCTCATTTATGAGCATAAATTTGATTTAGTTGGTATTACCGAAACATGGTGGGAAGAGTCACATGTTTGGAATGTTAAAATAACTGGTTATAACCTATTAAGGAAAGATTGAGTAGGCAAAAGAGGAAAGAGTGGCACTTGGTCAAAAATGGCATTATCTCTTTCTGTGTGTTTCACTGAAAACTCAGAAGCAAATGATTGTGAATATTTCTATATGAATGTTCTAACAAAGTACCATATGGGGTATTAGTTGGTGTCTGCTACAGATAACCAGATCACACAAGGGAGCAGGATGACTGGCTCCTTAAGTACCTAACTATAATGTGTAGGGAAAACTGCATAATCTGGGTGACACATGCTGGAGGCCTCAAAATGACAGTAGTAAATCTTCCTTGTAATTCCTAAAAATTATAGTTGACAATATCATAGGCACCAACTCCATGGGTGTTCCAGGGCTGGAGCACCCATGAGGGAAAAAAATGGTGGGTACTGAGCACCCACTGGCAGCCCCACTATCAGCTCCACCCTGCTGGTCCCCCAGCACCTCCAGCCTGCCTGTGGGTCCCACGGATTAGCACCTCCGTCTCCCTCCCTGCACCTCCTGCCCGTTGCAATCAGCTGTTTTGCGGCATGCAGGAGGCTGGGAGGAAGGGGGGAGGAGTGAGGATATGGCACGCTCGGGGGAGGGGGCGAGGGTGGAGTGAGGACGGGAAAGGTGGGGCAGGATTGGAGGAGGGCACGGCCTTGGACGAAGGGGTGGAGAGGGGGCAGGAAGAGGTGGAGCGAGGGGGGGGAGGCCTGGGGCAGAACCAGGGGTCAAGCACCCCCCGGCACTTTGGAGAGTTGGCACCTATGAACAATATCCTAACTCAAAAAGTGTTACATTCAACATGAGAGAAATTCTATATAGACCTCATCGTGATAAAGAGGAATTGATCATAGAACTAAAATTTAGAGATTGCTCAGGTGCAAGTAAACTTTACTTGATTACTGTTATGTTGCAGTTTAGGACATAAAAGTAATCAAAGCAGCATAAAATGAGCAATTCCAATTCCTCTTGGCGCTTTAACAGGGCCAGTTTCACAAAGCTGAAGCCAACTATGAGCCAAACGGGAGAAAGATATTAAACAGAAACATTTAAATGATAATTGGGAGCTGTTGAAGAACATTTTACTAGATGCCCAAAAAGCTTCAATCTCACAAATTAAGAAAGATGGCTCAGCTGCTTAAAAAAAAATAGTCTGGTTTAGAGCGGAAGTGAACACATCAGTGTAACATAAGTGAGGGGAAAAGGAACCCAATCATAATAAATATAAGTTATAAGCTAGAAAATGAAGAAAATTTATAAGGGAAGCAGTAGGACACACACAGAAATCCATGGCTAGCGAAGTTAAGACAATAAGGAGTTTTTCAAGTATACCAGGAACAAAAAGAATCCTAACAATGAAATTGGTCCACTACTAGATTGATATGGTAAAATTGTCATTAATAATGCAGAAAAGGCAGAAATGTTCAACTATTTCTATTCTGTATTTGTGAAAAAGTCAGATGACTTATTCAGGTCATATAATACTAGAAGAAAGTTAATGGCATCCCAGTGTTTAAAAACGGTAAACAGGAGGACTTACGTAATTGTAGGTATATCAGCCTAACTTCAATCCCAGGCAAAATAATGAAACTGCTGATACATTCACACAGTAGTTCCATTCACTTCAGTGAGACTTCAGTGAATATGGACTACTCATGGAAATCAGACTTTGCAGGATCATGGCTTTACTTCATACATAGTCTAACAAATTGGTACCTCCCCAGGAAAAGAAAGTCGTAGTTTGGGCATAATGAAATCAGTCTTTCTTGCTAAATAAATTTGCAAGCTTAAACAAATGTATAGTTGGCAGTTTCATAAGGAGACCTCATATGGCAGTTCTGAACATCTGTCCTGCAGTTTAGTAGGTACACATTAATGGATCTGTTCAGGATAGCGAAGATTAGTAGTTGCAGTTCATCTACTTACTCTTTATTCTATGAATATTCACTAGGGAATGCTAATAAAGAAAGCATATTTTCATGAAAAGAACAATTGTGCTTTATAGGGACACTGTCAGGATAGAAATAACGTATTTTTAACATTCCTCAGCATGAGTTACCACCACCTCAGGTTATTTAAACAGAGTTTTACAATCTAACTTTTATTTAAACTGTTCATGCTGTGTATTTACTCATTTTGATTTCATTCTGCTTCAAAGTGAAACTAGACTGGTTTGGTTAGCATCAATTTCTGGAAGATGTCTTATTCTCACCATGCATTATTACTGCATTTCTCTGTTTGCAAGATAATGGTTAAATGCCACCAAAAATCTATTCTCTTTGAAGTTGCAAACAGCTACCATTAATATTTTTATTAACACTAGGGGCAAAATTCTCCAAGATATCCATGGCAGATTTTGATTCTAATGTTTTTTTTTCTACACAGACATGATAGACGCATGTACATGTACACAGGTTGTCAAAGCTGCCTAAAGAATTGGTTGTCCAATCTCTATTTAAAATTAATGGGAATTGGGTGTCCAAATTCCTTTAACAGCCTTGAAAATCCAAGCCATTAACTAAACTATCAAATTGAGATTGAACAAAGAGATGTACAAATACTTTTGTCCTAGTCTGAGTGATTTTGTTAAAATGAAACCTAAACTTTGGGCTTGGATTACTTGACAGTCCCCCCTGAACACCTTGTCAGAAACCTGGCTAAAATAAACAGAATACTGGACTTTAGGGCCCAGTCTGATTCTTATTGAAGTCAGTAGGAAAACTGCCATTTACTTCAATGGAAATTGCACCAGGCCTTCAAATGATAACATTATCCTAAAGGATAAGGAAATAGAAGTCTGCCTGGGAGTAGGTCAACCGTTTTGGTCAACCACCTTGAGTATTAGCCAGTACACAAATATACATGGGGAATAAATATATTTAAACTGAACAAAAGGTCAGTCAATTCAACAGAAATAGGCACAAATCAACCCCTCAATGCAAACACTACGGAAATTTGCAGCGTTAGACATCTGGATCAGAATCAAAATTTTCTGATTCAAGCTCTGCAATTAAGTGTATGTATGAAACATGGACCCTTCAGAAATTCTTTAATTGTTGATTTGGTTTAATTTTACATGAGGCTATGGACTCATTAAAGCCATTCTAAAAAGGGGAAGGGGAGACTTGGAGGTGTATTTACCTCTCCCCCCATGGAAGGGGAAAGGAAATCAATGATACATTTTATTTTAGGCCCTTGAGAGACAATCATTCCACCTATATTATTCATTGTTGAAATTATTTAAAATCTGCATGCACCTGTTGTGACACTTCACCCCATATTTGTCATAGTAATATTATTATAATATGGCTATGGAATAATTATGATGTATTTTGTACAAGATAGGTCATGTGAGGAGTCATTGGAAAAGTTATGACTTTCTGAATATGATTATCCTTTTTGTATGCATGTATCATTTTTTATCTGAAGTTATGAATATTGACTAGGGATCTGTATTTCAAATAGGCTTACTCTGGAAAACACCCACAGCCAGCCTTTCAGGTACAACAATGAAGAAGCCAGACAGGGCTGATGGCCCATCAGCAGAGACAATGGACTGTGGAATAGTTTAACCTTCTTGTGAGCATTTTGGCCAGCCTGTAAACAATGACTTCTATAACACATGTCAATGCAAGGTCATGTGACCAGACCACAGGTCTCTGGACTCCATCTTGGAATGCCGTACTTTTCCACAATCTGGTCTGGGAACCAAGTTTTGAAACAAAGGGTTCCCGCCATATGCTAAAACTATATATGGCAGGGAGTGACATCTGTGGTTCTTCACTCCCCACACAAAAAGACTTCTGGAAAGACCTGAGGAACAAAGACTGAACTGGGGGAAGTGCTGGACCCAGGCTAAAGGGATTTGTAGCCTGTGTATGAAAAACCCGGGGTTTCCAAGCTCTAAAGAAAGTGCAGCTTGCCCCTTAAGAATCTTCAGCCTGCTTGTATCATCTCTCAGAGTGAGAATCTGCTAGTTCATATCCTATCTTTCTAGTGTTAGACTTAGTTTGTGTTTTGTTTATTTACTAGGTAATCTGCTTTGATCTGTTTGTTATCACTTAAAATCTATCTTTTGTAGTTAAATTTATTTTATGTTTTTATCCAAACTGGTGAGCTTTGACTGAAGTGCTTGGGGAAAATCTCTGCTTGGTACCACAAGTGTGCATTGGTCTCTTCACATTGAGGGAGAGGCGGACTGGGTATTAAACCCATATACTGGCCAGATTTGACCAGGGCAGGATGATACTGTCTCAGACTGGAAAGCATGATACTGAATTAATGTCTTCATTAGGGCAATGTTGCAAATTTGGAAACAGAGCAAGAACCAAAGTCTCAGGTGATCAAGGAAAAGCTTTACTTTTAAATTGTTTGTGAACTAATGGAAAGTTAAAGCTGGTTCTTTGTGTAGGTCACAATTTAACTTGGAGTAAATTTAAGGAGTCAGAGGGTCTTGACAAAAAACATACAGATGAATTACCAAGCCCATAAAGGTCAGCAGGAGAGTTACTAAACTACTAATCTAGTTTCAGTCTCACTCTTTTTCATAACAACCCATCGAGGTAAAGTTCACTGACGATGCAATGTCAGACAGAATGGCAGCAACACATACAATAGGTCACAAGAATTACTATAGGTACAAAGAGTGTTTCGCTACTGTCACTATGCAACTTACTGTACATACAGATAACATGAAGCAATTAACACATTCATATATATATATATAGTTTCATGTGAAGGTCAGGATTCTTATAGAAATATTACTGACTGTTTGCTAATTAATTTGTCAGTTTACCCACACACTTGGCTTACTTTTCCGCCATGCTCACAGCCCCATTTCTCTTCTCCTTTATTTCTTCCTCCTTCCTCTCCTTTACACCTTCTGTCACCTCTATTTCCCCCATCCCATCTTATCCTTCCTTTGTCAACTCTCACTATCTCTACTTTGCATCCCTATGCTCCTCCCATCCTCAGTTCCACAAACCCCCACCCACCTTCCCAAACTCCATCTGCCTGGAGCTCCCTCCAGATCTATTCTTTCCACCCTTTCATCTTTCCTTGTCACCACTTCCACACATGTGGACCTACCCTCTCCAGCTCATACCACTTTCCTCTTCTAGCTCTTTCCTACGCTGAATAACACTGCACCAAACTCTTCCCCTCCATCATCACTACCCTCCTCATCCTTCCCAACTGCCTTCCCATCTGATTTTGACTCCTAGATTTCCCCAGTCATCCTCATCAACTGGAAGTTCTTTGGGCCAGGTAGCTTTTATTCTGTGTTTGTACAGCGCTTAGCTTGGTAAGGCTTCAATCCTGATTGAGGCCTCTAGATCCTAGATAGTACAAATAAATCATAATACTAAATGTCAGATACTTGTTTGTTAGAGTATAACAAGCTACAAAGCTAATAACTTTATTAAAGGCCTTTTGAAATGATTTATAAGTATCCATTCTGCATAAGTCACATGGCAATATTTTGTGATGGTTTATTCTTGAAGGAATATCACTTGTACAAATATATAATCAACAAATCATTTTGTCATTACTGCAGCTCCTCTTTGCATTCATGGTATCCCAATATTCCTCACTTACTCATGGAATAGTCTACTACATTTCAAAACTGTACAATGAAGTAATGGAAAATATTTTTCTTTCTCTGTATAACATTTGAATCTTGTTAAAACAATAAATGTTAAGTGTCTGGAATTTCAAAACCTTTTGCTGTTGTTGTTGTTCTTGTTTTTCACCTCTTCCTACAAATGCTGAAATTCAGGTTCTCAGCTCCTGAATTCAGTAAGATTACCACAGCAGGACACTAAATCAAATGGTGATATTTCAAGTGCACCTATATTTCCAATGTACAGCATAACTGTGAATTAAAGAGATTCTATTCCTTTAATACTATTTTTGCATACCAGCAACTTAGCTTAGAAAATCACAGGCCTATGTTGATTTCCAACTAAATAAAAGAAGAAAGACACCTCTTTAATATTCGCTAATCCTGCTATAACAAAGGTCACACCAACTAGATCTGGTATTCAATGTCAGCCTCAGATATACAGTTGTCTATCATGATCAAATTATTTAAATTCACAGCTTTTGGATGAATTCTAAATTATACTCAAAAGCAGAACTAAGTAAATATTTTTGTATTGTTACAACAGTCACAAAGCTTTCTGCAATCAGTTTGCTGGTCTCTTTATTGACTCTGCAAATTTTCTTGGTGACTGTCAGTATTTCTTCACAGGCACCCATATTCATATTAAAATGCTTAGTAGCATTTAAATTCCTTTTAAACAGCAGTTTTCTAGGTCTATCTTTACTTGCTTTAAAAAAGTAAATTTAATACGGTTCCCATTCTTAGGTGACTAGTCAGCTGGTCATTTTTTCCATTATTAGCGTTTATAATGTACATAAAAGGAGAAATATTTGAGAATAAAAAATGTACATTTGTGAGCCTAAGCTGCTTTTATGGAAAATTAAACAGCATTTCAGTTGAGAGCTCAAGATTTCCATAGCACTCAGTGCTAAATAGAACATTGGCTTGGATCTCTCTTTGTTATTCCCTCCTCGTTTGTAAATGAACGTAATGACCTTATCTGATGAGTTCTTTAAGGTTCAGCCAAACATTTTATATACACAAAGTACATTGAAACATTGAGTCTGGGGAAGAATACTGAAACAAGTATTTGAAATTCAGTGTTGAGGCTGAACCATATCCATACCATTGACATCTAGATTCTAGACATAGCATGCTTGCATACTGCTGCCATACATACTGTAGAATTTCCAAAGGTATTAAGAGCAAATCCTGTAACCTACTCAGGAGAGAGAGAGAGAGTACCCAAATCACAATGGAGCTAGTGTGATTCTACTGCATGGAGGTCTGTGGGGTCTTCTTGTGCGCCAAAGGAATCTAAGGAGACAGAAACCAGCCGGGGGAGAAAGATGGACTTTGGGGTCTGTGAAGCCTCTGGTCACAGGACCCCTCTGATTTAAGGGACCTAAAATCCTGACAGTCATTCGAATATAAAAGAGAAGGGACTTTCCCATCTGTCATGGCACTGCAAGAGGCCAGAGGAAAATTCTCATGGTGCAGGCATTGTGTAGGACAGCCTACAGCTGCCAAACACAGTCCCTCTTGCAACCATCTCTTCTGATCCCTCACTCGCTAATGGTGCCTGGGCAGCTGTATCTTACCTCCACTTGTTTGATGAGGAGCAGCACTTGTACTTTGCCTTCTTTTTCCCCTCCAACTGAGGCATAACCTGGCCTTCTTGTGAGGGACCCTCCCAGTCTGGACTACCGCCCTCCATCAGGGCTGGCTGCTTTCCAGCCTGTGTGACCAGTCCTGTCTGTCTCCTAAAGCTAAACCTAGTTCCTATTTTAATTAACTACCATCACTGGGTACTGACAGCTTGATTTGATCCAGATAAAATATGACAGGCAAAATTGTCTGGGAAAACCTGATTTTGTGTGTATTCAGATATTAATTATTCCTGATGGAATGGCGTATGGTCAATCTCATGAGAAAATTTTAAAATTGTAGGTATGCATAAAATAATCCTCGAAAGTGTCTTTAAACTTTTAATGGAGACACTCAGATTTGAACTAAAGAATGAACTTTAGCAATGTGAACAAATCTAATGTGAATCACTGGATGCCCTTCTATTCTCACTTAGCAACTTCTCTTCCCACCTCTACTGTCTGAACTGAAATCAGATCAGTTCTTGGGTTTAGGTAAAGGTAAAAAAGGGAATAAAGGCCAATCCTAATATAAAGCTTGAGGATACGTGTATATATAATATTTTATATTACATTCCCTTATAAAGTCCAGAATAGTGTTAAACTGAACACATGCATCACAGAATGCTCACCCATCAAATAAATGTATTATTAATGTACTGCCTTTAAAGAGTACAGTACGCAGAGATACACTATGCTATAATGCTTAGTAATCTAATTTAGACACCATTTCATTTAAATCAGTTTTTCCTCACAAAAATACCTGAAAATCTATTTTTTCACTTTACACTGGCATGATTAAGGAGTTGTATATGAACATTTGGACAACTGTGTCAATATACCTAAATAGTTTTAAGACAGAAAAGCAAATTACAATATTTCCTCCCTCACATGTCTTTAACTGCTCTTGCAGCAATCTCCTTTCAATCTGTGTACAGAACAAACATCCTCTGATATTCTGTCTTCTCAATAGCATCGCCTTGGCCCCACCTATTTCAATTACTGCCCTGTCTCCCTCCTTTCCTTTCCTACAAAACACTTGAGCATGCCATCTACCCTCACTATCCAGACTTCCTCTGCCTCCTCTCACCAGGATCTCCTACGGACTGCCTTCCACTAAAACTGCCCCTGACTATGTTTCTAAGGCCTCCTTACTGAGTCAAAGCACATTTCTATTCTTATAAAACACAACTCTGATCTCACACTTGTGAGAATCGGGACTTGAAATCAATGGAGTTACAGGGCTGATCACAGGCCTAAGAGTCCCAGTCATATGGTCTCCTAAGAGACACAACCTTACAAGACCTCTCTCTTGGCCTGCTCTGGGGCCCAAAAGCCCAGCCACATGACACTCACCGAAAACATACAGACCAAATGCAACACACAACTCACAAAATCCTTTTATCTCCAGCACAGGATCTGCAGCTGCTCTCTCCAAAACTCACCTTCACCTTCCATCTCTCATTTGGAAAATCCTCATCCTCTCTTCCCCCTCATTTCTATTGGTAAACCTCAATAGTTTGTCCTTGTCCTCTATCTAATCCTCCCCCTTCTTTGTGTAACCTCCTCTGCTTTCATGGGTTTACCTATCATTTGTCTGCCACTGACTGCCAAATCAACCTCTCAGCTCCTTATCTCTGTCCCTTTGACCAACCTCACATCTCCTTCTGCATATCCCATCAGCATTTCAAGTTCAGTCTATCCAAAATAAAACTATTCTCCTTCCTTCTCTATCACTATTCACTAGAGGCTCACACACTTCACTGCTTCTGTAGCCCAAGCTCGTTGCACTCACCATGGGCTCCTTGCATTCCTCCATTCCCCCCACAAGATTCTGGTGTGTCATCCTCTCTGTATCCCCCATTCTCACCTCCCTCATACCAGTCTCCCCTATCCTCCTCCCTTCAAAGCCCCTGTCTTGCTCCGGATTGGAAAGCTTGGGCAGAAAGCTGGGGCCCTCTCTTTCTCTCTCCCTTTCAGCATGTATGTTTTCAGGAAGCAAGCAGGATGCTAGTAGAGATGAATGAATAAAGTTTCATTCACTCTCCTCTCCAACTAGTTCCCCCTGCTGGCTGACAACCCACCCCACAACTGTTAGGCATCTCTCAGGAGGGAGAGCAAGGAATATTTTTTTAACAGCTAAGGCATGTTATACATGTTCCCTGTGTACTACCCTTCTATTTCCTTCTATTTTAGGGACATATCTAAATATGTAAATAGTTAAAATTGTATAATTTGTAACTTGTTAAAGTATTTATGGTCTTACTGACTGGGAGATGTGTCATTCGGGGCATTAACGTTTTAAACTCTAGTAGGACAATGGGTAGAGTTGAAATGGTAGAGTGCCAGAAGGCTCCATGTGTCTTTCACGTCTCCCTTCTGGTTTTCTGATGGTCACCCAAATCACAAGAGTTTTGTCCATTGATGCCTCGGACATTCCCTCAGGTTTTAAAATTGATCAGATTAAGTTTTCAGTTGTCCACACTGCATGAAGACAAACAGAGAAATGCCCATCAAGTTGAGTGCAGGGCCTTGCTTCACTCGGCCATTGACTCCAACCTTTGCTTCTTCTCCCAGGCTCACAGCCTCAGTGCCATTTTCAGACCCATTTTCTCCATCTCTCTCCACTAAGCTCTGTTCCCACATAACCAGCATGTTCAGCCTCACCTTCTACACCCATCATCAACTTGCTGCCACCTACATCTCGACTTTCCTTTCCTTCTACTCCCCAATTCCCTTTTGGCTCTCTATGCTGCTCACAGACCTCTTTCCTTTCGCTCCCCCCACATTCTTCTCCCAGTCTCATCTTCACACCTTTCTTTTCACACTGCCCCTGTGCATGGAGAAGTTTCCCTCTCTCCTCTTAACTTCTTCCCATAACCCACTTCTTCCATGAAGACTTCCCAGGCCAGTCTCCTCACCTTCCTGCCTTCAGAAGTAACCATTTAATGAAAAGTCATTTTAAAAATTAAGTGTTAAACAATACCCTGCTCAATAAATTTGGATTCAGACATCAGTATCCTGTTGTACTCACACGGGAGCAGAAGGGAATGTAATCCCCACCTTATCCCCTGCACAATCTTCTTGGGGTCACTATTGCCCACCATGAGCAAGCAGGTGGGTAGAACATGCTCAGGGGGGAGTAGGCTGAGCCTCAAGCTCCACCTCACCCAACACACTGGTCAGCAGAGCTGAGGTGGTGCAAGATGAGGAGTAAGATGTGCCCTGTAAAAGGCTGCAGTAAAATAGTTTCCCATTAGAGCAAGTAGAACAAGTTGTAATTTCAGAAGCAGTGCATGTACATGTGGCCCTTTGCTCAGGGCTAGAAGCAAAGGGTGGTTCTAGAACGCAGGGAATAAATAATCATTTCATTAAGTGAATGTGCTACATTCATGTACAATTAGCAACTAATTGATCACTAGCAATAATGGAAGACAATGTATATTTGTATTAGTTACAGTACATAATTCCATATAAACTTGTTAAATCTGTAGCACATCTGCTTCTTAATGACATACTGTGAGGAGAAGGAGGATAACAGTTTGGACACATTTGTTCAAGACAATTAAGTGAAGGGGATAAATATCCCATTTTACCAAGCACTCTCTGAATTGCTCTAAAATCTTTTCCTTTTCTATGCTGTTTACTTAAACAGTAAATTATTCCCTTTTGACTTCCTCTGCTCTTTAAATGATGTTCTTCCTAAATGGGTAGGGGGGTACTGATGCATTTAAACTAGGTTAGAAGGGAGTTAGCTAAAAAGATGTCCTGTGAGATGGATAGTTATTTAAACAAAGTATTTGACATCAGCCCACTTCAGTATTATATTCTAATAATGGGAAAATATCACAGGACATGATAAAGCCACTATACATAAGTGAATTGCTTCCTTGTTATTGTAAACCACTTCATGAGTCTGATTTGGCATCTTTTCCATGGACTTTTGATTAAAGAGGTGCCGACTCTTGGTATACTCCTGACAAATAGTAACAAACCGATAGGCCCTGATTCAGGAAAGCATCCCTGTTTAGCACATGCTTAAGTATTGTTCTGAACTAGAGCCACAGGGAATTAGAGATCTTGACCTACAAATAGAACAATTTTAATAAATAAGATTGAGTGTTCATGCTTTCCCACATGGGTGGATATGCTTGCCTGTAGTAAAACTCTTGAGTATTTTGAGCTTCAAGAAACAGCAAAGAGCCATGTAAGGGCATTACATCGCTGGCTTAAAGGAGAGTTATTTTTTGCTAGAAAATAAATTTTAGTATATTGTTTAAGGGGGAAAAGGAAAGACTTTGCCAACAAATAAGGTCTGAAAGAAAGCATGCAGTCTCTATAGTTTATTACATTGCACTTAAGTGAAACAAATCAAAAGCTACTTTATTAGCTTATAAATTGCAATACTATAAACATTTTCTAAAAACCAAACACTGTACAGAAATCTAGAAGATATGACTGAGTTGTCACCTCAGTGTACAGCATTAGTGGAACTGCCTACCTGCACATGGCTGGTGTAAAAATCCCCATTGATGGGCTTCCACCCTGGAACAGCAGAGAGGTTTGGTACTCAATTTTTGAAGCTGATTTTAGCTACCCATAAAAATACCAAGGCAGGATTCTGCAAAATAACGAACCTGCTAAACTCAGAGTTCTCTTGTTCTTTTGGCAAGATACAGCAACTTTGGGGGATTTGGACTGTGTATTTTTTCAGTAGAAGTTAGAGACTCCAGCTGTTTCCTAATCTAATTAATTTGTTTACACTATGTACACAATTCCTATTTACACAGAGCAGAGGTGACAGAAACAGCCAGACTACAAGCAGGTAATTCCACTTGCAGAAGCCACAGACAAGACATCACTGGGCCTAACCCTGTAGCAGGAAAAATCAGCTCTCTTTCTAACCCTCTTTGATTTTCTCCCACTTTCAGAACAATGTCCCCATGTCTGTCTGTCCCTGGTACTCTCTGGAAAAAATCCCTCAGTCCAAAGCCAGATGACGAGCACAACAGGGCTCCTGCTTAGAGATGAGGCCCTAAAGGCATCACCGTGATACAAGTAACAAATATGACAAAGGGCTTGAGCTGGCTTCTGTGCGAGTTTCCATCCAGAAAAAAAGAGTGCACGCTTGACCAACACGATAGCCATACAGGGAGATTTTGAAAGGCACACACAAAGGGCAGCTAGGTGCCCAACCCCCAAGTTAGGCACCTAATTCCCATCTGTGCGTTTGAAAATCTCCTCTTACTGACAATGGGGCTCTAGCCAGCCCTAGTGGAATCCTTTGGGCAAGGGTCTCTGAGTCAGATGGAATTCAATGGAGCTACACAGTTTACACCAGTTGACAAGCTATGTTGAGGCTACCTATGTTTAGCCCCATCTATGGAGAATTTCATATCAAGTAGTTATATAGAATTATTTATAACACATGTAATTGCCACCTTTCCTATAACACAACTGTTTATTATTATTATTACCAATAGCAGTAAATCATTTTGTTTAAAAAACAGTTTTGTTGTTCATATATTGTTAGATTGGTTGAGGAAACATGCTATGTTTTTGAAACCGATAGCTGATGGGTGGAGTTGAGATCTGTCCAGTCAAATTGCATTATGTGATGTTGCCTTATAGAATAGAATGGAGTTGTCTGTCTGGCAGAGCAGGTAATCCAGGGCAAAAACTGTATATAATCAGATTTTAAAAAGGTAAGCACTTCAGAAAATTGGCTTTGACAAGAATAATCATAAGGGTCTTTTCTTTTTCAAGAAATGCTTTATTGCCTCTACTATATGAAATTTTTTCCACAGGTAAATTTCAAAAGGCTGGCCTTTTTAAAGTCTACCTCATGTGGCTGTGCCATTAATTAACTTCATGCCAACCCATTTAGTATCTCTAACAAGAAATCACTGTTTACAAGTGAAAAATAATTTTTCATTTTTAAGACTCTTCCATTTATTTTGGAATATTACCACCTTAAACTTCTAAATTACACTCACTTAGTATAAAATACATGCCTAATCTGTGCCTGCAAATTCCATGCGCAAGACACAGAGTGACATACATCCAAAGCTATTGGTACACATATGAACATAATCTACCATCTATATCACAACTAACATCTAAAAAGCTGCTAGAAGCTAGGGATAGGTAACCTAGCTGCTCCATTCTTATCTTTGAACTTTCCCTGCACTATTAGGATTATTGAAGCAGAACCAAATGTGCAGAATATCTTTTTTTCTCAGTGTCCCACAAAAAGGACATACTGCATGCTCTTAATCTACCTTGTTGAGATTTTGTCCAATCTCATGCAATTACGAAATTTATGCTAGCAAACCAGCTGCATCAATTATTTTGTTGTTTCATTTGTCCCTCAGTGCCCTTTTCAGTGCAAGTTTTGTCTTTTCATGGAAAGACAAGTCAGTGGGAAGTATTTTCTTATCTCTGGTAAATTATTGATCTGACTTCCTTTCAAACTCTAACACAGAAGTAAGTTACCGGCATGTGTGGTTATGTATAAAATAGCGTGTGTGTCAACAGTTCATTAATGGCATTCCATTCAACTCAATGACCATCCCTGTCTTATACATGAGACCAAGGAAAAGTCTTGTGGGTGGACACAAGACCATTGTAATAAAAGAAAGCAAACAGGGTGATTTGAATTTCGGGGGAGAGCATGGTTTAGCAAAGCATGGCACTCTGGAGTTCTATATTCTACCACTGATTCTTTGTGTTATCTTGGGCAAGTCCATTAGCCCCTCTGCCTCAGTTTCCTCGCATGTATTTACCTATTTCACAAATATATCATGAGAATTAATACTTGCAAGATGCTCTGAGATCCTGGTATGAAAGGGTCTAATGCGCAAAACATATTTTATTCTTCAGTTTAAAAATATCAGGTGGGATATTCTCTCTTTGCAAAGCCAGAATTTGTTTGGATCAAGCTAGCTCTTATCCAAAATACCAAATTTGGAGGGAGGGATTTTTTTTTGTGAGGTGTGGAAAAGAGATAAACGGTTTTGGTGTTGGCCTATCTCTGACCATGATAAATAAGAATAGGTGACTAAAGGATTAAGTTCAGCTCGTGTCTCAAGTATGGAGGCCAAAGTCAAGATTACAGGATTGAAGCATGGCCCAGTAATTTGGGCACTAGCCTGGGACTTGGGAGATCTGGGTTCAAGTCCTGCTCCAATGCAGACTTCTTGTGTGACCTTGAGTCAGTCACCTAGGGAACTGAGGCACATAGAGACTATCTGTAAAATGAGGATAAGAGCACTTCCACACCTCAGAAGGGTGTTTGAGGGTAACTACATTAAAGATTGTCAAGTGCTCTGATATTACAGCCATATAAGTGTTTTACACAGAAATAACTGTCTTTCCTGAGCTTATACATCAATGGTTAAGGAAGCTATCTGCCCATGAAATAGAATTAACATACAGAATTTTGGAAAGTTTGAAGCTCGTCTGTATCTGAAAGTGGTGTATTGGAGAGAGAAATGCTTTCTAACAGACTGCCCACCCCTTTGAATGTACAATTGCATTGCCTGGTAAACAGCTTGTCTGCTGGGTCCTGACCACCTACTGAATTTAAGTCCCCTGACCACTAGGTAGTCTCCAGAGCACAAGAAATTTAAGGTCAGCAGCAGACGTCATCTAATTGGGAGGCTACTCTGCAATACAACAAAAAAAACCACAATTTAATAAATTTATAATTTTGCTAGACACTAAAAATCGTCTCAATAAAGACACCGAATTTATGGCTTATTACAACAAACAGTAACCCACTAACCCTGCCTTTTTGCACTATGACTACAGGGGTGTTAGTGGGCCACTTCAGCTTGAATGGTCCCTTAGAATATGTGCTAACTACTTATACTAAACCCTCTGAATACTCTGAAACCTTACACTAAACTATCTGTTCAATCTTGAATTTGGCTGTGACATCCTTAGTACCTTTCCCAGATCTGAAGAAGAGCTCTGTGTAGCTTGAAAGCTTGTCTCTCTCACCAACAAAAATTGGTCCAATAAAAGATATTACCTCACCCACCCTGTCTCACTAATATCCTGGGACCAACACAGCTACAATATTTCATATGATAACATCTTTATTTACTGCATGTGACAATTTTTATGTCGCAAGGAGATTTTGTTCCTGTTTGGTCTTGACTGAGGAAATACTTCTTAAAAAATTTCTGTAGTATATACACAGTTCCTGTGACTGAGCAGTAATAGCTACTCAGTGAAATCTTAGGGTGCCGTCCATGTTAGGGTTTTTTAGTTCTACGGCCCTGCAGTTGCCAGCAGCAGCAGTTAGCTATTCATCATTTAGAACAGATTTGGGGGAAATGGGTTTGAGTAGAAATGCTGAATAATAAAAGTAAAAAGTAATAAATAGAAATACTCTGTTCATTTAACATTTACTCCCAGAATACGCTTTGGGAAAAATTCCATAAAATAGCTTCAGTAAACTATTTGTCTCTGACTTAGCTACATCTTTGAGCTCTGGCAGCAATTAAAGTCATCACAGAAGTGCTCTGAACATACCAGGAAGTATATACTCATTCACCCATGACTATAATTGCTTCAAAAGAGGGTGAAGAATGTGTGTTTTAGACAACATTTGTCAAAGCTTATTGGATAATTACTGAGCATCTTAAAAATAATTATAGATGTGTGAACAGATATATATTTGCCTGAAACTATTAATTTGAATGGAAAAGGTGTCATGTTAAGAAAATATTACACATTGTTTAATCTTCAGTCAAAACCTTTTTACATTAAAAATATTTGTCTTTGATAAAAGAAATGCAACATATTCAGTTTTAGTCATCATGAATATTGTGTGGCAAATCCACAAAATCCAAGTTATTCAAGTTTACGGCTGATATTCCAGCTACTGAAATTTACACAATGCCTTAGAATTTCTGATTTTCTGCTGGTATCATATTCTAAAGATTCCATCCCCTTCCTTCTCCCCCAATATTTAAACAACAACAACAGAAAATCCTGGTACAAGTACTTGTCTGAATTTCCTCTGAAGCTCAGACACCAATTATTACTGCATTTGCATAGTTTATGACATCATCCATTAAATTACAACCCTGTACTTGCTATAGTGCCATCTATAATCTTATATTTATCTATCATATCAGCACTGTGACTACAATACCCTATCAATGTCATCATGTTCTATCCAGTAGGATTGAGAGCTGTGTTTAGGATGTCACTAGTAATAAACAAAAGTGTGAACTATTGTAGCTTTATTTTCTTTTTACAGCCATCAATCCCTGTTCATAGCAGTAGAACAATGCTATTCCCATGCAGGTTCACTAGCTTTCAAGCTAGTTGAGTCAAGAGGGAAGAGAGAGGATTTTTGGAGTATTTGATTATGTTAGCCAGATCTACACCAAAGGACTTTTACAACTGATTAAATATACTAGAAATCAGAAAGCAAAGAGATAAAATAAAAACAATCTCATAAATTACCAGGATATTTCACAGATAAAATATACGTAGAAAAGATCACACAAAACACAAAACTAATTCTGATTCATTAATCTTCCTCCATAATTATTCCTATGAGCTAGCTATAAAATGCATTGTTTAATCACATGTAGAACTTGGCTTTAAGTCCCTGTGAGCAAGCTACTTCACTCTGAAAGGTGTCTCATTTCCAGCATGAAAATTCTACCATTCAGACATAATCAGCCAAACCAGGCAAGAACAATGTTCTGCATTTAAAGGGCTTAATAATTCAGAAAACATTCAGAGACTGCAGAGCTTTAGTAAATAAAAAAAGTTTTTCAAGTGCCATGCCTCTTTCACAAGGAAAATCTCTCACAAAAAACTTGAAAAAGTTGATGATGTTAAAAACAAAAACAAAAAAAAACCCCCAACTTCCACAAAGTTTCAGTACAAGCTGAAAGAACAATTCCAAGTTACTAAAGCATCTAATGTTTTAGTGGGACACACCAAGTTAAACTTGAGGCTTAATCCACTGAAATATTTTCTTTGTTTCTGTATATTTATTAACTTAAGTTAATAAATAAGCATGTAGGGGAAGAGTCTGGAACATTTCAGTTCAAAGTAACAAGAGCATCACTTACCTAAAAATAGGTCTTTGGAGATGCTTTTTCTTGATTGTAACACAATCATCCATTTAAAGGGGGGGGGAATGACTTCTTCCTGCAAATAACGCCAAAAAACCCAGGGAGTAATCTGGAAACTTGTTCTTAGCTACTGTGCTGCAGAGAGCACACAGAATGAAATTTTGGTGCTGGGGGAAGCCTCCCTCCCTTTCTCTGACAGAAGAGCAAAAAAGGGCCATAGAGGCCACATAAGACAGGCACGTCTGTGCACTACCAAACCGTGCAGGCTATCCAAAAACACTGGAGTCAAGTTGATCGAAGGAGGGAATTGTACTGGATTCCTTTCAACTGTGGAAAGAAAATGTGAAACTTTGCCAAGTTTTACCCAGGTAAAAATGTGTTAGATTAGTCCAGCCATGAGAACACTTCTTACACATGCTGGTCAAAGTCTTAAATGCAGTCTCTCTCTCTCTCTCTCTTTCTCTCTCTCAAACACGCTGTTCTGAGGCTCAACTTTTTCTTCAAAATAAAAGTTGTGCAGCTGCCTCAACATTCCCATGCGAGTACCTTCAGAAAGTTTGTTCTGTTAAAAGAACTGTATACAAATTAATGAAGACTGATGGATCTGGTTTCTGGGGCTGGCTCCACTTCAAGAGATCGTAATTATTTTACAATCTGGCTTTTATTCACTCTGAATGATGTGTGGATAATAACTATGCAAATTGAAGCACTACTCATAATTTTTGGCACTTGTGACCTAATAACCTACAGTTGGCTGAAGCAGAGAATGGTGTTTGCAGCTGGAACCATTACGACACAAAAGCAGACCTTCCCTGCGGGAGCAAGGAAAAGAAAGACAGCTGAGTTCAGTTGACAACACTAATGCACCACCGTTGTATGTACCAAAAGACTTCAGAGGATTCAAACAGATGAAACAAGATGCTAGGAGCTGACTGACATCAAACTAGCATAAATCAGGAGGAACTCAAATGGTGGTAATGCAATTAATTTGGGGTAAGTGATATGGTAAAGAGGCCACAAAAAAAGCCATTGTAATTTAATTTTTTGTGAACTTAAGATTGATATCACACATGATTAAATTATACAATGTAAACACCAAATTAAATCTGGAAGGTGCCATAAATACAGCAGCAGAACCAAACGGCAAGATAAGTCATGCCAAGAGGTGTCCTAGATTTTTTTTAAGTGTTTAGGTTAAAAAAAAATACCACATTCCATGTTAAAAATTATGAATTCTGCAAAATGTCCATAAAAGAACAATACATATAATCATTAAGAAATACTATTTAGGTTTTTATACTGCTCCCATCACAGTGGTATCTGAGCAATTTAGTGCTCACTCTCTCATTGTGCAGGCCTTCTAGTAAAATCTCAAACATTTTCTTGAAAGACATTCCCTTGAAATCTCATCTATTGCTCACTGGCAATCATTTCTTCCTTAGCTTCTTGCAGGGCAATTTTCAGAGACACACATGGCGCTTATTTCCCATTGACTTTTCATGGGACTTAGCTACAATTAGTGCCTTTGAAAATCCCCTCCTAGATTGGATATTTCTTGTTTATAAAGCAGATCAGTAGTGTGAGGTGGGTTGGTCAGGGAACACACAGAAACTGATCCCCTCACTATGAAAGATTCTGTTTCTGCATTAGCTGAATAATGTAAGCCACAAATTTTTCTTACATGGAGAAAATCTAAGAGTATCTGCTGAAATCTTGGTCAGTCTTGCAGCCATCTAAAAAGGTACAGACAGAGGGCCCTCTCCAGTCAGTCACCATAATCCAGTATTTTCTCCTACACTACAGTTAGACCCAGAGGTAGAGAGGAGTATGGAATCCTCTGAGATCAACTAGACACCCTGTAACTTTGTATTAAAATCCAGCTCCCTAAAATCCTCAGATAGCTCCCCCAACAGCTATAGCCCTGGACCACCCTGTCGGAGACAGGGTCACATTGTGGAGGGGGATTCATTTCAGATGGAACGTGTATAATTTACTTGTGAAATGCCTGTGTGGTTTAGAAAGGAATAAGGGCAAAAAGAGTTCCTTCCACAGCCCCAACAACATGTGTGGAGGGACTCCAATGAGATCAGAGAAGAGACAGATTGTCACAAGAGCGACAGGACCACTTTCCAAGCTCACCAATTCCCACCTGCTTTCATCAGTTAAGGTTGGCCAAATTATTTGTCAAAAATATTTGACAGAAAAAATTAGGTTTTGATTTAAAAACATCTTTCATAAGAACTGTCTGCTTTCCATGGAAAATTTAAACTCTGTGGGTGGTTTGGATTAAATAATAAATATTATTATTAATAAATACAATAAAAATAAAAATGAGAGGAACATCCAAAACCCAGCAAGTTTCAATTTGGAAATGCCACTCTGATGCCTCATGGAAGTTGCAGTTCAACTGCCTCATGTTACCATTCTCCTCTATGCAACTGGACCTCATTTCCCATGATTCATCACAGACAGGGGCTCCCTTTGTGCAATCCAATGCTTTACCAAGAGAGGAGATCGTGCTGTATCATGTAGTCCTACTAGAAAACCAAACCCATAGGGAATAATGGGGACATGAGGCACCTTGGTAACATTTCCAAATTGTATATTTCAGTTTTCATTTCAAAGCTTTTGACAAAGATGTTCAGTTTTTTATTTTTCACTGAAAAGTCTAAATTTTCCATAGGGGGAAAAAACCCAAATATTTTCTGACCAGCTCTGTCCATTAGGTTTTACACTCCCTCACCTACCTGCTTCTATATAATTAGACGCAAAAATTTGGATTTAGCTACTTAGCTATAAGCATCTGCATTTGACATGTTGGACTTTAATCCACTGAGTGCATTGGCTTTGTTTAGCATCCATAGGAATTTACAGGTGTTAAAAACTTCCCCATATTGTTCACTAAGTCCAACAGCTATAATTGGACTTAGATTTTTTTAACATCTATTTTTTGGAATAATTAAAAATAGCAATGGATTTCTACACTCATTTTTTAAAAAAGCCCATGTCTCAAATTGAAAAGATTAAAATGAGATTTGTTCTTTCAAAAATGGTATTACATAGTGATACTGTCATTTTATGTTGTAATCAGTATCTTTATTATTAGCATTATTTTAACTTCATCTTCTGTAGCCTGTCTGTACTAAATAAAGGATATTTTCTGACACCTTAACAAGATGATGTCATCTTTACTCCGAAGTTATAATGTTCAGTATACAGACATCATTATATGTATGCATTTAGAAAGCATATGGCAAAACAATTATAATGTATTCAGTAAAGACTGAAATTTTGTCCACCATAGCCAATAATAATATTGCACTGGCTCAGAGCCAGGAATGCCAAGTTTTGACTTGTGTATCCCAGAACTATTTTAGCATCCTAAATCCCAAAGGAATTTGCTCCTTCCCACTTTCTTCCCCCCAACCCACCTTCCCCTTGCTTTTCCTCATCACTAAAAATGCCAAGTATAAAATGCTAACGAAAACTGATAAAATCCTAATAAATAAAAATAAAGTAATGAAAATGTTTTTCAGAAAAGTTATTCACACTGACAAGTGACTAACTTCAATAGTCCATCTTCACTGGCATCAGCAGAAGCATAAACGGTGCATATTTTACAGTGTATTGCCCTGGAATCTGGGCCACCGCTCCTCATTACCACATAATTGCAGCTAACTGTAACAGGCTTTTGGCACTCAGCATACACCACCTTTCAATGGCCCTGACTCAGCTCCTGTCTTCTGCTACCTTGTGATTAGACAGGAACAAGATCGGGTCCTAGAGCAAGTTGCAGTTGGGTTCCAAGGAAATGAATAGACCATCATTATCCATTATTGAGTACAGTGGTATGTAGTTAGTTTGAAGACAAATATTGATTGGAAAAAAATGCTGTTCTGGTTCAAGATATCAATAGATTTTTATGGGTTTCAGAGTAACAGCCGTGTTAGTCTGTATTCGCAAAAAGAAAAGGAGTACTTGTGGCACCTTAGAGACTAACCAATTTATTTGAGCATAAGCTTTCATGAGCTACAGCTCACTTCATCAGATGTGAGCTGTAGCTCACGAAAGCTTATGCTCAAATAAATTGGTTAGTCTCTAAGGTGCCACAAGTACTCCTTTTCTTTTTAAAAGATTTTTAGTGATTTTCGCTCACTTGAAAGAATCTATAATGTCTCATAATACAGACTGGCAAAAAACCACTGGGAGAAATTCTTATTCTTGTCTTGTTCAGGGTAGGTGGATGGTAACAATGGTTGTAAAGCTACTCATACTCCAAAAATTACTTTTAAATATCAAGATTCATGCAGGAAATTAATGGTGGTAATTCTCTCTTAACACTTACCCTTCCAGATCTCTTTTCCCAAACTTGCAATCTCTAAAACAGTGCATGCACAGCGGTAAGTTGCCAACATTTTAAAAAGGGGCTCCCTCAAATGTTTTCCACCTAATTTGGTGACACACCTGTGTAAAACAAACCTTCTACCTTCCAAAACCATCAACTAATACTATTCACATTCTGAACTTCTCCTTACCCCTACAAAAATAATTCGTCTAGCAGCTCTATACTCCTCCCCAAATTCAACAGTCTTTCCAGCCCCCTCCTTTATGACACAGTGTTTTCTGCTCCTCAGCGCTTCCCTATCTAGCAGTTGTTCTTTACAGTAGCAGCAGTGGTGAGAGGTGGGCACCACGCAACCTCTGATGACAGTGGTGTTGCCAGGTGACTCCTCCTGCTGTAGGGTGGTTGGCTGGGTTGCAGGCTCCTCTGGTGTGGGTTTGGGGATCCCTTAGGAATGGCTCCCCTTTTATTCCTGAAGTGCACAAGTCTCCCTATCTGCTTTTGTGGAGGAGCAAGCATCCCTTGGCACATAGGAAAAGGGAGGCTAGGATGAGATGGTTTCACCTGGATGGTGTGGAAGTTCTAGGGTGGGTAATGCGTTTCTAGGCTCCCTCCCATTTCTTCAGATTCCAAGCTGGGATGGAGAGGGACAGGCAGTCACTAGATGTGGGAAAAGGCAGGCTGCAATCTCTTTAGAACTCCCACTCAGTGCAATAAAGCTCAGCCCTATATCTTCAATATGCTGGAGCAGCTGCTGGATGAGAGGCGACTACATGGTGCACTCCTAAAAGTGCTACTAAAGACAGAAGAAAAGTTCCCCTGGTAGTAGCTGCCATGTCTACATCAATGGTGGGAGTGCCTACAATGCAGCAGCTGCCTGAGTAAGCAGCAACCAGCTCAGCTCCAGCCTCAGAGAGGAACCATAATTTTAAAAAGCAGGGGAGACCGTAGCATTTTGGGGTGAGCTGTGTCCCAATGGCTTGCATCTCCTCCCGCAACATAATTAACTGCTCTCCACCATGATCAGACCATGCACAGAGCTATCTTGAGGATTAGGGTGAAGGTGCAAGACAACTGTCTGGAATATACCTCAAACTTAACTGACTAACATAAAAATATGGGCATGACTGAAGGGGGAGGGGAAATCTTCAGGATTCCCCAGCCTCCTGCTGCAGAAATGGAGCCTAGATGCTTCTTATCTTCAGTCCTCCCAAAAGAATTATATTTTCAGGCTAACTTCACAAGGAAAAGGCCTAATACCTTCCTTGAAATGAAGACTGATATTTGTCCTTCATGGAGACCCCAGGGAAGCTCTCTTATGAAAGGGTTCCAGCTGACCATGCTTATGTTCATCACCAATGAGTTCCTTAGGACAAATGCCTAAACTCTGTCCAGGATCAGTACTTCCCTGGTCTAATCAATCATTTTTAGTGCATCCAGTGCACAAAAAACAGGCCAGAATTCTCACCTTTTTGAGACGGTTTGAACATTTGCAAGCAATGAAAAATAAAAAAGGACCTGACCAGAGAAAGTTAAACATACCAAACATGTTTCAGTTTATAAACAATGAATGAGTCATTGTTTCCTTCATGCTCTCCACTTGGATTTCTTGCTCTTGTTTTTCCCCTCTTGGAAATCTTTGTTCATTCATATTTTCAGAATCACATTTCAGAAAATCAATGTCTGCATTGTTTTAACCACACACTGCAATGGGATTACTTAAATGAGCAGATTTCATAGCTTCTGGAAGAGAGCATGCTGTACCAGCACCCCTTTATGATGCAGGCTAATTATGCTGTTCTCTTCTCCTGCAGCTTTTAATGTGGGTACAATATAATTGGCTTTATTACTCATACTTTTATTTTTCATGTCAATTTAGTGCTCATATAAATTGTGAGACTGACAGTCTCAGAGAAGGGAGTCTTCTGCTTATCCAGCAAACAGGTATACCACAAACAGTAACAGTGTAAACTTCTCTACATGGCCCATCAACATGCTCATCCCTAGTGGAGGTTTTTCTGACAGTTTTTCCATCAATAAACATACTTTTTTAAAAAAAATTATAGTTTTCATGAAAAATTAAGAACTTTATTCACAAAAAAATTTAATCAAAACTTTGACATTTTTATCAATATCACTGTGGAAATTCTTCATTTACCAAAACCCCATTTTTCAGTAAGAAAACAAGTTTCTATATATGAAAAATGATTATGATGATTTTAAAATCAATTTTAATACATTTATTTTTATCCAATTTCTTAAAATCTGAGTGATAAATGTCCAGTGACAAATTGGTTCATTTCAAACCCTACAAAAGTGAACTGTGGAATGAGTTCCTGGTCCTCCACAGTTACCAGAGAGAACCAGGATACATCTTACAAAGGGAGCTTAATAAATGGAAGCATTTCCCAATCAGGGAGTTCTCTTCATACTGCTTAATGCATGGCTCTGTGTGTTTATGTCCTCACACTACATAGTGTCAGAAGTGAGTGAATCCCTTCTTCTAAAGAAAGGATAAGGAAGAGAGACCTCCAGACTGCCTGGTGGCGAGTGAGAAAATGGAAAAATCAGGGAGACGACCAGTGAAAATGGCAGCAGGAAGTAGGCAGAGCCATGTCACAATGCAGCATTGGAGCCCATAGTGCAAGTGACTCTGTTAAAGAAGTTTGATTTTGACAACTCAGGCAGCTGGCCTTGGTGGATTGAGAGATTTCAACAATTCTGGATGGCTTCTGGCTTAATACAAAAAGCGCCAGAAACCAGGTAAATGTCCTGATATTTGCCATGAGCGATGCTGATGATGACATCCTGTGTGCTGTACCTCTCACTGATGAGGGAAAATAATATACCAGAGTGAAAAAAGATTTTGATGCCCATTTCATAGGCAGACAAAACATTATATATCAAAGGGTCAAATTTCATAGAAGGTGCCAGGAAGAAGGGGAAAAAACAACCGAGGCCTTTATTACTGCAGTTCATAGTCTTGCTGTATGTTGCAAATTAAAAGACAAATTAATAGGAGACAAGATAGTTGTTGGCATAAGACACACCAGTATTAGCACAGCTTCAGATAGATCCAAATCTCACACTAGCGAAAGCTATAGCAAAAGAAAGAAAGAGAAAGAAACAGCAACGTGACTTACATGACAGCAACACAGGGGAGACTGCATCAGACAGCACTGACACAATAAACAGAAAAGAATTGTGAGAAGAGCAGTCTTAAATTTATATACATAAGAATAGTGAATTAAAGCATGGGATGCCCAAGAACCTTAACGTGAGGGAAGAAGGGAAAGGTGCAGAAGATATGGCAAGACGCCACAGCTGGCAACAATGTCAAAAGTGGCAGAAGTTATCAAATGCCACAAAATGAGACATTTTGCAATAGCATGCAGATCACTAAGCTTAGTGGAAACAATACAAGAGGGAATGATATCAGATGACAATGAGTCCATAGTTTTAGGGACTATTTCCTCAATAGAACAGACAACACCTTGATACATATGTATGAATCTCAACAGTTGAAACCTTAAATTTAAAACTGATATTGGGGCAGCAATCACTGCAATTCCAAAAAAATATCATGGCAGATCTCCATCCCAAGACCACATATAATTGTACGTGGAGCTAGCAATACTGCTTTTGATGTTTGTGGCCAGTTTTTTTGGAAACTGGAGAAATGATGGAAAGTTCTTCAAAAAATATGAAATACAACGGCTAACACCACCCCTACGAAGGCTGGCAACAATAAAAGGATTATACCTAATAGAGAAACTGGAATTCATAAGTGGCAAAAAGCAAACTAAAGAAGATACACCTTGATCTATGAATGCTTTCGGGAGAGTAAAAATTAGAAATTGGTGCCATTAATGACTCACCTTACCTGAACCCCCAAGACATTTCTTAGGTAAGATGACTCCTGGACATGAAAGCTCATTTTGGGAAATTCCTACCAAAATTTAGCTCATCTAAAAAACCCATGAGGGTCAAAACATGTGGATCTCCCATGCGGGAGACGACAACCACATTTAATAAAATAAAAACTACTGAAAGCTCCACCTGTTTCGACACAATAGCTAGTAAACTATCCAACAACAGTAGCAGCTGATGCATCTTCATATGGTTTAGGAGCAGTGCTCACAAAAGCAGCCAGAAAGAGACCAGTTGCATTCATATCGAGAAGCCTCATAGAAACCGAGCTGCGGTACGCTCAACTGGAAAAGGAAGCATTAGCAGTCATTGGGGCTCATGAACAGCTCAGTGCCTATCCGTTAAGCTTCGATTTTAACACAGAAAAACCACAAGCCCTTAGTGTCATCACTGGGTTTAAAACCATTGGCTGAGCTTCAAACTAGGGTTCAAAGATTTCAACAACAGCTGATGCAATTTACTTTTGAGACTGAACACCTAGAGAAAATATTTGCTGCTATGAGTGCTATCTATAGCCCTGATTAAGCAGCCACCAACAGAAGAAGCGGCAACTTTAAAGAAAGATGTCTAAGTTCACACTGACCATGTCTTGGCAGCAAATCTGGCATCTGCCGGATGATTGCTGCAAATTAAAGGTAAACAACTAAAGGATGAGACTTGCCAAGAAACTAACTCAACTCTGCCAAAAAAGGCAGGGTCAATTTCCAACAGATCTATTACCATCCTAGCAGGGCCAACCAAAATGACCTTCACATAGCCGATGCCCTGCTTCCGAAAGGACAGCACATTTTTATACCGAAGGTACTTCAGAAAGAGATGCTTTCTAAAATCTACAAGGGACACCAAGGTATAAACAAGTGCAGGGCATGAGCACAACAACTATCTGTATGGTGGCCCAGTTTCAGTAAGCAAATTCAGACCTTAATAGAGAGCTGCAAGTTATGTAACAAAAATAAATAAATACAATAAAAGAGTCACCAAAACCACTCTCTCAGCAAAGCTACCTGACAGACTTGGCACATGGTAGCTACAGATTTGTTTTCCTGGAAAGGACATGTGTGTTATTGTAGCCAATCACTTCTTCAGATATATTGACATGTCTATACTCATCAGCACAGGTCATCCAGAAACTAAAAAGTAAATATTTGCAAGACTTGGAGTTCCTGAAGTCCCCATATCTGATAATGGAGTTTTGAAAACAGGATACTGAAATAAAAATTCTGTATAACCAAACTTCAATGTTCAGCACAGAACAAAAGCGCTGTCTGAACTGAGACCAAGGAATAAAATTTGACTCAAAAGCCCCCAGACATTCAGAGCTGAATAGAACTTGTCAGAAACTCCCAAATCCTAACCAGTGGAGACTTCAAAAAGAGTTCTCTGGAGAAATCAGGTTCGTCTTCAATATTTCCCAACACTGCAGGTACTCTGTCACAATGCAAGCCCCGCCCCCAGGAAACTCCATGCACAAATTCAATAGAAGCAAGAATGCTGTCTGGAAGATTGATCGGACCCTTTCAAAGACTTGATTTTTAGAATACTTCTTAGGACTATTTAAATAGAACTGATATGGGAACATACTAGTATAAAAATGTATAAGGAATTTGAAGTTTTGTTTATCATTTAACAATTTGAAATAATGTATATACATAAAAGTTTTAATCTTTATAATAAAAAAGGGAGATGTGGGGTGGTTATAGAATTGCTGATCCTCCACAGTTACTAGAGAGGACCAGGGTATGTGTTGCAGGGAGAGCTTAATAAAATGGAGGAACTTCCCAGTCCAGGAGTTCGTTAGATACTGCTATGTTCTTTGTGCTTATGTCCTCACTCCACAGGAACCAATTTTGAAAAGTTTTATTCAAATAATTTTCCCCATTTTCCAGCCAACTCTACTCATACCCAATTAGGAAGGAATCACCTTCTGGGGATGAGACAGTAGGTCAGGCTACCTGCCTATTCAATCTCTCTCTCTCTCTCTCTCTCTCTCTCTGCTGAAACTGACAAACATGCCAAATAGCATCAGTTGTGATGGTACTGGATTATGAGATGTGGACACTTTTGGATTATGGATCAGAATTGACAATCCAAATATAAACCACTGAACTCACTTCGTTGTGATGTCAGATGTGAACCATTAGCCTGGAGATGAAAGAATTACCAATCTCATGAGTTTCCTAAATCCTCCTTGTTAGACAGATTTATGTTTTTTTTAAAAAATTGTAACAAAACCAAAAATTGCCATTGAATTTTTGCCCCTACATCAGTTACTTTGGCATCAGCTGCAGCTTTGATGGATGTATTTTATTTACTAGTTTTCTTTCTCGCTCCTATCCATAATACACTTGGCACTAGCAATTAGGCCATTACAAATCTCACTTTCACAGGCATCAGATTCATCCCTCCAAAAATGTTTTAAGATAGAAACTATGTAATATTAAAGAGAGAAGCCCAAGTATCTTCTACGACCCACTGCCATGTACAATGCATGTAAGCTTCTTGTTATTCAAATTGTCATCAAACAGGTAGGACACGATGAAACTATTTTGCAATTAATGATGTAAATAACCAACTTGTGGATTTTTCATGATCTTGAGGCTGAAATTATTAAACACAGAAATATGTATATTCATTAATGCTACTCTGCCATCATCCTGGCAATACAAATCACAAATGAAATTAACACACGTCCAAGATAATATCCAGTCCAGTCAAACAACGAATAATACTAATGAATATATGATAAACTGATACTTTTTGCTCAAGCCTCGAGGTTGTTCCTTGGAAAATGTCAAGCATTTTGTGGCTCTGGTATTACCAGGTGATTGTCAGGAAGAAACAAGTTGGCTTGTTCTATTTTTACTTTTGCCAAGACAGCATTTAATAAAACTGTTAGTGAAATAAATGAGCACATTACCTATCAGATACATCACCATGTCTAAACTGTTCTATGACAACTAAAGCTGGGTGATCACAAGCACATTTACAGAAGCATTACCTGGGATATGAAAAGGAATCTCTGTTGGCCTGAACTTATCCCTTCTTACTTATATGCATGAGCATTTGGAGCAGAGTGCTTGGTACAAGTTATGCTTGTGCATTACGGCAAGAGAAACAATACTGTCTGATTTACGTGCCTGGTTGCAACCAGACAATACAGCTCCAATTTGGAATACTGAGCATCAGATACTTGCAGTCAGCTGTTGCATTTAATCTCCTCTCCACCACCACCTTGAGCACACACTAATTCACAAAGCAATTTACTGAATAAATTCAAAATTACCAATAATGTTGAGGAAATCACAGACTGCTCATGGATATTTAAGGCCAGAGTGCAAGCCCCTTACTCATCTAACCAGTTCTATTGAAGTCAGTGGGAATAATTTTGTGATTAAAGGGTTGACAGTCTGGCCCTTACAGAGACAGACAGACAGAAACGAAGCAGCTAAAATTATTAGTTATTTGTAGCAAATTATTCACTCCGCTTTAATGACAACCAACTATTTGTTGTTATCCTTAACTAATCAGAACATCTTTATGGAGAAGAACATACATGGGTTTGCGTAATGAATGAGCCATTCTCCATTCTTTTAAAAAAAAAGGTTTTAATGAGTCTTGCAATGAAGCTACTGGAAGATGCATATTCTGTGATCACCCAATAGAGCTTTTAGTGTATTGCTTTCTTTGCTTTTATTTAGAGATACCAAAACACAATATGCACTTGTATAGCACCTTTTAGCTAACGAGCTTTTGCAAATATCAATTAAATAAGCCTCTAAAGATTTCATGAGGCAGGTATTATGCCCTTTCACAGATAGAAAACGTAAGAGGCAGAGAGAAATTAGATGACTTGTTGAGGACCATATAGCCAGCCATTAGCACCAGCGTAGCTCAAGGATCAGAATGCTAGTATAGGCCAGCCCCCATTGTCATCACAATGTGATCTAGCACACTATTTAGCATGGTATCTACTCTAAGCCTCACAGTTAGACAACACCTCTAAAGCATGGGTTAGATGATTCAATGGTTAAGACACATTAGTGCTTTCTACATTAGAACTTCCATCACCACATTGGTGCTAGTGCTACAGTGGGAGATTTCCCCAAAACTGTAAACGTAGACAGACACCATGATAGCAGCTCCTGCTCTGAATATTAGTTTGAGCCAAAGACTTGTTTCTAGCTTGCCACGAAATGGTGGGAGACTGACCTAAACTGATTAGTTTCAAAACTTACTGCATGTCAGAGGACTCGTATGATCTTATCTCATTCACCTGTGTCACTCCTCCCCCCATATTCCCTTACAAATAAGGTTCCAGTTAGAGATGGTCCAAATTGTAAACTTTTTATTCACATCTGAATTTCCAGGTATATTTAAGTCTGGAGTTTGGGGCTCAGCTGCAAATTTTGAGGAATTTCATATCCAGAATCTATGGGTATTCAGATCCAGAGCTTTGGTTCAGGTCCATCTGTAAGAGGAACAATATTTTTGTTTAGCAATGATTTCAACTATTTGTTACCGTGTGATAGAACTGAATGAGCTTGAATTTGGAGTCAAATAGATAGAGTAGAGGTGGAAGCACTTGGGGACCATTTGGAGCCAAAGATGCAAAAAATTAACCAGAGGATCCATGAATGGGAACAAGCTGGAGAATTTTCCATGAGTGGAAACAAGGGTTGAACATTTTACTGCTGCATCACATCCAGCATCTGTTAGCCTAGGGGCCAAAAGGCAAGAATGTACCCACATGAATGTGCATTCTTGGCTCATGGCATGAAATAATATGGCAGCTCACACAGGAAAAAATTTTAAAATAAAATAAACCATATTACTGGGGAAATGAAAATCTCCTGCAGTTAGATCAGATTAAGAACTGGTTAAGAGCAAATATGATTGATTCATTTTAATGGCATTGTATGTGTGTGGTGTGTTTTAGTATGTTGGATCTAAAATAATAAATCCAAGACTTTCCATAAAACTTTGCTTTGGCAATTATAAGTACCAATTAGAGTGGCATTAAGTTAACATATCTGCATCGGCATGAAAAAATAAATCTAAAGCTGGGAGACATAAGATATTGCATTTTCCAGAAGAAATATAACTAAGCTAGAAGACATTCAAAAACCTAAATAATGTGCTTTTTGCTTGCTCTCATTTCAGGAAGATGATAGTAAGTGTCAACAGTACATCAGTCACAACATCCAAGACACTAGCAGTCCTCTGGTTTGGTCTACAAATAATGAGCTTGATAGTGCCTATAATGCACAGCCATGCATCCCGAGCTTTCTGAAAAGCATCTGATCTTGATTTAAAGATTGTCAGTGATTGTGAATCCACCACAATCCTTGGTAAATTGTTTCAATAGTTAATTCCTCTCACCATGAAAAACCATACACCATATTTCCAGTCTGAATTGGTCTAGCTTCAACTTCTAGCCATTGGATCGTGTTATACCTTTCTCTGCTAGATTGAAGAGACCATTATTAAATCTTTGTTCCTTGTGTAGGCATTTGCAGACTGTAATCAAGTCACCCCTTAAACTTCTCTTTGTTAAGCTAAATAGATTAAGCTCCTTGAATCTATCCCTTTAAGGCATGTTTTCCAACCCTTTAATCATTCTCATGGCTCTTCTCTGAACCATCTCCAATTTATCAGCATCCTTCTTGAGCTGTTGACATCAGAACTGGATCTAATATTCCAGCAGCTGTTCTAAGTGCCAAATACAGAGGTACAATAACTTCTCTACTCCTACTTGAGATTCCTGTTTATCCGTCCAAGCATTGCATTCGCCCTTTTGGCCACAGTGTCACATTGGGAGCTCATGATCAGCTGATTATCCACCAGGAACCCCAGACTTTTTCAGAGTAACTGCTTCCCGAGATAGAGTCCCCCATCTCATAAATATGGCCTATATTCTTTGTTCCCAGATATATACATTTAGCCATATTAAAATGCATATTGTTTTCTGGAGCCCAACTTACTAAGAGGTCCAGATAACTCTATCAGTCACCTGTCTTCTTCAGGATCGACAACTCCCCTGATTTTTGTGGTCATCTGCAAACTTTATCAGTGATAATTTTATGTTTGGTTTCAGAGTAACAGCCGTGTTAGTCTGTATTCGCAAAAAGAAAAGGAGGACTTGTGGCACCTTAGAGACTAACCAATTTATTTGAGCATAAGCTTTCGTGAGCTACAGCTCACTTCATCGGATTTTCTTCCAGGTCATTAACAAAAATATTAAGTAGTGTAGGGCCAAGAACTGATCCCTGCGGGACTCCACTAGGAGCATATGCACTCAATAATGATTATGTGTTTACAACTATATTTTTTGACCTAGCAGTTAGCCAGTTTTTAATCCATTTAAGATGTTAATGTTTCTAATTTTTTTAATCAAAATATAATACAGTACCAAGTCAAATACTTTAAGGAAGTCAAAGTATATTCCAGCAACACCCTATTACCTTTAACAACCAAACTTGATAGAATTTTAAAAAATAAAAAATATCTAGTATGACACGATCTATTTTCCATGAAATTATGTTGATTGGCATTAATTATCCTTTAATTCTTTATAAATCGAGTCCTGTATCAGCCACTCCATTATCTTGCCTGGGACTGACGTCAGACTGACAGGCCTGTAATTACCTGGATCATCCCATTTACTCTTTTTAAAAATTGGCACAAAATCAGCTTTCTTTCAGTCTTTGAAACTGCCCTAGTGTTCCAAGACTTCTTGGGGTGAGAGGGGCACCATTAACAGCCCAAAGAGATTCTCAGCCAGCATGTTTAAAACTCTTGGATGCAAGTTATAATATTTGAAGAAACCCTTAATATTGTAGTGATTACAGAGATCCAGCACACCGTGGCTCGGGTAAATGCAAGACTAGCTAAATTTCCTGTTTACACAGACTCTTACAACCTTGCCCTATACCCCCTAGTGGCAGCTCTAAACATTCACAGCTAACACCACAATATCTATCTAAGATTAAATTTGCAAGATGTTAAAGACCATCTCAGGAAATTAAGAGTACATTGATTTTGATTTGGTCTAGAATGTGAGATTTTCTTCTGCAAGTTCACGTAATGAAGAAAGAACTTTAAGCATTTAAATAGTGGGTAAAATGAAATGATCATTTTATAATTAATGACTACATGACAGGTACTAAAAATATAATTGCTCACTTATCAGCCTCTCTCACAAAGCAGTTGGGACATTTATGGAACTGGGTTTCTCGCTAACTTGTGAGAACTCTGTATAAGCAAGTACCTGTGCCCACACTGCTTGTCTGTAAAGTGTCATTTAACTACAGAATTCTTCGCACTTGGAGCAATGCAGTGGAGAAATGGATAATTAAAAACCAGATTAGTTATGTCAATTCACGTGTTAGATTTTATCTCCCAGAAAGTGTTTTGAAGAATGAGATTGTATGAAACACTGAAAAACTGCTTGAGTCACCGAGGCATTCCACACAAATGTGTAGCTTAAGGAGAAGTGAAAGAGGTGAGAGCTAGTCTCGGCTAGGGCTGTTTTAGCACGGTAATTTTTAGAAAAAAAAATAAGAGGGTGGCCATGGAGAAAGGCGTAAAACCAACATGCATCTGATGAAGTGGGCTGTAGCTCACGAAAGCTTATGCTCAAATAAATTTGTTAGTTTCTAAGGTGCCACAAGTACTCCTGTTCTTTTTGAGAAATATAATAAGGATACATTGTGAAAAATAGAAAATTAGGAATAAAAAACATTCTAGCACAAATCACTTTGCTTATGCTAATAAGGCAGAGAGTTAAACACAACAGGAATCATAACTGATCTGTCCTTAGAAACTCTATTTTTCTTTCTAAAAAACTTTATTTAAAAAAAAGTGGGTGTGGGGGGGACAAATATCACCCCTAGCAATGTTCTGGCTCTCATGGAAAAAATGTGTATTGGTCTGGGTCTTCATGTAGCACTGACAGAGAGAATGACAGTTTGTCAACTGCATTGAAATGGAATAGCCTCAGCCAATCACAGCACAGGCATGCTGTACCGTTACTGACTCAGAATTATACAATGGTTTCCAGTAACTGTGAAGCAGGATGTGTCACTATCCTCAGAACTCTGGACGTGCAGTATCCCCACAAACATAGCCACCTCATCCTCTCATTGCAATCCATTTGGCAGAAAAGAAGAAAACCTTCACATCTAAGGGTCTGTCTAGAACAAACAACTGGACTGCAATTAGCCTACTAGGTGACATAGGGCAAGTCATGTCTCCCCTGTGCCTCAATTTCCCCACCTGCAAAAATGGGGAGAATGATACTGACCCTCCTTGGTAAAGATCTTTGAGATTAGAAGATGAAAAGCTCTTTATTGGAGGTAAGTATTATTACAGGCAATAGTCAGCAGTGAGTTGTACTTCAGTTCCAGCTAAATTGGTGTTAAATATTATTTGATTGCTAGAGTAGATGAGACAAAGTCATTTTCACCACAATTACAGAAATTGTGTTTGAAACCATCTGCTTCACAAGCTGGAAATACACTCAGGATATCATCACTGTTCTTCTTTGACCAATAACTAATACATGTACCTCTCATTGGTGGCACCTGAATGTGAGCACGCTTGGAGTTTAGCTTCACAAGAGTCCACCTTTTACTGTTAATACTGCACATAACCTTGGATGCAAGTGCTGGGCCAATGGCGAAAGTTACACACTTCTCAAAAAGTGCTCCCCACACTTTTGCTACCAAATGCAAGTTGCTTTTCCAATAGCCTAACAGCATTGGTATCCTGACTTTTCTCTCCTCAAACTTGAAATAGCGTCAACTGGACATAACACTGGACTGGGACACAGGAGACTGGGGTCTATTCTTGTCTCTTCCACTAGCCTGTTGGGTGATCCTGGGCAAGTCACTTCCCCTCTGTCCCTCAGTTTCCACATCTCTTAAAATGGGGATAATGCTACTGACCCCCTTTGTAAGGTGTTTTGAGATCTACTGATTAAAAGTGCTTTAGACGAACTAGGTAGTCTTATTTTTCACTGCATCTTTTGTTCCAGGAGACTATATTCTCCCTTTCATTTCAGTGCTGACAACCCAAACAGTGACCCTTTGCTTTAATTATGAGTTTGCCTTTTGCTTCTGCAGTAAAATTCTTCTAGAACTCCTCTTTTCCCTCCTGTTTAGCTATCAGTTTCACTTGCTTCATATTGATTTTGTCATCTTGTGGATATATGCCTTCTTATTTTTCTGTAGCCACTTTAATAAATATGGCAATGTCCCTCAACATAAACTTTGGGAACTGCTTTTCAAGTGACAATAGGCACTAGATGGACATCAAATTATCCTCAAGGTTTTTGCTTTGCTCCCAAACCCACACCTTTTGGCATGCTGCAGCACCATCCTACTGGTATTTTGATCCTAGAACATCATGATAGATACTCCATCACTCAGATTCTTGACAGATTTTGAGTCTGCATAAGATTGCTTGATGAATTTTATTATGTGATCTAGGCAGGCAAAGGAAAGTTTAGGTTCTGCCAGTATGCTGGCAACCCCCCACCGCTGATACCAGAGCTATTTATTCTGAGTCTGTAATGGAAACACAGATCTGCAGATTACACCAAGAGAAACTGAAGGACCTTGCTCCAGCAGATGGCCACTGTACTTAACCATGCTGGCTTACTGAAATAGCGTCAACTGGACATAACCTTACTATGGTTTCAGAGTATTTCATTTCAAGCTTCTCAAATAGAAAAGTGCCTTGTGAATGGCTGAGGTAGAGCTGCCTTTAGATGGTGTGACACCACATGTTGGTAAATGCTCGTAATGCAAACGTCTGATTACTACTAAGACAGTTTTGCTGACTTCAGATAATATCCTGCTGGTTTTACATTATGTCACACCGAATACTGGAGGGTAAAGATGCATGCTTACTGCTCAGATTCATGCTCAGATGAAGTTACAGCAAAGTCTAGAGAGACTTGATCCAGTGCAAACTGGAGTCAACCTATGGATTTCAGTGGACTTGAAATCAGGCCCTAAATAAGCAACTCAACATCCACAGAGGTCATTGGCGAGCAGTATTGCATCAGTTTAGTGAAAACAATCCATGACATTTTTTAGGCTTTGGGGGGGGGGTATTATATTTTAATGTGAAAGAATGTGTGTTATTTTTCTCTCTATTGAGAATTGGACTCAATCAAGGCCACAATTTCCAAACTTGAGTTCTTACAGAAAATAAAAATGTTTTCCTAAAACTCAGAAGAACAAATCCAGCCCCGGAGTGACTCCATCAGCTTCTGTGAAGCTGCACCTACTTACACCAGGGTGAAATCCAATCCCACTGAAGTCAATGGGAGTTCTGCAATTGTGGTCAGACAAACAAGATTTCACCCCAGGACTGATTCCGGGGCAGATGCTAGATTTGGGCCCATGTGTGTGTCTGTATTTTTAAAAAAAATGCTCTGCCCACTCTCTACTCATGTTTTATCCTACTTTGGCAATGAACTCTCCTCTCTCCCCCTCTCTGCTCCTTTCCAACATTCTTGTTTAATTAGCTTGTGAACCCAATAAATGTGAGTTAGAATCAAAATGTTCAAACATTTGAACATGGGCAAAACAGGTTGGCCTCTCTAGTTAGCATAGTGCAATCTTTCAAGATAAGCAGCATTATAACATAAATCAATACAATAAAAACATTTTTTGTTTCAGCTGCTTATGCAGGAAAATAAAGCATGGAGCGTGAGAAGGGAAATAGCACTATAATTTCCAAAGCCAGCCTCTCACAGGTTGCCACAAGTAGTAGTCAAGGACATAACTAGTCTTTCATTCTGTAAAATTATGTAGGAACACAGCAACTATTCAGAAGTCTTCCCACTCATATACTTACTCTAATGCAGAATAAATGCATTTTAGAAAGGTTATTTTCTTTATAATTTTGGGCTATTTTGAAGTTTACAAAGGACAAACACACAAGAGTCTAAAGTAAAACGCATATGTACAGAATATCCACTTATTTAATTTCCCTATGTAAAACTATTGCAAGTCAAAGAAAAGCTTTTCCTAAGCTCAGAATCATCCTGGCCAGTAGAGACAATATAATATTCATTCTAAAGCGTCAACCTGTGTTAGAATGCTGTTTTGTTTTATCCAAAATAAACAAAAGCAGCATCATAGCACAAGTTAGATGGAGGGGATTAACAAGGTTAGTCCACCAGTCAGCCCCCCAATCCGAAGGAATGATGATTCTGTGCCCACTTGCTCACCCCTTCCCCCCCCCCCCGGGTCTATCCCTCCCTACTGCCTGCCTCCCCCACACTTATGAGTTGAAGATTTCCCTGTTGTGACATTCCCCAGGATATAATCTGGGCCACTGAACAGCTGTGTCCCCTCAGTTCTCCAACCTGGGGTGCCTTTAACACTGCTTCTCTGTGAGAGCATCCACTTCTGGCCTGCTCGCACTCAGCCTCCAGCATGAAAATTACTCCCAGCTATACTGCAAGAGTACTTTAGCCAGTTCCCCACTCCTTGAATTACACTGCAGAGCAACATCAGCAAATTCCTAGTCCCAGACTTTCCCCAGAAATGTGTGTCTTGTACTTGCCATCTCTTTCCTTCTGGAAAATACAAGCTCATAGAAAGTCTCATAGACTTTAAGGTCAGAAGGGAGCATCATGATCATCTAGTCTGACCTGCACATCGCAGGACACAGAACCTCACCCACCCACTCCTGTAATGACCTCTCACCTCTGGCTCAGCTACTGAAGTCCTCAAATCATGGTTTAGAGACAAAGAAGCCACCATTTACACTAAATCTGCAAATGACCTATGCCCCATGCTACAGAGGAAGGTGAAAATAAAACCCACGGTCTCTGCCAATCTGATCAGGGAGAAAATTCCTTTCCAACCCCCAATATGGCGATCAATTAGACTCTAAGCATATGGGCAAGACCCACTAGGCAGATTCTACATTGATACTGGTAACTCAGAGCTCTCCCCATGTAGTGTCCCGTCACAGCCATTGTGGATTTTTGCTACTGGCAGTCGCCGATGGGCCACACGCCATTATAGGTAGTCCCATCACACCATCCCTTCTATAAACTTACCAAGATCAATCTTGAAGCCAGTTAGGTTTTTTGCCTCCACTGCTCCCCTTGGAAGGCTGTTTCAGAACTTTACTCCTCTGATAGTTAGAAAGCTATGTCTAATTTCAAGCCTAAAACCTGAAGGCTGGTTTATATCCATTTGTTCTTGTGTCCACATTGGCGCTTAACTTAAATAACACCTCTCCCTCCTTGGTGTTTATCCCCGGAAGAGCAATCATATCTCCCCTCGGTATTCTTTTGATTAGGCTAAACAAGCCAAGCTCTGAATCTCCTCTCAATGTAGGTTTTCCATTCCTTGGATCATCCTAGTAGCCCTTCTCTGCACCCTTTCTAGTTTAAAAATTTATCTTTCTTAAACATGGGAGACCAGAATTGCACACAGTATTCCAGGTGAGGTCTCATCAGTGCCTTGTGTAAGGATACTAACACTTTCCTGTCTCTACTGGAAATATCTCACTGATGCATTGTAGGAGCATATTAGCCTTTTTCAAGGCCACATCACATGGATGGCTCATAGTCCTCCTGTGATCAACCAATATACCCAGGTCTCTCTCCTCCTCTGTCACTTCCAACTAATAAGTCCACAGCTTACAGCAAAAATTCTTGCTGTTAGTCCCTAACCTTGCACTATTAAATTGTATCCCATTTCTATTACTCTAGTTTACAAGGTTATTTAGATCTTCTTGTATGATATTCCAGCCCTCCTCCATATTGGCAATAACTCCCAACTTTGTGTCATCTGCAAATTTTATTAGCACACACTCACTTTTTGTGCCAAGTCTGTAATAAAAATGTTAAATAAGATTGGTCCCAAGACCAATCCCTAACTCCGCTAGTAACTCCCCCCGCCCCCTCCCCGCCCAGTTGGACAGTTCACCTTTCAGTATGACCCGTTGTAGTTGCCCCTTTAACCATTTCTGTTCTCATACTAATCCCCATCTTCTCCAATTTAATGAATACTTTCCCATATAGAACTATATTAAATGCTTTAATGAAATGCAGGTAGATTAGATCTACTGCATTTCCTTCGTCTACAAAATCAGTTATATTCTCAAGGAAGATCAGGTTGGTCTGACACAATCTACCTTTTGTAAAAATCATGTTGTATTTTATCCAAATTACCGTTCACATCTATGTTCCTAATTACTTTCTCTTTCAAACTGTGTTCCAAGATCTTGCATGCAATTGACATCAAACTAACAGGCCTGTAGTTTCCTGAATCACTTTTTCCCCTTTCTTCAAAAACAGAAAGTATATTAGCAATTCTCCAGTCAGAGGGTATGACCCCAGAGTTTACAGATTCATTAAAAATCTTTGCTATTGGACTTGCAATTTCATGTGCCACATCCTTGGATGGGGATTATCTGGGTCCCCCAATTTAGTCCATTAAACTGTTTGAGTTGGACTTCCACCTCGGATGTGGTAATTTCTACCTCCATATCCTTGTTGCCATCAGCCACTCTGCCACTACCCCTAAACTCTTCATTAGCCTTATTAAAAACTGAGGCAAAGTATTTGTTTTGGTGTTGGGTCATGCCTAAATCATCTTCAGTCTCCACCCCCCTCCTCGGTGTTTAACGGTCCCACTTCTTTCCTGTTTTTCTTAATTATATGGCTATAGAACCTTTAACCATTGGTTTTAATTCCCTTTGCAAGGTTTAACTCTGCTAGGCTTTTGGAAGTTCTCACTTTATTCCTACACTTTCGGACCTTCAAGAGGCAGCTTTCCTTGCTGATTCCTTCCATCTTTCATTCCTTGTAGGCTGATTTCTCTTAATCACCTGTTTGAGATGATTCCTCATCCAGCTTGGTTTGCAATCCTTCCTTAGGATTTTTCCTCTTGCTTGGGATGCAGGCTTCAGATACCTTCTGCAGCTTTGACAAAGTAATTCAAAGCCTCCTCCACATTCAGATTCTTGAGTTCTTCAGTGCAGTCCACTTCCCTAACTAATTCTCTTAATTTTTTAAAGTTAGCTCTTTTGAAATCAAGGATCCTTGTTTCAGATCTGTTTGTTTATTCTTCCATTTACAATAGCTCATGATCACTCGAACCAAGGTTGTCCTTTACAACCAGTCCTTCTATAAGGTCCTCACTACTCACCAATACCAAATCTGAATTGGCATCACCTCTTGTTGGTTCAGCAACTGTTTGGTGAAAAAAAATCTGTCAGCTATCACATGCAGGAAAATCTGGGCCCTGCTATTAGTAGCATTTGTCCTCCAATCTACATCTGGGAAGTTCAAGTCTCTCATAATCATGCAATTCACAGCAATATATATTTCATTAAAAATATTAAAGAGATCTCTAACCATACCCAAATCAGTTCCAGGTGGTCTGTAGCACACCCCAAACACTACATGAGAGAAAAGGAGTACTTGTGGCACCTTAGAGACTAACCAATTTATTTGAGCGTAAGCTTTTGTGAACTACAGCTCACTTCATCGGATGCATAAAGTGGAAAATACAGTGAGGAGATTTATATACACACAGACCATGAAAAAATAGGTGTTTATCATACACATTGTAAGGAGTATGTGTATGATAAACACCCATTTTTTCCATGATCTGTGTGTATATAAATCTCCTCACTGTATTTTCCACTTTATGCATCCGATGAAGTGAGCTGTAGCTCACGAAAGCTTATGCTCAGATAAAATGGTTAGTCTCTAAGGTGCCACAAGTACTCCTTTTCTTTTTGCGAATACAGACTAACACGGCTGCTACTCTGAAACTATATGAGAGGAAACTCTAGTAGCTTTCTTTCCCAAAGTGATTTTACTTCAGACTGTCTTATCCATTCCATCACTTCTAATTTCTTTACAGTCTACCTCATCATTAACATACAAATGCTATTCCACCACCTTTGCCTTTATTTCTGTCTTTCCTGAACAGCACATGTCCTTCAATACCTGTACTCCAGTCAGGACTACTATTCCACCATGTTTCTGTTATCTCTATATCATTGGGTTTCACAAATCCTGTTAACCTCAAGTGAAGTTCCTCAAACACTTCAATCCAAACACACTCTGGTTTAGATAAAACAACAAAACAAATTATTAATTACAAAGAGATTTTAAGTGATTACAAGTAATGAGGCGTAAAAGTCAGAATTGGTTAAAAAGAAATAAAAGGTAAAATGCAAACTAATACCTAACTTAACAAGCTACGTGTACTTAAAGCAAAACGATTTTCAGCCAGGATCCCTCTACCAGTTCAATGATGCTCCTTTTGTCTTTTAAACACTGATGATGCCATGAGTAGAGATAAGGGGAGAGGGATGATTTGGGGTCTCTGTTCCTCATTTTTATTTTCCTCCTCTTTGAGAATCATCTCCAGCTGGGGTTCAGGCAACAGCCATTCTGTTTACATGGGAACCCCCAGCTGTTCCAGGGCCAAGATGTAAATGTTGTGCTCACACCCTTCTTCCTGAAAAAGGATGGCTGCTTAATCAAGTGATAGTCCATTTGATTTTGTTAACAACTGGCCGTGTTCCTTTTGTCTCTGAGGAACTAGTCTGTGCCTGCTTTTCTAAACTTGGAGTAATGACATACAGTAGACTCTTATAACTTTATATACAATGTTGCCACACATTTTACTAGGACAATAATGATCAGTGAATTATGAGCTTTCAAATGATACCTCACAAGGCATACTTGAACAAGAGTTATCATAGTTTTGTAAAAGTGTTGAACATAATGGTATAGACTATCGCACCTGTACCAGTCTCCCACTACGAAGGGTTGCTGTGGTGGTATGTGGCAGAGCAGAGTTACATCACACCTCATCCTCCACTGACCTAATGTCACACAGAGATTTTTACCTGGCCAGGCAGCATGGACCAGGGACCTAAAACTGACTCCCTGTGCCCCACCCCAGTGTGTATGAGCAGAGTAGGGTAGTAAAGCTGCCCATTTATTAAGTGTATTGCAGTAGCATCTAAGAACCCCAATCATGACTCAGAACCCCATAGTGATAAATGCTGTATAAATACAGAACAAAGAGCTAGTCCCTGCCCCCAAAGAGCTTCAAATATAAGTAAGTTACCATTTGAAGAATGAATATTATTTATGTTTCACCAAGTCTGAATTTGACCCTAGACATTGAATTACTTGTGTAATTGTTCACTTATAACCAGAATCTGTTAACTTTTTTTTTTAAACCAGGGTCACAATATAGAGAAGATGTAGACATAGTTGGTTTAAAAAGCACACTGTTCTCATTTATTTATAGTCAATTACTAATTAATTGACTAAAACAAGGTAAGAAACCCAGCAACTTGGTTTATAAGGTGTAATCATTGTTTCACCAGAATCCAGAGATGCCATTCCAAGCAGATGGTAAAAAGATCTACCAGCAGACGGAGACTGGAAATGTCAAAAGAAAATTGGTCATCAGCTTGCAATAAAGTCCAAGCGGCTGAGGAGACTAGCTTACTTTCCATCTCCTTGAAAGTCTCCTAACCCTTACAATACATAGCTTCTAAAGAATAGTGACTTTTTTCTTGCTGGTGGTTCTTAGACAGGCAGTACTCAGACTTGGAAATCATGACTGCTTCCTGTTTTAATTGCACACCTGTGCTTGTTAATTTTTCAATGTGTATTTTCCTGCATTTACAGTAATATTTAGCACATTTTGAGGCGCACATAGATAATGAATGATGATTGCACTGATAATTATGCTTGCTAGAAAGTGATGAGTCATTCTATACTCTCTTGCAGGGCTTATTTTAAAATTAAAAGGCTGGAGTCTATCCGTAACTAATTGGGACATTTCCCAACCCCTTGTAGCATATTTTATCAGGCCAATGGCTAAGAACAACAAGAGGAGCAGCCAATGATGATACAAGCTTCGTTTAACAGTGCTAGCAAAGGTGGATATTAACTCTCCAGCATAGAAAACGACATCAGTGGTAGTGAACAAGAAGTGGAAGACAACTCAGGAAAAGAAGTTAAATACTTGTCCAATGGAGATAAGAACTGGGAAGAGATCCAGAGAACCACCCAGCTGCATAAACCAAAGGAACTGTAGGAACTCATTGAAGACTTCAGGAATCAAGGAAGAAGAAAGAACTCCTGTATCACTGTGTTACAGGAGGAAATGGAGAGCAACAACCTGGGTTTATTCTTTGAGATGCAGGCTTCATTGAAGTCAACTGCGGTATACCAGTTTACACAAATTGAAGAGTTGCCCCATAATTTAATTTTTATTTGTAATCATGGGAATCATAGGACTGGAAGGGACCTCAAGAGGTCATCTTGTTCAGTCCTCTGCACTCATGGCAGGACTAAGTATTACCTAGACCATTCCTGACAGATGTTTGTCAAACCTGCTCTTAAAAATCTCCAATGATGGAGATTCCACTACCTCCCTATGCAATTTATTCTAGTGCTTAACCACCCTGACAGGAAGTTTTTCCTAATGTCCAACCTAAACCTCCCTTACTGCAATATAAGTCCACTGCTTCTTGTCCTATCCTCAGATGTTAAGAACAATAATTTTTCTCCCTTCTCCTTGTAACAATCTTTTATGTACTTGAAAACTGTTATGTCCCCTCTCAGTCTTCTCTTTTCCAGACTAAACAAACCCAATATTTTCAATCTTCCCTCATAGCTCATGTTTTCTGGACATTTCATGTTTAATCATTTTTGTTGCTCTTCTCTGGACTTTCTCCAATTTGTCCACATCTTTCCTGAAATGTGACGCCCAGAACTGGACACAATACTGCAGTTGAGGCCTAATCAGCTCAGAGTAGAGCTGAAGAATTACTTCTCGTGTCTTGCTTACAAAACTCCTGATAATACATCCCAGAATGTTCACTTTTTTTTTGCAACAGTGTTACACTGTTGACTATATTTAGCTTATGGTCCACTGTGACCCCCACATCCTTTTCTGCTGTATCATTTCTAGACAGTCATTTCCCATTTTGTATGTGTGCAACTGATTGCTCCTTTCTAAATGGAGTAGTTTGCATACGTCCTCATTGAATTTCATCCTACTTACTTCAGACCATTTCTCCAATATGTCCAGATCATTTTGAATTTTAATCCTATCCTCCAAAGCACTTGCAACCCTTCCCAGATGGTATCATCTGCAAACTTTATAAGTGTACTCTCTATACCATTATCTAAATCACTGATGAAGATATTGAAAAGAACCAGACCCCAAACTGATCCCTGCGGGACTCCACTTGTTATGCCCTTCCAGCATGACTGTGAACCACTGATAACTACTCTCTGGGAACACAGTGAGGACCTTAGAGATTAACAAATTTATTTGGGCATAAGCTTTCATGGGCTGGAACCCACTTCATCAGATGCATGGAGTGGAAAATACAGGAGCAGGTATAAGTACATGAAAAGATGTGATTTGCCTTACCAAGTGTGAGGTCACTTTTCCCAGAGAATCTACCTCTCATCTACATGAGTGGTTTTGGGTGGGATTTTCTGAAGTGCTTAAGAGTTATTTACTTAAGTCCTACTAAAAGACATTGGAAGGTAGTGCCTACACAGCATTAAAATCCCATCAAAAAATCCCAGCATTTATGTTTGAGTTTCACATAGAGCTTTGCTTAAAGCCTAGACAGACACATCCTGTCCCTTCTGAGTACAGATTCGCATACAATCATTCTGCTTTGCTGCTGCTAAGTGAACCAATAACACCACATTTAGAAACTTTGATTTAAAATAATTAAATCCAAGAAAGGAGATTGTAATTTATGTACTCATGGGCACACCCATCCAAGTATTGAACATCTCTCTCCTAACTCCCCTAAGAATTCTTTGCCTTTTCAAGCTCTCTCCTTGTGGCCTTTCAGCACTGATGATCACATGGGCACCATAAGAAGTTTGGATAACTTTTGCTTTGACTATTTTGCCTTTCATGTTTTGCAGTAGGCACTGAAAAAGAAGCTCTTAGAGGTTTCAAACTAGCATATAGTCTTGTTTTGAGTTTTCCATACACTGATCTGACATGAATAGACTAAAGTTCAAGCAGCTGTTACTGACCCTAACAAGGAAGGATAGAAAATTACAGTACAAATCTTTCCATTTAATGATTACTTGAATTGTCAGTCAGGGCTAAATAAAGTGAGTATTTAATGCCGCTAGGTTTTCATGTAAATTGCTTGGAACATATCAAATTCAAATTCAGATCATTTCGAATTTCTCATTTTTGTCAGTGAATCATGATCAGACAAATCAACACTATTAATGGTGAAATCTAAAAATTTAACTAACATGCTAGCAACTAAATATGCGGCACAGCTGGTGAATAAGCGGTCAGAGCTCTCAATATTTCTTTAGTTATTTTAATGTAAATAAAAGTCCCTACAAGGTATGAGCTCCTGGGTTGTGGACACAACAATTATTTAGTTGTTCGATTCTCTCTTTTCTCTGCAAAGAAAGTTTCCTAAGCTTCTTATAAACACTATATAAAATCTGATGTGTATCTGAAACATGAAGATACCAGATTGGTTTTCCTTCTGCAGCTATTACACCTCCTGAGAATGAACACAATGGGTTTTTTGGTTTGGTGGGGTTTTGTTTTGGTCCAGAGTGCTTACATTAGTATGTTTACTGCATTTCATGGAACAGATTTTCTATCCAGCAGGCTAACAGCAACCTTTTCTTTAATTTAATCCAACATTGGTAACTACATTTCTTCAGTGTTTTTGGATACCTAATCAGTTCTATGACTGTACTGTAGGCTTTATTTAGAATACAAACATTTCCTGTCTGAATATATCAATACTTACAAGATTACTGTACAACGCTACTTAATTATACGCTCCTGACTTAATATCACCCTATAGTTTAAAAACTTACCATATTGTTCTGTTTGTGTCCTAAACTGTCACAGTGTTGTTAAATACTGATTGTATTTCACCACAAAGAGGGACAGAGTTCAGTCGTGAGTGAAATACTCCATAGCTTTTCTCAGTACAAATCCACACACATATGTACATAAAACACAATAATAGGTTTCCCTTCCCCCACCAGCTGAGGTTAAAAACAGAAAATGGAAGAGGAAGCGTTTATAGGTACCGTGTTCCTTAAAGCCAATTCTACTGTGCATACCCACACACCCAATAAAACAATCAAGTGACAAGTTTCAAGTTTAAGCACTCCAGAGCCAGGAAATACTAAAATTCCTAAGCACGTGCACATCTTGCTGCACCAAACATCCAACAGGTCTGGATCCATGCCAGTACACAGCAGAAAAAGCTTCATAAGAAGAAAACAAACCTGGCACTAAAGCAGAGAAGCATAAAGCATAACATGCATGAGTATCCCCCCCAAAAAAACAAACAAAACAAAAAAAGTTGCCCATCAAGACACTGGGAAATAGCAACATCTAGTAGACTAACCATTTATAGAAGTATTTAAACACAAAGTTTAGAGGATATGGTTGGCTCATTAACTACATATCAAGTGTAGTGATTATATAATTAACATGCACACAATGGCATGTTTCTAAAGTAATTTTTGACATTGAGTTTTAACTTACTGTTTTCTTAAAGTACTGGAAACTAAGTCACATGCAGTCCCTCAAGTTAATCAGGCAACTCCCAGTTGCCATTACTGTGCATAAAAGTTGCCATAGACAAAATGTTAAATGCATATTAACTTTTGAGATATGTTTCAGCTTCTATACTGTATTCTCTGTTTTCTTGCTATTTATTGCTAGGAGCCAACAATGCTGCTTAGCTTGTGTGAACTGATGTGAAGAAAGGCCAAAGTGGACATAAATAATACGTATTTTAAAGCATTATCTGCCTTACAGGTATATGAATCTGGATGTGTTCAGCCGTCTAGATGCACTATGGGTAGACTGAGCAAGCAATGCCACAGCATCTGATGGATGATTCTTCTAATAACAAGAAGGGACCCCTATATTGCTTTTCCTCCAGAGTATCACAGATTCAATTGTTGCTGATGTATTTAACCTCAGTTTAACAGCATCTGAATTCACTTGACTGGTAATTTGGAAAAATGGTAGCAGCCTCAAGTTTAGTAGAAAGAAGAAAAGGCGTACTTGTGGCACCTTAGAGACTAACAAATTTATTTGAGCATAAGCTTTCGTGAGCTACAGCCGATGAAGTGAGCTGTAGCTCACGAAAGCTTATGCTCAAATAAATTTGTTAGTCTCTAACGTGCCACAAGTACTCCTTTTCTTTTTGCAAATACAGAATAACACGGCTGCTACTCTGAAACCTGTCATTAAATTTAGTAGATAATTTCAAGGACAAAAAACAGTCATCTTACTATGCTAAGGGAAAACCTTTTCCAATCTTGAACATCTGTTGAATACAGCTGGATACACAACAAATACTTTAAAACTAAACACTCTTATTTCATCAGCCAAAAGTAAAGTGTAGTTATATAAGACTCAAAAGAGGAGATAACTTTCGGCAGATACATGAAAACAGCATGCTTATCATGGCATTTACGCCTACTTGAATGTTCATCTGGGAGAGAGTCATACTGACAGTTTATCACATGCAACCGTCACTGTTCAGAACACAAAAGTTAATATTAAGAGCTAGATTGTAATGATCTCCACATCTACATGGGTACGCAAAGAGCGGGGGTGCAAGCTTGTTGAGCTCCCACACAAAATGCCCCCCATTCTGAGGTCCAGTTTTATTGAAAAAATATGATAAATTATGCCAAAACAAAAAACAGCCGGCACTGCATGAACACCAACATAGGCCTGCTCTGAGGTCTGGTTGCTGCCAGGGTTTCTTTTTTTTCAGGACTAGACCTTTGTTTCCTTGCCCAGGGAGCTACTCCCATCTTCCTATGTGATGGAGTTTAATAAGCCACAATTGTCACAATGAATCAACAGTAATTTACATGCAGCTCCTTGCACGGAACCTTGGAAGATCCTGTTAACTGAGCAAGGTATGAGGAGAAGAAAAGACAAAAAACTCCTCCTGCTTCACACTTCACAAGGCTAGTGACAATCCCTGTCCAAATCCAGACCACAAATACTGTGCAAAGTTAGTACCAACAGCGACACTTGCCTCACTTGAGCTTACTGACCCAGAGAGCATGTATGCATAATCTTTCCAACTCCTCAGCATTCCCAAGTCTTTCAGGCACTCCCATTGGGGGGTGGCATTGTAATGAATGTGTCTTTATACAGGTGGTGTGCTTTTAAGATCTCTGAGAAAGTTCTTCTGAACCACTTTCAGGCTGTGTGTGCTCAGAGAGCTTCTCTTTCTTATTTAGCAAAAAGAAAAGGAGTACTTGTGGCACGTTAGAGACTAACCAATTTATTTGAGCATGAGCTTTCGTGAGCTACAGCTCACTTCATAGATGAAGTGAGCTGTAGCTCACGAAAGCTCATGCTCAAATAAATTGGTTAGTCTCTAAGGTACCACAAGTACTCCTTTTCTTTTTGCGAAGACAGACTAACATGGCTGTTACTCTGAAACCTTTCTTATTTAGAACATTCCTGAATTGTTTTACGAATGTTTGTTTGAGAGATTGTGCCTATTAAAATGTCATGTCAGTTTCTTCTCCTTTAAAGAGGATGCTTGCTGGTCACGCAATATCACAGTGCTCCTCCACACCTCCCTAAATGCACAGCTGCAGGTAGTGGTTGAGGAGAGACAGTTTGTACCCAAAAGCTCTAACATGCACCATAAACATGAGGAAAATAAGAGCTAAACTTGTTAGTCAGTATTGGATCCAATATCATGTACTGTGGAGTGATAAGCAGGATGCCTGCTCCCACAGCATGCACAATGGTAGGGTAAGAATGTGGATCCAGTTTTAGCAGAGGCAAGATGAACTTGATTAAAAGAAAGTACAGATGCGAACAGGGATCCAATCTTTATTTCACAAAACACACTCTAATCTTCTTATTCACTGTCAGGAATCACTTGTGCCTCTAATGCAGTCTATTTACATACATTACCATTAAGATGTCTTAGCCTGTAATTGTTTTATTACATCCCTTTAAACTTTATTACTGTAAATTACAAGTTTCCTCTGGTTATTCAGTTCAGTACGGTGTTTGGATGTTGCTCCCTCGTTCAGCAGTGTGAGAATGGCTCAGTCATTAGAGTCCTCATGCTGTGCCTGTAATGACATCCGCTGATGTGGTGCTCACAACTTCATTTCAGTTTCATCGATACCTGGCCGGAAAAGTATTGCCTGCTACAATACCACCTCTCCATGCAATTTAAAAATAGTTCTGTACAACTTATTACATGACTACCTGTCATAAACATACAGCTGAGGGTAGCATAAAATCTCTCCTTTACCTGTAAGGGGTTAAAAAGTTCAAATAACCTGGTTGGGCACCTGACCAAAAGGACCAATAAGGGAAGAAGATCCTTTCAAATCTGTGGGGGGAGGGTTTTTTTGTTCTCTCTTTGTTGTGCTCTCTCGGGACAGAGAGAGGGACCAGGCAGAAAAAAAACCTCTCCTAAAACTGTACCCAAAATAAGCATCTAAGAGTATAAAAATGATAAGTAAAGCAAGGAAATGTGTTAGATTATCTTTTGTTTTAGCTTGTGAATTTTCCCTATGCTAAGAGGGAGGTTTATTCCTGTGTTTTGTAACTTTAAAGTTTTGCCTAGAGGGGAATCCTCTGTGTTTTAAATCTTATTACCCTGTAAAATTACCTTCCATCCTGATTTTACAGAGATGCTTCTTTTATTTTTTCTTTATAATAAAGTTCTGCTTTTAAGAACCTGATTGGCTTTTAGTGTCATAAAAACCCAAGGGTCTGGTCTGTGCTCACCTTGTTTGCCTGTTTGGTTGGTATATTATTCTCAAGCCTCCCCAAAAAGGGGGGTGAAGAGGCTTGGGGGGATATTTTGGGGAAACAGGAACTCCAAGTGGTCCTTTTCCTGAATCTTTGTCCAACTCACTTGGTGGTGGCAGCAATACTGTCCAAGGACAAGGAAGAATTTGTGCCTTGGGGAAGTTTTTAACCTAAGCTGGTAGAAATAAGCTGAGGGGGTCTTTCATGCGGGTCCCCGCATCTGTACCCCAGAGTTCAGAGTGGGGAGGGAACCCTGACACTACCTAGCAGTAGAAATTATAAGAACTCCCATTAACTGCAGTGGAGCGAGATTTCCACCCATGAAGGTTTTGGCAGTTGCCTGGCTCATGAGTTTCTACAGCGGTCAAGGAGAGCAAAAGTCTGATTTACAATAGTTTGCAGTTAAGCAATTTAAAAAAAAAAGTCATGTGTAGTTGATTCTGTTACACACTCCTGGGTTTAGCTGCTGTTAGCTAATACTTCTCTCAGCTCACCTCGTCCTGCCAAACTGGCTCCCTTGCATCCAATACTACTGCTAGAGTACAATCTAATTTTATCTTTTGAAGCTTCACGTTCCCTAAACTTTAAACATAACTTTTCTTCCCTCACCTGGTTCTCATCTCTTAATTTTTTCTCCCTAAACTAATATAAGAAAATGGACTCATTTCCTCTTGCCTGATGTAGGAGAACCACCTCCCAAATACTTTGCAACATCGCTTCTGAAGATGCCTTCTAAATCCTGTAACTCAAAAGTTCATCAAGACTCTCATCCCTCCTACTATCTTCTTTAGAGAAAATGTTGATTGCAGTAAAATTATTTTTCATCTGCCTCCAACAGCCACCCACAGAATTTCCCAAAGGAACAATTAACACTCCTCCAATCTCACTCTTCCCATGAGCTCCTTGGGGGTCGGCCTCTAATCCCACTCACTCTCAAGAAATAACCCTTACACCGAACCTAGCAGCTTGGTAATTTATCACCAAACACACTGCATCTACCCCTTGGCTTGAAGAAAGACCTGCATGGTACTGCACCAGGTAGCTTGAACTATGGAACTTTATCCTCTTGGACACTGATCACAAAGAACAGATACCTCCTGCTCCCTAACATATTTAACTTACCATTTCCTGCTCTGCTTATAAAAAAACATCTCCCTGTACTGCACCATAGCAATGCACTAGCCAGCTCAGTCTTCTGCATCTCCAACTTTCTTGTGTGTTAGAATTTCACATATGCCCAAATTCTGCCAAATGACTCATTAAAGTGTGGGCTCTTGAAAAGTGTTATTTCCTTCCTGAACAATAGGATCTATAGTCCAGTCACAGACAGCGTGGCAAAAGTGCTTTGGTACTACAGTGATGGACTATTGGAAAAGTAGGAATTCTGCCTCCGTTACACTTGTGCAATCTTATCTTCAGTAGTCTTGCACAAGTGATCAAGGGCAAATGAACAAGGGCAGACACAGTGGCAGATTTAAGGGGCAGACCGCAACTTTATTAAACTTATCAGAGAAGGGGTGCAATTTTCCCCGTCTCTACCCACTAAACTGTTAAGTGGGTCCAGTGAGGGATTTCCAGGGCTATCACATAGCTCACAACTCATGGTAGACCCTCCCTGACCTACCCCTAGGATTCAGCTTGCTTGGCTGAATTCCTTCATCCTTCCCTCTTTGGTATCTTCTATCTCCTTCACAGGGGGTCTCACATCACAGTCTGTGATGGCTTCTCCTTTACCTCTAGCTCAAGATCCATTAGTGAAATCTTATGTCTGATTTCTGGGTTCTGGCCCTGTTGGCCTTTTATCCATACTGGACACAAGTTGCAACAAACTAAACATTTATACAAATTCCTAATATGAAATTTGTTTGCAGTACTGTTGTAGCCATGCTGGTCCCAGGATACGAGAGGCAAGGTGGATGAGGTAATATCTTTTATTGGACCAGCTTCTGTTGGAGAGAAAGAAGCTTACACAGAGCTCTTCCTCAGGTCTGGGCAAGGTACTCAGTGTCACAGCTAAATACAAGGTGGAGTAGAAACCATCACCCTATTACTGACCTCTCAGTCTTTGTCCTCAAAAGGAAACCTGCACAACACTTTTAGAAGATGAACCTGGGAGCTTAAATTCATAACTTTGCTAGTTACTAAAAAATCATGGACCGAATAGGCACACTGGATTTATGCCTTATTACAACAAATCTGTAACGCACTAACCCTCTCCTTCCCTCTCCCCATGACTGGACATGTGTTAATGGCCCAGTTCACCGTCAATGATCCCTTGAAATATGCATTACCTACTTATGCTAAACAATATGTTCCATCTTGTATTTCGCTGCGACACCCTGAGGACATTTCCCAGACCTGAAGGAGAGCTCTGCATAAGCTCCAAAGCTGGTCTCACTCACCAGCAGAAGTTGATTCAATAGCTGATGTCACCTCACCCACCTTGTCTCTCTAATATTACATTTGTAAGTCCTATTCCTTTTTAACCTGCGGGTCCATGATACTGTGGGGTAGGCAAAAAACCCTAATGGGCCTCAGCCAATTTGGCCCCAATGAGAAGAAAAAGAAGAAAAAAAGTCCACCTTATCCTAAAACAGGCTACTGGGCAGACCCACAGCATGCTAATACTACAGTTCCTTTTAGCATATAGGGAAGGTTTCAGCTAAAATGGAGCACCAGGGGGAAAAGGTAAATCTGCTCCCATTTCCCTCTGGCTGGCCAATAGGCAGCTGAGCACCCATAGCGAGTCGGGGGAAGGAACCTACCCACATGTACAGTCCCACTTTAATCTACAGCTGTCCAGCACCTTGAGGATCCAGATAAAAATCTTCCACCTCTTAGACTGGGGGTTGGCAATTGAGGGCAGATTTGGTCCTGCAGAGTCTTGTCATTTGGAAGCTGTAGCAGGTGGAGACAGTTAGACACTAAACTCACAAATAAAGTGATACTGGGTTATTATTATTAATCATTCTTGGTACTGCTGTAGCACCCAGGAGCCCCAGTCATGGACCAGTTGGATGCTCTACAAAACACAACAAAAAGATGATTCCTGCCACAAAGAGCTTACACAGCTTGGGCCCAAGGAACCCTTTTACTCTAGCTTGTTTTTTTTTTCTAATTTGGATCTACTTAACGTCATTGTAGTTAAATTAAAAACCTGGTTGATTGGATTTTGATACACAGAACAAGTGAGGGAATTGTAACAAGTGCTCAGCATGGCATCAAGGTTAATACCCTGCATAAGCATTAACATAAATTGTATATTGCAGCTCATTTATGCTCAATCCATACTACAGATTCTTTTTAAACTATTTTACAGAAGATAGGATTTTAAGGCTTAAATTTCAATTGCATAGATTCCTGTTGAGTATCGAGATTTACAAAGCTTATTGAGACAAAGCCATTTAGCATAGCTTAATCTAGTCTCTTTTTTCCTGCCTTTGGTGCCTACTAATATAAAGGAATAATAATTCTATTATTATGCAGATCAGAAGCAATCCAGCAAATTATTAATTGCTCCTATCAAGATCATCTTTTTAGGTTTCCTGTCTAACTAGGCATACTGTCACATACAAATCCATATGAAACCATCAAAATATGCACATGTCCCTGGATAACCATATGGTTATGTTATTATAACCCCTGTACTGCTACACCCGCCCACTTCCTAACTGTTTTGGTAGACTCACTTTTTATCTAAAGTCGAGATTGTAACCTCTTTAGGGCAAGGACCAATCTTTTACTTGTTATTTGTTATTCTGCTAGGTGCTTTACTGAATAAATCTCAATACTCAAGAGGTCCAGTACCTGAAGTCACTATTGCGAGTTACTCATACCATACTGTAACACAATCTGTGGCTGCACGCATTCAAATAGCCAATCATCAATTAAAGTAGACTCACGTATGTTGTGTCAGCTATAGAACTTGGACCCTCTGCTCCGAAATAACAGTTCCTACACCATCAGTAGTAAAAGTTGTTCTATACCATCTATGTATCAACCACTAGATGGAGACATGATGCACTTGACTTGAACAGATCTGATGTTCCATCCAGCTTTCACTTGACGCCTGATCCAATGCCTATGTCAGTCAGTAGAAAGATTCCCACTGAATACAATGGAAATAGGATCAGACCCTCAGAGTCCAGCTGCTTATACTAGGCTTCATTCACAATTGTCAATGCTTAAGAAAACTTTTTCAAGAAAAATGTATGCAAATATGCTGGGGTTGCGCATAATGGTAAGTTTGCGTACTTTGCATTTTGAATTGACAACAGCCCTCTGAAGTGCAGAAGGTGAGCCTTATAATTTCTATTTTACCAATGGAGTAAGAGTGAAAATTTGAACACATGAATCCCATTCTGTCAACTTTGTACTTAGTCTACTATGACCACAAAACATCTCATGCTAAAGTTACTCCTCCTCTGTGGTCAGCCAGCTCAGCTGCACAGAGTCTGCCGATTCGGAGCTTGATTTGCCTGCAATACATACAAGCAACACCGGATGTCCTGGGTAACATGACCCTTCATAATCAGATGTTTCTGGGGTTCTTCCTAAAAATTGAAGAGTATGTAGGCATGGGTGACTTGGTAGATGTGTTGGGAGGAAACTGTAAATAACCGTGGCATCTGGAAGAAGACATCTGCGAAACTTTACACTCCAGTGACTAAGTTAAATGTTCAAGCTTAAACTCAGAGGCTAGGAACTAGCTTTTAAAAAATGAATACTGAGATTAATCCTGACATTTCTAGTTTCCAAAAATCTTCACAGACCCCAAATATCAGCTCGGAAACATTTTCTAACACTATAGATGGCATCAAGCTATGAATCACGAGGCATATGTCTACTGGTAACAACCTTTAGTGACAATTCAGTCAACCTGTTGCTTTCTCTCCCGATTAGCTGACCTATATTTGTTTAAAACAAATCCCAACATTTTCGTTTTAGCATGTGTTCCACATCTCAAAGACTAGCCTTATTTCTATAAAAAAAAATTAATGTGGTGTTCTAAATTCCTACAAACCCTATTTTTCCCATTGCATAGAGGTACCTATGGTAACATATAGGAATTACTGTAAACCAGGAAAAACTGCAAGTTTCCCTGAGCCCTGATGACGTTTACCCACAATGATGTGATGTGGAAGTACTGATTCAGCTGCACAAGGTCATTCTTATTCCCTCAGTCCCTTTCCTGGAGGAGTCACCGCTTTGGAGAAACAGCTTTGCCAACACAATAACATGACAAAAGCCATGTAAATCAATGCAAACTCTGAAAATTAAGCACTTATCCCCGGACAGATTCTTTCACACGTGCATGCTCTCTCTCTCTCTCTGGACAATGGATATTAGTGCAGAAACACTGCAGTGTTCATGCTTCTTGAGCAGGAAGAGCTATTTAAATGTTTCAGAAGCAGCTTGATCTTCTACAAACATAGATAGCACAGCAATGTTGCCATAGTGAACCACACTGGAGCAGGAGCCCAGATAAAGAGAACAGGATGGTGGCCAAAGTTATACCAAAATAGAACGATTGCAGCACAGAGTTGGTCTAGTACCCTGCACCGTAGTATAGAGATGATTGTTGTATTTGTGGCTTTATAAAGAGCAGGACAGCTACCACTGGTCAGCATTTTTAATGAATATTCTGTCTGAGCAAGAGCAAGGTCCATCACTTAGAATACAAAGTATAGTAATGTGAACTGAATATTAAGAGCTTTTTAGGGAAAAATTAGGCAGTGACAATACAGTATGTTAGATTTCTGTTAAGTGAGAAGTACCTTACCTACCAAAGATTCTCCAGTCAAGATATTCCCAAATCCTTACGTTAATGAATGGATAGTGAAGATTGGTGATTGATATCAGTATGTGTGGTTTCAGCATAGCAGTGTACTGCTATATAAGTCAAGGGTGCTTGTAATCGTACAAAGAACTCATTTCTCCATGCTGAAGTGACTAAACACACAGTGGATGTAACATGCTTATTACAGAAAAAAGGAGGAGGAGGAAGACTGAGTCATTACACTACATTTTGGGGATCTTTTACCTTTGAGGATTTTTTCCCCAGACATTAAATGTGTGACTTAATTCTTTTAATATTAAACCAAAAAACCCATAGTTCACAACCTTTACATGAAGTAAATGCTTTTATGAAAGAAGCAGAAGAGGAAAACAGTTTATCTGATGCTTTCTGCTTGAGAGTCATATTCTGGGAGTGGAACCAGAATCTCTTGTTCTATTTATATGGAAAAAAAACCTCTGGTGAGACAGTTCTGCATTGTTAGCAGGGTGCTGAGCAAATGGAAAGACACTGGACTTTGAATCAGAGTCTTTAATTATTTCAACTGCATTGAGGGGCCAGGAGAAAAATCGAATGTTTTCCTAACAAAACCTCAGCATTGGCAAAGGGCTTGTTGTTATTTCTGATACAATATCCTTTTGTTTGTTAGGTCTTGTCTATATGGGAAACTTTTTTTCAGTATATTCTAAGGTGCAAATTTAAAATGTATATATTATAGTTCTACCTATATAAAGCTCCTTGTGTATACAATATTATTCCAATACAAGTGCTTCTTTGGTTTAGCTTATTTTCTTTAGGAAGGAGTTTTGCTAAATCAAAAAATAAATAAAGCCAGTCTTATGCCAAAATGTCCACACAGAGAGTTATATAAGAGGTTCTTTAAATATATTAGGAGCAAGAGAAAGACAAAGGAAATCATAGGTCCTCTACTTAGCAGGGATTGAGTACTAATAACTAACATCAAAAAGGCTGAGGTGTTTAATGCCTATTTTGCTTCAGTCTTCACTAAAAGGGTAACAGTGACCAGATACTCAACACTATTAACAGCAGCAGTAGCAAGGGGGAAGGAACGAAAGCCAAAATAGGAAAACAAGTTAAAGAATATTTAGATAAGTCAGCTGTATTTCAAGTTGGAAGATCCTAATGATATTCATCCTAGGGTATTTAAGGGAGTAGCTGAAGTAATCTCAGAACCATTAGCAATTATCTTCAAGAACTCATGGAAGACTGAGAAGGACAAACAAACATAGTACCTAACCTTTAAAAGGGGAACGAAAGAGAACCCTGGAAGTATAGATTGGTCAGCCTACCATTAGTACCTAGAAAGATGCTGGAACAAATTATTAATCAATCAACTTATAAGCATGTAGAGGATAATAAGATTATAAATAATAGCCAGTATAGATTTGTCAAGAACAAATCATGCCAAACCCTCCTAATTCCCTTTTTTGACAGGGTTACTGTCTGAGTGGATGAGTAGGAAGCAGTAGATATGATGTATCTTGATTTTAGGAAGGCTTTTGACACAGTCCCATGTGACATTCTCATAAGCAAGCTAGGGAAATTTACCTTATAGTAAATTCATCTAGACCACAACTAGGACAGTACTCAGAGTAAGTATCAATGGTTTGCTGTCAACCTGGTAGGACATATCTAGTGAAGTCCTGCAGGGGTCAGTCTTGCTACTATTCAATATTTTCATGATAATGGGGTGGAAACTATGCTTGTAAGATCTGCAGTTGACACGGAGCTAGGAGGAGTTTCAAGCACTTTGGAGGACAGGATTAGAATTCAAAATGACCTTGACAAATTGGAGGATTGGTCTGAAATCAACAAGATGAAATTCAGTACAGGCAAGTACAAAGTACAACACTTAGAAAGGGAAAAAAGTCAAATGAACAACTACAAAATAGGAAACAGCTGGCTAGGTGGTAGTACTACTGAAAAAGACCTGGAGGTTATAGTGATCACAAATTGATATGAGTCAACAATATGATGCAGTTGCAAAAAAGGCTAAAAAAAGAAAAGAAGTGTGTATTAACAGAGGTATAAAATGTAAGACAGAAGAGGTAATTGTCCTGCTGTATTCGGCACTGGCAACGCCGCAGGTGGAGTATTGTGTCCAAATCTGGGCACCATTCTTTAGGAAAGAAGTGGACAAACTGGAGAGCATCCAGAACAGAGCAACAAAAATGATAAACAGTTTAGAAAACCTGACCTATGAGGAGAGATTACAATAACTGGGTATATTTAGTATGGAGAAAAGAAGACTGCTATTGGGTCCCTCCTCGGTCTTCAAATATATTAACGGCTGTTATAAAGAAGACTGAGATCAATTGTTCTCCATGTCCACTGAAGGTAGGGCAAAGAAGTAATGGGCATAAACTGCAGCAGGGGAGATTTAGTTTAGATATTAGAAAACACTTTCTAATTTAAGAAGGGCAGTTAAACTATGGATTTGGCTTCCAAGGGAGATTGTGGAATACCCATCGCAGGAGATTTTTTTACAAACAGGTTAGACAAACACCAGGTTCACTTGGTCATGCCTCAGCAGAGGGGGCTAGACCTGATGACTTTAAGGTTTCTTTGACCCTACATTTCTATGCTTACCATATCAGTATAATTACACCATTTCAGGGCTTTAGAACTACCTGACATTTTCCCTGACATAGTACATGGACATGAAAAGACAACGTGTAGGATGTGTCTTACTGAGCGCTGATAGGATATAGATATTCAGGCCTGTCTGCAAAGGCTTATACTTTAAGAATTTAGGTATATGCTTATCATTTAGCTAGTTATAGAGGTATAAAAGAAAGAAAGAATCAAAAATCACTGTCTGCCTGCATAAGGCCTTTTTTCACTATGACAGTCTGAGGCCCTGTTCTTAGGCTAAGGCCCACGGCTAAGCAGCAGAGGCAGCCATAAGCTGGGAAGTGAATGGTCACATCCTTATATTCCAAACTGGTCACACTGAAATAAAATGCTATTGGGCTGTTAGGAATACAATCCTGTCCTGATAATGCCTATTGCCTCCAGAGAAAGGGAAGTGCCTAGACGATGTAAAAGGAAACTTAGTTTGATAGCATCCTGTCTGGCAAGAATGCTGGGATATGAAATCCTCATTTCTTTGTTGTTCTATCACTGTAGTCCCCATTTTCCTATTGTTTGTCTGTATAATCTCTGTCTGGTTCTGTGATTGTTTCTGTCTGCTGTATAATTAATTTTGCTGGATGTAAACTAATTAAGGTGGTGGGATATAATTGGTTAAATAATCATGTTACAATATGTTAGGATTGGTTAGTTAAATTTCAGTAAAATGATTGGTTAAGGTATAGCTAAGCCAAACTCAAGTTTTACTATAAAGGCTGCAGTCGATCAGGAAGAAAGGGGGGGAATGGGAATGGGGGTGGGATAATTGGAATCATGTTTTGCTAACGGGGGGGAAATGGGAACAGGGACACAGGCAAGGTTCTGAGGTTTCAGAGCTGGGAAGGGGGACACTAAGGAAGGAAATTGGAATCATTGCTTGCTGGAAGTTCACCTCAATAAACATTGAATTGTTTGCACTTTTGGACTTCGGGTATTGTTGCTCTCTGTTCATGTGAGAAGGACCAGGGAAGTGAGCGGGTGAAGGAATAAGCCCCCTAACAAGTGCAATGAGGTTGTATCATGAAAATGAGGGCAGAATTTGGTCCTAAGGGTAGGAAATATGATGGAACAATCAGACGGTAATAGTTGAAAATTCAAAATAACACTTTGCCCAAAAATAAATTTCCTTTTATCAAGGCAACATAGTTTTTAAAACCCTTTGTCTTATCAGGAGAGCCTATCCAAGCTCATTTAAGACACAAGTGATTGAAAATAAGGTTTCCTCACATTTCTGTTTTTTTAGTTACAGATATCTAGCAGAGCTCAAAGAAAAACATTTTTGTGTTTTTGACTAAAAATCAGGAGGCATTATGAAGACTACAGTGATGCCAAAAAGGGCTGCAGGAAAGAATAGGACAGCAGTGTGATCCAGCAGCTAAAGCGTAAGACTTAGAGTAAGGAGACCTGATTTCTAATAGTAGTTCTGCTGTGTGATCTTGTGCAAGTTATTTCATTTCTGTGCTTCACCTCCCCATCTATAAAGTGGGGGGTAATTATATTTTCTCACTTTTGTAAAGTGCTTTGAGAGATACAGATGAAAAATGTCATGTAAATAGAAATTATTACTAAAAATAAATGAATGGCAAACTGGGATAACATCACTCCCATGTGGGCCTGGTTCCCCATTAACTCATCTAGTGGCAGGACTAGGGTCTAAAAGGTAGATCCAGTGAATGGCAATAATCCCAAGTCACACACGTGCTCAGAAGCAAATTCTGATGGGTGCCAGTTAGTGCTCCCATGTTGTTTCTACCTGCAGCCAAATGGAGCTCAGAAAGGCGCAAAATTATTTCCTTTCTTTGAAAAGAGACTCCAAGAAATCAGTTGAAATCTCCTCCTACCAGCTGAGCAGCCTAATGATAAATAAGAATGGAACCAACATCAGTCCCAACAGAAATTGGAAAATTAAAATGTAATCCATATGGCCAAACAATCACAACAGGAAGTGACCGATAAAACCAAACCAAATTCTAGTGCATCCAGAATATCATCATACAATAAACTTGTTTTTAAAATCTGGTTCTGATCTTACTTTTACCCAGATATAACTTGACAGCCTACAATGGCCTAAGGGAGACCAGAACCACGTAATCAGTGCTTTTAACATTAAGATTTAATTAAATTATGTACTTGATGCAGACATTAGTAGATGTGGTTCTATAGCCTAGGTTATGCAAAACTAGATAATGCTAGTGGTGTCTTTAGGCCTTAAAATGATAGTTTCTCTCATTTAAAACAGCTTTTTACTCATGTCAGCAAGGGAGTTGCTCAAAGGTGATGGTTTACTGAAGCAATAAATAGAACACCGGATTGTGGTAATCTATCAGATCTCTCAAGTGCAGTCTCATGAAGTTGGACATCATCAGCTTCACTAGACTGTGTCATAAGATCCTAGAAGAGCAAAGCTATTGGAGTGCATGTAGATGGGTTAACCTAACGGATTAAATTAATGCAAGTTGACTAAACCTCTGAGTAGAGCACACAGCCAGGCCATGAAACATTTTTGCTGATACACATAATTGCTTTACATAGGCAGCATCTTGAGGGATTCATTAACTAATACTCAAAAGTGATGCATCATGTGGCTGTTTCTGTGCTCATGCCCACTTAGAAAGCTGGCAGCAGCCCCACACATGGTAGTCTGCCAATTTCAGCAGGGCATAGGTACCCCCTGAAGATGGATTTAATGTAGCCTGCATAATGTAGAAAAATTACACTTCTTTGCCAAGAGGATCCTCTTGATGGTGAACATCATCAAATAATGGAAACATGCTTCATTATGAGAGATCTCATCTGTTGTCACTTGTGGGCATTACACCATCGTCATAAACCTTTAATGCTGTATTTTTCCAGTCTATTTCAGCAGTGAAGATGTCGCATGTGAAGATGGAAAGTTGTATCTCATTAGGAGGCATGATCGTATTATGCCAAGGCTTTAAAACTTCACTTTTTCCTTCAAGGTCTCCTTCATTGAAGCTGAAGCCATAAAATGAAGAAGTTTAGTTTGTTTGTTTTTTTAACCTTTCCTTGGTAAAGCAAACCTATGAATTTTGAGAATACAGTTCATCTCTTGGTGAAAACATAGGAAACTATGCATAAAGTATCAAATTCCATAAGCAACACTGGTCCCAAGATGTTGGCCGGATAACAGCATGATTTAAGGACTGCAACTTCTTGAGTCCTCGTCTTACAAGGAAACGGGAAGGTGCTCTTTTTATGCTGAAGATGACATTCTGAGTTAACATTCCATGCCAGAAGGTCTTTGCAGAGATTTGTAGGAGATGGCATGCAATCATTAGCCAGTCATCCAACTAATACTTGTTGCTTTGGTCTTTGGCTGCAATATTTATCAAATACAGGATGCCAAGTACATACTAACAGAGATTGAAGCTGTCAAAGAGATTCTTTGACACTACTACTTTCACCATGTGCTAGGGGATGTGGTTCCTGCACTCATGTAATATTGATTGTGCACTAGCTTAAACAGGATACATACAAACAATACAATGCCACAGTATGATAAAGAACAACAGAGAATGAAATTTGCAATTCCTTGGCTTTCTGAAGTGAAGATCTTCTGTAGCAGAATATTAGAACACACACAGAGTAATGTTTTATTTTCCCATACTTTGCACCTTGTCTAATTATGTCCAGGTAGTAACAGTGGGAATGAGAAGCTATGAGTGTGGATATGATCCCTTCTTCATGAGCAACTCATTCTAAGCATGATACACATGCATGATCCTGAGTAACTTAGTGTGTATAAATATACACATACATACACACATACACACACACACATATATCCCAAAAGTTTGTTGCTGTTTGTTGTGAATGAGTAAACAATCATATTCTGTGAGATATATGCTCCATGAAGAATGAATTAACATGAAAGGAAGTTCTATGCAATGTTAGAAGGTAAAACATAGACTTGCGGTAGAACTAAACAGGAGTACAATAGGAAAAGATAGCCTGTGTCATGTATGTCTTAACTAGAGCTAGGAAAACCTGAGTATGACCCAAGGGAGTAAGAAAATATAGAAACAGGTGACAGGAAAGGCTCAGATTGATCATACAGGATATATCCACTGGAGCCTAACAAACTATAACCTATGACTCTAAACCCAAGTTTTCTAGAAGGAGGCAACATAAAAACCCTTAAACGTGTTTGTTGTTATCTAATTTAAGCAGTCTCTAATAGCATGGGTACAGGCAGGTCTCCACTTAAATTATATACACACACTTTCAGTCAGGTGCCTGTCCCCTCCCCTCAAAAAAAAAAAAATCAAGGCAGGCCAAGGTTTGGTATCTGTCTTTTATATGCAAAACTTAATCTCATATCTTCTATAAATGCCATCATAGCAAGCACTGAAGTATTTCAGCTAGACTTAGAAATCTTTATTCTTAATGCTTAAAAAGCATGAATTGACTTGAGATGACACTGATCTCAGTTTTCCCAAAAAGTTTAGAGGGGTTTGGACACAGGTTTTGAAGTAGGACATTACAGAGATAAGAGCTAGTCAGAAAGTTTGGATTTAGCTACAAACTTCTCTAAGGGTGTTCTAAGATTTTGGCTAGGCTAGGGCCCCATCTACAGAGCAGACAAGCAGCTGTTTCTCTGTTAGCCTCCAAACACCACCCTCCTTTTCCCCTCATCTGCCATGTGGGCATATCACTGTTCCCATCAACCCATGTGCCATTTACATCTTTACACAATATGTGAGCCACCTGCCATGCACAGTAGTGAGGAGAGGGGTCCCTATTCATGACCCATGGCATGCCAAAGGATATAACCAAAGCTAGAAGTAACATATTTGTAGCCAAGGAAAGTGCGTGTATTGGTGGGAGGGGAGGGTTACAAACTCAGAATCAGGTGTTACTGGTCCCGCGCCCTCTCTGTCTGGCATCTATTGAAATGTAATTTCTGATTTATTGGCTTCACGTTTATTACCAATCTTTTCCTACCTACTATGCTAAAGTTTGTCTGACATAACTCACCCAACAAATTAATTGTATGAGTTGCTCACAGTTTTATTTGTTACAAAGCCAGGAAGCTAATTATGCAAGTTCAGAAGCATATGGAGCCCAAACATATTAACCCTTTCATGCAAGAATTCATATGCATTATATTCATTTGTGTTGTTGGCAGCGTAGAGAAGTTCCAGGATTTAAATGAACACAATCACTTTCCAATGTGCAATTCATATTAACTACACAATGATTCAAAACAAATTATTTTAACTCATACTATCTAATAACTTCCAGTTTATTAGGGGAAACAATTGCACCTATCACTGATCTGTTTAAATGCATATTTTATAAAAAGTCTCATTGTGGCATGTAACCAACTGATGTTTTCAAAAGAGCAATTAATATTAAAATCAGTCTGTTTAGAATTCATTAGGAAGGAGATGGAATTCAAAGGCATGCTGTTTCTCACAAATAGTGCAATCCATCTACCCATAAAGTAGGTACTTAGATTGCACAAAAGGTTAAGTATGAAACATTCCAAACATTTTAAAATGCACCTAAGTCAGAAAACAGCAGTAGCCACTTCTAAGTTACAGTTCCCACTTATTTTCTACCATATACTTTATTTATAGTTTTACTTCCTGAGATGGCCTCAGGAGATGACTAGCTTGTTTCCATGAAGGTCTCAGATGACAGAAGTTATAGAGTCTTATTACAGCATATTTCAGTGCAACACAAACAATATGATAGGGGACAGTCTAAAGAAGCAAGCATATACCCCAAAAGTAAGTGCTCTTGCTCAGCACTGTATGTCCAGCACCTGCCTCTTAACTGTGCTTGTATCCAAATCAGGACCTCCACAGAAAAAGAACATTAGTTCTTAATCAGTATAATCATTAGTTCTTAATCATTAGTTCTTAATCAGTACTTAAAATAATCAGTATATTGTGTCTTATGTATATAAGCTTAGTAGTCTCATTCTAGTCCCTATTTTCTCAAAATAAACAAATTAATAGTGTTTGCTCAATAGGCTGAGGAATGAAATAAAAAGGGGGCTGCTAGTTATGACAGAGGTGTCTATTTGCAGCACTGTGTTGGGAAAGGCACTTTGTTATGCTTGATTCCAAGCACTGCTAATAGGTCCTGCACCCACTGACAGTGAAGTCAATGACAAAGCTCACAATGTGTAGGATCAAGCCCTTAGTCTGCTCATCCAACGTCTCCCTGAATTTGAACTATTTTTGAGTTAAGACATGGGTCAGCTCGATAGCTCTGGAGTCTGGTCTCCCATTTTACTAGAGAACAGGAATGGTGGCAGAGGAAACTTTACATAATGCCTCAACAAATGATGAAGCACCTCCAGGGGTAGAGAGGGGCATTCAAATCTCAGTGGCCTATCCAATCCTTGGTCTATCTGCGGAGACTGACCAGGGTGATAGTTAGAGCTGATGTTAATTACTTTCCAACAGAAAACTCACTTTCCATGGGAAAATGTTGTGTAGGAAAATAATTCCCATCTCTGCAGCTCCCCTACTCCTCAACAACCTGCCTACTGGGATGCCTCAGAGCTAGGGCTACAAGGCTTCTTGGCTTTTGGGCAGCTCAGAAGGTGGACTGCCCTGGAGCCAGAGCTCATAGTCCCTCAGAAAGTCTGGAAGCCCTGGCTCTCAAGCCCCAGGCTCCCCACACAGCAGGCTGCCAGAGCCCTAGACACCTTGTGGAGCCTCAAAAACATGTTGAACAGCTCAAAACAATTTGTCATTTTAATTTTTTCAAAAAAAGATTTTGGGATTCCGCTGGAAATTTCAGAATTTGGATTATTTGTCTCATTTCAGAAGGATTTTCATGTCTCAAATTTCAGAATTGCCTGTGGAATGGGAATTTCAGTTTCCACACAGGTCTAGTGGAGTTCAGTGGAGTGGCGCATATTGCGATTTGGTTATCTGTGCACTAAGATCTGAACAGATGCCACTAACAGGTGAAAGATTCCAAGACTCTTTAAAGGGGTGAACACTTGCAACTCCCAACTCCATCCGAGATCAATGACAGAGATCAGGGTGGTTGCCCCTCAGTTGTCTCAATTTAGAATAGTCTGGGTTAGGAAACACAGAGCATATTCACATACTGCTACAGTAAGAAGGAAGAAGAGTCATACAGTCATCAGTCCTTTTTATAAAAACAATTTAAAAATAGAGAGGTGAGAGAACATTTCACTAAGGAAACAAACCATTCAAAACAAAGAGATGAAACACAATACACAACTGTGCAGGAAAAGTAATGTTTGATACGGATTCATTAACTAGCTCTGCAGAGTTAAACAACAGTAAGACCTACAATGGCTTCGCCTCCTTTGAATTCTCACACGCCGTGAAGTATTTCAATACAGTGTATGAACAAGAAAAGAAAAGTAAATACTGCATTGCAGTCTATTTCTTAGTGTCTTCTGGCATAAATCACTCCAGCAGTGAACCGTTCCAATGTAACTGCCTCCAAACACACTATATCAGGAAAATTCATACCAAAGAAATGTCCAAATAATATTTATAGAGGCTACTTGTTTTCCTGGGGGCGCCAAAAGTCTGCAAATAGGTTGGGTCAAATAAACTGCAGCCAATGTCAAATGGAGCAGGAGGACTTACATAGGAGAAAATCCTTCTTTAGATCTCTGCCTGTTAAAGAACACTGCACCAAAGAACACATGCATTATGCTTGGATGGTCACTATTGCGCTAGACCTGAAACTCTACCATGTCTCAACAGGTCTCACTAGAAATAAGCAAGCTTCCACTGCTGAAAAGAGTCATTCAACAAACAACAAAATTGGCCCCAAAATGTATTGGATGGATTACATTCAACCAGCACTACTGCTGTTCTCTTTTCACGGCTAGCACTGACAACATACTGCAAAGAGTCCAGCCAATTGCTGCGTATTGTGATTATGAACACTTCTATACAGAGGGTGTAATCAACTCTATACATAAGGCCTGAGCTACAGCCCATTCACGTCTTTGGTTCTTTTATTTATATCGCTTCCTGGCGGAGGAGAGATGGTCATATGTTGTGAAATTGTCGCGGGGCAGGTGTGTGTTTTGAGAGGTTGTTTATACAGATCCATTAGTCCAGAAAGTTAATTCAAAAACAGTAGCCTGATGCTTAATTTTCCGTTCTCCAATAAGCAATATTTAAAGATACACTGGCAAAGTTGAGAGGTCTGAAATTAGACCAACTTGCCCAATCTTATATCATTGGGCTTTTTTAAAAAAAAGCCTTTAAAGACTGGAGATAGAAATGCCCCCTCAAGCATTTATTAGTTTAGAGTCCAAACAACAAGAACAACCCAGCTACTTTCTTTTTCCACTAGCTATCCTGACCCTGGGTTGTTCTGAACTCAGTGATATTTGCAGTCCTGTAGGTGAAGTCAGGGTTGCCCTTTCTTTTGTAACAGCTAATGCAACAAATATTCCTGGAAGTTGTGCAGTGCTTTCAGGAATTACACCACATCTGACTGGTTTACACTATGACTCTAAACCCAAGTATTATTCTATCTGTTTCACAAATGTGGAAACAGAATCAGATGCGTCAAATGCCTTCCCTGAGGCCACGCAGGGTATGTCTACACTGTGGGAACACACGTCCCAGCCTGGGTCAACAGACCTCACCCTTTAAAAATAGCTGTGTAGACAGAGATTTGAAGTTGCAGCTCAGACTCTGATGCCTAGGGAGTTGGGTGGGCTTCAGAGCCTGAGCCACAACTTCAAAGCACTGTCTAGAATCATAGAATCATAGAATATCAGGGTTGGAAGGGACCCCAGAAGGTCATCTAGTCCAACCCCCTGCTCGAAGCAGGACCAATTCCCAGTTAAATCATCCCAGCCAGGGCTTTGTCAAGCCTGACCTTAAAAACCTCTAAGGAAGGAGATTCTACCACCTCCCTAGGTAACGCATTCCAGTGTTTCACCACCCTCATAGTGAAAAAGTTTTTCCTAATATCCAATCTAAACCTCCCCCACTGCAACTTGAGACCATTACTCCTTGTTCTGTCATCTGCTACCATTGAGAACAGACTAGAGCCATCCTCTTTGGAACCCCCTTTCAGGTAGTTGAAAGCAGCTATCAAATCCCCCCTCATTCTTCTCTTCTGCAGACTAAACAATCCCAGCTCCGTCAGCCTCTCCTCATAAGTCATGTGTTCTAGACCCCTAATCATTTTTGTTGCCCTTCGCTGGACTCTCTCCAATTTATCCACATCCTTCTTGTAGTGTGGGGCCCAAAACTGGATACAGTACTCCAGATGAGGCCTCACCAATGTCGAATAGAGGGGAACGATCACGTCCCTCGATCTGCTCGCTATGCCCCTACTTATACATCCCAAAATGCCACTGGCCTTCTTGGCAACAAGGGTACACAGCTGACTCATATCCAGCTTCTCATCCACTGTCACCCCTAGGTCCTTTTCCGCAGAACTGCTGCCTAGCCATTCGGCCCCTAGTCTGTAGCGGTGCATTGGATTCTTCAGTCCTAAGTGCAGGACCCTGCACTTATCCTTATTGAACCTCATCAGATTTCTTTTGGCCCAATCCTCCAATTTGTCTAGGTCCTTCTGTATCCTATCCCTCCCCTCCAGCGTATCTACCACTCCTCCCAGTTTAGTATCATCCGCAAATTTGCTGAGAGTGCAATCTACACCATCCTCCAGATCATTTATGAAGATATTGAACAAAACCGGCCCCAGGACCGACCCCTGGGGCACTCCACTTGACACCGGCTGCCAACTAGACATGGAGCCATTGATCACTACCCATTGAGCCCGACAATCTAGCCAGCTTTCTACCCACCTTATAGTGCATTCATCCAGCCCATACTTCCTTAACTTGCTGACAAGAATACTGTGGGAGACCGTGTCAAAAGCTTTGCTAAAGTCAAGAAACAATACATCCACTGCTTTCCCTTCATCCACAGAACCAGTAATCTCATCATAAAAGGCGATTAGATTAGTCAGGCATGACCTTCCCTTGGTGAATCCATGCTGGCTATTCCTGATCACTTTCCTCTCATGCAAGTGCTTCAGGATTGATTCTTTGAGGACCTGCTCCATGAATTCTTTGAGGACCTGCTCCATGAGAGGACCTGCTCCATGTTTACACAGTTATTTCTACAGCACTACCGCAAGACCTGCTCACCCAAGTCTGTCCACCGGGGTGGGGAGGCTCACCGCCATAGGCTGTATACACATACCTCTAGTGACTCAGCGTCAGAATCTAGATTAAGCCTCAGGATTGTCTGGCTTCCGGTGGTAGAGTATCAGGCAGCGAGTATGCAGGGGTGGAGCTTGCCGGCCGACGTGGGCAGTGCACAGAGACATACTGTCCCCCTCCCCCAAGGGGCACGCAGAGATGTGCAAGCAGCCGGCCGCTTCCGGGATGCTATGGCAGTCAGGCTGCCTGCCTGAGCCCTGCTGTGCCGCCGGCCGGAAGCCACCTGTGGTAAGCACCTCCTGGCCGGAGCCTGCACCTCGCACCCCCACTCTCTGCCCCAAGTCAGAATCCCCTCCTGCACCAAACTGCCTCCCAGAGCCCGCACCCCAACACTCGGCCCCAGCCTGGAGCCCCCTCCTGCACCCAAACTCCCTCCCAGAAAGAAACTAATGTAACAGCTGTTCTAAGGTAAGGAGTAGGTTATTTTGAATTAACTTAACTATTTTCTACATGTTTTAAGCCTGAAATATAACCACGGAATAGATTTCTGTTAATTAAAGGGCAAGTTTAGTATAGCGTTAATAGCCTTGATGCCATAATTGTGATCATTTTGTTTTAAATTAGGAAAAAGACTTGTATACAGGTGCCCCACAACCCAAGTATGTAAATTGCATTCTACAGCTCTGTGTAGTAGAGTTACCACCAGAAACAGAGGCTTCTTATACAAGGAAGGTTAATGTGAACTCTAGACGATGGCTTTTGGGGAAATGCAGTTTAATAATTAAGTGACCATTTTGTTGTAGACATTTTATTGACTAAAGTAAAGAATGTGGGTTTACCAAAGGAATTGTATATTAAAGGGTTTGTATTAAACAGTCTGCAGCACCTGCAAGTTACGTTGAGGGGGAAGTGGTCGTATGAAGAGGGAGAATATAATTATTTAGGTGATGGATTATGTGTAATCCCTTCCTACATAAAGGGCAGAGTTACACAGACAAGGAAACATCTTTTAGTAGAGTTTAGAAACTGCTAAATCTAATGTGGAAGAAAGTAGAAGTCTGAGCTTAGCAGAAAACTGTAGGTCATTGATTTTATTGCTTGTTTGTATTATAAATTAGTTGTCAACTCTTTACATTAAAGTAATATTTTAGACATTTGTTCTTTTTAATAATTTTGAAATAAAAAGACAACTTTAAATACAATCCCTCCATATATCTTCAAGAAAGTATCCCTTACAATATCTCACTTTGCTTACGCTCTATGGTCCAGTAATACATAAAAATTGGAATGATGTGACCTATATATATAGCCCTGCAACTGGCATTCCTAGGCATAGCATAGGAAAGTTAGAAAGTAGGGCCCTAACTCTGCAGTTTTACAACCTATTTCAATAGAGTTCTCCACACAATCCATCCACCCGTTGTAGACTGTAGGACTCCATCTTAACCTATCCATCAAAACCAGTCTTGACTTGTGGCAAGACTGAATGTGAACTGGAACACGTAACTATGCCTCCTGTACATTACAATAGGTGAATTGTTTTTCTAATGGCAAAAGAATATTATTGTCATAATATGACTAAGCCAGGACTCCGGTCCCTCTACAGTGCTAACATGGTTATGCAACTGAAGTACTAAAACATCTACGGTGACTGAACAATAATCAAAAAAATCATGTTTGTAGGTTACAAAGCTATGCACATAAAAAGTCTTGCTTAACCAACAGACACAGCAACATTTTATTTTAACCTTTAGAAATCAAAAGAACAAGTTCATGATTGATAATGGGAAAATCTCTCATTGTAACTACAGACTTAATGGAATGTATATCATTCTAGGTACATTATTATAAAATTTCCTCAATTTTTCTGTTCAGGTCAAACATTATATTTGACATGTAACAGGTTTAATTTTACTTCAATTCCATTTAGCTTTAGTTCAAATGAAGACTAGAGACTACTTAATTATGTTTTTGATTTTCCTTTAAAGGGGTTTTTTTACATTAAAAAAGAAGCAGCAACTTAGATTGCTACTAAAGTTGTATCCCATTTCCCAATACTGTAGATAGTTACACATTAAATGAGATTTTTCTATAGCTAGGTATTTTTATCATGTCCATCCACCTTCCAGACCATCATCTTTCTTCTGTTTATGACATTACATTGTTTGCTACAGTAATAATTGCAGTAGCAGTTGTTTAGACTTTCCTGAACTTTCTTCCACCAAACATGTGGAGCAGAAGGACAAAAGGAAGCCAACAAATTTAAGCACGAAATGCAGTATAAAGTAAAAATGTGTACAGAAAACTAAGAAAAACAAAGGAGAGATGACTGGGTTTATTTATTAGGTATGATACGAGAAAGTTTCCTATAGTTTTTCAACCAGAAGTTATGGGTTTGATGCTAGAATCATTGGGTGAAGTTCTATAGCCGTTAAAGGAGGTCAGACAAGGTGAAAACACTGGTCCCCTTAAAAATGTATGACTAATGTATTCTCCTTTAAAATGTTCTCCCCTGGTAATTAACCAAAAACTGAGGAAGGCAACTGTCTATATTCTTTTAAATGTTTCCATCAACTAATGACTGAAGATTCACCCCTGCACTGATGCCAGCACTAGCAGAGGAAAGACCACTTGAGCATCCCCTATTTAGGGGCTATAGGGGCCAGTTTGGCCTTTGGTACAAACTAAGGCAAGCCCTTGCTTTCACTTTGTATCCATGCTGTAACAGTTTGTATGAACCCCTGCAGGAGAACAGAATCTCTAGATTGCAGGACTAACCTGACCACACCTCCTCCTACTCCCAACACAACCAAGCCCACCCCTATTGCACAGTTGGCACTAAGATGAAAAGGGCGTTCCTACAACAGAGGTATTTCCCGCCAGGGCTTATGTCTGCCCAATGGCCCCTGTGTGCCAGCTAAGCTAGCACAAGAGGGCCTTTGGGCAGTGATGAACATGGCCCACTTCCTCCTTCTAAAACAATTACAGGTTGCATAATATAAATAATTCTAGTTAGATATGAACCCTAACCATACCCCTGAATCCAATCCCACCCAAACTTTTAGATTCCACAGTTCTAGCACAATGAAGAGAGGCAAAATATACCAATATGAAAGATCAATTCTTTTCTCATGTATGAGCTTCCAGTTCTTTGAGTGGAACTTGCTCCTAACACTAAAATATGGGGGATTAAATGATGCTTGTATAAAACTGCAGTTCAGACTGTATGCGGTTCAGGGCTGTATGAGCTCTACCAGCAGCGTCAGAGACTTCTGCTACTATTCCTTTAAGTTAAGTTTGTGTAAGGAGTGAATAATTAGGCTGTCATTTATTATTTGTTTTATTAGTTGAGATACCAGCTTGTTTTGTCTTCTCCCTGAAGTACCAACACATTTGGAGTTCACACTTCGAATACTAAAAGCGTCTTAATTCAAGGAACAGCAACTCAGGTCAAGACACTCCTATTCCAGGAAGGTGGTATTGTGAATCCTCCGTCACCCCATGAACTCGGAATTGAGTATTATGCAGTCATTCATTTGGTGCAAATCTGGTCCTCTTCTCCATGGCCACAAAAGGCCAGCCCCTTGCCAGCAGTTTCCATGCACAAGCAATGCAGATGGATTTGGGGTTGCCAGGCAGGGGTGCACACCCGCTGCACAGCCTGCAGATCAGGTCCCTGGTCACTCCAGGGCCACATGGATCATATGGAGATGGGGCATGGCCAAAGGTTTCACTGTTGTTAAATCTCCAGGGCTCCACCACAGAAGAAGTGTATTAGGGCAACAGGGTTGGTAGAGTCTGCAAAGCCATTCCATTCCCTGTAAGGAAAAAAACTCTTTTTGTCCCGCCACATCCATAATGCCCAAACCAATTATTCTGGTTGGATTCTGGACTGATGACTTACATGTTAATACTTAGTCAAACAATAACGTTTGCCGATACTTCCAAAATATTGTTTTGCAGAGGACCCTCCACTGATAATCAAAAGGCAAATGGTTTCAGACTGAACTAAGGTGTTTCATCTTGGAATAATCTGCAGAACTACATATATAATGCTTATATTTGAAATGTTGACAGAAAAGAAAAACAAGCCAGCTATGCATACAGATGCAGCATGCAGCTATTAAACACAACCTAGCTCATTAGTATTGAAATTAAATACAAAAAAAAAAACCTCAGATGAAACTCCAAGATCAATTTGAGCCAGTTTGCAGGCCAGAGAAATCCTCATTGTCTCCTCACAAGTGACAATGAAAGCCTTATTGAAACCACAGTTTTAAACTGATGAAACTGAGATAGAGTCATGGGCTTCCTTGAACTCCCAGGGGTAAAATTCTGTTCTGGACTCACAAGCATAGCTCCCATCGCCTTCAATGAGAACCCTTCATGGACAACTAGTGCTGGAATTTGACTTAAGGGAAATGAACATAACTCTAAACAGACACCATCTCGTACTTCACCTATGAGAAGTCAATTCCCTTAGCTGAGTAGTAATTAATTTATAAATAAAGATTCTTCTTCAGAAACACAATACATGTTGCAGTCCTGCCCCACTCACCCCATTCCTGGAAAACACACACTTGTTTTAATACCACTGTGTGCACATTGAAATCAGTCCTTTTCCTCACTATTTCCCGCTTTGAATAAATATGGTTTTAAAGAGCTCCCCTAAAACAATTAACATTTTAGACTCACTTCATCCAATATTCTTTGTAATATTCACAATCTCACAATGAAATCATTGGAAAGGCTGAGGAAAGTGCTCACCTATCTAACAAAATAATATTTTTTTGTTTTAGAATAAATGTTTTAGCTTTAACAAGTCCTATAGGAGGAACAATGTTCATGGGGTTGGCTCCTACTTACAATATGGGCATATTGTGATTTTCAGATTCTTTTGGGTTTGATAAGCCTCAAACTCCTTGCACTGCTTTACATACTCTCAAAGGAATTAACCTTATTCCTTCGATATGCAGTATAGAGTGAGGATGTTTTTATTACATTAATTAGTTATCATAATAAAACTGACTCAATTTACTAATTAGAGACAGTTGAAAGAAAAAGTTTTATTCTAGGAGGCTAGTAATTGCAGAGAACCTTACAAATACTAAGTCAACTGAGAGTCTACACCAACAGAAGTCCCTATAAAGCTTGGTAGTGGTCTCCAGTGATAGAAACTCCATCAGGTGAGGTGTGGCACAAAAAATGGCTGAAACAGCTCTACCACCAGGGCACTCGCTGGAGTTCACAGGAGCCTGCACTGTCCCAAAAGCACGCAGAGTTAGACAGAGTGACCAAAGAATTCAGTGCACGTAACCAACGGTCTTTGCCAGCTGGTTTCCTAAAGCACCCTGACCAAACTTAAAGCTGTCTTCCACTGAAGGAAGACTGCAGGCAAGCAGGTGGTAAAAACACTCCCTCCCACACTCAGAATGAATCCCCACCCTGGACACAGAAGAACCAGGCTGGCATAGGAAGCCTGGTAATTTATACCTTCCTGTACTGACTCTAGTGCATCTAATCCGCTAAATGGTGTAATGTAGCAAAGGTTTTAAATTAAAATCAATAATGTTCCTTCTGCTATTTACACACTAGATAACATCTGTTGCATAGCCTTTCAAACTTAGCATTTCAAACCTCCCCATCCAAAGGCTAACGCTGTTCCCTTGCTCCCAAAACACTGAAGAAGGGAACGGTTGTTTAAGTAACGTACGTATCTGACATTGGTCTTTAGAGCAACAGCCATTCTAAATAAACTATTAAAGTTTTGTGGCTTTCAGAACACACTGACTAACGGATTTAGTCTTCAGCATTTAAATTGCCTGCATGCTGTAGATGTTATGTTAGTGACTGTATAAGCCTCTGAGTGTTTAAAAAAAGAAATCCATGCAAGACAGGAATCATACAGCATCCCTATGAATATCGAAGACCCTCTCAATATAGGCTAATCCACCTGCACGCCCAAGCAGTGTGAATTACAGCTAATTTGAGTACCTCAGACAGCTATATACTTACCTAAATGTACCACCATTTCCAGGGGAACAAGTACCAGCTTCAAAGGGAACCATTTCTAACAATGATATATCTCTAGAAATGCTGATTCTGAAGATAGTACATGCAAAATTACGTCACAGCGCAGTGGGTAAACTGATACAAGAGGTTACCTGCGTTTGGATTTGGGCAACAGTTATTTTACTGCTCATGTGTCTCTTAAACAAGGTGACTGAATCTAATAACTACCATATATTTTAAAAAGACATCTCATTCTGATATTAAATACTAGTATCAGCTTATAAAATAATTCTCCCTGTAATGATTAGTCACATTCAAAAGCAACAGATCCGTCCCGGGAAACAGCACAAAAACAAGGAGAGGATCTACTCACATTCCTTTGAGCCGTTGCCACATTTTCTCAGCGTGTCCTCCTATTTGGTACTTTAAAGAGGTGCCTTCCAGTTCCCGGGCTGTTTCAGTAGCTCTAGACCCCATGGTAATTGTCCTACAGCAATACAGTTACAATCAGGCTCAGCAGCAAGTAAAAGCATTCCTTAGTCCACTACAAACGTCAGAGGATCCACACGTTATACAGTAGCAGCTCTCATCTATCAAAACATTTCAGAATTACAAAGCTAAGGAAAGCTTCTGGCTGAATTGCTATTTACTTTGATAGACAAATCCACTCTCTTTCTCCCCCTAAGCATACAGCACTATAAACAGCTTCTCTGACCTCACAAGTCTACTCCATACATGTGAGCCAGCTACTACACTACTCACTGACTGACTGCTCAAGCTCTATCCCCATGCACTTCACTTGTTGTAGGTATATGCACGTAAGCACAAAAGCTTCCTTAAAATGTATTAGAATTCATTGCCATGCAGGAGAAATGTGAATGACTTTAGCAGTCCAGAAAAAAATTATTATTATTTTTTTTTTTGCTGCTGCTGTGCAGGTCGGAAAAGCAGGCTGCAATAGGAAAGCAGACGGTAGAAGCCAATATCAGCTGCACCACCGTAAGAAATGAACGCCTGCTTAAATGCCAGAGCTTTTGTCTCTTTAGGTGATCCTGAATTGGTCTTCAAGGAATAAATATCTACCAGCCTCTTAACAACATAACTGAACAAACGTTAAGTTGGGACTCTAAGACATGTATAAATCCCTTCAGAAGAGTAATTAGAGAGCTCTACAGGTTGTTATTGAAGGAATATGCTGTAATCATGACTATTCACCTTCTCCTAGCAACTCCACACAGTAGGCAACTGCCAATTTAACTGGTGGAAAATGCAGCAGCTGCAAGACAGCCTGCTGAATGAATCCTTTGGGACAATAGCTTGCGTGTGTCAAAATCTGATGTTGAACTGTTTGTGCATGCCAGAGAAAAAATTAAGTGCATGTAAAGAGCAAAAGGAATGAGAACTAAGTGGTCTGCCAGCCATGCAGCAGATTGCCAGCTCTGTCTCTACAGTGCAGACCCATGCATTTAGTTGCACAGCCAAAGCTGCTGTTTGACTAGAACTCGGGTTAGCTCTGCATCACTATGTTTTATTGCTTGCTCAACTGTGTTTGCAGAGCTTTTAAAAATTTGATCTTTATTTTATAAACATCTTCCTTCTTGTTTTGTGAATAGACAAGGATCTGCAACTCTGGAGAAAGATCCAACTAGTCCCAGATACCACTAGCTTGTCTGTGCATCGGTTTCAACCATACAGCATTGTGTATGTTTAAAAGTAACAAAGATGTGAGGTTATGCGTGATCTCCATCTGAAGTGGCTGGCAGAGATGGGTGAAAATGCCAAGGAAAAAGAAAAAGAACAATCACAATAATTCACTGTCACTGAAGTTCCCCTATCCATTTCCCTTCATTTTCTCATAAGTTTCCTAATGGATGATTTCCTCTCCATTAAAATACATTTTTAAAAAATATCCCCTTTATGTCCTATTAATCTCTATTCTGTACTGGCCCCTGCTCTTTCCTCACTGATTTCTATCAGAGAGATCATTAGCTGATGCATTTCATCTCTTTCCCAGGTTTCACCTCTCACTTGCACTGGTTTTAAATTGGTGTTGTTACATTGACTTCACTAGAAGTATTCCTGATTCTCACAGGCACAAGAGAGAAAGAGGAATCAGGCCCATAGATTTCAAAGGGGCTTTTTTTAAAAAGTCAGTGTGTGATCTACACCTCCCCTAACTTTTGCTTGCAATGAAGAGTGTCATGTGACAAAACTGAAGAACCACAGAAACAATCACTTTCTTTAAACACTGTGTCATAAATATAAAGGGAAGGGTAAACACCTTTAAATCCCTCCTGGCCAGAGGAAAAACCCTTTCACCTGTAAAGGGTTAAGAAGCTAGGATAACCTTGCTGGCACCTGACCAAAATGACCAATGAGGAGACAAGAGACTTTCAGAGCTGGAGGGGGGCAAGAAACAAAGGGTTCTCTCTGTCTGTTTTTTTTGTTTTTGCCCGGACCAGAGCAGGAATGCAGGTTAGAACTCCTGTAAAGGGCTAATAAGCATTCTAGTTAGATATGCGTTAGATTCTGTTTTGTTTAAATGGCTGATAAAACAAGTTGTGCTGAATGGAATGTATATTCCTGTTTGTGTGCCTTTTTGTAACTTAAGGTTTTGCCTAGAGGGATTCTCTATATTTTGAATCTGATTACCCTGTAAGGTATTTAACATCCTGATTTTACAGAGGTGATTCTTTTACTTCAATTAAAATTCTTCTTTTAAGAACCTGATTGCTTTTTCATTGTTCTTAAGATCCAAGGGTTTGGGTCTGTGTTCACCTATGCAAATTGGTGAGGATTTTTATCAAGCCTTCCCCAGGAAAGGGGGTGTAGGGTTTGGGAGGATTTTTTGGGGGGGAAGATGTTTCCAAGTGGGCTCTTTCCCTGTTATATATTTATTAGACACTTGGTGGTGGCAGCAATAAAGTCCAAGGGCAAAAGGTAAAATAGTTTGTACCTTGGGGAAGTTTTATCCTAAGCTTGTAAAAATAAGCTTAGGGGGTTTTTCATGCAAGTCCCCACATCTGTATTCTCGAGTTCAGAGTGGGGAAGTAACCTTGACATGGTGGCGGAGCGGTGGGATTAATTTGAAATCATTTTGATATCAATTTGAGATTTTTTGAACCAGAAGCATAGATTTTTTTAAAAGGAAATATTGTTTTCCCTTTGGGCTGCTGGAAAGCAGGTTTTAAGCTGAAAGTAGTTAGAGTTTCTTTTGTCTCTGCTTGGGGGCCAGAGCAGAGACAAAAGGGAATTGTCTTTTGTGAGCTGGAGTTTTCTCTACCTAAAGGCAGGGTAGTTAACCTTCTGCAGGGAAATTCACAAGTCTTCACAGACCTGAAGTTGTTTTTTACCTAAGAGCAACTAGAGGGGTTTTCTGTCTATTTGCCTGGAGACAAATGTGTTCGTTTGTTTGGTTTTTTTAGGATTTTTCTGTAGGCTGACAATCACTATCAGAGAACATAAGTATCTGGTTACAGCACAGCAAAATTTTACAAGCCAAGTTATTTGTTTTTTTTAACTCTCGGGTGTAAAGTTAGTTAAAAACAGAGAAGCAAACATGACAGAGCCCAAGACAGAAACAGCCAAAGAGGCTGTCCACAGGAGAGCTATGGAGGCAGCGAAAGAGGCAGAAAAACACCAAGGAGCTGCTCACAAGAGAGCTATGGAGGCAAGGGAAAAAAAATGGAGGAGAGTGAAAAAGAGAGGAAGCATGAACTGGAGTTGGAGAAGGTAAGGGCTGAGCAGAATCTACTGGATAACCCTAACAATCCTTCCCCAACAATCCACAAATGGGAGAGACTATGTCCACGGTATGATGAATCCAGTGATATTGCTGAATATTTTCTCACCTTTGAGACACTGAGCACTCTCCATAAAATTCCTGAAGCTCACAAGATGACCACATTGGTCGCAAAACTAACTGGAAGAGCTCTGGACATATTCAATAAGATGCCTATTGATGAGGCTTCTGACTATAATAAGTTCAAGGATTTGGTTTTAAAGCAATTTCAAATCACATCTGAAACATACAGAGTAAAATTTCGAACCCTTAAGAGAGGGCCTGGACTAAGTAATGTGGCTTTATCTAAACCAGATGAAGAATCTGTTAGATAAATGGGTCCAAGGCAGGGGTGTCACTAGCTTTGACAGAATGTGTGATTTGATAGCTCAGGAGCAATTCCTGAATACGTCCAAGGAGGAAATAAAACAGTGTTTATGGGACAAGGAAATGGACTCAGCAGAAAGTCTTGCTTCTTATGATGATCAATACAAACAGTCCCAGACCACCAGAGAGGCGGGGCAAGCTGGAACAAAACGGGTGGAGGGAGGAGAGAGAAACAACCCTGGTCACAGTTGGAGCAGATACCAGAAGGGAAAGCCTCAGACCACACCCTACTACAGCCCAAGTCCCCAACTACACACCAAGGAATACTCCAGACCCCTTATCATCCTGCCACACCGTTCTCCAGCAACCCACCTCGCCCCCAGTGACCCGTCAGCTGGATGATGTTTTAAATGTAACGAGACGGGACATGTGAAGGCCAACTGCCCCAAGAACCCCAACAGATTACAGTTCATTGCACCGGAATCACACCAGAAGTCCTCAGGCCCAGATACCTCCCAGATACCCTCAGAGCGGAGGGAAACTGTGAGTGTGGGTGGGAAGAAGGTCATCGTGTGGAGGGACACCAAAGCACAAGTGTCGGCTATCCGTGCTTCCTTAGTGGACCCCAATTTAATCGACCCAGAGATCCAAGTAACAATTCAACCCTTCAAGTCCAACTCTTTCAATTTGCCTACAGCCAAGTTGCCTGTCCAGTACAAGGGCTGGTCAGGAACGTGGACTTTTGCAGTCTATGATGATTATCCCATCCCCATGCTGTGGGAGGAAGACTTGGCCAATCATGTGAAGCTAGCCAAGAGGGTGGGAATGTTCACCCGCAGCCAGGCTAAGCAAGCCGTCCCGCCTAGCTCTGTTCTGGAAAATTCTACCAGGACCCGGTCAGAGGTGATGGATCTGGACCCCATGCCAACGTCTGCAACGGCAGTAGTGGATCCAGTCCCAGAGACCCAGACAGAGCCAGTCCCAGAACCTGAACCGGCAGCAGTCGATAACCCTACACAAGAGGCTCAGCTGGAGCCTGAATCCCAACATAGTGCACCAGCGGAGAGCGGTTCACAGTCAATGGAAACAGCCCCATCCCCTACATCACTTCCAGAGGGACCAAGCCTAGGTTCACAATCCAATGAGGAACTGATGTCTCCAGCATCAAAGGAACAGTTCCAGACTGAACAGGAAGCAGATGAAAGCCTCCAGAGAGCTTGGATGGCGGCATGGAGCAACCCACCGCCTCTCAGCTCTTCTAATCGATCCAGGTTTGTTGTAGAAAGAGGACTTTTATACAAGGAAACTCCTTCTGGTGGACACCAGGAAGACTGGCATCCTCAGAGACAGTTGGTAGTTCCAACTAAGTACAAGGTAAAGCTCTTGAGCTTGGCCCACGATCATCCTAGTGGCCATGCTGGGGTGAACAGGACCAAAGACCATTTGCGGAGGTCATTCCACTGGGAGGGAATAGGCAAGGATATTTCTACCTATGTCCGGTCTTGTGAGGTATGCCAAAGAGTGGGAAAACCCCAAGACCAGGTCAAAGCCCCTCTCCAGCCACTCCCCATCATTGAAGTTCCATTTCAGTGAGTAGCTGTGGATATTCTGGGTCCTTTTCCAAAAAAGACACCCAGAGGAAAGCAGCACATACTGTCTTTCACGTATTTTGCCACCCGATGGCCGGAAGCAGTAGCTCTAAGCAACACCAGGGCTAAAAGTGTGTGCCAGGCACTAGCAGACATTTTTGCCAGGGTAGGTTGGCCCTCCGACATCCTCACAGATGCAGGAACTAATTTCCTGGCAGGAACTATGGAAAGCCTTTGGGAAGCTCATGGGGTGAATCACTTGGTTGCCACCCCTTACCATCATCAAACAAATGGCCTGGTGGAAAAATTTAATGGGACTTTGGGGGCCATGATACGTAAATTCATAAATGAGCACTCCAATGATTGGGACCTAGTGTTGTAGCAGTTGCTCTTTGCCTACAGAGCTGTACCACATCCCAAATCCCAGTTTAGGGTTTTCACCATTTGAACTTGTATATGGCCGCGAGGTTAAGGGGCCAATACAGTTGGTGAAGCAGCAATGGGAGGGGTTTACACCTTCTCCAGGAACTAACATTCTGGACTTTGTAACCAACCTACAAAACACCCTCAGAACCTCTTTAGCCCTTGCTAAAGAAAACCTAAAGGATGCTCAAAAAGAGCAAAAAGCCTGGTATGATAAACATGCCAGAAAGCGTTCCTTCAAAGTAGGGGACCAGGTCATGGTCTTAAAGGCGCTCCAGGCCCATAAAATGGAAGCATCATAGGAAGGGTCATTCATGGTCCAGGAGCTCCTGGGAGCTGTTAATTATCTCATAGCCTTCCCCACCTCCAACCGAAAGCCTAAGGTGTACCATATTCATTCTCTAAAGCCCTTTTATTCCAGAGAATTAAAGGTTTCCCAGTTTATAGGGAGGAGATGACGCTAAGTGGCCTGAAGGTGTCTACTACGAAGGGAAAAGTGCTGGTGGCGTGGAAGAGGTGAACCTCTCCATGACCCTTGGGCGTATGCAGCGACAGCAGATCAAGGAGCTGTGCACTAGCTATGCGCCGACATTCTCAGCCACCCCAGGACTGACTGAACGGGCATACCACTCCATTGACACAGGTAATGCTCACCCAATTAAAGTCCAACCTTACCGGGTGTCTCCTCAAGCTAAAACTGCTATAGAATGGGAGATCCAGGATATGTTACAGATGGGGGTAATCTGCCCCTCTGGAAGTGCATGGGCATCTCTGGTGGTTCTAGTTCCCAAACCAGATGGGGAAATACGTTCTTGCGTGGACTACCATAAGCTAAATGGTGTAACTTGCCCAGACAGCTATCCAATGCCACACACAGATGAACTATTAGAGAAACTGGGATGGGCCCAGTTCATCTCTACCTTGGACTTAACCAAGGGGTACTGGCAAGTACCACTAGATGAATCCGCCAAGGAAAGATGTCGGGCTGTATGAATTTAATGTACTCCCTTTCGGGCTGTGGAATGCACCCGCCACCTTCCAAAGACTTGTAGATGGTCTCCTGGTGGGATTTGGAGAATATGCAGTCGCCTACCTTGACAATGTGGCCATATTTTCGGATTCCTGGGCAGAACACCTGGAAAATCTACAAAAAGTCTTCGAGCGCATAAGGGAGGCAGGACTAACTGTTAAGTCTAAGAAGTGTCAAATAGGCCTAAACAGAGTGACTTACCTTGGACACCAGGTGGGTCAAAGAACTATCAACACCCTACAGGCCAAAGTGGATGCTATCCAAAAGTGGCCTGTCCCAAAGTCAAAGAAACAGGTTCAATCCTTCTTAGGCTTGGCCGGTTATTATAGGCAATTTGTACCGCAATACAGCCAAATCGCCACCCCACTGACAGACCTAACTGAAAAGAAACAGCCAAATGCCGTTCAGTGGACCAAAGAGTGTCAGAAGGCCTTTAACCAGCTTAGAGCGACACTCATGTCTGACCCTGTACTAAGGGCCCCAGACTTTGACAAATCACAGATGCATCCGAGCGTGGTGTGGGAGCAGTTTTAATGCAGGAAGGTCCAGATCAAGAATTCCACCCTGTAGTGTTTCTCAGCAACAAGCTGTCTGAGAGGGAAAGCAACTGGTCAGTCAGTGAAAAAGAATGTTACGCCATTGTCTACACTCTGGAAAAGCTACGCCCATATGTTTGGGGACGGCGTTTCCACCTGCAAACCGACCATGCTGCACTACAGTGGCTTCATACTGCCACGGGAAATAACAAAAAACTTATTCGGTGGAGTTTAGCTCTCCAAAATTTGATTTCGACATCCAACACATCTCAGGAGCTTCTAACAAAGTGACTGATGCACTCTCCCGTGAAAGTTTCCCAGAATCAACTGGTTAAAATCATCCTTGAGATGTGGATAATGTTGTTAGTCTTTATATACTTGGTAGTATATTTAGAGGTGCATGTGTCTTATTAACTCCGTTTTCTCCTAGAGCTCCAGGAAGAAATCACAGCCAGTGTTTCACCCTATCTGTGATTTGGGGGGCATGTCATAAATATAAAGGGAAGGGTAAACACCTTTAAATCCCTCCTGGCCAGAGGAAAAACCCTTTCACCTGTAAAGGGTTAAGAAACTAGGATAACCTCGCTGGCACCTGACCAAAATGACCAATGAGGAGACAAGATACTTTCAGAGCTGGAGTGGGCAAGAAACAAAGGGTTCTCTCTGTCTGGTTTTTTTTTGTTTTTGCCCGGACCAGAGCAGGAATGCAGGTTAGAACTCCTGTAAAGGGCTAATAAGCATTCTAGTTAGATATGCGTTAGATTCTGTTTTGTTTAAATGGCTGATAAAACAAGTTGTGCTGAATGGAATGTATATTCCTGTTTGTGTGCCTTTTTGTAACTTAAGGTTTTGCCTAGAGGGATTCTCTATATTTTGAATCTGATTACCCTGTAAGGTATTTACCATCCTGATTTTACAGAGGTGATTCTTTTACTTCAATTAAAATTCTTCTTTTAAGAACCTGATTGCTTTTTCATTGTTCTTAAGATCCAAGGGTTTGGGTCTGTGTTCACCTATGCAAATTGGTGAGGATTTTTATCAAGCCTTCCCCAGGAAAGGGGGTGTAGGGTTTGGGAGGATTTTTTGGGGGGGAAGATGTTTCCAAGTGGGCTCTTTCCTTGTTATATATTTATTAGACACTTGGTGGTGGCAGCAATAAAGTCCAAGGGAAAAAGGTAAAATAGTTTGTACCTTGGGGAAGTTTTAACCTAAGCTGGTTAAAATAAGCTTAGGGGGTTTTTCATGCAAGTTCCCACATCTGTATCCTCGAGTTCAGAGTGGGGAAGGAACCTTGACACACTGTACAAAGTACTTTATTAGATTAAGGAAGACAGAAGGAGCTGTAACGCTGTCCTTCTTTTGTGGCTGCGCTGAGGAACTTCTGCCTAGAAACCTCCCAGTCCTGTTCTGCATGGCAGCTTGATACAGTTTTAAAGAAATAGTATACATATCCTCACAGGGAGTAACAGATATGAATCACTAGCACTAATGCGAATTCTTCCCTGCCCCCTACCTCTCACTCCCCCACATCTGAAGCAATGCAAACAAAATAATTATGTGTTGATACAATCCTCCAGGGACAGAGGGAAATTTTAAGCCCCTATTTTTCTCAAAAGGCATTCTCTCCCCCTGTAGTACGATTCTGTGATGGGAAATAGTGCCAGTTTCTAGTGGCAATAGCACCATGTTTAATCGGTTCTTTCCCCCTAAGGGAACAGAAGGAGTGTTTGAGAATATCACTTTTGATATTCTGAAGAGGAGGAAATGTTGCTTGTTCTTCAGGTATTATGCTCTGGTTGCTCCCCTCAGGTAGGGCTGAGGTTATGAGCAACCAAGACAATACTGTTATACATTGGGAAACTGCACTGAAGCTGGCGGGTGTAACAGCTGCCTTCCATTCAGTATAAGTGTGAAAAGCAATTGAGTTCCTTTGTGAAACCAGATGGCTGAAGCAATAGGAGCACCTCACAGAGCACAGACACATGGCCAGGCTTGAGTAGAAATTTGAACCATGTGACCCAAAGGGGTTTCTCTGAGGACTGATATAGCAAACACAGGGGCTAGAAGATTGATTGGTGGAGTTGTGAATATTTGTGTGAGAGAGAGAGGCATCAGGAAACACACAGAAGCAGACACAAAGAAGATAGTAGAAAGCCAAGGAGACAGCCAGCCCAAGCACTGAGTGTAGGGTCCAGAGAAAAGCTAGAGAAACAGCTTTTGGGGCAAAGTGATGCTGAAAGAGGCTTAGAACTGTGAGCAAAACAAACGACTTACTTGTTTGATTCCTACAGTGTTCAGGGAAACAGGACGTATACATTCTTTCTAAATAAACAGCATTGCATCACAGATATCTGACTCCATTACCAAAACTTGGAGCCAGGCACATAGGGGTAAACAGGTATTCTGCACCCACTATTTCCACTTTCAGGAAGATGGGTAGGAAGGATGGAGAACAGACAGAACCTTAGCTCTGCCCCCATCAACATGCCGATCAGGAGGACAGCAATAAAATTACAACGTCCCTCCCTGATCAGGTGAGAAATTATGGCTGCCAGGGCTGCTCCCTTACTGTGGGCTGTTCTAGGCAAAATCTAGCCTAAACTAGTTCCAAATACTAACCAGTGGGCAATTATTTTAGGAATCAGCATTTACCCAAGGGGATGGCAGCTGAACTGATGAGCGTGGGTTTTTAATGTAAAGTAATAAATGTTTTTCTCTGGCCTCTCCTTGTTCTTGTTCTGGATTACTTGTGTCATTCTCTCAGCTTGCTAGGTTTTAGAGCCATTCTCCTCTCCCTCGCTCTTTGTTTTCTTTTCTTTTTTTTTTAAACAACAACAATCTTTTCATCCTTTGTCTGCATCTTTTTAAAGTTTAGCTTTATATTCATGAGTTAATCTGATATCTATTCATTCAAGTCAAGTCTCTGGGTATTAGGCAAAGTTCTGGTGATTCAGTTTGGAGATTTTAAAATTTCTTTAGCACTCTGCTCTATCCCCCTACCTAAAGCCTGATAAAATTGTCACTGTGCCACTTAATCTTCAAACAAGTACTTAAATTCGATGTTGAAATATAACATGGTATGCCCTTCCCCCGCTCATGATTCAAAGTGCATCCTTTGCTAAGGATAAATGGAATTTTGGCATTAGGAAAGGAAGAGACAGTGTCTTAATATACAGTTAAAAAGGCGCTGTCCTTCCTTGTACTATTAACATTGAATAAGAATAAAAGTTAAAAATTACACAGAAAAATCCACTTTTAAAAACAAGGGAAAAGCCTGCAACTAGACAGATTAGAGAGTTGGCCACTGGAATAGGATAAGGGCTAACACAGGTTTTGATGAGGAGGATTAGAGATTTATTTTAGATAAATCCTTTACTCCTGAAAGGAAACAAAACATGCCACATTATTCACTATTCTGTTCAATACCTGTAGATCAAAACTAGCACAGAAAGAGAAAGTAACAAGAGACCTGAAGAACTGATTTCTCATACTCTCATTATCGCTCATCTTTTCAAACCTTACAATGCAACTTTCCCTAATCAGGAGAACTGCAGGAGAGCCAGGAACTAATTGAGGAATTTGGAGTCACTGAAGTAAGCAAGGCTTTCACGGCAGCGAGGAAAGGCTCTGGCGAGGAGAGCTGCCTCCCTCCACCAGAGTCTTTCAACAACGTACGTAATGCAGTGGGCATGCAGCCAGCTTTTCACCGCTGCATGTAGCTGCACATACCCTACATGCCATCACCAGTGGCAGTATAGATGTAACCTAGGGCAATGCCTAAACTTCGGGCTGGTCTACACTACAAAGTTAAGCTGACCTAACTACATCACTCACGGCTGTGAAAAATTTCACACCCTGCGGAATGTAATTAAACTGACCTAAGCCTCCCTGCATGTGAGGCTTCCAGGGAATTTTTTGTCAGGCGGTCTTCTCCACATACTCTTCTTTCTCCTTCTGCCTATATCCTGGTTTTGTAATGGCATACAATGCCTTTCATCATAAACAAAATCCATGATTCACCTGCTTTGTCCACATGTGCTTCCTCTGAACTGATGTAAAGGGATGGTTGAGATAAGAAGAGCATCTAGTCTTAAAATGCACAGATCTAATGTAAATTGCAAAACTGGCACTGGCAAACTAGCCATGTTACAATAATTTGTGATTTGCGCAGACTGCCCACAGAATAGATTTTGCCACTGGCAATAGAACTAAGGTACAGCAGCTTGATGGATTTACACAGACAGCCCACTCAGTAAACTGGCACTGATTAAACTAACTAGCTAAAAGAGTTTGGACTGATATAGACTCCCAAGCAAACTGGCACAGACCAGATGACCCAGATAAAGGGAATTGAAAGGGAATATACTTTTGGTCTTTAAAAAAAAAAAAAAAAAAGCTTTCGCATTTTGTTTTCCTCCACAGCAGTTTGATATAGTTCCTGCTAGTAACCACGTGCATTACATCCCCAGAGGTTTAAATACAGTATTGAAAAAGAACCTCCTATTCATACACTACTTGTGTTGAGGGTTCACTAGTCTCATAGGTATTAAGGACTTGGAGCCAGATTTACAAAGGTATTTAGGAATCTAAGGATGCAGGTAACAGCCTATTGGGATTAACGAAAGCTTCTAAGCAGGTTAGGCACTTAACTCATTGAAATCAATGGGAGTTAGGTGCTTATGTGATTTAGGCACTTTACAGACCATTTGGGAAGGGTGTAGGGATAGGTTACAATAGCCAACTCTAGATGAAATGCTGGCAGTATTGTGGGAGTGGTAATAAGCAGATTTATACATGTAGAAGATGTGGAAAGACATGAGTTCAAGGTAAGGGATAACTGAAGATTTCAGATAGACGAGATAAATTTAAATTGAATGAAGGAGAAAGAGAGAGGGTAGAATAATGCTTGGCGACATTCTTCATCCCTTCCTCCCCTCCAAAAATAAATCCCCTCTATGCCTTTGAGACATTTAACTGAAATAAATTAGAAGGAAACAATACATTTTTGGTCAGAACAAGCAGAAGATGGCTAGGCAGAATCATTAAGGTATTTGGAGCAGATACATGGATCACTGGCCCAAGAAATTCAGAGACAACAAGTAGCACACAAGGAGTTCTTCAAGAAAAACAGGCCGGACATGAAGGAATGAGAAAGGTCACGCATCTGAAAGATTTTGGGGTTAACATCTTTATTTAAAAAGCACTTGTGCTTAGTACAGTAGCTGTGGAAATACAGGAGGAAGGACTCAAGAAGCAAATACTACTTTTGGGGAACATCATTAGTAAAATGGTTTGCAACAAAATTAATACTCTGAGTTTTAGAAACTCTGCAGGCACTGCACTGGATGTGAAATGTATTACACAACTTCAAAATCACCAGAGAGAGAGAGGGGATCAAAGGTATTACTTTGTACTGTACAAATACACAATTTACTATTCAGTGACAGGATACACAGGAATAAAACAAATGTTCTGGGTTTCACGGTGTCTCTTTTTAATTTCTACAAACCAGCTGTTTCAATTGATAAAAGTCTCTTCCATCAACCTCCTTAGGTTTTTTCATACAGCCACTGTGGAGTAAATGATACTCTTACCTGACCCCTTCTGACTAATAAAGTACCTTAAAACACGTCAATCTAAACATTCCAGAGCCATGACTGACATTTCAATGGGACCTGTGAAAAAACTAATTGACAAATTATCGTTCTCAGCCTATAACTGCATAGGGGAAATGCAAGGAAGGAATATGCAAAAGGCATTAAGAAATCTGGGTTTGACAAAGTGACTCCAGCTTCTCCCACTAAACCAAGGAAAGATTAAGGAGATAACTAGTTGACTGTGGTGAGACACGGACAAAGGAGGTAGAATGAAATGTTGTTCTAGCTAACAATTGTCTAATGAAGCCATTTCAAACATTCACTTTGAACCACTCAAAGGAAACAAGAAAATGTTCCCTCTAGCTGTACAGTATTTCCACAGGACCATGGCAACAAGAAAAAGCTCCTTGGTATTTATAAAAGGCTACAATGGAACAGATGCCATTGGAGCGGGGGGAAATCTCTTCACCATCACACAAGGGATTTGAATTAGAAAATGTGTCCACCAATGCAGCCTTAACATAGCTTTCCCCACCTACCCCACACCACCACTGTAAAACACTGACCATTTATTCCTGCCCTTTGTTTCCTATCTTTTAATCAGTTACTGATCCACTGAGCCTTTGTGAGAGACCTCGTTAAGGGCTTTCTGAAAGTCCAAGCACACTATATACACTCTATTACCCTTGTCCACATGTTTGTTGACCCCCTCAGAGAATTCTCATTGATTAGTGAGGCATGATTTCCCCTTACGAAGCCACGTCGACTCTTCCCCCAACATCTGTGTGTCTTGTAATTCTGTTCTTTTCTATCGTTTCAACCAGTTTGCCTGGTACTGAAGTTAGGCTTACTGGCCTGTAATTGCCAGATCACCTCTGGATCCTTTTTATAAAAATTGGCACTACATTGCCTATCTGTCAATCATCTGGCACAGAGGCTGATTTAAGCAATAGGTTACATACCAAAGTTAGTAGTTCTGCAATTTCATATTTGAGTTTCTTCAGATCTCAAGTAAATACCATCTGGTCTTGGTGACTTATTACAGTTTAATTTATCAGTTCATTCCAAAACCTCCTCTTTTGACACCTCAATCTTGGACAGTCGCTCCGATTTGTCACCTAATGGCTTGGGTGTGGGAATCTCCCTCACATCCCTTGCAGTGAAGACCGATGCAAAGAATTCATTTAGCTTGTCTGCAGTGGCCTTGTTTTCCTTGAGTATTCCTTTAGCAACTTTATCGTCCAGTGGAACCCTCTGGTGGTTTGGCAGGCTTCTTGCTTCTGAGGCACTTTACAAAAAATTGCTGTTAGTCTGTGTGTGTTTTGCTTGTTGCTCTTCAAACTCTTTTTTGGCCTGCCTAATTATAACTGTATACTTTAATTGCTGGAGTTTATTCTCCTTTCTATTTTCCTCAGTAGGATTTGACGTCCAATTTATAAAAGGATGTCTGTCTCTAACTGTCTCTTTTACTCTGTTGTTTAGCCACGGTGGCATTTTTTTTGTCCTTTTACTGTTTATTATTATTATTAGGAGTATATATTTAGTTTGAGCCTCTATTACAGTGGTTTTTTTAAAAAAATTTGCTTCCAGGAATTTCACTTTTGTGACTGTTCCTTTTAATTTCCATTTAACAAGTCTCCCCAGTTTTTAATTGTTCCCCTTTTTGGAGTTACAGGCTACTGTAGTGGGTTTCCTTGGTATATTCCGCTCCTACAAGGATATTAAATTTGATTACATTATGGTTGCTATTACCGAACAGTTCAGCTATGTTCCTCTCTTGGACAATATCCTGTGCTCCACTTATGACTAAATGAAGAAATGCCTCTCCCTTTGTGGGTTCCAGGACTAGCTGTTCCAAGAAGCCGTCATTAATGGTGTCTAGAAATTTTATCTCTACATCCCGTCCTGAGGTGTCATGTAACTAGTCATTATAGCGATAGTTGAAAATAAATCCCCCATTGTTGTTATTGTTTTTTCTGTTGTAGCCTCTCTGATCTCCTGAGCATTTCACAATCACCATCCTGGTGGTCGATAGTATATTCTTACCACTATACTCTTATTATTCAAGCATGAAATTTCTACCCATAGAGATTTTATGGTACAGTTTGATGCTTTTAAGACTTTTACTATATTTGAGTCTATACTTTCTTTCACATATAGTGCCCACCAACATGACCTACTCTGTCATTCCTATGTATTTTGGACCCTGCTATTACTGTGTTCCACTGATTATCATCATTCCACCAACTTTGTGATGCCTATTATATTAATATTCTCATTTAATACCAGGCACCCACCATAATATCTAGACTTCATGCATTTCTATACAAGCACTTATAAAATTCATCAGTATTCAGTTGTCTGCCTTCATGTGATGTAATTGTATGGGACTCTTTCATTTGAACTTTTTCCTCTTCAGCCCCTGTATGTACATTTTCAACTTCTATCCTCTACTCTTTACTAAGATATAGAACATCCCCTTTAATAAAACCTCCCCTTAGGGATGGATCTGTCTGAACGTTGTGCTCCTCTGCACCTGTTGGCTTTCCACCAGCACTTAGTTTTAAAACCCCTCTATGACCGTTTTGAATTTTGCATGCCAGCAGTCTGTTTCTGTTTTGGTTTTGGTGGAAACCATCCTTCCTGTCTAGGCTCCTCCTTTACAAACACATCGCCCAGTTCCTAATAAACCTAAATCCCTCTTCTGGATACTATTGTCTCCTCCACACAATGTAACCCTGCAGTTCTGCTTGTCTCACTGGCCCTGCACATGGAACTGGAAGCATTTCAGAGACTGCTACCTTGGAGGTCCTGGATTTCAATCTCTTATGTAGCAAGGGATCCTAAAGGTATTAGGGATCAAAGCATGGCAGGCTAAAGCCTCGTTAGGAAGCCCTCAGCATCGCCTAATAGGCCGCTAGGCTCAGCACACAGCACCCCAAAAGTGACCACAATATAAACTACAAGAAGGCACACAGCAAAGAAGCAAGCACAAATAAGGAACAAACTAACAGGGACTTCCCTATCATACCTCCAGGCATTTCAAGCATGTTCTGTATAGCTGTGAATGACGTATAGTATCACATGGGTACCTTGAGAATGATGTACATCAAATAGTGCTTTCCATACCCGACCAAGGTCTTCACCCCTGTGTTGTGGGTCTGGGGAGGAGGTGGGCTTTTTTAGGGCTGTCAAGTGATTCAAAAAAATTAATCACAATTAATCATGCTGTTAAACAATAATAGAATACCATTTATTTAAATATATTTGGATGTTTTCTACATTTTTAAATTGATTGATTTCAACTATAACAAAACACAAAGTGTACAGTGTTCACTTGATATTTTTATTACAAATATTTGCACTGTAAAAAACAAAAGAAATAGTATTTTTCAATTCACCTAATACAGGTACTGTAGTGCAATCTCTATCATGAAAGTTGAACTTACAAATGTAGAATTATGTGCAAAAAAATAACTGCATTCAAAAATAAAACAATGTAAAACTTTAGAGCAGTGCTCTCCAACCTTTTCACATCCAAGATAACTTTTTTAATCTAAGGGCAATCCAGGATCTACCCCACCCCTGCCCCAAGGCCCTGCCCCATCCCCAAAGCCCCGCCTGTTCACTCCATCCCATTCCCCCCCACCCCCAGTCGCTTACTCTCCCACACCCTCACTCACTTTCACCGGGCTGGGGCAGGGGGTTGGGGTCGGGAGGGGGTGCAGGATGAGGGCTCTGGGAGGGAGTTTGGGTGCAGGAGGGAGCTCCAGGCTGGAACAGAGTGTTGGGGTGCAGAAGCGGGTGTGAGGTGATGGCTCCAGGAAGGGGGTAAGGGCTGGGGGTTGGGGTGCCAGAGGGGTGTGGGGTGCTGGCTCCAGCAAGGGGCTCAGGGATGAGGGTTGGGGTGCAGCCTCCCGCTGAGCAGCACTTACCTCCGGCAGCTCCCAGTTGGTGGCGGGTGCAGCGAGGCTAAGGCAGGCTCCCTGCCTACCCTGGCCCCACACCACTCCCAGAAGGGGCCAACGTGCCCCTGCATCCCCTGAGGGTGGCGGGGCACGTGGCTCTACACAGTGCCCCTCTCTGCAAGCACTGCCCCTGCAGTTCTCCTGGCCAATGGGAGCTGCAGGGGCAATGCTTGCAGGCAGGAGCAGCCTGCAGAGGGAAACCCCCAGAGCCGTGGGTCTGTGCTGACCGCTTCCGGGAGCAGCGTGGGGCCAGGGTAGGCAGGGAGTCTGCCTTAGCAGCAGCCACACTCCGTCCAGGGAGATCGCGATCGACTGGGAGATCCTTTAGGATTGACCGATTGGCTGGTGACCACTGCTTTAGAGTCTACAAGTCCACTCAGCCCTACTTCTTGTTCAGCCAATCGCTCAGACAAACAAGTTTGTTTACATTTGCAGGAGATAATGCTGCCCTCTTCTTGTTCATAATATCACTTGAAAGTGAGAACAGGCGTTCTCATGGCACTGTTGTAGCTGGTGTCACAAGATATTTACATGCCAGATGTACTAAAGATTCATATATCCTTTCATGCTTCAACCACCATTCCAGAGGGCTTGTGTCCATGCTGATGATGGGTTCTGCTCGATAACCACCCAAAGCAGTGCGGACTGATGCATATTCATTATCATCATCTGAGTCAGATGATGCCAGCAGAAGGTTGATTTTCTTTTTTGGTGGTTCGAGTTCTGTAGTTTCCACATCGTAGTTTTGCTCTTTTAAGATTTCTGAAAGCATGCTCCACACCTCGTCCTCTCAGATTTTGGAAGGCACTTCATGTTCTTAAACCTTGGGTAGAGTGCTGTAGCTATCTTTAGAAATCTCACATTGGTACCAACTTCGCATTTTGTCAAATCTCGCAGCAAAAATGTTCTTAAAATTAACAACATGTGCTGAGTCATCATCCAAGACTGATGAATAACATGAAATGTATGACAGAATGCGGGTAAAATAGATCCGGAGACCTACAATTCTCCCCCAAGGAGTTCAGTCACAAATGTAATTAATGCATTATTTTTTTAATGAACGTCATCAGTATGGAAGCACGTCCTCTGGAATGGTGGCCAAAGCAAGAAGGGGCATTTGAATGTTTAGCATAACTGGCACGTAAATACTTTGCAATGCTGGCTACAAAAGTCCCATGCGAATGCCTGGTCTCACTTTCTGGTGGCATTGTAAAAAAGAAGTGGGCAGCATTATCACCCACAAATGTAAACAAACTTCTATGTCTTAGCGATTGGCTGAACAAGAAGTAGGACTGAGTGGACTTCTAGGCTCTAAAGTTTTACATTGAACTAAAAAATAAAACAGTTATGTAACAAAAACAATCTACATTTGTAAGTTGCACTTTCACAATTAAGAGATTTCACTACAGTACTTGTATGAAATGAACTGAAAAATACTGGTTTTTTTATCATTTTTACAGTGCAAATATTAGTATTCAAATATAATAATATAAAGCGAGCAGTGTACACTTTGTATTCTGTGTTGTATTTGAAATCAGTATATTTGAAAATGTAGAAAAACATCCAAAAATATTTAATAGATTTCAGCTGGTATTCTATTGTTTAACAATGTGATTAAAATTGCGATTAATCACGGATATTTTTTTTAATTTAAATAAATTTTTAATTGTGAATAATTTTTTGTAGTTAATTGCGTGCATTAATGGTGATTAATCAACAGCCCAAATTTTTGTTTGTTTTTTTTAAGGAGAACAAAGTGGTCATGACCTCTTTAACCCAATAATTAAAAACATTAGAGGCAAAATTTACAATTAGGAACAATATATTGTATCTGCAAGATATGCAGTTGTGGGAGGAAACAATTACAGTAATTAACATCAAATGGATGATTATGTATGTAAAAATGTAGTTACATGCACAACGGCTGGCTTGCACATATTTAGTGGACCTAACTACGAATCTGACCCTAAATATTCTTTCAACTTAATGTGGAAACAGTTAATCATGATTACATCTGCAATCCTATCAGATTTATATAACCATGTACCTTGGAGCCTGTAAACTCCAAATTCTAGTATTTTGCCATCAAAGTTGTAATGTGTATTTGCATAATCTGACAAAGACCAGAAAGTACATGTAGGTAAATCCTGAGCAGCTGAGCTGAACCACAATTCCTGGATCTGAATTTTAGATCAGCTAAATTTGACTCTATCCCCAGTGATACCAAGCTGAGCCCAGCTTAGTCCTCTTCTTCCTCCCCCACCTCCACATATGTGCCACAGGGAGAGAGCAAACTGGTAGCTGCCTTCAGCAGCTTCTCTTGAAGCCTTCAGTTCTGGCTGAGTGCCTGACCTCCCTCCTACCAATGCCAAGGTATAGGTGGGTTCCCTATGTATGCCAGCCCAAATGTCACTCTCTCTCTACTTGGAACATGGGGAATGGAGGTTTATTCAGCAGTTACTGGCTGGAAAGCCATCAGGGATGCCAGGAGTGTAAGAGCCAATAAATAAGATAAATGAGTTCAGTTATAAAACTTGTATTTTCACTTTGTGGGTTTTTTCATTTGACAACTATTTAATTAAAGATAAAAGTTATTGCATGACACTAGAACAAATGAACAGAGTAACAGAATTAACATTGCCACAGACTTTAGAGTTTCTTTCCACAGGAGCTCTGTATCATTGGTAACTTGATGGATCTAGCCAATGCAGTTTTCTAGAGCAGTGGTTTTCAAACTGCAGGTTGCGACCCAGTACTGGGTCACGGAATGTAAGGCACTGGGTCGTGGTGGCTCTGATCAGCACCTCCGACCAGGCCATTAGAAGTCCTGTTGGCAATGCTGCCTGGCTAAGGCAGGCTAATGCCTACCTGTTCTGACACCATGCTGCGCCCCCGAAGCGGCCGGCAGCAGGTCCGGCTCGTAGGTTGGGGGGCCACAGGGCTCCGCACCTCCACCTGGGAACTGGACCTGCTGCTGGCTGCTTCCAGGGCACAGTGTGTTCCGCAGTGCTGGGACAGGCAGGAAGCCTGCCTCTGCACCCTGGCTGCACTGACTGGGAGCCACCAAAGGTAAGCCTGTGCCCCAACCCCGCATCCCAATCCCCTACCCCAGCCCAATCCCCTGCTGTCCCCTCAAACCAGGAGCCCCCTCCTGTACCCCAAACCCCTCATCCCCAGCCCCACCCCTGAGCCTGCACCTCCCCCCCAGCCCAGAGCCCTGACCCCATCCCACCCCTCAACCCCCTGTCCCAGCCCTGAGGTCCCCCCAAACCTGGAGCCCCCTCCTGCACCCCAAACCCCTTATCCCCACCCCAGCCTTCGCCCTCAGCTCAGAGCCCTGACCCCCTCCCACACCCCAACCCTCTGCCCCAGCCCAGAACCCCCTCCCACACCCTGACCCCTCATTCCCAGCTCTATTGGCTCATGAGCATCTAGAATTTTCTCCTACTGGGTTGCCAGAAAAAAAGTTTTAAAACCACTGTTCTAGAGTCACTGGTAATCTTGTCTTGCCTAAATCTTTATAGGACATTTTATATGCAAACAAGTCAGAGCCTCCTGTCAGAAAAAACACCATACACATCGCGCTGAATGTGCTTTATACCAACTCATTTTTAAAGGTGTGGTTCCCTATGGGCCAAATTCTGCTCTCAGACAGATATAAACCCAGAGTTACTCTACTGACTTCAGTTGGCACACTATATAGTTATTGTCAAAGGGGAGTACTGAGCGATGGCTCTTGTACACTTCATAAGGTGCTCAGGAAGCAAACTTCCAAAGCACTCTGCAGTCTAAGGTTTGCAGGAAGGGCCCAAAAGAACCACTGCTCCATGCAATGGAGGCGGGGCTTGGTGGAGACACGGACCTTTTTTCCTCTCCGGCCAGAGAAGAATGGTCACGCCCTTCCTGTCCCAGCTCACCAGAAGAGGAGACGTGGCTGTGACAGCAGACCAGACATCCCTCTACTCCTTATCTGGCTGGAGAGTTGTAGATGTGGCAGGGTGGGTAGAAGAGAAGTTCCAGGCTAGGAGACGCAGCCATGGACTGTACCGTTCCTCCGTACCCATCTGCTAGGGGACCAGCAGCAGCTAGAAGACCACTACATCTCTCTTGGATGCCAGAGGAAGAGGTAAGGCCAGCCAGCAAGGGAACCATCACTCCACAGGGGAAGTAGCAGCGGTGGCAATAGCGGCTGGGACCCCACCCTTCACCAGGTGCCAGAAGTACAGTGGCAGCTGGATGATCCTCTCATCCCCCAGCAGCAGGAGCAGCGGGCACTAGAGAGGGAAACCCTGGCCCATCAGAGGAGTAACTGCAGCGTTAGCTGTAGTCTTCCTCCACTCCAGGCAGCTGTGGTGGTTACCTAGCCCTTAGCCTGAGGCAATTCCCTCATGATGGGTGTATCATTACTAAGGGGAGGGGCCTGGTCTGGGCAACTTGGGGGGCAGAGGTCTATTCTCCTTCTCTTCCTCCTCTGTGGTTTTAGTGGGTGGGGTGAGCAGCAGCTGCTGCTTTCTTCAAAACATCCTCCCTCTTCTGGAGCCGATAGCCTCCTGAAGGCCATCTGCTTTTCCAGAATGTATGTTTTGACATCACAGGGATATCATGAAACAACAATTTCCCAGACTGGAGATGTACGTACAAGCCAATTAAGCCCTGCACATTACCCCTGTGCTCTGCTCCCTACAATGGTTCTCCATAGACCAAGTAATTCAAAGGCTCACTGTTAACCTTCAAGGCCCTCCATGGAATCAGCCCAAGATGTTAGAGCACCTCTTTCCACAACCACCATCTCCCCCGAAAGCTACTTCCTCAAGAACTATGATGCGGTCAGCTTCAAAGGCGAAGCTTGTAAGCGTGGGGGAGACAGGTCATTTTTGGCAACAGCGCCAAGAGTTTGGAATTCAGCCTTCACAGGATAAGATAAGAATGGACACAAATCTCTCGGCCTTTGGAACAAAGTCACTTCCTGGACTTGTGTTCCACAGACAACTCAGGAAATCAAAGAGGAGGAGAAAAAAAGAAATGAAGAGAAGAAGGAAGAAAGACAACTGACCTTCTGTGATTTAATAGAGGCTTCTATCTTGGCAGCACCCAAGACACTGGGGTGACAGGTACTACTGTAAGAACATTATATTCTACTTAGATAAATACTGCAGACTCAGCAGTGAATTTAGGTGGCCTGTGTAAACCACCACATTTTTACTGTGACCCCTTTTGGTTATAATTAATCTATAGTATGTTGTCTGATTTATTCTCTATGTTTGATAAAAATGACTTCCAGGGCCATTGCTCACCATACACAGTGCAGAACAGAAGATAATAAAAATGAGCTTCTTAGGCGGTAGAAAAATATATAGAGACTATTTTACTGCATTGAGAAGTACAATTATATATCATGTAATGTATAATAAAATGCATATGTTATGTACATACAAGGAGGCAGGGATAATGGCCACAAATCCTGAATGTGTAACTTTAACTTTTTGCATCTGATGACATTTCATTTCTTAACTGTGCTACATTAATGTTCTCCAAATGTTATGGTAAAGGGATAAGGGGGATTTTATAGAATACTGATATAGTACATTGTGTGACTGGAGTATGCAAAACATAATCTGACTCAAAATCAGTCTATGTACCATGGAAATGTAGGGACCTGCTGTGTATCCTGAGGTTTAAGAGACCCTTCCCATAATACATTCTGTATTATAATCTTAATTCCTCTCACACAAACTCCAGCATCTGGTTTTTAAACATCTTAAAAGATGACTAGAGTATTAAAACTGATACTTAAAACTGGCAGCACATTGAAAAATGAGTCCAACAGGCTATAGTGCATAAAGATTAAAGACAAGAGAGCAAAATTCAGCTGACCTGGATAAATATTTAATATCATTGGACCATGTTGTAAATTCACCTAAAGTGTAAGGGTGAAACTTAGGCAAGTTTTAGAGAGAAACTGATCCAATGTAACCCAGGTCAAAGATTCTTTACCACAGTTTATGATTTGAATACAAGGGTACTAACAGACTTCCTTAAAGGAAACGTGAATTTGATTAAAAAGGTAAACCTAAGAAAAGCAAATTTTATTTTAAAATATTCAAAAGCTCTTGGAATAAGGGATTTTGGAAACTTAATTTAATTGGCATGCTTAATTAATTAGTAGTATATTAACTATTCAGGAAATGCATAGCATACGTGTACATCACAGACTGACTTTCTGTGGTGGTAATTATAACTGTTCCCATTGACAGGCAGAAAAACAGACAGCAAATAATGCATGTTATTGGTAAAGCAGTGCATTAGCAATGAAGTCAGATCTTGGAGGACGGGTTTGATGACTGAAGGGAAAATGCCAATAGGACTGAGGATATACAGGATAAGAGGAGAAATGTAGACTACTTCCATTCTCTTTTCCCAGCACCCTGAACTTGGTCCCTCCCTTAAGCACTTTTGGGCTTCTCCTCTACACTTAACTGTGTACTTGGAAAGTTTCTATCACTGGGTGCTGTTCCACTGATAATAGGAATGATTGGAGTGCAAGGGAAACCAGGCACTGGCATCTGCCAGCATTTTAACCCTTGTGTGATCTTGCTCTGCGTTGAACAGGGTTAAATGACACAATGGTTACAGCGATTGAAGTCAGCAGTCACTAGCACACCCACCATTATTACATTTAGTGAAGCTGCACTGGGGATGACATTTTAAGAAAAAGGGCCTACTGTAGACAAAGCCTATTCTTCCTACATCAGTAGGGCACCACTCTTGGCCTATCTATTTTTGTATTCTATAGGTATGGTTTTAGACACTACAATCAGGTATCCATCTCTTGGTAAATAATTCCTGCCCGTATTAATCTTCATCAATGTGATCTCAGGCTACAGTTGTCAAAATTATGTGGATGAAAACCTGCCTTTAATGACTAAAGAATAGCTGGAGATGAATTCAGAGAGGAGCTATGTCAGTTAGTATGATCTCTGATGACATGAGAAATGAATTCTTGGTCGCAAAATACAAATGATGTTGAGAAAAAAGTGAAGATGTGCTCAGTCACCTCAGATTAGAAAATAGCTGTCTTAATTAGCTTTAGTTTGGGTTGGTCAAACGTGTCTCTTGAAGAAGAGGATGGTAGGAGGATCAGACAGAGAAGCAAAAGTAACAGGGCAATGTAGGACAACACATAACAAATATGAGGATGCTCAGTACCTCAAAGGAGCAATCCCAAGGTTGGTATGGCCAATTTTTCACTTTTCTTCGTAAAGTCTATGTAATTATTTTTATGAGTTCCGAATATTTCTCAAAAATGCCAGTAACCCAGCACTGAAATAACTGAATGACTTTCAGTTCCAAGTCTGCAAAGAGGGTTTGTAAAGAACAATAATCAATAGATTTTAAAGCAAGATGGGACCATTGTGATCTAGTCTGACCTCCTGTATAACATGGGACATAGGACTTCCTTGAGTTAAATTCCTGCTTCAAATCCAATACCTTTGGTTGAACTACAGCATATAATTTTAGAAGAATATTCAGCTCAATTTAAAAGTTCCCATTGATGGAGAATCCACCACACCACATGATAAACTATACCAAAGGTTAATGACTCGCACCTAAAAGTTTGCTCCTTGTTTCTAATCTGAATTTGTCTAGCCTCAGCTTCCAGCCTTTGGATGTTGTTAAACCTTTGTCCTCTATTATCCAATTTCTGTTCCCCATATAGGTACTTCTAGACTGTGATCAAGTCACTGTTTGATAAGCTAAATAGATAGGAGCTCCTGGAGTTTCTAACAATAAGGCATGTTTTCCAATATTTCACTCAGACCAAAAATGATTTTCTAAATTCAAAAAAGTAAGTTGACTGTGAAACTCAGACCAAAAATGATTTTCTAAATTCAAAAAAGTAAGTTGACTGTGAAACTAGTTTGTCTTATTTGAGTTCCCAGTGGACAAGCCTAAATATCACCAAAAAAACTCATCGTCACCATTGACATTAGCTAGAATGTAGATTATTTAGGGATGGTCTTTCCAGAACAGAATTTAGGCAGATTTCTGTGACAAAGTAGGAAAGCTTACAATGCTGCTTCTTATGCTGTAACTGTTCTGCAGAGAGAGAACTTCTTTCTCCAGGGAGATGAATTCATCACCTTTTACAAAATCCTAAATTCACACAAAAGGAATTTATTTCAAAAAGTTACTTATGCTTACCAAAATTATCACATCTGTTGGGTTCAACTGGGCAACTCTTACTCATAGCGGTAAGCATATAATAATATTCAAGGAAACTACTTGTATAAGTGCTAACAAATGTCTACCTTAGACAATCAAGAGGCGTGTCAAACTAATATTCTGAACTATATTGCAAGAAGTAATTAGGTGGTGAGTAACCGGTGACTTGCCTTATGTTCAGAACTACCATAATTTTTTCATACAGCCAAACCCATTTCAGCATAATGTTTGATGCTGAAATGGTTCAACCACTACAATAGATGTCTAAATACTAAATTAGAAAAAGTGAAACTGTACATGGATCTCATTTTTAGTCATTTGGTTTTCTTTCAGATAAAGGAATCAAGTTTGCATATACAACACTGGCATGCTCCTTTGATCATATCGACAAGATTTTAGCAGCATATTTTTGAGCCAATCAAATTATTGCCAATTTATGTAGCAACAGAATTGCAACATCTTTATTAATAATAATGGCAGAGAGTTGTCAGGACCTCAAATTGTCATGTAACCTGTCCTTTAGGGAACTGTGCTTTATAACACTGACAGAAAATTATTTACTATACTGGGATGGAAAGATGCCTGGAGGAAAATATGACATTTCATAAGTGTCATATTTTTACTAGATCAGCATTTACTGTAGATTCCAACAAACTTGATTAAACCGCTTTGCAGTTCTATTGAAGCTTTTGAGATGATGCAAAATTTAGATTCGTTATTTAAAATTTGCTTAGGCTTTATTTTGAGCTACAAAATTTTCCTCTAAGACTCAGTTCAGTCCATATGAGCATTAATCAAGTTTCTATTCAAGACTAACTTTTACCCTCAAATTAAGAGAACATCCATCAACTATTCAGGAAAAAAAATCTATTTTATCCAGTTTAAAATTTTTCTGCTTCCCTAAACCTAAATTATATGTTATTAATATGGCCCAAATTATTTAAAATACTTATAAATTAGCTAAATTAATTTAATAAATTAGAAATATGCATGTATATACATGCATAAGATGGCAAAAGTCACGTGTTCATGTTGATTCGATTGGATCTGTCAACCAAAAGGTTTGGTTGATCTGTGTCTCTGGATCCTGCCTAGAATAGACAATGTTACTCAGGTGGTTCTATTCTTTTCTTTCTAAGGGTGTTATACTGTTCCCACTGAGGTCAAAGGAATAGGACTGGCAACACAGAGGATAGTTTCTTCTTTGAGGGATTTCCCTCATGTGAAGATCCACAAGGATATATACTGTATGCCCTGCTGTTGAAAATGTATATGACAGTGTTGGGGTAGACAGTGAAATGAGAGAGCACACACTCCTTCATCAAATCCAGATTGTGCAGCGCGCTGCTAGCCAAGATAGGGACATGGATGGGAGGAAGCTGGCTGAAGCCAAATTTAGTTAAATGCCGTAGGTTGGGGAAAGCATCTTTAAGCTAAGGAAAGAGGGTGTTTGCCTCCACTGTTGAAGAGTTTGGTCACCTTTGTCCAGGGAGGACCTCACCATCATCACTGGCTCATAGCATATAGATAGACATGCCATGGTCTGTTCACATAGAACCAGAGCAGTCTCAAAAATCAAGACATTTAAGCCCTACACCTTTGCTCATGATAGTTCTTCAGGAAAAGGTATTTTTCCTTTTAGTATGTAATTGTATGATGCTTCTTACACTAGCAGCCATGAGGAGAGTGACATAGGAATTGTTATGTGAGCCTATGCCACTAAGGAATCATTGGGGTGGTCCTCTCATTGCTGGTTGTATGGGTTTAGGACACAAAGTGAAGAGTCACACAGTGGTTGAACTGCACTGGAGGATTTGGACCAGTGTATTTATTTGAACTTACTGATTTATATAAAAGAACAAAACATCTTTTCATTAGGCCTTGATTATATCTAGTTATTCCATTGCTTACAGTGATGCATAAACCTCCCAATGTTTAGTCCGAATAAGTTTCCAGAAGTTTAGATAGTTATCTGAATTCTGAAAATCTAGAAATTGAGCTCTGAATTACCTAAATAAATGATCTGCTTTTCAAACATGCCAAGCACCCACAATTCTCATTAACTTCAATAGGAAGTGCTGCTTGATTAGTAGAAATGAAAATCAAGGCACTTGTTCAAGTGCCTAAGCATGGATTTAGAAGCCTAACTATAAAACCTTAGCCTTAAGTCCAAATAGGAAAGCCCATCTTATATATTATTAATTAAGAGCAGGCTAACGAAGAAGATCTATTTATTGTAAGAAATTCATCACAAAATGCATGGTACAAGAATGTGTATGCACTGGACACCATTCAGGATGATGTTACTGTCATAGATCCAGTTGTGCACCCCCTAGTGGCTACCCACAGTACTACTATGGGTGCAATTCTACGCCTGGATGTTTTATCCGTAGATGTTTTAAGCCTCCCGGAGCCTGAACAAGGCCCAGCCACTGCCCCATGTTTTAGGGTCTGTGATCATGCAAGTGTCCTCCCCGACTTCCCACAACAGTTAGCCAAGTATGTGCTGCCACACCAAGTCTCCTTCAAGCTGCTTTTTTCTCTTAATACAAGAGAGTAAAGAAACAGAAGACAATCTTTTAACTCACTCTTTGATTGCAGGCTTCAAGGCCACCCCTCCCAGGAGTCTGTTCCTGGCAGCTTCCCAGTTCTAGTCACTTGACTCCCTTCCTGGAGCAATAGCCCCAGAGTTGCCTCCCTGAGCACCTGACCACTTGCTCGAAGGACTCACCACAGGAGTTAGCTCCTCTCCACAATAGCTTCTCTTTCCCAGGCGCAGCCCGTCCCAACCACGCTCCTCTTTGCCTTGCCTCTAGAGCCCTGAATAGGTGCAGGTGTAGCCCAGTCCCTTTTAATTGGCTGGATTCAGTTCACCTGCTGTGATACAGGGGAGCTGGGCCCAGTCTACTAACGGGGACCAGCTACCCAGTGGCAGGGTCCCTAGGCACACTCTCTGAGTGCGGACCTAGGATCTAACACTGCCTTCTGAGAACTGGAACTTGCTGTCCAGGTGCCTACCCCTTCTAGGCTCAGCACTTTAGATTTCCCCACACTTACACATACCCTTTCCCAGCACTCCATCCCAAAGGTGTGACGCTTCTGGTTCACTATTTAACTCTCTCCAGAGGCAAACAGTAGATTGTGAACCATTTAACATACGGAGACAGTTTGCGGAAGAATCACTGCTCTTTTACTTAATCTTGTATCTAAAGCACAAGAAAGTACAGATCAATTAGAAAACAACAAACATCCTAAAAGCAGTGCCACTTTCTAGATCACCCTCCCTTGGGGATCATCTGGGCTCCAGAAGGCAAGCAGGGCTTCCTGCCTCGTGCAGCCAGTACATACTGAGTTGCTTCTCTCTCCTCCACAGCTGGAGACAAAATGGTCAAAGATCCCAGATAGGTCTATTCCTCCCTATTTATACCTTTAGTTCCCTTTGTCAGGTATTGTCCTTCCAGCCTCCTCACATGATCAGAAATCCCTGCCAGGTGATTTTGTTGCTAAGGTGACCTCTCCTCTGCTAAATCAATTTTGTAGTTGGGAGCCAGTTTAGAGTGTTACATTTCAGTAGTTGAGCATTTTATGTCAACAGCCCTCTTTTGTTATTCTTTTGCCACCAGCCTTTGGAATTTCAGGACAACATGGAGGTAAACAGACCACAGAGAAGGCAAAACGCTGCACATTCAAAATGGTGTTTGCATCTTGGTAAAGATACAGAATTCATAAGCTCACACAGAATACATAAATTGTACAGAGATTCCCAAATTGTTGCCATTACCATTCATACTTTTTGTGTACAAAAAAGTGTATAGATTATTTTAATCAGCATAAGAACAGAAACAATCAGATCCATGGTGACTACAAAAGACCTAGTAAATGTTTATGGAAAAATGGTCACAATTACTTTTTCTACATATATTATCCAACCTGTTAATCTGTATGTGAGGGAAAAGTTAACATCTATAAACTGCATAGAAATCAAACAGTTTGTTTAAAAAAAATACAGCAATTATTCCAGGGGTGAAATCCTGGCTCCACTGAAGTTCTTCTTGCCCCAATAACAGAGACACTGGGGATCCCACAGCAGCCAAAGTGACCATTTGGGCAGCTATGGCCTCATTCTAGGTGGGGGAGGTGTGCCTTTGCAATTGAGATCGGCCCCTGAAGTTCTTTTCCACTACTTGCCACACCTCACCACCAGATGTCAGGGTGGAGCTCATCCTGACTCTGCTTACATCTATAGTAATAACACTTGCCTTATTTTTTAGCTAGACAAATTGATACGCACTGCTCAACATGTTGTTAGAATTCAGTCTTTTTCAGGTTTCTATATAAATACACCACACATCTTTGCACACAAGTTCACTTTGCATTCCAACAAATCTTTAGGGAAACTAAACTGTGTGAGTCAAATTGTATTGTCAAATCCAGTTCCCATTCCTCCCATATTCTTATCTCAAAGGCATATAGAAGGCTATGAAATTAGCAGTACAAAAATCAATTATGATTTCAACTTCAGGATACAGTATTGTAGCTGAACTTCTAATGGGTCATTATGGAGCTTAAAGAATCAGGTTTTTCTGAATTACTGACATATGCTGTGGAGAAATTCAGAAAACAATATACTTTTCTTGTTTTATTCAAACAAAGCAGGAGTTATCAAAAGATGTTTTTGCTTAATGGAGGAATATGCATTTATTATTTGAAATTCAGGAAAATATTTAAACAGCACCTGATGAAAATATCAGTGTCTCAGTGAAAGTAATTCAAAAACGCTACATACTCAGTTTCTCATGTGAAACAAAACTGGTGAATTTGGCGATTTTTTAAATTTGAGAAATCTAAAAGGTTACCATTGGCAAGTGCAAACTTCTCCTTTCTCCAGCTAGATCATTACTTTACAGTCTACCCAGCATATGGGTTAGCACCTTACTGCATTGTCCCCGGAGCAGAGCAGGAGAGAGACTGACTCAGAAAATCACAAGTTGCCTTCCAGTCTCCCAGCTGCTCCAGGAAGGAAGTACCTTCCTGAGCCAAGTCTATACTCAGTACTGCGTCCTTCCATTAGTGTGGCCATGTAGTTATACTGGCCACACATTGAAGAGGGGGTGAAGTTTCATCCTACTCTCTTCCACTTGCCTGTCCAGTGAAGAAAACAATACTTTACGGACCCTGCTTCACCTTACTCCATTGTGCAAACCAGGCCAATATTTGAAGCAAAACTTGGGATGCAGAAGAAAAGAAATAAAAAAGGAGAAAATCATCCCTGTGCAGGTGACTAGCAGAAGGCCTTTGCAGCACTTCACTTCTATGTTAAGTAGCTTGGTAGTGCACAGGCCTCCAACAGGCACACTATACAAGATGAGTTTCGCCCAAGGTGTTGATAACTTGTAATAGCATCTCTGTGAATGCAGCCTACTCCCCTATCATCTGCAGCTTTCCTTTCATACTGCCATCAGAGTGCTTTGAAGAGGGATGGAGCTTTTAAAGCAAGACGGGATGACTGCAAAAGAAAGTTCTTAAAATTAGCAAAGGTAACATGTATTCTCTTTTTCTTCTGGAGGGAGTCTCAAAGAGGAGTAGCGGGGATAGGAATAAATGGCTGGTACTTTAAAACTTCTGTTGCATTTTAGACTGCACCCAATTAGTGTAAAAATGCAGAAAGATGCTTTATGTTATAGAAAGGATTTGGTGCCTGACTTGCTTTTCTGGGAGTTGGCAAGTGGCTTTTGCCAGAGCCCAGAAAACAGAAACCAAAGTTGGAGGAAAACAGAATTAAAAAAAAACATGGAGAAAAAACATTTTCCCCAGTGCACTGGCTAGTGCTAAACAACGTCACAAGATTGAGAAACAGAAGACTATAAGAACACGCGGAACATAACAGAAAGGAGGCATATTATAGCTGGCTTCAAAAACAAGATCAACACAACTTTCATTTTTCTAAATAATAAGAAAGCAAAGCAGTCTTTATGAGTCACTTCAGAGATGAGAAAAGATTAATCTCAGCAGGAACCTTTTTCTTAATATCTTTTTTAGCACCAGTAGGTAGCACAGGGGTCCAGATGGTCAAGAGACAATGGGTCAGATCATGGGGTTTGAGCACAGGAGAGCAGGGGGAGAAGGATGCACAGGTGAGGTAAAGGTGGCCTTTGCACTTCCTGATTTGAGGCCTTTTGCGCCATTGGCCCCTTGTGAGCTAATGTCCCTAAGGTGACAACAAAGAGATAAATACAGTGCAAAAACATCCTGATTCCTTTCCTCTGTCCACACCCACTGCACCAGCAGGGAGGGGTATGGCAGCCTGTATGCCTCGAACACTGGTGCAAGGCTGCTGCACCACACTAAAGGATATGGCCCATTATTATTTCCTTCACGCTCTCTAAAACCATCAAGTCTAAAGCAAGCAAAAAAAATCCATGATGTGTTGAAACTTCATATGTACAAACATCACCTACTTAAGGTTCTTTAAAAAATCACCTGGTCCTTGAAATCATGTAATCTCCAGTTGCATCATCAGGGTTTATAAATAACTCATTAACTGTGGAACTCTTTGCTGCAATATAGAATTGAGGTAATTAGCTTAGTAAGCGCTTTAAAAGATATTATAAATAATAATGGCATCTGCTATTACATTAGATAGGGCAAAAGTAAAAAGAATGAGTAAGTCTCATGCTTTAGAGCTTAAACTGATCACCAGATGGAGTGAGGAAAAAAATCCCTTGTTATAGCAAAATGGAACTAGCCAGGTACGTCTGATATGGGCCACTACAGGAGACAGGAGACTGTACTAGATGAACCCTTGTCCAGTGTGCGATGGGGAACAATATCTTCATATTTCAGCATTTAGAGAATCATGTGCTGTCTTTGGCTTTTTTGAAGAATCACAGTATTTATTGAAGTGCAGTAGCAACTATGCTCACTGTCCTTCCCTTTACCCCTGGTCCTGGAACTAAGGGTGCTGCCACATCCCCAGGCTTGAAGTGGTTTCCATTGTATACAGGGTTTAAAGTTTGGTTCAATGGTTCTCAGCACCCCCACTATAAAAATTATTCCAGCACCCCTGCCTTTACCGTCACCCCTCCTAAATATATTAAAAAAAGACAGCTATGATAGTAACAAAGGACATAGATAAAGATCTACAAATTATATCCAGATTATGGATAATATTCATGTGTAACTATATTTTTTATATATATATATATATATATATATATATATATATATATATATGACAGACACAACAGGTATATTTAATGTACAATAACCCAAAGTATAACAGTTGATTTAGCCTGAGCAGAGGCTGAAAGCATTAGAAATCTGAAGGCTTGGAAGAATTATCTGCTTTGTTTTTAAAAACACATTTAAAGTGAAGAGACTAAAAAACAAATTGAATCTGTTATGTCTGACGAAATTCCTGAGCATTGATTCAAACTCTAAATTTAATTTCAATAAAGCCATAATCAAAGTAATGCCTTCCCTGGATTCAAAGCCATTTGACTCACATTATCTACTGAAGACAATAAAAAGTAACTTAACTAAACAAGGTTTCTGTGAACATTTCTTCAAGTTCAAGGTATGTGAATATGCATGTTAAGAGGCTTGCTATAACATTCCAGGACACTTCATGTAATTTAATATTAAGGTACTCTATGTTCTTAAAAAGAATAGACTTGAGATTCCTTTGTAACACAAGATATATGAATGCCATATGCACCATTGGCAATTTCTGATATATAGAAATTATGAAGGAACATTTTTCTTTTATTTTAAGAGGTAGGCATGATCTAGTGCAATGGTAGACACCTGCACTAGACCCCTTCCTGCAGCTCCCATTGGCTGGCAAACCGTGGCCGTGTCTGTGGATGGTCGATGTAAACAAACAAACAGTCTTGTGGCCCGCCAGCAGATTACCCTGGCAGGCCCTGCGGCCCATGGGCCTCATGCGTTGTCCACCATTGATCTAGTGGGTAAAGCACAGACATGGGAAACGGGAGATCTGAGTTATATTTTGGCCTCTGCCACAGATGCTGTGACCTTAAGCAAGTTTTTAAATTTGTGACAAAGATACCAGGAGTATTAGATGGAAGTTGGTTATATATCAATAGAAACTGGAAGATATAAACAGTATACAGCTTATCCAAAGCTCCGGAATTTGCTACACTTGGCTGGAAGCATTATGAGTGCAGGCTTTCTTGTAAGATTTCTGGCACTTTCAGTTCTGTCCAGAAAGATGAAATTAAAGCACACTTAGCTGAGCATTTTACGATTTCAAAAGAGATTTGATTTGACTTTAGTGAAGATTTTGAAAGGTGCCTCCAAAATTGCAAGCACACCCATTTGCAAAATCCATTATTTGCAAGGCCAAACTTGTATTTGCTCAGGCATTCAGACACTTTTAAATGGGTGCCTGAATGCAAGGGGCCCATTTATTCTGATGAATGCAAGTTTCTTCTATTTACTTTTATTTCCATCTATTAAAAAAAAGCACCCAAGACTGTAGGCGACTTTCAATCAATCATTCCATAGATAAATATAAAAAATAACTCCAAGAAAAGAAAAATGAAGGAATTCCCCAAAGCATATAAACATAAAAATCTTCCCTGCATCCCAGCCCATATCCCAGTCTGCCTAACCTTTCCTTTGACCCTCCCATCAGAACATCAGAGCTCCATATCAGAATATCCCATATATCAGTGCTTACAGCACTCTTCTGAGATACTGGACAGCCCCCGCTCACATCCCCCACCCCCACATTAGGCAAAGGGGAGAACTGAGTTCAGGCCATCCCCATCCCAGGTGAGTTCTCTAATCATTGGGCTAGAAGTTATTAGGTGGGCACCATCTCTTCCTCCTTGGTCCAGATTTTCAATAGGACGCAAGCCAGCAGGCAGCCTCTGTGCATGCCTACTGGATCGGGCCCTGCAGGCAAGATATGCAGGGGAAGGTGCATTTCTCCCGTTTGTGGATTGTACAAGGGCATATGTGAGAGATGGATGGCCAGAAGAAGGCACATGTTCACTGTGCATGCCTAGAGGCAAAAATTTTGGCACCTAGGAACTTTTAGAATGAAAATGTAGGTGCTCAGTGAGTTTAGGCACCCACAGGGTTAGACAACAGCCAAGTGGGGGCTTTGAAGATCCCAATGGTGCCTAAAACCGATGTACTTAGATGCCTATGTACATTTGTGGAGCTGGGCCCAAGCACCTAAGCTGATTGCAACTGCAGCAATATCACTCAGGCAGCCACCAGGAGCAAAACTGGCCAGGGCCCTCAGGTCAAGTAGTTGAGATAAGAAGAGAACAATTCCATTCAGTTACTCAAGGCTGTAATATCTCACATGTATTATTTATATTGCTCCTTGCAAACACATCTGAGTAGTTAAAATATGCTTGGTTTCAGAGTAGCAGCCGTGGTAGTCTGTATTCGCAAAAAGAAAAGGAGACTAACCAATTTATTTGAGCATAAGCTTTTGTGAGCTACAGCTCAAATAAATTGGTTAGTCTCTAAGGTGCCACAAGTACTCCTTTTCTTTTTGTAAAATATGCTTACAATCACAAATGGATAATATAGAAAATCTGCAAAAGGATATAAAATAGAAACAGTAGCATTCCCCACCTGCCTCCCACCCACCATAGGAGATGAATAAACCTGAAAACTATTTTACTCTCAAAGCTTCTAGGCTTTTGTTTTGAAAAAATATAACTCTGAGACAGCAAACAGGAACTGTTACTTGTTGCAGCAAAATAAACATCCTCTATCATGCGTGCTGCCTCAGAAACTTATCAGATGAAAACATCGTCAGCAATCCAGCCATCCATACTGCAGCTGTTTCTCAGAGAGACTCCAGAATCTATTTTTATGCTCCAGTACATTTCTTCACAGCCTCCCTCTGCCACTTCTTAATAAACCAAAGGGGTGGTGGGAAGGACTTCTCTTCAGTCATGCCCTCTGCCAGCAACACTAATGAGCTTTTTTAAATATATGTTTTATATTTCCTCATAAAGAGATTGGGAAAGTTAACACCAATAACTTTCCAACTCAGATTGAACTTCAAAAGCAATCCTGATCTTCCTGTTCAGAATTGTTTTAACTGGGTTATAGTCTTTGCTGAAGGCAAATAAACACAAGAAAGCCTTCTTCTAAACTATTTTTTCAGCTAGTAGATCCCAGCCATGTCAGATGTGAAACAACTGATTTAATTTGTTTTAATAAGTTATTCTTTCGTGGATTTTAAAATGACAAAATACCCTCCTTTTTAAAAAGTTTGCCAAACCTTGTTTTTCTGGCAGATTCAAGATTTTTAAGTGTGTCCTGTTACATAATGAAAGCCGGGGCAGAGCCAAAGGGACAGAATAGTAGGCCATAAATGCATAAGTTAAACAAGGCAGCTATAGTTAACTTCACTTCCATTTGTAATTTAGATCATGCTGGTACATCTGTTAATCCTAGTTCCGGGCATGAGTTAGGAAACTGTCTTATTTAACACTTTCCACAATGTGGCTATTTTTATTATCATCCTGTCTCTCTGGAGGAGAAATTCTTTTTCCTAACTTGACTCTTCATAAACGTGGTGTGTTTCGGATCAGATAGTCTATACCAGGAATAGTCAATTATTTTTTGTCAAGGTCCACATTTCTTGGTCAAGGTCCAGAATCCAAAGGAAATAATAAAAAATGAGCAACAATAACGATAGATATAATAAATAATAATAATACTCATAATTAAATAAAAAGATTTTGGGGTCCATTCAAAAGTGTCTGGTGGTCTGGATTTGGCCCATGGTCTGCCTATTGACTACCCTTGATATGCATACAAATATAAGCCAATATGGTTGGTTATAGTATACCGTATAACAGATGAAGATACGGTTTGGGAACTGTGGAAGACAGAATTAATGACTAACCATCTTCTTTGTCCCTTTGGTATGTTGCCATGGGTGAAACAAGGCCTATGCACCACTTACATTCCACTTCAATCCTAAACCAAAAGCTGCACAGGATGACTTTCATCTAGAAATGGTGGAAAGCATTTAATCAAAAAAAAATTTTTTTTTAATAAAAAATGTCCTGTCAACCAAAAGTTATGGGTTTTTTCATGAAAACTTTTAAATTTGGTCAGAATTTTCTGTTTTTTCATTGAAGTCCCGACACATTTTTAATTTTCAGGGTTTTTAAAACCAAAATATTTGTGTCATTTAAACAGAGATTTCTCACAGGAAACAAACAATATTTTTTCAAGATTTCCTACACAAAAAAGCAATTGGCAGTTTTCAAACAGCTCTAGTTTCACCATGTGTGATCAACAAAATGTCTGACAACATGATGAAAAGTGCAGCTCTTGTAATGTTTGTGCAACAAGAATATGTTAAATAAATAAAGTGCAAACAAGAAAGGCCTAATCGAAAGAAAATATCCATCCAGGCCAACCCAAACTATATGAAACAAAATCTTCCTAGACATGCTGAAGAGCTCATATGAAAACAACAGGAAATATATCAATAAAACAGAGAAACAAAACACTTTTTCTGAGAGCGATAATGCTTAGGTAATTCTTCACAATATTATTCTCACTATCAGTGAATCCCCAATATCTATTATTCAAAATAGAAGAACTACCACAGCGTCTAATATTTCAGTCTGAAGAGAAAGAGCCAGACAAAGCAATTTGTGCTCTTGAAATGAGCAGAGTTCCTTATCAAGCTGTGCATTTCAGTCAACAACTGCCCCAGACAGATGTCAGGTATGAATAATAATGACAGACGTACATGACTGCTGGTTACATAAGAGAAATTAAATCTATTCAACTCTCTCCTTATTACCCTTTAATTTTTGGTGCACTGCATATGACTACATATAGTGTTTGATCCTGCAGGAAGATGATCTCTCTGGCCCTGATCCAGCAAAGCACTTAAGCACATGAATTTATTTGTGAGAAGTTAAATGCTCAGTCCAGAGAAAGAGTAGTGCAGTTTTGTTGCTTATAATTTTACTTGTATTCAGGGAGAGTGTGCAGTGGTTTTAGAGTTCCTGGTGCTCTACAGTTAAAGGAGAGATTCAGGCAATCATGCAGCAGGAAGCTTGATAAACATTGAAACTTCCTCAAGCGTTCTCTAGTTGCTGCTTACACCTTGGCTGTTTGTGTTCATGTCCTCACACTGCAAAGAAATAAATAAATTTGAATAAAAAGAAAATGTAAATGAGAGAATAATATGGCCAAAGATATTTTGGAAATATTTTTTCTTAACTGCTAAACCAGACAAACATCCTGAAAATCCGCATGTTAAACACTGAATTTCAGAAATACGTGCTGAAAACTACAACTAAGGCCCCAATTCTTCACGGTACTTAAGCGTGTGCATAACCTGAAGCACATGAACAGCCTATTGAAGTCAATGAGCATGCTTGCATTCCTCAGGTTAGACCCATGTGTGATGGTTTGGATCACAGAAACCCCCTGATGTGCCAAGACTACTTCTGCTCCTGCCTTCCTGCCCTGCCAGCTTAGGACTCCAGCACCCTGCCTAGTCTGAGCCAGACCTGCTAGCCTGCTGCAAACGCAGACCCAGGTCCGAACCACGTCCCTTGACAGGTGTAGGCTTAACTGAAAGCAGCTTACAGAAGTGTTCCCGTCTTTAACACACAGATGCCCAACTCCCAACGGGGTCCAAACCCCAAATAAATCCATTTTACCCTGTATAAAGTTTATACTGTGTAAACTCATAAATTGTTCACTCTCTATAACACTGACAGAGAGATATGCACAGCTGTTTGTCCCCTCTTCCCCCCCCCAGTATTAATACATACTTTGGGTTAATTAATAAGTAAAAAGTGATTTTATTAAATACAGAAAGTAGGATTTAAGTGGTTCCAAGTAGCAACAGACAGAACAAAGTGAATTACCAAGCAAAATATAATAAAACCCGCAAATCTATGCTAATACAGTAAGAAGCTGAATACAGATAAAATCTCACTCTTAGAGATGTTTCAATAAGTTTTTTTCACAGACTGGATACCTTCCTAGTCTGGGCACAATCCTTTCCCCTGGTACAGCTCTTGTTCCAGCTCAGGTGGTAGCTGGGGGATTTCTCATGATGGCTGCCTCCCTTGTTCTGTTCTACCCACTTATATATCTTTTGCATAAGGATGGAATCCTTTGTCCCTCTGGGTTCCCACCACACCTTCTCAGGGGAAAAGCACCAGGTTAAAGATGGATTCCAGTTCAGGTTACATGATCACATGTCCTGTGAGACCCCAAGACTTCATTTCTCCCAGCCTGACTCACAGAAAGGCCTGCCTGCAAACAGAGCCATCCACAGTCAATTGTCCTGGTTGATGGGAGCCATCAAGATTCCAAACCACCATTAATGGCCCACACTTTGCATAACTACAATAGGCCTTCAGAGTTATATTTCATATTTCTAGTTTCAGATACAAGAGTAATACATTTATACAAATAGGATGACCACACTCAGTAGATTATAAGCTTTATAATGATACCTTACAAGAGACCTTTTGCATGAAGCATATTTTGGTTACATTATATTCACACTCTATATATAGAGTTCAGAGTAACAGCCGTGTTAGTCTGTATTCGCAAAAAGAAAAGGAGTACTTGTGGCACCTTAGAGACTAACCAGTTTATTTGAGCATGAGCTTTCGTGAGCTACAGCTCACTTCATCACTTCATCTGATGAAGTGAGCTGTAGCTCACGAAAGCTCATGCTCAAATAAACTGGTTAGTCTCTAAGGTGCCACAAGTACTCCTTTTCTTTTTATATATAGAGTGCGTCACACCATCTTTAAATATCTTGCTGAATTCGGGCCTAAATAACTATGGATATTTTTATATTGCCAGGTTTTCAGAAGTGCCAACACACTGTTTTTGTTGAAAGTTGTGAGGGCTAGGCACCTCTGAAAATCAGACCATTGGTATTTCAGTAATTAGGATTGAGCATAATAGTAATTGTACTAATTTGCCAGAGAACCACAAAAACAAGACAAAAATGTATAGGAATTATTTGGGTTGGTTTGTTTGTGCATTTGCCATGTCAGTTTGAAAACATTATAAATTCAATAAATCTGAAGTCAGCCTCATAACCGTTACTTGTGGATAGATAGCTTGTTCTCCTTTGATCATTAAACATTCATTCCAAAAGAAACTTGTGTAAGGGTTTAGAAACACTCAAGTAGGCAAATAATTTGGCATAAATACACATCAGGTGGGATTTCTGTAACACTGTTCAGAGGGGGTAGGAGGAGGGGGTTACCTTGAAGATCACTTGGAAGTTCCTTCAGCTAGCATAGAAGATAGCAGACTCTCTCATTGATACTGGCCCTGAGCACGTTACACCCACATTCTACATGCTTTGCTGAATTCCTGTTTGCTCTCAGAGTAATTTAATATGCTGTTTTTAAGATAAAGTCCTAAACAGTCTGTATGCTGGCTAAGGACCCAATGATACAAGGTGCTAAACTCCCTTAACTCCACTGATTTCAGCGATCATTAAGGGTGTACAGCACCCAAAAAGAAATATTCAGCACCTTGCAGGAGCCGGCCTTGTGCAACTGCCTTTCTTTCTATTGGCTGTCCCAAACAATTGAGATTAGCCGAGGTCCTCGTGTTGACAGGTCATAGATTTAAAACATGGCAGACTGCAGATGTCACAAAACAAGGTGTGAGCAGTCAAGCCTAATGGTTAGAACAGTGGTGGTCAGAGAGCAGAAACAGCACCAAAGGTCAAAGCTGGAGTCAGAGCCAAAGTCATGAACCAAACAGTATAGGAAGGCTAGCTCAAGAACAAACACTGCTGCAGGCATAAGCATTGAGTAACCACTAGCCTAGTGCTGCTGCTGGGCTTCAGAACAGATCTGGAGGTACCTTTCAGCCAATCGGGTGGTATGGTCAATCAGGGTGTTCAGCTGCAGGGCAGTTAACTGGTCCCAAGGTCAGCTGTGAGTCCTCATTCCTGACAGCATGTTCCCACTGAAAAGTCCTCAACTCTAAAAGGTCTGAATCATACAAGTAAAGAATTTTTATATGATTTTTATCTTGACAGTGGCCCTTTAGAATTCCAAAGTATTGAATTTTAATGCACTATTGCACAAGGATAAGGCATTGGTGTTAATATTTCTTTCAAATGTAGATTTGTTAGTCTCCCTTCCTTGCTTGCTTCCTTAGCTGCAAGCTCATGTACAGAAATGAACTTAGGGTATATCTACACTACGAAATTAGGTCGATCTTATAGAAGTCGATTTTTAGATATCGATTTTACACAGTCGATTGCATATGTCCACACTAAGCACATTAAGTCAGTGGAGTGCATCCACAGTACCATGGCTAGTGTCAACTTTTGAAGCATTGCACTGTGGGTAGCTGTCCCACAGTTCCTGCAGTCTCCGGTGCTCATTGGAATTCTGGGTTGAGCTCCCAATGCCTGATGGGGCAAAAACATTGTCACGGGTGGTTTTGGGTACATGTCGTCAGTCGCCCCTCCCTCCGTGAAAGCAATGGCAGACAATCGTTTCGTGCCTTTTTTCCGTGCAGACGCCATACTGCTGTCAGCAGATGGTACAGTAGGACTGCTAACCATCGTCGTCATCTACCGCATCTGCGGCAACTCTGCTCTGCTACTCTAATCTCGATAACGAATTTCTCCATGTTGTCTGTCATGTGCTCCCGGGTACTTGTGTTCTTCCTCGGGAAACGTGTGTGGTACTAACCATCGTCCTCCACCGCTTCCACTGCAACTCTGCTCTCCTGGTGCCATGAATCCACCTCGCAGGTCCTCTCGTCATTCTCTATAAATATCTATTCTCATGGCATCTGTCGTCATCCACTGCTTCCGCTGCAACTCTGCTCTCCTGCAGATGCCATACCACGGCAAGCATGGAGCCCGCTCAGCTCACTGCTGCTGTTGTGAGCATTGCAAACACCTCACGCATTATCCTGCAGTATGTGCAGAACCTGCAAAAGCAGGCGAGGAGGCGATGACAGCACAATCATGATAGTGATGAGGACATGGACACAATTCGACGGTAGTGGCCTCCGGGAGCTATCCCAGAGTGCTCCATTGTGACTGCTCTGGACAGCACTCTCAACTTAGATGCACTGGCCAGGTAGACAGGAAAAGCCCCGGGAACATTTGAATTTCATTTCCTGTTTGGCCAGCGTGGCGAGCTGATCAGCACAAGTGACCATGCAGAGCTCATCAGCACAGGTGACTATGGAGTCCCAGAATCGCAAAAGAGCTCCAGAATGGGACCGAACGGGAGGTACTGGATCCGATTGCTGTATGGCGAGAAGAATCCGTGCAGACAGACCTCCGTTCCAAAAGACGAAATGCCAATATATTTGCCAAAATCTCCAAGGGCATGATGGACAGAGGCTGCAACAGGGACACACAGCAGTGCCACGTGAAAGTTAAGGAGCTGAGGCAAGCCTACCAAAAAACAAAGGATGCAAATGGTCACGCCAGGTCAAAGCCCCATACATGTCGCTTCTATGATGAGCTGCATGCAATTCTAGGGAACGCCTCTACCACTACCCCCCCACTGTCCATGGACACCTGCAAGGGAGGAGTCTCACACAACAGGGATGAGGATTTTGTGGATGAGGAAGATGAGGAGGAGGAGGTGGTTGAGGATAGCGCACAGCAGGCAAGCGGAGAATCCCTTCTCCCCGGCAGCCAGGAACTGTTCATCACCCTGGAGCCAATACCCTCCCAACCCTCCCAAGGAGGGCTCCCGGACCATGAAGCCGGAGAAGGCACCTCTTGTGAGTGTACCTTTGTAAATATAATACAGGGTTTAAAAGCAAGCATGTTTAATGATTAATTTGCCCTGAAGACTTATGACAATGAAAGCACATCCGATATCAATTAAAGATAATTCACCTTCAGATTACTCACCATGCTTTTCCAGGCGCCTATCTATGTCTTTTTTACACTGTCTGCATTTCTCCAAGGGACTTCTTCTGTGACACAAATCCAACATTTTCTGGAACATCCAAATGTTCACATATTTTTGATGACTCCAAATTGTAAACTATACATTATGCATGGTTTCATATAAAGGTTTACAGAGAGGATCTGGAAATCTTCCATCTGAGACTCATATAAACACTGGCTGTTCCTGGAAATATTTTAAAAAATTATTTCCCTTCTTCCTCACAGAAAAATAAGGCTGGAGCATTTCACTACTCACACCTGATAAAACATTTGCAGGAGGGATTTAGTCACTCATGGATAATCCTGTAAGATAACCGTATATCATCCTGTATTGTGGACTGCTGCAGCAAAACATTTCTCTAAACCCGTCACCTGTAAATACCAATGGAAAACTTAAGTGCCAAGTCATCTTCATCTAAACATTGAACTGTTATGTTATCTAGTGAAAAGGTGTAAGTTTGGCTGGAGTTGTTATGGTATGTTTGGTTTCTTTTTAACCAAATAAATGCATTATTCATACTCTATCAATGCAATGATGACAACAGCTTTTGTGAGTAGTTTTAAAGTATCTTTGTTTTATGCCTTACATGGGCCTTCAAAAAGTCCTAACAAGAGCAAAATCTGAGGCAAATATCTTGGCAAGTCCAATTTGGATTGTTTTGGATGTGGTATCTTTCTTAGTATTGTTCTCTACTTACACATTTATTCTTGTTTTCTGCATTAGTCCCAGATGGTCCTTTCCCCTCTATTTCTGTATCACCGCCTCTTCCCACCAATCATCTCAGTATAGATCTAGGCAGGCCAGAATAGACCAAACTTGAGGTTTCCAGAATGTTAGATAAGCATCCAGACTCTGGGGTGCAAAAGACATCTCAGATTTTCTTTGTTCACCATTGAAATGCAACCCAAAGCTCCCTCAAGTTTAAACTAGGAGACCCCCACCCCATCCTGATAAAACCGAATGAGGTAAAATATTACATACTAGTTATTGTCACTGGTAATAATTGCACCCTGATACCCTACATAGTTGAGACTGATCAAGGTATTCAGTCAAGAAGAAACAGTCAGCATCTTTATCTGGTTCCGAAGCCACATAACACTGATGATAATAGTATGCACTCCAAGGCTGATGTACAAGGTGGGGTTCCTCAGCTAGGATCCAATGTCGTTCCTATGGCCCTCTCCATAAGATGTTTCCTGCAGTGGAGAGTCTGGTTCTCTCGAGTACGGGCAGGAAAAGAGGCAGATACTGCACTGGATGCAATGTGGGCTTCCCCCAAGCAGTACAAATAGTGCTGATGCTCATCACTGATGGAAAAAGAGCAGGGGCAGGAAGCAGAGGTTTTGCTCAAAGTCACACAGGCAGGGGAGTTCAGCAGGAAACACAGGCAGCAGGAACCACCACCAAAGCAGCGTCCCAAGTCTTGAATCTGCTGTGAAGAAGGAAAATCAAACAAAAATAGTACTATTCGTAGCTTAGATTTATTAAGGATATTTTTGTAAAGTTTTTGGAACTGTGTCACAAGAATGATAGGATTGTAGAAGCTCCAACTCAGTCCATACGGCGGTGAAAAGGAACTGGAGATGCTGGCAGCCTGCCACGTCCTTTATCACCTTGGGCAAAAACATGAGGCAGCATAGGACAAATGAATGGACTGTCAAGAAGTACTACTTCCATAAGCTCTGGCTCCAGATGCATGGCACATGCGTATAATCCTCAGTGGAATACAATAGGGACCACTTGAAAAAGAAATAGTCCTTCTAAGCCTATTGAACAGGCGTCTACACCTTTGGGATTTGATTATCCAGGTAAATCACAAAGACAAAACTCTCTTGAAGATTAGAATTTGAATTGATATGGATAAGTGGCAAGGTTGATGACATGCCTAAAATCTATCATCTGTTATATATTTTTTCTGGTCAAAGTTGGTTTACACAGAAAATAAAGACAAGACAGGGGAAAGGTGAGGATGTGTGTACTGTTCCCTTTCAGTCTACATCAGGAACCTACACAGAAGGAGGTAGGTAAGGTTCTAGACAGTGACTTTACAGTGAAGCAGAGAGATGGGTTTTAGGACCAATACGGTTTTCCTTAAAGGGTCTTGTTTAGTGTTAAAATAAAGCAACTCTTGTTTGCGTGGGGGGAGGTCTTTACCATTGGCTTATGACAGTTTTAGTTACTTATTTAGAATGAATTGACTCCTTTTTGACCCAAGTAGCTAGTCAAAGTTCAGGGCTATGGGATGTTCCAGTTGGGAGTAGAAATTGACAATGGAGTCAGGTATTTTCTTTGATGCAATTTTGTTTATTTACAAGAAATGTATAAAATTCTGTTTCTCTGGATGCAGGAGGAACCAAAGGCAAAGGGGTAGTTTCTTAACTTTCATGCCCAAGCATCTTTTCAGTCAGTACCCCAAACCTAGAACTCTCTAGGGTGATACCTTGCTTACACTACTCAGCAAATACCCCTCCATCCACATAGTCCAAAACTCCTGGGTGGATTTGTTTTAGGTGAGGGATTGTGACTGGCATATCCTTACAGTTATGTTAGTTGAGGGATGTATTCACATCCACCAAGCTCAATGGAGGTTTGAACTCAACCCATTACAAGGTTTCACTCAGCTCACAACAGGATCATTGCATGAAGCTCACTAAGAATAAAGATCAACCCACAGAAAAACCCTTGATTCCCAAATCCCCAAATTCTGAACCAAGATCTAAATGTGGTGGCTTTATAGCGCATCTTCATTTAAGGCCCACTAAAGGACAAAAAAGTAGCAACTCATGGATGCAAGACACAAGGAAATTGGGTAAACTCAACTTGCTGAAACTGGCTCTGAGTTGAGTGTCTTGCAAAAACCCTGGTACCTCACTCACTTGTATTTGATTTGGCAATTAAAATCCACTTTATTATCAGCAGTGCTTATGTAAAATACATCGAATGCTGGGGGTCACTTTTTCCCCTTAATTTGTTCAAATTCTACTTGCATTTCCTTGCTTTCCTCTTTGTAACACCAAGAGCTCCACAAGGTCAATCAAGACATCAGCACTGATTTTTTTTTAAGACAACCAAAGCATTTTCTTTCCTTGAACATTCCTTAGATGCAGAAGCTGTTTTCCCCCCTACGGTCTCCATAGATACGGTAAGTCTTGATATTAACCAGAGTGATAGCCTGTAAATTACAAAGAAAATACATTACCAGTACTCAATTAATATTCCATCCTATTCCTGTTTACATAATAGTACCACTTTCATTCTATTTAACAATGGATGGTTGGGGATGAAGCAATTAAGGCATTGTCAATAAACACTGCTTTCTAAACAGAGATTTTCACACTGTGGTTTAAAAGACAAAAGCCTAGAAGGTCAGATATCAAATAATATTACTACTGATTAATGCCCTGAGCAAAGCAAACAATTACTGCTTATAGGGAAAAATGCTTGTATGGAGACCGAATGAAAGCATCATTTTATCTGAGCATTTAACTAAATTGAATTTTAATCCAGAAAACCTAATCAACCAAACAGTCCACATTTCAGGAAAGAAGAGCCCATTATTCCATCCTCAAATTAAGTGAACCATCTTTGGAACCATGCATCCAAATTAAAAGACTAAAGAATCCCAATGGCTCTTAAGAGCAAAATAGATGAGCTAATAACTGTCACTGGTTTAAAATTTATGGGCCCATCACCAGCATCCTAGGCTATGAATAACTCAGACCCTGTTTAACTGTTTTCACATACATTAAAGGATTTGTATACTTCTGCAGTTGTGGCATAGAGCTTTTTTAACCTCATCCACAAACATTTAGACTGAGGCCTAGTCTAAACTACAAAGTTAGTTGACATAAGTCAACTTGTCAAGCTAGCTGTGCATGTGTTGACACCAAAATTTGTCTCACACTGATGTACGTACCCAGTTACAATGGTGTAATAACACCTCCCAAAATGACACAGAGCCATGGTTGACCTACTTAGGTTCACAAAGACCGACCTACTTAGGTTCACTGCATGACCTATGTGGACCGTAACAGTCTTCAGCAGCTGTCCCACACTGCCCCTGCCTCTGAGACAACAGCAACTCCATTCACAATTTTGAACTCCACTGCCCAGGGAGTAACAAAGACCTGAAGCGCCCTCCCCACCTCTTCCCCCCCCCACACACACTTAAACTCTCCTGTGTTTTTTAAATTTCTTTTCCCGATTGCCCATCTTAGTGAGCACACCTAGCAGCGCAACTTGATGACGACACAGCAGCAAAATGAGGACAGACAAACACATGGAATTAAGCAGCAGTGTGCAATTTTATTAATCTTTAACACAGGGGAGAGGTGCTACCTGCCCATCATCCATATTCCCCTATACCAGGCATTTAACGGTTGTGTTGCAGGGCTTAAGGGCTCCTTACCATATAACCAATAACATGGGATTGGGTCAACTCAGCCTACTCCCAGGACTCAGCTCAGTCTGAGTCCTAGCACCCTCCCCCCAGGAAGGGGACAAAGGGTGCAGCAGACTGGGGTCCTCAACCTGCAAGGGCCACAAGGTCTGACCTCAGCCCACTAAGGCCACAAGGTCTCACTCCATCACATGAGCCCAAGGCCCCACATGAAAATCCCAAGTCTTTTACCTCTGGGAACTATTTTATTCTCTTAACCGCACTGGAAGCCAGCCACAAGTTGTGATGAACAACTAACAGTACCCCAGTACCTCTGTTACATACTGGGCACATTCCTACTCAATCCACTGTGGATTGAAGGTGTTGCAAGGAAGGCAAAAAAAACCCTCCCTGGTTCTCTGCCATTTGGCTCATGGGAGAAAAAATTCCTTCCTGACCCTCTAAACAAGCGATCAGCTAGATCTACAGCATCTGTTTGGCTGGGTTCCCATTCCTAATTCAGGTGGGTTAGGGTGGGCTTCTAAAGAGGTTCCTCATAGCCCCTGCGCTGGGCTAAATCCTGGGACCTGGGGAATGCTGGCCAATCAGCACCTCTCTCCCACAGCTGACCAATGGGTGCCAGAGACTCCCTTGGGGAGGAGCTACCTATTTGCCCCTTGGTGAGTGACTCCATCCCTTGCTCCCCTACTGGGACTGTTCCCCTTTAACTGCTGGCCTCATCAAGTTCCCCCACCCACTGATGCGGGTGGATCCATCCATGCTGGCTCTATACACACAGAGAGCTACTAGATGCACTCCTGCCCAGAGCAGGCAAAACATCTTGGCTATCCCCACCTGTCAGGAAAAGAAGCTGAACAAGCACAGTTATGTAAAAGCTAATGATGCTGAAACAGGGACACAGCAGGGATGAGCAGCACTGCCATGTGAAAGCAAAGGAGCTTCAGAGATACCAGAGCTTTGAGGCAGGGCAACAAGAAATCTGGTGCTGCCCTACACATCTGCCCCTTTTACAACAGACTGCATGCCATACATGTCAGTGACCTCACCAACACTGGCATACAACTGTGGACTTTTGCAGGAACCTCAAGCAGAGACCCCTTGGGTGAACAGCAAGGAGGAGAAGTTGGGAGACACAAACCATGCTGAGAGCCAGGAGCAGCATGAAATTCCACCAGAGTCCTGCCAGGCCTACCAGGAGAGTGCAGATAAGCCTGCTGATGAAGGGTAAGGGAGCTCAGGTAAACACGTACATGGTTTAGTCCTAAATTCTTTTTTAAAAAGAATTGTTGCCCAAAACCCCATCTCCCTCCCTCTGGCTTTCTTCTCCAATTAAAAAAATGGTGCCCATCCCATCTGCAAGTTTAGAGAACAAAGGCATAGACTTTTCAATGCTTACTTTACTGGTTCAGGAAAAAATTAAAAAATAGCAGTATGGCAGTCTGATTACGTAATCCACATTAGTGTGCTGTGCTTGGATGGCTGTAGATCAAACAGAGACGGCATCCAGTTTTCCATTCTTTGGTTTGTTCAGCAAGGCAGGGGGGACCATGAGGTGTGCCTTTTTTTAATCTTGATAAGAATGTCCCTTTTGTCTTCTTAAGATATTTTAATGAAACCTTCAGGAACATACTCTGCAATCCTCTCCTGAATATGTCTAGGAATAGCAGTCTTCTTTCTTCCACCCTGATAGGAGACTTTCCTATGCCAGTCTGGGAGGAGTTTGGCTGGCACCATTGTAGTAAATAATCTAGCAGCATACAGGCCTGGGTGGCTTCAGGATGCCAATGGCAGCTGGGTTCTCTGTGCCTTTGTCACCCTCAGGAGTGAGAGATCACCCAAAATCTTCACCTCTGTCCAAATACTGCCAATATTCATTGCACTTTCCTTATACTCATACCTGGGGAAGGGTGCCCAGCATTTACAGGTGCCATGCAACAGAACACCTGTGCTTCCCCATGAGGCTAGCCTGGTTTGGTTTGCACTATAGAGCAGTGCAGTACTGAGGCATTCCAAAGCTAAAGTCACAATGAGCATGTTTTATTTAACGTATTTACAAGTATGATGTAAGGGAATTTGGACACTTATCTTTTCCTTTTTCACTGTGACTGTAAATAGAATGCTGTATCTCTGTTTTAATTGGCAGCCTCTGCCGTAGTGGCCTTGAGAGGTTCCCCCTCCATGCCTTCTAAATGTCTAACCCTGCTCAGGAGGAAAAAGAAGAGGACTAGGGCCTTGGAACATGAACACAGAGTTTAGAAAGACAATATGACCATGACCAAGGAGAAGGACCAATAATGGAAAGAGCAGTTGCTGCAGGAGAGGGGAAAGGACTAAGAGGCACACTGGAAAATGCACCAGGACATTGTAGGTTTGCTCGCGCAATAAACTCATATGTTGCAGATCATTATTGACCTACATGCCCAAAGACCCTGTATTCAGCAGCCTTTCCAATCCTTGAAGAACACCATGGCTGGTGCTCCCTATGGCCCCAACGTACCAGGTGGCAGCATAGTGTACATCCATAACTCTTCCACTCCATGCTGGGGGACAATAAGGAGAACAGCAGCTACATGTATCCGTTGGTGTATGTGTAGCTACAACCTATTACATTGCAATAGGTTTTAAATACATGACCCTAAATGTTCACTTCCATTTTTACTTGTGGTTTTTGAGTATGGCTCACCCTGTTACCTGTTGGTAAAAGATTTTTAACCGGATGTGTTTCGTTGCATTTAAATTTTGTTGCCTGTTTCTTTGCACACAATAACGTTCTATTTTTGGAAACTCAGTGTCTTTATTAGTTTATACCAAGCATTACACTATTCATAGCAGGAGGCAATTACCCATCCCTATTTAATCTTCGTACACGAGAGATGCGGTTTTCATAAAAACAGACATGTACTGTACCATATTGTTAAAATGTTTTTAAGGCCTCCCTCAGCTGTATAGCTCAACCGTTGGCTCTTCTAATAGTCCTTGTGTCTGGCTGATCAAATTCCATTGACACACAGTCCCCCAGGCTCCTCCACCATGGTGGTAGCTCTTCCCCTTTTGCCTCCTAGATATAATGCAATACACAACATGCATCTATAACCATGGCAACATTTGGATCTTAGCAAGGCAATCTAGTGAGTAAACAGCTCCAGAGTCCCTTCAATCTACCAAAAGCACATTCAACAGTCATTCTGCACCTGCTGAGCCTGTAGCTGAATCCTTCTTTAGTGATGTTGAGGTTGCTAGTGTATGGCTTTACGAGCCAGGGGAATAAATGGTTGGCTGGGTCCCCCGGAATCACGACTCACATTTCAGTATCGCCAACAGTAATCCGCTGGTTGGAGAAGAATGTCTCTGCTTGCAGCTTTTTGAAAACTGCTGTGTTCTTAAAGATGTGAGCACCATGCACGTTCCCTGACCAGCCCACTCAGATACCAGTGAAGTGTCCCTGGGCATCCATTAGCACTTGCATAACCATAGAAAAGTAGCCCTTTCTGTTGATGTACCACGGTGGGCTGATGCCAGAATAGAGATGTGTGCACCATCTGTCACCCCACTGCTGCAAACCGATCCAAAATTTCCTGTATATTACCAAGACTCTAAGTTCTATGTAGCAGGAGACACTTAATGGCCTTACACACTTGGATGATACTGTGGATTTTCCAACTCCAAACTGATTGCCCATTGACCAATAGCAATCCAGTACTGTAAGCTTCTAGAGCATGATCACTCACTTACTTCTCTCATTTTGGTGTCCCTGTGCTGGAGATCTGGGTGTGCTCAGCACAAGATCCTGGAATGTGGCCTTTAACATCCAGATGTTCTTTAGCCACGGCTAGTGAATTCCAATCCTGCATTATAATATGGTCCCATCAGCCAGTGCTCATTTCTTGGGCCCAGAAGTATTGATCCACTGTGTGGAGCTGCTCTGCGAATGCCAGCAGCAACCTGGCGTTTTTTTCTGCTGTGTCCATCATTATCCTGTTATTGCACTTGAACATCTCCCCATCTTTGTCGTTGCAGTCCCAGTTGTAGTAGTACTCATTCACGTCCCGCAAATACAGGAGAACGGTTCATCCTGCATTGTCAGTCCTCATGAGACTTGCACTGAACTGCGCAAGGTCTGTGCTTCTCAAAAGCATGAGACTGGGGAAATTTTTTTTTGTTAACGGCATGAAAATTACGGTTGGAACTTGACCCCTAGTTCCCAGAAATCTCTGGTGTCCCACAGAGCGCTGAGAAAATGTCCCACAAGGCATTGAGCCAGACAGCGGCACCACCACATTTCGCAGGGATGCTAGCACTCATGGGGAGAAAGTACAGCTGTAGCTCACGAAAGCTTATGCTCAAATAAATTGCTCAGTCTCTAGAGTGCTGACATAAGCATCCATGCGCCCGAGTGATATACAAAAGTTAGCGGCTGCACAATGATGTAATTTGTGTCAACTGCTCTTTGTAGCATAGACATTGCCTCAAATTTTGAAAGGCACATAAAAGCTAGGTGCCCAACTCCTACTGAATGTAGGCCCTTTTTGAAAATTCAAGCTTCCATTACCTAGGCTATTAAACTATTTTGATTCACGAATGTTGTCATAAAATATTGATTCAGGGCCTAGATGGCCAGACGGCAGGTGCAGACCCCTCCATTGTTACAGCAAGAACTGGACAGAACACTACTTTGGGACCAGTCAAATTCTGTGGAGAGTGACAGTTCTATGGGGGCATAAATACCTTTAATGGAGATGGCAGACACTCTTCCCTCTGCAAACAAACACACAGCACCAAAGGAGGGTGGATCTCTCTGGAGCACTCCCAGTTATTAGGAATAGCTGAGAGAATCACAAGCCTAGCTCTGTCTCAGACCCCATGTTTCATAGCAGAGTTTGGTCACGTGACATACCTTTCCATCAGATATAGTTTACTTTGGAAGAGTCCCCTCCCCATTCTTTCATAATGTAAAATACCTGAAGAAGGCACTGCCAATTTTTAATTGTTTCTATCTGTGTTAAGCCTTAAATTTAGGAGAAATCCCTCACTGCTACTTTACCTCATTCTCCACCCAACTGTGCTCCAACACCATAAAGAAACAAACATCCCTCAGGGAACACCCCATATGTACTGTCAGGGACTATTCTGCTGGCTTACAGCTGGTGCTAGCACCACCCCCGCTTGGCTCGGTGCTGCTTCCCATCACTCATCGGGGTCTTGGGAAGCAAACTATAAGCTGCCCTAACTTACACTGGGAGCCGGAGGCTCCTGAACAGCCCCGAACTGCAGGTGGTTGAAAGGTGGCTTTAGAACACAAAAGTGACAGAGACACCGTGGCCCTTCCCATCCATCTCTGCACCCAATGCAGGAACAGGGCAACAGATAATTGGACCCACAGAAACAAACATGTATCCAAAACCCAGATACGTCATATGCAAAAGTGAGCCGCACTACTGTTGCTTTGGGAATAACTGAGTTTCCTAATATTTGTGTGGTGAAAATCTCAACCATGTTATACTGACAGTTGTTTTCATTTAAATTTCTCTCTAAATGGGTCCACCACCAGTGGGCAGATATTACTATGGTAACTAAGCACAAATGGAGGAACTGTTCTGCAAGTTGTTAGGCAACACTATGCTATCAGCTGCTGATGTTGTTCAAGCCTATTGTATAGTTCATGCTAGCTGGAGTCATTTAATTAGACAAAAATGAAAGCACTTGATTGGAAAAACTATGCTGGAGACAGGCTGTCTTTGAGGGGGGAAAGAAATTTAAGAAGAATGACAAAGAACGAACAAGATGGAATAAAACAGATGCGTGGCTTTTTTTCCTTTAAAAAGTTGATAATAAAAACAATATTTTAGTAAGACAGTTTCTAAAGTGCCAGGTGTGAGGAAAATCAAAAGGTAATGCTCTATCTAAATGAACAGAAGATCACATTACAGAATCTTTAGCTGTGTCTGGATGTATAATTAAGAAGGATTCAGCTGCCATATTCACCTGTTTGATCCAGGTCAGCCTAATAGTTTTAGCCTTGACAAATCTGGTGGCCTCAGAACTTAAACCAAGAACTTAATGGCGGTGTAGACTAGCATTTCATGATATGCTCCCTAGGTGTGGTCCCTGCAGGCAGGGAACTAAAGCATGGTGTCAGAGCAGCGTGGATAAGCTTGCACTGCTGCTGTCTGTGCTGTGCTTGTTCAAAGGAAAAATCCCGCGCTTCCCCAGCCTGTAATTTTGACACTATGAGCATTAAACTCAAACCAATGTTTTAAAGCAAGAACTAGTCAGTCGTCAATCAGCTATCAGTTAATACGGTATCCTGGCATCTGTCCTTCACATTATGAACCTACTCTATGGTTGTGGGTATTGGTGGAGGAAAGAGAGAGACAGTAAGAACACCTTTTAAGAAGCATTTGGTTTATAGTCTTCAACATCAATAGTATTCATTCAGCACACAAAGGGGATTCACTGTTCCTTGAGCGGGACTATGAAAATGAGAAATAATTGGCTGTTGTCAAGAGGAAATGGCTGGAAGCCAACACAACACTGATTGTTGGAATAGTCCCAGCTCTAAGAACCTGATCTGAAATGAGGAAGAAAATGCAGGTTCCTTATATCATTGGTCCTCCAGCTGTTCTCATCTTACACATGTGACCCATCTGGAACATTGGGTTCCAAAACTAAAACAGTCTACAAATGTCATGGTGTGCACCACAGCCAGGATGTCTCCAAGCCTACTGTGGCTAAAATTTTCCAGAGGTCACCTCTAATTTTGAACGCCTTTTTTCTTGAGATGCACCAATTCAGACATCTTAAGCCTGATGGGTATCTTAAACCAAGTGAAGACAATGGAAGTTGCAGCTTCTCCATGTTGTACTCAAAAACTGAGGAGTGGAAATTAGTTCAGTTAGGACAGTTCTGAAATTTTTGTCCTAGACTTAGGGCTTGTCTACACAGCCCCACAGTTTGCATAGTGTGCACTAGCATAGTGCTCCGTAACTCTTCTGTGCAGACAAATGAAAAAAGTACCTAGTTTGCATTAATGTAGTCTGCTTTCAAACAAGACTAGTTAATGCAAAACAGGTATCTTTAGGTTTGTGCCAGCTGCATCCACACAGGGGAGTTAAAGTGTAACAAGCTAGTGCATGCTGCAATTCATACCTCTGTAGTCCAAACTGCAGGTTGTGTAGGCATGGTCTTAGTCTCTTTATCAATTATGACTGACTGCCCTCTGTCCACACAAAGTTAAAATTCTGATGTACTGTTTGCATTGTCTGGACTCCCTAGTTTCCTTTTTAAATCTCCCTTCCCCTGACAAGCCTACTGATTGAGCTCAAAACAGTGATAACCTCTGAATCTGCACTACTTTTCAGAAGCATCTCCTTCTCTTCACTGACAGATGTATCCCTGCAGGTGATAAGTGGGCAGGTATTCTTCCTTGGGGGGTCAAAGCACATTGATCTGGGCCACATGTCTGACAGTCATCCAGCTATTGGTTAATATCTACTGCTCAGGGTGACCATATTTCCCCAAGGGAAAATGGGACACATGAGGCTAGCCTAAGATCATTCCCTTGCTCAGGGTTTGCCTGAGCTATTTGTCCGAGCCCTGCCCTCTCTCCCCACACAAGGCTGGCATCACTGCTCACCCCCCTGCATAAGGCTGGGCTCCGTTCGCCCGAGCCCTGCCGACCCCCCTATGCAGGGCTGGCATCACCACTCGCCCCCCACATGTTCCTCTACACTCCACTTTGCCAAAATTATGACTGCTCACAAACCAGGTAGAATTAGTGGGGGAAGCAAAAGTGGATGGGAATCTGGGAGGCAGTGACCATGAGTTGGTTGAGTTCAGGATCCTGACGCAGGGAAGAAAGGTAAGCAGCAGGATACGGACCCTGGACTTCAGGAAAGCAGACTTCGACTCCCTCAGGGAACGGATGGCCAGGATCCCCTGGGGGACTAACATGAAGGGGAAAGGAGTCCAGGAGAGCTGGCTGTATTTCAAGGAATCCCTGTTGAGGTTACAGGGACAAACCATCCCGATGAGTCGAAAGAATAGTAAATATGGCAGGCGACCAGTTTGGCTTAATGGTGAAATCCTAGCGGATCTTAAACATAAAAAAGAAGCTTACAAGAAGTGGAAGGTTGGACATATGACCAGGGAAGAGTATAAAAATATTTTTCGGGCATGTAGGAATGATATCAGGAGGGCCAAATCGCACCTGGAGCTGCAGCTAGCAAGAGATGTCAAGAGTAACAAGAAGGGTTTCTTCAGGTATGTTGGCAACAAGAAGAAAGCCAAGGAAAGTGTGGGACCCTTAATGAAGGAGGGAGGCAACCTAGTGACAGAGGATGTGGAAAAAGCTAATGTACTCAATGCTTTTTTTGCCTCTGTCTTCACTAACAAGGTCAGCTCCCAGACTGCTGCGCTGGGCATCACAAAATGGGGAAGATATGGCCAGCCCTCTGTGGAGATAGAGGTGGTTAGGGACTATTTAGAAAAGCTGGACGTGCACAAGTCCATGGGGCCGGACGAGTTGCATCCAAGAGTGCTGAAGGAATTGGCGGCTGTGATTGCAGAGCCATTGGCCATCATCTTTGAAAACTCGTGGCGAACGGGGGAAGTCCCGGATGACTGGAAAAAGGCTAATGTAGTGCCAATCTTTAAAAAAGGGAAGAAGGAGGATCCTGGGAACTACAGGCCAGTCAGCCTCACCTCAGTCCCTGGAAAAATCATGGAGCAGGTCCTCAAAGAATCAATCCTGATGCACTTGCATGAGAGGAAAGTGATCAGCATGGATTCACCAAGGGAAGGTCATGCCTGACTAAACTAATCGCCTTTTATGATGAGATTACTGGTTCTGTGGATGAAGGGAAAGCAGTGGATGTATTGTTTCTTGACTTTAGCAAAGCTTTTGACACGGTCTCCCACAGTATTCTTGTCAGCAAGCTAAGGAAGTATGGGCTGGATGAATGCACTATAAGGTGGGTAGAAAGTTGGCTAGATTGTCGGCCTCAACGGGTAGTGATCAATGGCTCCATGTCTAGTTGGCAGCCGGTGTCAAGTGGAGTGCCCCAGGGGTCGGTCCTGGGGCCGGTTTTGTTCAATATCTTCATAAATGATCTGGAGGATGGTGTAGATTGCACTCTCAGCAAATTTGCGGATGATACTAAACTGGGAGGAGTGGTAGATACACTGGAGGGGAGGGATAGGATACAGAAGGACCTAGACAAATTGGAGGATTGGGCCAAAAGAAATCTGATGAGGTTCAATAAGGATAAGTGCAGGGTCCTGCACTTAGGACAGAAGAATCCAATGCATGGCTACAGACAAGGGGCCGAATGGCTAGGCAGCAGTTCTGCGGAAAAGGACCTAGGGGTGACAGTGGATGAGAAGCTGGATATGAGTCAGCAGTGTGCCCTTGTTGCCAAGAAGGCCAATGGCATTTTGGGATGTATAAGTAGGGGCATAGCGAGCAGATCGAGGGACGTGATCGTTCCCCTCTATTCGACATTGGTGAGGCCTCATCTGGAGTACTGTGTCCAGTTTTGGGCCCCACACTACAAGAAGGATGTGGATAAATTGGAGAGAGTCCAGCGAAGGGCAACAAAAATGATTAGGGGTCTAGAACACATGACTTATGAGGAGAGGCTGAGGGAGCTGGGATTGTTTAGTCTGCAGAAGAGAAGAATGAGGGGGGATTTGATAGCTGCTTTCAACTACCTGAAAGGGGGTTCCAAAGAGGATGGCTCTAGACTGTTCTCTATGGTAGCAGATGACAGAACAAGGAGTAATGGTCTCAAGTTGCAGTGGGGGAGGTTTAGATTGGATATTAGGAAAAACTTTTTCACTATGAGGGTGGTGAAACACTGGAATGCGTTACCTAGGGAGGTGGTAGAATCTCCTTCCTTAGAGGTTTTTAAGGTCAGGCTTGACAAAGCCCTGGCTGGGATGATTTAACTGGGAATTGGTCCTGCTTCGAGCAGGGGGTTGGACTAGATGACCTTCTGGGGTCCCTTCCAACCCTGATATTCTATGATTTGTCCCCTTGATCAGTTGGCAAGAGCCAACAGGACAAATGCCCACTTTTGCCAAAAAAGTCAGGACAGCCAGGACAGGGTTTTAAAAAGGGACTGTCCTGGCCAAAATGGGATGTATGGTCACCCCACCATTGCTTTCTTAGAAGTTGTCTGCTGCCAGTGACCTCATCCACCTTGTCTTTCTATTATCTTGGGACTGACACAGCTACAACAACACTGCATACAGTTAAGTTCATCAGCATTCATCCCACCCTCCTTTGTTAGAAAATTCAGATGTGGCTATTCGGAATGGGGGTTCAGTGACATTACTGCAATATCCCTAAGTAGGCTCATTCACCCCATCACACTTCTTTATAAAATTGCATATAAAGCACAAATAAAGGCCAACATTTCCCTCTATTTTTGAGCTTGTGTTCTATTCTGAAAAGTGAAAGTGTCCCAAAGACCTGGAAAAAGACTTCAGATACCTCTCCACTTAATCAAAAAAATAAACAGCACTGACAAATCATGCTGAGCTAGACAAGGGCTTGCAGTGTATAAATCTCAACCTTTAGCATCAGAGTTCCTTCTAGATATAGTATTTATTGCTCTCTATTAGATGTTAATACATGCATGCTCACTAACAATAACTAAGTCATGAAGAAGTTATCTTGGTTATCAATGCACAGGAAGCCAAAAACTGGGAAGATTCTGCTTCCATTCCTTTATATGATTTCTTCTAACACCACAAATGAGACCAAGAAAAAACTGTGTCAATTAATCTTCTCAGACTAAAACAATGTTTAGGCTAGATAACTGTGTTGCATTTCGTTTGGTGTTCAAAGAGAGTTCAGGAAGATCCACTTGTGTAGCTTGTTTCTGAAGAATCTCCAAACTGTCTTTTTACATGTATATTTGAACTTGGCAGCTGGTGCTGTAGAAAATCTAGGTGATGAATGAAGGATGGTATACAGTGTGTGTGTGAGAGAGAGATGAAGTTCACCAGCTTCTCCTGGAGTTTTCCCCCCCACTGAAATGAAGTATGAATGATTCAAGTTCATAGGTTCTCAGACTTTTTCCCATTTGCAGACTTTTTCATAAGAGGAAGAGAGCTATTCTCATTAAACTCCCTTATCCTACCTTTCCCAGCAGCATATATGGCATTTGGTTTTCATATCTTTTTTATTCTGCAGACCACTACAAAGGACTCCAAGACAATGTGCCCATTTCTCACCCACTAAAGTCAATAGAAAATCTCCCCTTGAGTTCAGGGGCAGCTGCATCAGCGTATTTAATTATTATTTCTGTGTTGTTGAATTGTATGGAACTATTACTGCCAGAAAAATACAAACATGTGTCATGCTTGCAGATGTAATCTCCAAGACTGGTAGCATGTCAGGGTATGCTACAACCCAGATCAGTCCTTTAGTGGTGACAATAGTGGAACACAACTCAAGTGGGTTTTGGCATATGAAATTTTAAAGTTGTCATAAATATAAAGGGAAGGGTAAACCCCTTTAAAATCCCTCCCGGCCAGAGGAAAAATCCTCTCACCTGTAAAGGGTTAAGAAGCTAAAGGTAACCTCGCTGGCACCTGACCAAAATGACCAATGAGGAGACAAGATACTTTCAAAAGCTGAGAGGAGGGAGAAAAGCAAAGGGTCTGTGTCTGTCTGTGTGATGCTTTTGCCGGAGACAGAATAGGAATGGAGTCTTAGAACTTAGTAACTTAGCTAGGTATGTGTTAGATTATGATTTCTTTAAATGGCTGAGAAAATAGCTGTGCTGAATAGAATGAATATTCCTGTCTGTGTGTCTTTTTTGTAACTTAAGGTTTTGCCTAGAGGGATTCTCTATGTTTTGAATCTAATTACCCTGTACGGTATTCACCATCCTGATTTTACAGAGGTGATTCTTTTTTTTCTTCTATTAAAAGTCTTCTTGTAAGGAAACTGAATGCTTTTTCATTGTTCTAAGATCCAAGGGTTTGGGTCTGTGGTCACCTATGCAAATTGTTGAGGATTTTTACCAAACCTTCCCCAGGAAGTGGGGTGCAAGGGTTGGGAGAATTTTGGGGGGAAAGACGTTTCCAAACTACGTTTTTTCAGGAACCCAGATAAAGTTTGGTGGTGGCAGTGGAAGTCCAAGGGTAAAATAGTTTGTACCTTGGGGAAGTTTTAACCTAAGCTGGTAAAAGTAAGCTTAGGAGGTTTTCATGCAGGTCCCAACATCTGTACCCTAGAGTTCAGAGTGGGGAAGGAACCTTGACAAAAGTTATAACTATTTTATGTTTAATTTAATCTTTGGCAAGCAAGACTTTGGTGTGGTGTGCAAATTTTGGAAGAAGAGGAGTTGTATCTTATATGAGATCTGAACTACAGCAGATTTATAGCAAAGAGCTTTGGCATTAGGCAGTGTGTATTTTGTGAACAGATATTAAGCTTTGCTTTGACTTCATGGCCATAATTCTTTGAGGCACTAGCTGATTACTGAACACAGTTGACCACAACATGCAAAAGTGATGCTTTTGGTACCATACATGCAAATCTGGAAACAGCAAAATGGGAGACTCTTTCATCTGGGGACTTAGATTCCATGCAGCTCTTTCTATCTTATGCCAAGACCTTTTATACCATGCTGTCAGCATGAAGCCCTGGGGAAAGGCATGGAGTTGGGGGAGAAGAAACTTCTAAACTGCTGTTGCTCTCTAGCTACTTTCAGTCAATAGAATGACTCTTAGGGCAATTGGCAGCCAGTCCATGAGTTAGAGATGTCCTAAGGCTCCTCTAATTTACACTGGAAGCTGAGCTGAAAACATGAGGAAACATAAAAGGTGCCCAGAAATGATCTTCTCTTTTGCTGAGATTTGTGGACTAACACCTACTGTTTGGCATAGTCCCTTACAAAAATGCAATTAAAGCTTTGGAGCCTTTTCCTTGTTTCTTTGCTGCAGACACCAATAGTGGGGGGATCAATGTTTTAATGCTGCCTTTCCTACCTGTTCTTTGTAGGTGAAAGCAATACTTGTAATCTTCCCTGACTTAACTGTAACCCTTGATTGTGCCGTTTTGTCCTGTTTGCATCTCATCTATCAACTGGATGTTGCTATGGTTGCATCTACGTGCACATTGTTTGATTGATTAAGTCAGCCTTGGAATGTTTCTATTCCACTCTGTTAATATCTAGAGCAGACATTCTCTTGCGGGGACCCTATAGACTGATTTACACTCCACTGCAAGGCTAGAATTGTTTCCTCTTATAGATCAGAACTGCATTCTTCATTACTACTGCAAGAGTGTGTTTTCTATTTGTAACCTCAAATTATTTAATAGCTCAATTATGAAAAGAAATTAACTCAGAGAGTTCAGTATGTAGCACTTTGCACTTGTTACATAAGACACCTCAGTTTAGGAAAGTTAGAAGGTTTACTCCTTTCTGAGCTGCTGGGTGTTAGAAGCATTGAACTGTCATATACACAATTATTGAGAAGAAGAAAGGGAGACTAGTTTGTCATTAGGACAGCTGTAGGCACAGACTGAATCAGCAATTGCTTGCAGTGCCACATTTTAGTGGGGGCGCTATGCTCTAGTGCAGTGGTTTTCAGCCAGGGGTTTGTGTACCCCTGGAGGTACGCAGAGGTTTTCCAGGGGTTACATCAACTCATCTAGATATTTGCCTAGTTTTACAACAGGCTACATAAAAAGCACTAGCAAAGTCAGTACAAACTAAAATTTCATACGACTGTTCCATATGCGATACACTGAAACGTAAGCACAATATTTATATTCCAGTTAATTTTATAATTATATGCTAAAAATGAGAAAGTGAGCAATTTTTCAGTAATGGTGTGCTGTGATACTTTTGTATTTTTATGTCTGATTTTATAAGCAAGTAGTTTTTAGGTGAGGTGAAACTTGGGGGTACGCAAGACAAGTGAGACTCCTGAAAGGGGTACAGTAGTCTGGAAAGGTTGAGAGCCACCACTCTAGTGGAATTCCAATGCAGGAAAAAAACCTGCCAGCCAGAAGAGCTGTGTGTTCTAGACACCCATTCTCCAGGGCAGGTAAAGGAGAGCTGGTATACTGGGGTGGTTGAAAGCACCAGAAACTCCACTCATTTTCTCTTTAAAAAGAGCTTACAAAGTGAAGTATCGGTTGTGCTGCTTTCTTCATCTGCTGTTTTGTCAGTTTACAGGCTGTATTTTTTAAAAGTTGTAATAAAGTATAATCAACATGAACTGACCAAAAAAACATATAATTATATATATAAAAATCTTCCCAACTACATTACCTCCTGAGCTCTTCACCCACATTATAAAGTTCTTTGCACAACAATAGAAGCAGCTGCATTGCTTTTCGCTGTGTTGCCTGTAGCTTCCTGTTTATTGCTTTTTGTCTAGTTCCATTTCTAATAATGGTCTGACAAAGATGGAAACATTTGGAAAATAAAGCAGAGTCAAATGCTTACGCCTGTCACCCCTGTGACTTTTTTCGTGCCCACTGGTCTCAACTTACTTTCATATGCCTTGTTCCAAGAGAGTGCTTAAGTATATTAGTAATCCCATTGAAGTAAGTGGGACTAGTTACACATATGCTTAAGTGCTTTGCTGGATCATGTCCAGAGAAACCAACATGCATGAAACAGATATAATCTTCTCTAAAGAAGATTAAGTACAATTTTAAATTAATGTGAAGGACCTTAGTGAATCAAACTTCTTGGAAATACCAGGCACAGGAATGAAAGTAAACAATGCAGTTCACCCTACAATGTACAAACTCCAAGAAATTGCAGTCCCATCTGCAGCAAATCAGATAAAACCTCCAACATGTCCATGCTTCCCTGGCCAGGATCAACACTGAGGAAGTTTAGATTCCAGGAATCAATAGCAGGCTTGATAACATGCCAAGTGGTGCAGGCTGCATACATTCCATCGAGTTTACAGGAAAACGTGATGTTGAAAATGAACAGTAAATAGCCATCCTCCTCAGTCTATTGCTACACTTAAACCTTCAAAAACTCTACATCCAACACAAGAGCTTTGTAAAGTCTGTAAAAAAAAAGTCACTGAAATATTTCAGAAAACCTCTTTTGAAGGCTACTTTCATTAAGCTGTTGAAAAATTGATTTAAATTTCAACCATATTTATCCCCAGTCAGTGCATAAGAGACTGGCTCTTTCATACAAAGGACTGACTTCCCTACCCTTCCAGTATTGGATGCAAGAAATAAACCAGCAATCATTAAAAAGCAAATGAATGTATAATCCCTTCTATACTCCATCCTTTCATTGACAACTCTTTTGTTTGTGTGTTTGCTTGTTGAATATAGCAACAGAATGAACATCTTTCAAGGTGATGTTTCTTTTCCTTATTGAGTACACAGTGTCCCGTGTACATTCATATGATTCAAGATACACTGCTGCATGGAGATTTAGCCAAGACACTCATTACGTGAGTGTGGTTAAATCTCTTTATGCTGCAACAAAAATGTCCCAGGTCAATTTAGTTGCAAGTTCAGTGAGATTTTTATCCAAGTAGCAATGGATTTTTATCTTTAATTAATGGGTTTGTAAAAAAAAAAAAAGAAGAAGAAAGGTATGAAATGCAGGCAGTCATTTCCTTAAAGGACTATGTTGGTTGCTATCATTTGTAGCCGTGATCAAAACAAAGATTTTTCTAAAAAAAATGGAAGAGGCAGGAGCTAAGATGATGAAGACAGATATAATTCTTAGCCCAGTTATGATACCTGTAGCAGGACTTACCCAGTCTGGTTTCAGGCCAGGACCCTGTCTCAGTTTACCTTACAGCTCCCATCAGACAAGCCACCCTCAACTGTTTTCACAATACAGCTCTCTTTCTGGGTGTGGTTCACTATCATAAAACACTCAAACTTTCCAGCCCTCTTCCACAAGTGCAGTTAGTCTTTTAGGTTTACAATAGGTTTCAGTATCCATCAAGTCCTCCCTCTAGGCTCAAAAGTCTTTCTCCTCCTTATATCCTTCTCTCCAGGGTCACAATCCTGTGCAGCCCTCCAACCTGTAGCTTCTCACCCAGCAGAACCCTGCTCTGGACAGGTTGTTAAGGTGAGGCTTAGCCCTTAACAGGTTCCCACATCTCACAGGGCAGACTCGCACATATTACATATCCACTTTCCAACAAGCTCCCACAACAAACTCTTGGACTGAACACAGGCTACCTTTATAATCCCAATGGGAATAGAATCCCATCATGTAACACCACAACCCCTCCCCCCGCGCAGGTAACGTTGAGCCCTAACTCTCTTAAAGGACCAGCTCACCATGTGACATGACCGTTAGACAAAGAAGGAAATCAGACTCAGTCAGAGAAACAGTTGATTTTAAAGCAGTGCTTTTAGCACTGCTGTAGTAGGATTAAGGAGTCTACTGTGGCAGTTAAATCACAGTCCACATTGTGGGACAGGTGACGAGAGCAGACGAGAGATAGGGAAGTGCTCTGCAGCAGCAGAAGTTCCTTGAGACATTCTGAGCCAAATCCACAAAGGGATTTAGGTGCCTAAATCCCCATTTTAGGTACCACTACAATTCACATATTTTCCTCTCAACTGCAGCCTAACCCTGTAGGTTTCTGAACTCACTCAGTGCCTAAATTTCTGCCTCTGAGCATGTGCACTGATACCTCAGGAGGGCATCCAGACATCTCTCTCATGCTTGAGCCCCAGCACGATCTTCAAACCAGGAGAAGACCGTGTTCTCCAGCCATCTTCCCCACAGGTCCTAATCCAGCAGGTGTGCTCAGAGCATGCCTAACTCCATACAAAATGGCCATGGAGAGGAAGTGGCAGTGGCCTCCCTTATAATATTTAGCCCAGTGGATAAATATTTTGGACTCTCCCAAAATATGAGAAAACCTGCTTCAATTTTCCCCCAGCATGATGAGGAGAGGAATTCCTCACCTCTTTGAGTGCCCTTGCCAATGGACTATAGATTGATTCTCACTCTGTCCCAAATAAAATGTAATTAGTTAATAAAATGGAAGAGCTTCAAGAGGAGAGATTGAGGGAGCCCCATGTCAGAATATTGCATAGTCCAGTGATGAGGTGGGGGACCCCTGTTTCAATGCCTTCTCCTCACCCTGCTGAGGGGGAACTGAACCAGGTTCTCTCACTTCCTAGTGAGTACCCCCAGCCAGTGGACTAAAGATTAGAGGGAGCCCTCCACCTCCTGTCTTCTCGGCCATTTTATGTGGAAGTAGGCAGGTGCCTAAGCTGTTTCTTGCAAGAAATGGCATAGGCACCTAAGCTGCCTGACTGCGGGAGTGGGGTTCACAGCTGTGGATTGCAAGCAGAGAGGCACATCCTTCCAGCCCAGACTCGAGCACCGAACTCCGTGAGAGGGACGGTGCTTAGGACACATCCCTCTCATTGAGATCTCCCAAGGGTGAGCTTAGACAGCTCCCCGCTAAGTGTGCTGGTTTTGTGGATTGCATTTGAAGGCACCTATCTCTCTCCATTCATTATATAGGGCCTCTAGTGCCTAACTCAAGCTTTGTGGATCACAGTGATTCTCAAGTTAGGTGCTGCAACAGGAGGGTCACTTTGTGGATCTGGGCCTCTGTCTGACTCACCAAGAATTCCTCCAAGGCACTGATGTAGCATGTGTGAGAATGGACACTGCAACTCCATGAGCAGTGTGGCATGAGCCTCCAACCCCTGCACTGTCAGTAGAGCTGAGTTTGGTATAGAACTAGGTGGGATCACTCTTGTCTAGTGACCTCTGAGGCGCATAGAACCACCCCAGGCTCTAAGCTTGCATGCCTTGGACAAAATCTAGCACTGTTACTAACCCTATTGTAGGAGTGTAAAGCAGGGGGGAAGGTTCTTGCTCCCGCTCCCATTTCTCTGCCATCCAAGGACAGACACCACCTGGCCCTAACCTGAGTCACACATCTGAATCTCTGGGTTTTAGCCATTTGGCCATCTCAAATGCTAGCCAGGGTGTCTTCAATAAAAATACAAGGGAGGGAAAGAAAGAAAGAAAGAAAGAAAGAAAGAAAGAAAGAAAGAAAGAAAGAAAGAAAGAAAGAAAGAAAGAAAGAAAGAAAGAAAGAAAGAAAGAAAGAAAGAAAGAAAGGTTAGTTCTCTGAGTTTCTGCAACATTGCTTCTATCATAGAATCATAGAATATCAGGGTTGGAAGGGACCTCAGGAGGTCATCTAGTCCAACCCCCTGCTCAAAGCAGGACCAATCCCCAATTAAGTCATCCCAGCAAGGGCTTTGTCAAGCCTGACCTTAAAAACTTCTAAGGAAGGAGATTCTACCACCTCCCTAGGTAACGCATTCCAGTGTTTCACCACCCTCATAGTGAAAAAGTTTTTCCTAATATCCAGCCTAAACCTCCCCCACTGCAACTTGAGACCATTACTCCTCGTTCTGTCATCTGCTACCATTGACGACAGTCTAGAGCCATCCTCTTTGGAACCCCCTTTCAGGTAGTTGAAAGCAGCTATCAAAACCCCCCTCATTCTTCTCTTCTGCAGACTAAACAATCCCAGCTCCCTCAGCCTCTCCTCATAAGTCATGTGTTCTAGACCCCTAATCATTTTTGTTGCCCTTCGCTGGACTCTCTCCAATTTATCCACATCCTTCTTGTAGTGTGGGGCCCAAAACTGGACACAGTACTCCAGATGAGGCCTCACCAATGTCGAATAGAGGGGAACGATCATGTCTCTCGATCTGCTCGCTATGCCCCTACTTATACATCCCAAAATGCCATTGGCCTTCTTGGCAACAAGGGCACACTGCTGACTCATATCCAGCTTCTCATCCACTGTCACCCCTAGGTCCTTTTCCGCAGAACTCCTGCCTAGCCATTCGGTCCCTTGTCTGTAGCTGTGCATTGGGTTCTTCCGTCCTAAGTGCAGGACCCTGCATTATCCTTATTGAACCTCATCAGATTTCTTTTGGCCCAATCCTCCAATTTGTCTAGGTCCCTCTGTATCCTATCCCTGCCCTCCAGCATATCTACCACTCCTCCCAGTTTAGTATCATCCGCAAATTTGCTGAGAGTGCAATCCACACCATCCTCCAGATCATTTATGAAGATATTGAACAAAACCGGCCCCAGGACCGACCCCTGGGGCACTCCACTTGACACCGGCTGCCAACTAGACATGGAGCCATTGATCACTACCCGTTGAGGCCAACAATCTAGCCAACTTTCTACCCACCTTATAGTGCATTCATCCAGCCCACACTTCTTTAACTTGCTGACAAGAATACTGTGGGAGACCGTGTCAAAAGCTTTGCTAAAGTCAAGAAACGATACATCCACTGCTTTCCCTTCATCCACAGAACCAGTAATCTCATCATAGAAGGCGATTAGATTAGTCAGGCATGACCTTCCCTTGGTGAATCCATGCTGACTGTTCCTGATCACTTTCCTCTCATGTAAGCGCTTCAGGATTGATTCTTTGAGGACCTGCTCCATGATTTTTCCGGGGACTGAGGTGAGGCTGACTGGCCTGTAGTTCCCAGGATCCTCCTTCTTCCCTTTTTTAAAGATGGGCACTACATTAGCCTTTTTCCAGTCATCTGGGACTTCCCCCGTTCGCCACGAGTTTTCAAAGATAATGGCCAATGGCTCTGCAATCACAGCCGCCAATTCCTTTAGCACTCTCGGATGCAACTCGTCCGGCCCCATGGACTTGTGCACGTCCAGCTTTTCTAAATAGTCCTAACCACCTCTTTCTCCACTGAGGGCTGGCCATCTATTCCCCATGTTGTGATGCCCAGCGCAGCAGTCTGGGAGCTGACCTTGTTCGTGAAGACAGAGGCAAAAAAAGCATTGAGTACATCAGCTTTTTCCACATCCTCTGTCACTAGGTTGCCTCCCTCCTTCATTAAGGGTCCCACACTTTCCTTGGCTTTCTTCCTGTTGCCAACATACCTGAAGAAACCCTTCTTGTTACTCTTGACATCTCTTGCTAGCTGCAGCTCCAGGTGTGATTTGGCCCTCCTGATTTTATTCCTACATGCCCGAGCAATATTTTTATACTCTTCCCTGGTCATATGTCCAACCTTCCACTTCTTGTAAGCTTCTTTTTTATGTTTAAGATCCGCTAGGATTTCACCATTAAGCCAAGCTGGTCGCCTGCCATATTTACTATTCTTTTGACACATCGGGATGGTTTGTCCCTGTAACCTCAACAGGGATTCCTTGAAATACAGCCAGCTCTCCTGGACTCCTTTCCTCTTCATGTTAGTCCCCCAGGGGATCTTACCCATCTGTTCCCTGAGGGAGTCGAAGTCTGCTTTCCTGAAGTCCAGGGTCCGTATACTGCTGCTTACCTTTCTTCCCTGTGTCAGAATCCTGAACTCAACCAACTCACGGTCACTGCCTCCCAGATTCCCATCCACTTTTGCTTCCCCCACTAATTCTTCCCGGTTTGTGAGCAGCAGGTCAAGAAAAGCTCCCCCCCTACTTGGCTCCTCTAGCACTTGAAATTGTCCCCTACGCTTTCCAAAAACGTCCTGGATTATCTATGCACCGCTGTATTGCTCTCCCAGCAGATATCAGGAAAATTAAAGTCACCCATGAGAACCAGGGCGTGTGATCTAGTAGCTTCTGTGAGCTGCCGGAAGAAAGCCTCATCCACCTCATCCCCCTGGTCCGGTGGTCTATAGCAGACTCCCACCACTATATCACTCTTGTTGCTCACACTTCTAAACTTAATCCAGAGACACTCAGGTTTTTCTGCAGTTTCGTACCGGAGCTCTGAGCAGTCATACTGCTCCCTTACATACAGTGCTACTCCCCCACCTTTTCTGCCCTGCCTGTCCTTCCTGAACAATTTATAACCATCCATGACAGTACTCCAGTCATGTGAGTTATCCCACCAAGTCTCTGTTATTCCAATCACGTCATAATTCCTTGACACCACCAGGACCTCCAGTTCTCCCTGCTTGTTTCCAAAGCTTTGTGCATTCTATCCTCTCATCCTGGTAGATGTTAGATATTTTGCTACCAAAACAAAGAGATTAGTGAAAGGCCTGGTGGGGCTGTTAAAGTAGCAGCTAAATGCTGGAAGTTAAATAATCAGCCTTCAGACAGTTTTTGTTTTAACTGAAGTAGGAAACCCAAACAGGGATAAGGGCCCCTGTTTACTCACCTTACCCAACAGTAGCCTGAGCACAGCATTTGACGTTCTCATCTCCTCAATGCAAAGGCTTGAACATGATGTGAAAACAAAATACTTATGGACTTCCATCACCCTATTCAGTTTGTCGTACCATTTTCTGCATTGAAGACCTCTCCCTGTTGTCTGTGTATATACCAAAAGGAGCACAGCATCCAATCCAGCCTTAAAGCACTGAGGGAATTGGCTCTGAAACTGCAAAGTTGGTATAAATCAGCTTCAAGGTGATGTCTAAAAGTGTGATGCACACCGTCAAGCCTGTTCGTACAGACCTGACATCTGAGAGCTCAAGGTTAGTCTCCAGGGCCTTTTAGCCCAGGCGTATTTATTTACTTGGTTTATTCTACAAGCAGCGTTAGTCAGATGTTTTTGTTGACAAGTTCTAGACAAAACACCTTTAATTTTTAAAACTATATGGTTCAGGCACACTCAAACTCCATGTAAATGAATATTAATCCTTTTGGCACAGTTTCCTGCTGCAGCCTCTGTGGAGCAGAAGAATACGATCATTTTTTTGAACTCTCAGGATCAAAGATTCTCAGATTCTACAGCCATGAGCACTGCAGGAAAACCTCGATTAGTTAGGTAAAAAATGGCATGTCACTTGCAAGCAACTAGGTGTATTTTGCTGGACTTACCAAGTGCATTTAGACAGGTTTCAGAGTAACAGCCGTGTTAGTCTGTATTCGCAAAAAGAAAAGGAGTACTTGTGGCACCTTAGAGACTAACCAATTTATTTGAGCATGAGCTTTCGTTAGCTACAGCTCACTTCATCGGATGCATTTAGGTATCAATGAAGTTAAAGTTCTCAAGTGCACTGATAAGCAGCAAGAAAACTTGATGATGAGGCTGAAAGTTGAATCATAACTGACTTCTGGATGCCAGTGCTTTACATTGGTGGTCTTATGAGTAAAAAGAAAAGGAGTACTTGTGGCACCTTAGAGACTAACCAATTTATTTGAGCATGAGCTTTCGTGAGCTACAGCTCACTTCATCAGATGCATCATGCAGTTGATAGATTTCCACTCCATACGGCTAAATGCAGTGCCTTGCATAATGACAGGTTTCAGAGTAACAGCCGTGTTAGTCTGTATTCGCAAAAAGAAAAGGAGTACTTGTGGCACCTTAGAGACTAACCAATTTATTTGAGCATGAGCTTTCGTGAGCATGAGCTTTTCGTGCATCTGATGAAGTGAGCTGTAGCTCACGAAAGCTCATGCTCAAATAAATTGGTTAGTCTCTAAGGTGCCACAAGTACTCCTTTTCTTTTTGCGAATACAGACTAACACGGCTGTTACTCTGAAACCGGTCTTATGAGTGTTATCATGGAATACCCAGGAACAATTCAATGAGATAAACCTGAACGTTCATTGACATTTACTGACTTTTCTCTATTTAAATCAGATGCATAATATTGCTTTGACTCGAGACGGCTCCAAATTAATCCTAGAATCCAGAAATCTCCAAATCAAAAGAAAGTCTGATTCCAGATTTAGATTCAAACTTTGTGAAGGAACCCTGTTCTCCTAATAGGCTGAACTCAAACTTCAGAACTGAGCATCCCTAAACTTTGGGAAATCTCAGATCTGCAACAAAAATTTGTGGCTCAAGCTCAAACAATCCCCAAGTGGCATCATGCTGTCATCTAACACTCTAAAATCAACATCTAACAGGAAATTTGTCTGAGAATTTAAAATGAGAAATTAACCACTGCCAGCCATAAAATTCTTTCACTTGGAAAAGACCCTGGGTATCAATATTTAAAGTATAAATCTTACTAGTACTTTACATTTAACAAATGTTCAGTGACTAAAAACACATCCAGATATTAATCAGAAGTCCAGCTTACATTTCTAGAACCTTCTCTTGATTTATTTCACAGGGAAGAACCCAAGCTAAAGATTTCCATACTAAATATATTGGAAGTGTACTAATACATGCTTCCATATGGGTCAACGCGCTTTCTTTTTTGTATGGTCACCTCTGACGACTGTTGATAAAAATGTTTGAAAAATACAGTGCGGCTGTTCTCTTGATAACTCTTAGGAAACAATAAACGGAATCACATGTGACTCATCCACTTTTGTTGTATCAGGTGGGGAGGAAAGCACTTTGAAAGAAATGGGTGGAGGAAACGACACTGAATTCTGAGATAGTATTATTCCTAGCTCCAATTTTGTTGGAATTTATATGCATGTATTTTCAATATTTCACAATTAATTGTTTGTACACAATAACTATTAAATGAAAACATTTGGGTGAACTGTGTAACCTTAGTTTTGTTGGCCAGAGGCAGTTCACTATTTACTAGGTAACAAGGGCTGTTTCAGTGATCCGAGCAGAGGACAAGGAGCCAGGAATTCCGGATTTTACTTTTGGGGACAGATCCTTCTCCTATTAAAGACAATAACAACACTCTTTAATGGGAGCAGGATTAGGCTGACTTGAGCATGGATTAGTTTCTTTCTAGCCTTGGCAAAGTTCTACACTGAGAATACCCTCCTGTGTGCTTAAACATTCATCCCATCCTCATTCAGATCCCTCCTGAGGCCTCTCCTCTCTTGTGAGACAAACCAAGACAACCCGTTTCACTGAAAGAGAAAGATTTAAATTATCAAAATGCCAGACAACCTAAAAAGCCTCTGGTTTTCCCAGTGCATTGTCTGTCCATTTAGACTATAGGCTTCTCAAGTCAGAACACATCTTCCTTTCTGGTTTTTTGCACTGCACCAAGCATACTGTCCACGCTTAGATAATTGACTTACTAATAAATGACTCTGTGGAATGATTGCTTTGAAAAGAAATTAAATGTACTGTGCAGGCACAGACCATGCAGTCGGGTTAGAAGGTGGTGCACAGGCAGCCAAAAAGAGATTAAAGCAAAAGTCAGTTGAGTCTATACTGCAATTAAGCAAGCCCCTTGTTTCATGGAGAAAGCTAACTACAAGCATTGGACTGGAGTGGGTTTAGGAAATGAGCATCTGCAGGGGTGGTGCTAAGAGACAAAGATTGCCATAACCCACTTATAATGCTTTTAGTCTTTACACTTGTTACAGTGTGCAGTGCGTGTTGATATTTTTAATGATGATGAAGTCTTCTCTCTAAGACGCAGGTTTTGTAATGTAGGGGGGCGGGGAGGGAAGTAGCATGGTTCACTGGTTGAGTATGAGCCTGGGAGACAGGAGGTATAAATTCTATTCCCATCTCTCTGCCACTGGCTCACCTCATATCACTTGTGGCCAGATTTTCAAGTGCTCAGCATCCAGAAGCGGGGTGGGATTTCTGAAGAGCTCCACACCTAGCCAACATGTCACTTATGGCCAGCTTTTTCTGAAAAGCTCAGCACATTGAGCTATTTGTCCTTCTGAAATCTGACCACTTATTTGGGAGCTGAGTTTGCTTGAAAATCTAGCCCCAGTTATGGGTTCCGAGTGCTTCTGAAAAGCGGGCCACGTGACTCTGTGCCTCAGTTTCCCCATCTGTAAAACATGGTTAATGTGATTTTCTTCCTCTATACAGCTTAGTTATGCTAAAAGACAAAATTAAGGCTGTCTTGGCTCCACTCTCCAATTCAGATCTCCCACTTGAGAGTGAATGAAACGTAGGAGGGGACTAAGCTGACCCTCCTGTGAGACTATTTCTGCAAGACACCAAGTGACATCTGAGGTGGTGAAATCAAGGGTGCTTAGCACCTTATAGGATATGACTCTTTGGGCCAAATTCAATTCTGGAGTAATTCCACTGACTACACAGCCCATTGGCTGTTATTCAGCATTGCTATGAAAAGGCTCACCAGGGGAGCATGATCTCTGTCAAAAAGAAAGACTATCTTAAAGTCTCATTGGCTGTGGCTACAAAATTGCTTAGCAACAAGAGACACTACCTTGTGGGGAACTGAAGCTTGGAACTAATTCAGTGAGACCCAAGCAGTCTGTCGAACTCAATCCTGACATTTCTGGGTGGAGGTGGAAAGAAACCTGGTTCTTTTAAACACAGCTTTGCATAGTTACTGGCATTCAGATCAGGTACCAATAGACACACCAGAATACCAACACTGGCAGAGAGCTAAAACTACCTCAAGATGTTTAATTGGCAGATGGGAACTTAAGTCCTGCTGAAGAAAATGGATGTGTAGTTTAATACCCAAATCAATAGCGTTTTTAAGATTCTGGGGTCACATTCTGCACTGATTTACACCCATGGAGCCCTACTGATGCCAGCGGGGTTACAGAGGATGGAAGTCAGTGTGGAAGCTGGTCCATGGCCTTTTACAAGACCTTCTGACCCACAACAAGGATGACACTGTTGGGTTGGATTTTTAAAATAGAAAACATCAGGATTCTCTCTTGTTTGGAAGAACACTTAAAATAAAGCCTGCTTTGAAATTGCTCAGCAAAACTTTCAAAACTAATCCAGAAGGGATGGTGCAGTGGCTCTGATGGCATGCAGGAGATCTGGTGCTCAATTCCTAATCTGCAGTGCAGAGCCTTTAAGCCAAAGAAGAGAGCATGCTAAACTCTATGTAGAAGACAGCCTTACATCATTCAGCAGCAATTCGTCTAGTATCCAGGTAGCCAATCTGACTCTGAGCCATCTGCAAGAGAAGGGAATGGGTGAAGAAAAGATATGCCTGCTCACACCACCAGGGCAAAAGGAATTGGCTCTTGCTGTCACTAATAGCTGGTAGTAAGAACTGGCACATCAAAGGCAATTCCCCCACTCTCCATAACAGAACTGCACTTGGTGCAATAAGGTAAAAACTGATCCTGAGTGTCACTTTATTCAAGTGTCTCCAGTGCCCACCTGTAAATAACCTTTTGACTTAGGTTCCCTTTCAGCCATCCCTCTAGGAGGTGGTGGATTTGGAGGGTTGGGAAGAGTTTGATTCACTGTAGGATGGTTCAGGTAGCTGCTGCTCACTGCAGAAGACTAGTTTTCCTGTCATTGCCATTCTGCTCAAAATATCATAGCGCCAAATTGCATCAAATACATATTAACTTTCATTTTTTAAATGATAGAGCAGGGATGATGGTCCCAGATATGAGCCTTTAAAAGACAAGATATTTGTTCAGTTCTCTTGTCAAGCAACATAGTGTCCTAGGTATTTCACATGCCTGGTAGCCTTCAGGAAGAACACCAAGTAAGGCTGGTCTAGTCCTGTGCTTTAGTCATAAGGAGTCAAGAGACCTGGTTTTATTGCTGGCTTTTTCAAAAGCTTTCTGTGTGACTTTGAACACCACCAGCTACCCTTTCTCTGCCTTGGTTTCCCTCTCTCTTTTTCACAGAGATGTTGTGAGAACTGAATGTTTTTAAAGCACTTTGATATCCTTGGATAAAAGTGCTACTGCATAAAAGTTGAATATTCATACATTATTCTCCATAACAAAAAATGCTAAATACATTTTTAAAACTAGTGAAGACTTTCAAGAACTATTTTCTATCAAAAGAAATGTGAGGAATAGTAGTTTAAAGATTCCCTGCTATCCCAGTGATGATTAGTTTCTCTTTGATATTAACTCTTTTCAGGTTTTTAAGTTCCCCCATGTCATTTTAAAGGTATTACCTAAGTCACAAAGATGTTGTCTTTGGAAAAGCAACTCCTGAAGCAACTGAAATCTGGATCTGTGAGTTCTTTTTCCTCTTTATTCCTTCCAAGAGAGAGAAGTAGTTATCACCTTTGGCGACTACTCTTTTTTCCCTTTCACTTTAAGGTAGCAGGAACTAAATGAGTGAAAATGAAACAGGAGTTTCATTAACAACAGGGCATGGATTTGACTGAAGGATACAGACTATGGTAGTTGTTTTTTGGAAAATTTTACCCTTCTGTAGCTATCTGGGATGAACACGTCCTGCTCCAATTAAATGACTCTTGATGTGGCCCTAGAAGATATGGAGAGCTACTGAGGACCTAAGCTCTCCTACTGTTGAGGACTCACATCCTGAATTTTCCACACAAGATGGCTAGTTCCAGCTAAGGTAGAGCCCATTAAAAATTCCTTTCATGAAGAAAAAATGTCAGTTGTCATTCAGGAGCTGATGTAGGAGGCAGGCTAACATGCCATAGAAATTACCAGAGAAAAATACTATAATCACAAAATAGCTGAACACTCCCTTGTGAGCCATCTCTGAGAGAGCAGACAAGTAGTCAGGAGTGGGAACTTCCCCCGTTTCTGACAGCTCACTCCAGCACAAAGAATAGCACAAATAGCGTGTAGACTCTCAACAGTCCAAATGGTCTCAAGCTACTTCTAATTGCCACTCAGAAATGTTGGCCCCAATTTTGAGCTATGAGTCTCAGGAAGCACTGCCCAAGGAGGAGGTGGCTTTACGTCACCTTTGAATTGGGATTCTGGAACTGCTAGGTATTGATTCTGCTCCCTGGGGTTGCTCTAACTCTGACAGCCTCGCATTATTTCACATGGTGTGCTCTGCAGCCCGGAATAGCTGAACTACAGACCATTTTGGCCACTCTTCTTCCCACCCCAGACATTCCCCTATGGTGTATTGTTGTCTTTGTTGACACTATGCCACCTCTGTGTTGGGAAAATGCCGCAAGTTACCCATTTCACCCTTGTTCCAGTGCCACTGGAACAGCATAAAAAGACCCCTTTTCTTCAATGTCATCTAAAGAAAACATACTTTGAAACCTCTCAGTGACAAAATTAAAAAAATAATTGCACCAGATTCTAATCTCTTTTACAGCAGTGAAAGAGTAAAGTAACTTCTCTGATTTTGCCCTGTGTAAATAGACAGCAGAATGTGACCAAGTGTCTTCAGTGGGGTTGTCAAGTGCAGTTTATGGTCACTAAAATTGGAACATAGTAAACAATTTTGTAATTCAGCTTCGATTGTGCATCAAAAAATAGAGATGATCAGCAATTTTTTGACTAAATGTTCTCTTCTCAGAAAATGCTGATTTGTCGAGATAGGTTCAGGACGAACCTGAGAAACTAAGAGAAGTCACTAGCTTAGAATAACCAATAGCCTAAAAGATAGGGCTCTGATCTAAGAGGTGGGAGACCTAGGTTTAACTCTGCTACCTGATTTGGAGCAAGTCTCTCTCGTGTTTTTTTCATAAAAAAAGAGAAAAAAAAAGATCTAGTTTTCATTCCAATGCGGGACAAAACCAAATTTTGAAGGCTCAATTTTTTCACAAAACAGAATTCTTGTTTTCTGGACAGACCTATAAAAAAGGAATGGACTCTAGGTCATTCTCTTCTTACTGTACTGATGTTGAAGTGCTAACAAGGTCAAAAACTTACTTTTGTGACTAAAGTCAGAATATGAACAATGATCTGTTCAGTAAGATGCTGTTTGTACATAGTCACTTTTCAGATTAGGAACCACAGTTAAAAAGGAAGATAGCATAGCAAAAGAGAATCAATAGCCACAATGTTGAGAGTTTAAAGTTCATTTTTGGAAGTTTTCAGCCGGACCTGGAAAGCAGCCCTGCAATAACCATTGTGCAGAATACCCTCTTTAAAAATACTTTGTTACATTAATGCATCTAACAGTCCTGCTCCACCAGACACGGTCAATTAAATTATCTTTTACTACAAGGTAATAGATTTTGCAACTCAAGCCATTAGGAAACCAGTTTAAAGAGTTCATACAGGGAAGAGGTTAAAAAAAACCAGAAGATTTAATTAAATTCAGATTTACCAATGGCTGTACACACAAAAATATATATATAGTGTTTTGAAAAAGCACGTGACAGTCTGTGCTGTATTATATGGATGTCTGTGCATTTGGGAGCACTGTTAATTAATGTATATAAAATAAAAAAAATGAGTTTTATTTATATATATATATATATATATATATAAAATTACATAGACTATCATTTGCTTTTTCAAAATCCCATACAGAGATTTTTATCCTGGGACTATTAGCAGGTAGCATTTATATAATATAAAAAGTATAAACTACAAAAATACTAAAGTTTAAAAGCTTAACAATGAAATTCTAACTGCTGCTGTTGAATTCAGATTGTGAACTGGCTCAGCTAGCAGGATATTAAGAAAGAGAACAAACCAATTTTCTGGGGATAAGTGCTGCAACGTTTTCAGTGCAAGTGGGAGAATAATTTTTAAATCAGTTCAGTTTTTTCATTGTATCCACATGTTCAGACCTGTTCATACTTCACTACATGTATGACAGAGCTCCCAAATGCACAATTGAATTAATTTCAGACTTGACCCCCAGCTACACAGGAATGGTTTATAGAAGCACAACGGCCCTTTAACGAAATCAGCAAGCAGTACACTTTACAAGTGTTGAGCTGCAGTCATGTAGGAAATTTGGTATTCAGAGAATCACATGTAGTACTGACTGATCTATGCCGACTCATATCCTGCTGTCATTCCATGTGCAGTCAACCGGAAGTTTGAATAAAATCAATGGCAGGATGGTGTGATTAAGTACCCTGGTGGCAAATGTATGTATGGGAGAAATACTGAGATCACTCAAAGTCAGGATATGGACAACATAAATACAATCCAGTATGGGAACTGTAATTATCCTATTACAAGACACCTTTCACAACAGAAGCAGTAACTTAAGCTTCATACTTTTGGGAGGGGATCATATAAATAGCACTAAAATGGAAGGAAATAGGAGAAAATACCCTTCACAGAGGATAACTATACACTCACAGTATAAACTGTCTCTCCATATGGTTTGAATGAGGGAACTTATTTCACATTCTTTTTGACCTTGTAGATATCTTAATATTTCATTAAAAACCCAAACATTTTAGTCCTGTGGTTCTCAAACTATTGTACTGGTGATCCCTTTCACAAAGCAAGCCTCTGAGTGTGACACCCCCACCTTATAAATTAAAAACACTTGTTTATATATTTAACACCATTATAAATGCTGGAAGCAAAGCGGGGTTTGGGGTGGAGGCTGACAGCTCTCGTGCACGCCACTCCGCGCCCCCCCCATGTAATAACCCCATGTAATAACCCCCCTGAGGGGTCCTGACCCCCAGTTTGAGAAGCCGTTTTAGTCCATTACTAAGATTTGGAATGATGTGTAATTAATGGGGCATCTGACCATATGTAGTCTATTTCCATTATTATTTTCTGCTTATTTGTTTACCCTTAGAAGTTGGACATATGGAGGAGATAGGGTATGACTGGGCATGGTGAACCTATCAAAGAAGGTGGCCATTGATCTCTGGCATGTGCCTTTGCTTGATCCACCAAAATAACCATTAGAGTTCTGGCCCAATAAGAGACCCTAGTGAGAGTGGGTCACAGTGTAGCCAGGACTCTATTTTTCCTAACATTGGTTTGAAATGATCAACTACAGCAACAATGGCCATGAACGGTCAAAATATTTTGTTGAGTAATTAGGTTTTGTACATAGCGGAACAAATGTTTCCCATTATCTCTTAAAGAGAGAATCTGGACAAAAATCTGTTCTCAGTTACACTAATGCAATCCCTAAGGGCCAAATTCATGCTTGGTTTCTGTTGTTTCTGGTTTCTGTTTCAACACACTGCAGGATTCCCTATGATGGAAAGGCTGCCAGAAGACAGGATTCTATAGCACAAGGCACCTGCTACCTCTCCTTCAGCAGGAGGCCCCAGACAGACAGCAAAACCCCAAGGGAGGGGAGGCTATGCCATACTGAGGTTAATTCAGCACATCCTAGCTGCAGCTCCCAGCTGTGAAGACTAAAGCTGTCCTTCCCTATATGTAGTCCTTGGGGTGCAGTTGGCCAGGTTGGTACAGGAAGGGCAAGTTTTAGGAATGAATCTGCTCTCTGGCCCAGTGTTGAACTAGTATAAATGGAGGAGACTGTGTCAACAATCAGGACTGAGGTCTCCAGGGAGCTCAGTTCTCACTGAGTGTATGAAGCTCATCTTTGAATTCTTCTGATACTCCTTGGAATCTGGCTACAAAAATGCAACTAGGGGACAATGTTGCCTGATTAATCTAAATAAATTTCTGTTTATTTGTGATATGTTTATTTTAAGTGTATGGTTTGTATTTGAAATACTAGTTCTGCACCTTTAAGAAATTCAGTCCTCCAGTACAGTGATGAAGAAACTTTACTAATTCAATAAAGCAGATTAGAGGCCTAACAATTTAAGACTTTCTTCTGCCCCAAATGGCCTCTGTACATGCTCGCCTGCAGGGATGCCATGGGCCTGATTCTCCTCTGCTACATTGATAGAACTCAAGAGTAGTTCCTCTGAAGGGAATGGGTTCCAATACTTGGGCTGGCCAAGCTGCACTCTGCACTGGAGCCTGGCGGGGGAGGGGGTAAGGAAAGGACTCAAGTCCTTCTACTTCACCTTTACAGCTCTCGGACCCTAAAAACAGCCCTACATGAGAGTCAGGACATGGGGACATGCAGGAAAGTTAAGAAAAATTTACTTCATACCTTCATGGACATAAGTTAGTGTTTTAACCCTCTGTATGGGTGCTCTGATTCAGGAGTAAAGTGGTCTAGGTCAGTGGTTCTCAAAGCCTATCCGCCGCTTGTTCAGGGAAAGCCCCTGGCATGACGGACCAGTTTGTTTACCTGCCGTGTCTGCAGGTTTGGCCGATCGCGACTCCCACTGGCTGCGGTTCGCCGCTCCAGGCCAATGGGGGCGGCGGGAAGCGGCACGAGCCAAGGGACGTCCCTTGTCGTGGCCTTTGGCTCATGCCGCTTCCCACCGGCCCCATTGGCCTGGAGCGGCGAACCACAGCCAGTGGGAGCCGCGATCAGCCGAACCTGCGGACACGGCAGGTAAACAAACTGGTCCATCGCGCCAGGGGCTTTCCCTGAACAAGCGGCGGATCGGCTTTGAGAACCACTGGTCTAGGTTCACTGTAACTGAGGCCTGGGCTACATTACAGAGTTAGGTCGACATAAGCCACCTTGTGTCAACCCAGTTGTGCATCTGTCTACGCTTAAGTTTGTCTTCCACTGATGTAAGCACCCCATTACAGTGACAAAGTAACACCACCTCCCTCGATGGCATAAAGCCATGGAATATGTAGACACTTCGTTACCTATGTTGACCCTAATAGTCTTCCTGCAGCTGTCCTACGATGCCAGACACTGACAGCTCTGGTCACATTTGTGAACTCCGGTGTCTAAGGGATCAAAAACTGGAATAGCCAGAATAGCAAGGGGTAGGCTGGGTCCCCCCCCAGCATCGTTATTGGCATTTCAATGTCACCAATGGTAATCCCCAGTTGGGAAAGGAAGTCTCTGCTTGCAGCTTTCTGAACAGACCTGTGTTCTTAAAGATACTTGCGCCTCATGCACCTTCCCTGACCAACCAACACTGATGTCGGTGAAACATCCCCGATGATCCACCAACACTTCCTTAACCATACTAAAATAGCCTGTCTGTTGATATATGCTGGAGCAAGGTGGGCTGGTGCCAAAATAGGGAAAGCATGCCATTTATTATTCACCTCAGTTCAGGAACTCCTTAGCTGCAAATCCATCCATTATGTCCTGCAACTTGCCATGAGTCACAATCCTGCATACCAGGAAACAATTAATGGGCTTGCACATTTGCATGATAACAGTCCCCACAATGGATTTTTCCAACTTCAGAATGATTTCTCACTGACAAGTAGCAATCCAGCACTGCAAGTTTCCACGGTGCAACTGCCACTCGCATCTCCACTGTCAGAGCAGCTGTCAGTCTGGGACCAGCTCAGCACACAGGTTCAAAAATGTGGCTTTTGGCATCCACAATTTCTGCAGCCGCTGCTCATATTCCCAAGCCTCCATTATGATGTGATTCAACCAGTCAATACCCGTTTCTCAGGCCAAGAAGTGGTGCTCTACCATCTGCAGCTGCTCCAAGAATGCCAACAACCTTGAACGGGTTTTCGCTATGTCTCACAGCAACCTGTCCTCCACAAAATCATCACATTCCCTGTAGATGTGGTGGCTTTTGCAGTTTGCAAATAGTGGAGGATTGTATGTCCTGTGCTGTAACACTCATGACAACAGGGCAGAACTGCACAGGTTCTATGCTTCTGGCAGAGCTGACGAGGTCCATGCAGATTTGTGGGATTTTTTTTAAAAGGTGTGAACATTGTGGGATATGGATGAGATTATGAAATGGACAAAGTTGCATGCTGGTAACTTGACCCTTTGCTCCAGTCACCTGTGCAACTCGTTTCTGCCTATGTGTCAAAACTTCTCAAAATACAGTGCATTGGATGGTGGCGAGTTGCATACTGGGATACCAACCCATTGTGCAGCACACTACGCATCGACACAGGCACTCCTGGTGAGCATGTGCAGTGCCTACTCAAGGAACTAAGTATTCACACACACAAGCAATATACTAACTGCAGCAGTTTTATGCTGATGTAACTTGTGTCAGTCAAAGTTTGTAGTGTAGACATGGCCTTAATTCTCCTTGGAGAGCTTCCACTTTTGTAATTTAACACTGCTTAATTTATACACATTGACATCACACCTCTAGTCGAGTTGCCTTAGTTTTTCAGCATGTCCCATGTAGACAAGCCCTTAGAACAGTATCATGGCTGAAATAACTTGCTCCCAGTTGCCAATGGCCCAAAGGGGCCATTCCAGCAGCTAGGGACTGCCAGAGCACAGCAGTGCTCCAGTCATGTCTCTTTTCCCCAACCAGGCCCTCCACATGGGGCAGAGAAGCAGGGATGTGACTGAGCTGTCCTCTGGCCAGTAGCTGAGACAACCATGCCTGCAGGTACAGGACATTATCCATAGCCCTTTAGCAATGTTCATTTCATATGAATGTTCATAACCAAACCAATTGGAATTAATATAAATTTTTTGAGTAGGAAACGTTTTACTGAAGTCCAACTGCACATTACAAAATTAGTGGAGGAAAGGAATTCAGACAGTGTAATACGATCCAAAGAAACATTCACATTTATATATTCTAATTTGTTCTTTATACTGTGTACTTTTACTGGGTTTGCTCCTGATTCTATTGTCTTATCTAGATGTTTGCAGACTCTCCCCTCCCGCCCCGCCCACCCCCATATTTGTTCTATCCTTTTTCTAGGGATTAAAGTAAAATTTACCAGATAGTAATTCCTAGGATTTGTTTTTTCCTTCTTAGAATATCAGTATCACATTGGCTTTTTCTCCATTGTTCCCAATTCCCCAGGCTGGTGGGTCCACTAAATTTGCTAGCTAATTCTCTGAGATGCATATCATCTGGTCTTGCTTTTTATCAACAACTCTATTTTATTTCTTCTTGATTGAATATCTGTTTTCTTTATTGAATACACTGGGCCATATTTGCTTGCTTTACTCACGTGAGTAATCACTCTATTCTTTGCCCAAATTTAGGCCACAATCTTTAAAAAGAAAAAAAAAAGTCTGTTTTTAAATTAAGACAGCCAATTTCTTATGTACAGAAAAGAAACTAATGTGTAATGTTTTAATATGTAGCAGCTCCCTCCATTACTACACTCTATATTTATGCTAGTGGCATGCACACATAATAAATCACGGAATATTTTGTGATTCCCTCTTTTGAACCAGCTACACAATCAAACTGAAACAATGTATTTGTGCTGATGAATCCTCAAACAAGTCATTAGCACTGTAGGGTTCTATTCAGACAGCAGTAGGTGATTTAGTAACATCTGTTATCGGTCATTCATTTGGTGTTATCCTAAATTTTCTCCATGTATATTTTGGGCAATTTGTACTCTCAAATATACTGGAATGTAATTAGCTCTGAAATGCCTTCCTTTTCTGTCTCATATAAGGCTTAGCTCATAATAAGTGCAATAAGGTCAGATCCTAGGGTACATTGCACCTACTTGTGCTGCATTGTTTCAGCTACAAAAGCTGAACAAATAGCCCAGAGAGGAACACCCTCATCCAAGGATGATCCTCCGCTGTATACAACCAATTGTAGGAGCTTATACGCCACACAGTCTCCTTGCTATAGGCACACTGGTGAAGGAGACTGTAGTTAGTACCAGATTACACTGCATCTGCCATGGGCTAGGCATGCCTCTCCTTGTGGCCATTATAGTAAATCTGCCTTCACCATTGTCTAGCAATGTTTTCTGTCAACTGTCTTGCTATGTAATGGGTTTGTGAAACATGCTGGGATCTTTGAAGTGAAAGATGCTGTAATAATGTAAAACAACATTAAGAGGAGGGTTCATGTAGTTAGCGCTCACTGACTTTTCTTTCTTTTTTTTTTCTTTTTTTTTTTTTAATATAAAAAGTTAGGCACCTAAATTCTCCACTAATGAAAGTGGAACAAATCTAATAAAAATATTGCAATGTCACTAACCCCTTCAGTTCTCCGGTCTTCCAAAGGATCCCCGAGTAAAAATACCACCTCATATTTCCAAGTGAAAAATAAAGTACAAATTTTCTTTCAGAGGATGTTATCTTTATAAATGAGCATTCAAGGATAGAAACCCCTTTTTTGAGCACTTTGGAGTTCCCTTTTAATAGGAAATGAGTGATTATGATTATTTATGAAGAGCTAAAACATATGGCATATATCTAGTGCATGGCAATGCAAATGGCATTTTTTAAACAAACACTGATAATAATAAAGGATTTTCTAGGAAATATTTGTAGTTCATCGATGTTATGAGTCTATTAAGTGGCTGTTAACCATTAATACGATGCTTTGGACATTTTCTTTTGTTATATACGTCTATTATTTCACTGTTCGTTGTTCCTGTCTGTTACCGCAATTCTGCAGTTCTCATAAGAATTACTCAGAGCTTAATCTTTTAATATCTGTTTTCCCCCAGAAATATCTGAACTTTACATAAAACCTAAACACTGAAAAAGCTGATAATATCTGAAGGTTTGCAGACTATAAAGACAAAAATATGGAGTAATGCATCCTGATATAAAATACAATCTAAAATTTAATCCCAAGTGTAGTCAGGATATCTGCTGGAATCAGGGCATCTTGATTGTGTCTGTCTAATCTATAATACATTTCAAAGACAGAAAAATACCCTCTTTTTGTAAAGATAGCTGTGTTAATGGATAATGCACATTTCATATAGATGGAGGATAAATTAGACCATTAATACACATGCCATTCTATATACAGAATTAAGGATTTCTGCTTTTTAAACAATATCACAAGTTATACTAACTATTGGCCTATAAATATCAGGCCTGTTCTCATTTGCCCTAAGTCCCCTTTACATTGTGCCTGCTTTCACTGTCTAAGTGGCAAGAGCCATTCTCACCCTCTAAAAAGTGCTGATTTACATGCATGGGCAATGCCAATTGTGTTATGAGAAGGGATCTTATATAGATTAAGTGAATTATGATTGGGCAAAGAATCAGAAAATCTGGGAGGACTTCTAAACAATAACAGATAACATGGGTGAGTGAGGGAGACTCAGGTCCCTGCCCAGAGAAATGTGAGGGCTAGAGGCCTGAGACCTCAGGGGCATTCCTGGAGCAGACCATAGAGCCCCTCAAACTGTGACAAAGACTATAGAGAACAGGTAGAAAAAACAGATGTGGGGTGCACAAGGAAAAGATGAGAATACTGGTCAACATGAAAAATAGTAAACCACAAAATTAACTGCCTAATCATCATTGAGATTTTTAAACCAATTTAATGGGGTCTGGAACAATAACTGCCTAGATACTTGGAAATACTTGAGATTTTCTTTATTTCTTCAGTACCTGGAAAGATAATGGAGCAAATAACTAAGCAATCAATTTGCAGACACCCAGAAGATAATAAGGGAATAAGTAACAGTCAGCATGGATTTGTCAAGAACAAATAGTGTCAAATCAACCTAGTAGCATTCTTTGTCAGGGTAACAAGCCTTGTCCATGGGGTAAGCAGCAGATGCGATATATCTTGACTTCAGTAGGGCTTTTGATACTGTCTTGCATGACTGTCTCAAACAAACTAGGGAAATACAACCTAGATCAGAGGTGGGCAAACTACGGCCCGTGGGCCACATCCAGCCCACAGGACTCTCCTGCCCGGCCCCTGAGCTCCTGGCCCATGAGGCTAGCTCCTGGCCCCTCCCCTGCTGTCCCCCCTCCCGACAGCCTCAGTGCACTACACCACCAGCACAACACTCTGGGCGTCCGGGCAGCACAGTTGCAAAGCCGCGGCCTGACCCGGTGCTCTGGGTGGCGCGGCTGTAGTGGCACCAGCCACCGGTGCTCCAGACAGCATGGTAAGGGGGCAGGGGGGCTTTGATAGAGGGCAGGGGAGTTCAAGGTAGTGGTCAGGGGGCAGGGGTATGGATAGGGGTCGGGACAGTCAAAGGGCGGGGAACAGGGGGGTTGGATGGGGCAAGGGTCCGGGGGGGGCAGTCAGGAATGAGACGGGGGGTTGGATGGTGCGGCAGGGGGTAGTCAGAGACGGGGAGTCTGGAGGTGGTCAGAGGACAAGAAGCAGGGGGTGGTGGATGGGGCAGGAATCGCGGGTTGGGCTGTTGGGGCGAGAAGCGGGATGGGGTCGGATAGGAGGCGGGGGCCGGGCCACACCTGGCTGTTTGGGGAGAGACAGCCTCCCCTAACCGGCCCTCCATACAATTTTGGAAACCTGATGTGGCCCTCAGGCCAAAAAGTTTGCCCACCCCGACCTAGATGGAGCTACTATAAGGTGGGTGCATAACTGGTTGGAAAATTGTTCCCATAGGGTAGTTATCAGTAGTTCACAGTCAAGCTGGAAGGGCATAACAAGTGGAGCCCTGCAGGGATCAGTTCTGGGGCCTGTTCTGTTCAATATCTTCATCAGTGATTTAAATAATGGCATAGAGAATACATTTATAAAGTTTGCAGACAATACCAAGCTGGGCAGGGTTGCATGTGCTTTGGAGTATTGGATAAAATTAAAAATGATCTGGACAAACCGGAGAAATGGTCTGAAATAAATAAGATGAAATTCAATAAGGACAAATGCAAAGTACTTCAGTTAGAAAGGAGCAAATCAGTTGCACACTTACAAAATGGGAAATGACTGCCTAGGAAGGAGGACTGTAGAAAGGGATCCAGGAGGTTAGAGTGGATTGCAAGCCAAATATGAGTCAACAATAACAATGTTGCCAAAAAAACAACAAAAACTGCAAACATCATTCTGGGATGTATTAGCAGGAGTGTTGTAAGCAACACACGAGAAGAAATTATTTTGCTCTACTCCATGCTGATAAGGCCTCTGCTGGAGTATTGTGTCTAGTTTTGGGTGCCACATTTCAGGAAGTATGTGGACAAATTGGAGAGAGTCCAGAGAAGAGCAAAAAAATGATTAAACATCTAGAAAACATGACCCATGAGAGAAGATTGAAAAAATTGGGTTTGTTTAGTCAGAAGAAAAGAAGACTGAGAGGGGACATACCAGTTTTCAAGTACATAAAAGATTCTTAAAAGGAGGAGAGAGGTAAATTGTTCTCATTAAACCGTGAGGTCCATGGTCCAACTGCCAAGCGTGGTTTAGGATGGACATTAGGAAAAACTTCCTAACTGTCAGGGACTGAAATAAATTGCCTAGGGATGATATGGAATCTCAGTCACTGGAGATTTTTAAGAGCAGGTTAGACAAACACTTGTCAGACATAGTTTAGATAAGTGTTTGTCTAACCTTAGTCCTGTCATGCGTGAAGGGGACTGGACTAGAAGACCTCTCGAGGTCCCTTCCAGTCCTACGATTCTTGGCAAATCTATAGCATTCAGAGCCATTTCTATAGTGCCAGAGCACCTCAAAAATAGGAATGCATTAAACCTCACAAACATATTAATTTCTGGTTTCAAAATTATTGCTTCTTACCATTCTTGGTTGTATGCACTGTCCTGGAAGAAAGAGGACTATGACCACCTTTATTTCAGACACAGAGGGGCTGGATTAGCAGAGAATCACTTGGACTAGAAGAACCATCTCAGTGGTCAGGTGAGCCTTTCCCTTCTAATGTGGTAGGAATATCCATTTCATCTGATTTATGATATAAATCTGATTATCTTCACTTTTCATTCCTTTTTTCAGTTTATTGGCCTCAGTGGGATCAATTTTTGTTTCAATGTTTAAGGGGTATTTTAATGTATATTTATTTGCATAAGAAAAGATCATTGTAAAGGTGTCCTAACCCAAAACACATACCTCCTAGGATATTCAACATTTTTACTGGGATATATTTATTTGTGCCCATGAGAGTATGAGTTTGAACAACTCATATTAAATGGTTTGTCATGCTTCATTAGCATTCAGCTTATCCATGTAGAAATTTCTTTTCATGTGGACACTAATTACATATCTATTGACTGTACTCGATCTTTTTAAATCATTCTCAGACAACTATGAAACATGGGATAGGTAGTGTGCATACTAAGTAATTCTGCTTCCAGAGATGTTTGACTTTACTCTCTAAAAAAAAAATCTGTTTAGATGAAGTGATAATTTACTTGAGATATTTGACATGGCATCATAATCTCTGGCCTTATAAATATAGAAGCCATGGATGTACACCAGCTGCATAGATGGCACAAGGAGAATCAAGATACAATCTTTCTTGCTGCAAAAATACAGCTTCCTGTTGGTGAGCTAATAGCATAACCCCAGTCACACATCCAGTAGAGAAAACTTGTACCAAATCCAGGTGTCAGATTATAGTTCAAGTCACACATGCACCTGGAGAAGCCAGGTAAGAAATCTTGTCCTTCAGTTCCAAAAATACAGGCTTCTATGCTTGAGATAAAGTAAATCTTCCTTATACAGAGTCAGTAATAGGTCCCTTTTTCTCCCTATGGGCCAGCCACTTGATGGAGACATCACAAACACCCACCCCAAACTATTACATGGTATGATGACTGTCATACATAAATGTTCCTGACCCTATGGCAAACCTATAGAGGGACTTCTTCAAAGACAAGGAAGCAGCTCTCCAGAGACTGTTGTCCCTCACGCATAGGATTTCCAACTTTGTAATGCTCCTTCCCCACCCCTTCCCCCAGAAGATCCACCACTGCCCTGCTCCCTCCATTTGCCCCTGACGCCCTGCCCCTGTTCACTCTTCTTTTCCCCTTCCCATCATGTCTCCCCCCCAATTCCCCTCTCTCCCCCACCACCTCTGCCCAGGTCAGGAGGGAGTTGCCTGCAGAGCCAGGACTGGGAGCTACAGCCGCCCAACACAGGTAGAAGGCGGCCCTGTCTCAGTAGGGGCTGGTGTGGGTGATGACTCGGCGCCTTCCCTGCCCACAGTAACTGGACTTTGGGTGACCGGTCACTAGATCTGACCGACACTGTCAAGTCATCTTTTTGACCAGACTTTCCGGTAGAAAACTGGGCAACTGACCACCCTGCTTTTTTCTTTTTTTTCCTCTCTCTCTCTCTCACACATCACCCTATACTCAATTCCTCAGCATCAGGCCCTTATTTAGCATTTGTACTTGTATTTAATTAATTTATAATCTGGTTTTGATTTCTTTTTTAACTACAAAAAACAAACACTAAATAAAAGCGTAGATTACAGTCACCTTCCGCTAGTTTCCACCCCTTCTAAGCTAAAGACCAAGTCATCAGTTTCTCTCTCAATTTGAGCAGTAAATAACTCAACAGATAGCCATCCTGGATAAAAAGCCTCAACATTTGTGAGGAATGAGGGAGTTATGTGTAGCATCTAATACGGCTATTGATTAACCGCAGTTAAGTCACACGATTAACTCAATAAAATTAATCGCGATTAATCACACTGTTAAACAATAGAATACCGATTGAAATGTATTAAATATTTTTGGATGTTTTCTACATTTTCAAATATATTGATATCAACTACAACACAGAATACAAAGGGTACACTTCTCACTTTATATTATTTTTATTGCAACTATTTGCACTGTAAAAAATGATAAACAAAAGAAACAGTTGTCTGTTTGACATTACACTGCCTAACTGCCAGGCAGTAAATCCAAGCAGTTCTGTTAGGAGAGAAACCAACGGGAAATGAACCAATGGCAAAGATAAGAAACGTGGGGTGATCCTCAAAGGAGTTTAGATAACAACGGTTGGGCCATCAATTGGGGAGTAGCTACCTATCTGGCTCCCTCCAGGTTGGTATGGTTTACTCTTCCCTAAGCTAGGATCAAGGAAGATCCTAAACATTAAAAATGTTGGTGTTGGAAAAGAGGAGGGGTGTGTTGTCAGCAGTCAGAGGCTTCCACCCGAACAAACAGACTGATGCACAGTTACAGAGAGCGCCTGCTGCAAACAAGACAATCTGTTTCTCCCAGTCACAGATGAGGGTTACCTGGGCAGAGAAGAACGGACAAAGGCGGATTAGAAAAGATTAAGGCGTAAGTAAGATCCGTGCCTGTTGGCCTTCTGGTATTTTTAACAAAACCTGTCCCCAAAGGGTGCACTTGAGAGGGACCAAAAAAAAAAAAAAAAAAAAAAGGCACCTAGGCATGACTTGCCCAGTAAGCATAAAAGTTAGTATCAAAATAAAACCCTGCTGCACATGTGATTCAGCCTGTATTTTCAAGGGGACACGTGTTTAGAAGGATTATTGTCACAGTCACCTGGGACCATTATTGATCAACGCCAATTTGATGCAATACCAGAGGACCGACGTTAAATTATTCTAATGCTAGCAGTGCCATCTAGTCAATTCCCTAATGTCATCATTATATAGTCCCTCAAGGTTTTACTTTCCACCAGCCTTGACAAGTTCACGTAGGATTAGTTTTCTGGTACATTTAAAACTAATACTACTTAAATGTTTTCTAGTATCTTTGTCGGATTTGTGACCAGAAAGCATAAATGAGCAAATATATAGTTCTGTATCCATTTAAAACACTTTTTGTATTGTCTGTTTTCCTGGAAGATGGGTAAATTTCTGGTTTGCTGTACTAAAGATCAATCCAAGAAACTGACTTAGCCTTGAGCAGCCTGAAATAGGATTGTTCAAATACAAAAACCCACAATACACTTTCATAGCTGTGTCTCCTACACACAATCTATTAAGGTTTTGGGGTTTTTTGGTCAATGGATTGGGTGCAGAACTGAATTTCTTTTTCTATTACAGGCTGTGAGACTTTTACCCCAATAGGTCATCATTGCATTAGCACTAAAAACAGCCAAGCCAAGAGGCTAGATAGAGCAGCAGACTACTACTATTAGCCTTCAACTCTGCAGACCATGAATGTAAGCTAACTGTATACCTTGTGTGCGGGAAATTACATTTCATCCTGCTGACTTTGGGACAAATCCTTCATTCTGCAGAGGTCTATCTAAAGCTCTCACTGATTTTACTGTCCCACTGATGAAGAACTGTGGGATTTGACCCAAGAGTTTACTAAACAATTTGCCGTGATTGGTTATTCTCTAGACAAGGTTAAGAGGTTTTTGTAGTGTAACTGGAAAATTCTTAACCAGCTCAACAGGCTTTTGCTGGAAAATGCTGATTCACTGAACACAAAACGTTTTGCAGAAACATATCAGGTTCGACAAACTTTTGATGAACCTCAGCCACAGTTCCAAAGGACAAGAAACCTGCCTGGTTTCCCGCTAGCTCACCTCGTGGTCTGCTGAAGACCCCAGGGCTTCCAGGCCCCGACATGGAACTGGGAGTCTCAGCTCTAACTAGGGCTTGGCTCCTGGCTCTGTAGGAGAGAGCCTGGAAGCTCTGTACTAGGCGTGCTTGAAAAGGTAATATGCTGACTCACATTTCAAAACAGGTCTGCAAAAATATAGCAAAGAGCAACAAAGAGACAGCAACAGAATGCACAAGACTAGAGAGTGGCCTAACTGATAGAGAAGAAGAGCAGTGGGATAATTTGTGAATTGACAACTGATGCTTGCATAAAATGAAGACTGCACACATTTCTATTTGATCATCTAAACGGGTGGCTACTGCACATCTACCCTCTCAGCACATTTACTGCTGTAGATGTTCCTGTTACTACCTCCCCTACATAATGCTAATCAAAGTTGAAGTTTTGAGACCCTCATCTAAGTTTCCCCTTCCTTGCCGATATCTTGGGGAAGTTAGTCAGTTCTTAAGCAGATAAGATGGATGATAGCAATATAAATGAAGACTGAACAGAGCAACAGGGCAAAAACAGAAATCTCCTTGTAGACTTGTACATAAGCAACATCTGCCTCAACATATTGAAAATGTGAAAGCAATTGGTGAATATACTGTGGAATGAATCATAGGTATTACACAGATTAATTTTACACTGATTAATACCTCCACTCAGAATATAAAGTACAGAAACTAAAAGGTCTGCAGTTTGCCTATTTTAATTACGTTGTCTTTTTGGCATCACATTTCCAAACTGGAACCAGTCCTGAATCTCTCTCTCCAGAGCACTACTGTGGCTGAGGATTTATCTGTAAGAGATTATTGCATTTGATATTCTTTAATTTTAAATCATTTGCACATGACTACAATAAGGATTTTTTTTTAGTTCATTGTTCTCGTAGGAACAATTTAGTTTCTTTATTTCTTCAATAGTCACATTTTTCACATAACTTGTACATATCCAAGACTAGTATGTAATTCATCATGCAGAAAAGGTTAAGCTGAAATATATCCATGTACCATTATAGGCAGATGGTGGGGGGAGAGGGAGCTTATACCTGTCAACATGAACTTGAATGTGGAAAAATAGTTTACTTTAAAATGTGCATCCTATGACTTTTTGCCTTTTTTGGAGATATGTGGATTGTTTGAAAGAGAACATGTCAGATCCCCTACAAAATTTAAATGTGTGTCTGATTTCTGGAAGTTTTACTAAAAAAAAAAAAAAAACCCACAAAAGAATCATGCAGAAGTATTTTATTCTTTATTCTTATTTTTACTTCTGTTGAATGGTAACGTTACCCTCCCTTCCAGTGCTTCGATATAAGGTGAATTTCATAGCATGCAAAAAGTTTAAATGATCTTTTATTGCTGCACAACTTGTACTGCATAAACCAGAATGAATAAGTATTCACTAATCTTTTAATTGAAGTAGGTTCCCATTTGTGCAAATAAAAATCTTTTATCAAATGTCACAAAACTTGTGATTATACTACTCCCAAATGCAGATGCTAGATAGCAAGTGAAATGAAATTTCAGAGGTATTCAACTGTGCTTGAGGGTTTAATTAAATCTTTCCAATGCATAACATTATAGATATTCATAACAGTGCATTTGATCCCAGAATTTATTATTTTTCCATTTTGCCTTTGTATGGAGGTTTAGTTACATGTATACTATTAGACATGAAAGCCAGAAGCACAGTTAATAGCATAAATAATCTTACATTTATATAACATCCTCCCCTTGAAAGAAGTCCAAATCTCACACACACACACACGCAGTACCTCTACAGCATAAACACACAAAAAGATATAACTGTGATTCAGTTACCTTTGTAGTGGAACATGACAGCTCTCAAGTATCACACTGTGTTACTTTGTAGCCTTTTCAAACAGGAAATCAAGATTTCCTCACCCATTTGAAACTGCAGGGAGATTTTAGGTAGGCAGAATGCAAATACTCAAATTTCCATGGGACCTAGAATGACCACAAATGGTCAGAAGAACCTCATGCAGTGTTTCACACATTTATTTTCACTCTTACAGTTAAAGTTAGCTGGTGTCCAAAACAATTGGTGGGGCTAAAACACTCTCCAGCTCCTTCTCCCAGCAGTACAGAACCTCACCTGCTTCCTTTATCCCTCAGTGCAGAAAGCCCCTTCTACCTTCTCCCTTCAGCCACTGCACCCAGACACTCCCTGCCTCTTTCTTTTCCTCTATCCATCCAGACTCAGGGGACAATAGTCCATCACTTCCCTCCCCACCTGAGACAACACACTCAATATTAATGGCAAATTTTTCAAATAAAACTTTGTTTGTGCAAATGAGATTAATACAGGAGCACTTACACAGACGTAGTTTCTTTAGAAATCAAAGAGCTGATGTAACTTTCCCTTATTCAACCTTGGTTTGACTGATTTGTAGTATTCCCCAATTCAAGGTTCAAATCACCATTCCTAACCTCATGCCCAGTCTGCCTTTTTGGATGATAAAATGAAAGCTGATAATAGCAAAGTAATGTAGTATTTCTTTTCTCCCAATCATTCCACCTGAATCATAAGAACATAACAGTCCACAGAATGTTTTACATGCCATATACACTAACGGAAAGGAATGACTCCAACAAGCGTTTACTGAATATTTCAGTGATGCCAGTTGCCTCTTTTACCCCTTAAGTTACACTGCTCTACTTCGTAAACAAAGGACTTCCATAAGAGAGACAGCAATGCTTTTTTCTATTAAATTAAATGGCAAATCATTAAAACTTATAAATCTAGATAAGTGCAATGGCCTCATATCACAGATAAATTTTTTTTAAACTCTGAAGAGATGACCTAATGAGGTGATAATAGCTGGTAATTTACTATCACAGTACATTTTATGGTTGTAAAAAAATTCTTAAATATGCTTCTGTCACACTTGTCTGCTGAATACTCAAACACGTATCCTAGTCAAATTAAGCACTTTGCTGCTGTTCACCACAACTGTCACTCAGCTGTTCGAGAATGCAGCACACTGGAATCCTAACACTTCAGTAGAACTATACATATGGGGAAAATCCCAGTGTTGCTTTTTTTTTTTTTTTTTTTTTTGAGCATGGCTACTGTGATGTGCAAGTTTGTTTTAAGGTCATGATGTATTTCCATTTTGTGGTGCATTTATAGATGTGCTGATAATTGATTTTTTGGCTCACTGGCTGTACTGAACATTTTTGGGGGGGGAGGGGAGGGTCGTTGAGCTAAAAATAAAAATTTGAAAACGTTTTAAGAGATCCAAAAAAGTTGGGGGGGAAAAATTACTTTCCAGTCACTCTAAACATTTCATTCAACTCAAAACAAAATATTTTGCTTAGTTTGAGCTCTAACTTTTAAAAAAGTTAAGTAAAACTGAAGTAAATTTCAAAACAATCATTTTGAATCAAAAAAATAAAATATTTCATTTCAAAAATACTAAAAGAAAACTAATTTTTTTGGAAAAAAATTTAAACCAAAATTAATTTGGTACATTTGACACAAATTTGAAAAGTGTTTGTTTGACATGGATCTGTATTTTTCAGTGGGGGGAAAAAGTTTTGGTAGAAAAATTTTCACCCGTGCATTGGCATACCTTATGCAACCAAAATGATGTTTGGTAGCAACATTACTATATGCTACTTTGTCATGACACAAAATGCTATCAGTGACTACAGGACACAGGATCTCCTTGTAAAAATCAGGATGATCATAGAAAATGCAGGATACGTGGCAGCCTGTCCTTTCCAACCTACTTAAGTACTGTACTCTTAATACTCCAGATTCTGACATGTTTATTCACCTTGGGTGGTCCCATATATTTTAATGGGACTTATTTTAGGACTATCAGAATTTGACCCATAATGGTTTTCATTCATGTAGCACTTTACTTGTAATATTTGTGCATATAAACTCCATTTAAAGATGAACAGAAATGAAGCAGAGAAATTACTTGGCTCAAGTCAAACAATAAGACAGAAATGTATATTCTGGTTCAGGCAACGCTGATAGACTTTGCATTTCTCTCATCTCAACGCTGCCCGATAATGTGGAGCCACCTCTTAGATCTCTATAGAAAGTGATTTCTGTGTAAATGCACCAGCCTTAATCTCATTTGCAAGAGAGGTGTTTGAAGGATATACCACTAAAACACATACCATTAACTGAGAAATCAAAGCTACCATATCCTGGGTCTCAGTGGAAGGCGTGGCAAATTTAACTATGGTACAAGTGTCATTGTATTTGTCCTTTCTAAAAAAATGCATAATACATTTAATCAAGTAATTATAGATCATTATACTAATCAGTATTATAATATTCTATCTAAGTACAGGACTCCAACTTCTTTTGCAATATAATTGATAGATTTGTAGTCTGACAAAATTATGTGAAGAAGAAACCACAGCATTAACTGTCAAAGATAATTCTTTGATATTTCTCCTAACCACCTTGGGATACGCAACATTTCCAACAATTATTTTAAGGTCAGACTCAAAACCACAATCTTATATTAGGGAACCACTGATTCAACAACTAGATGAAGATGTTCAATTTTATAAAAGTTTTTCCTTAACACTGTATAAATTAAAATAATTTTTAATGATACTCCAGAAAATGGATGGCTGCATAGTATGGAACTGTCTAACGAGGGTGTGGGAAGTTTAGATAGATTTTATAATGAGTAACATTGGCAAATGTACTACAAACCCTACTGCAAGAACTATTTATCAGCATTAAAGGGGTATGAGATATGATAGCCCATTTATGAAGTATGTTAAGGTTTAATCTCTTTATACTTGATCATCATAAGAAAAAAGCCTAATAATCCAACATATGGTACAGTTATTATTACCATATTTTTATTCATTGGCAGCAGATTTTGAATTCATTTGTTTTAGGAACAGGGGCCAAGATTTTCAGAAACTAATGATTCTGGGTCATCATTTTAGAATGGATAACTTGAGAGGCCTTAAAAGGGATGTGCTTTCATAAAGTTCAGTACTTTCTGTAAATCTGAGGTGGAATCCAGCCCCCATTAAAGTCAATGGCAAAACTCCAATTGACTTCAGTGGGACCAGGATTTTACTCTAGGTTCCTTGAAGAGGTCTCAAGTTGGGCACCCAAAAATGGAGGTATCCAAAAATCATGAGTCACTTTTGAAAATCTTCGTTATATAGATCTCCATATAGAATCAGACTGCTATTTCAGATTACTGGAGAGGCATCAAACAGGACAGCCAGTGCCTGATGCTTCAGAAGAAGTTAAAACTGCCATAGAGCATATGCACTTAGGTTTTCTTTATGGAACTGATCCTAAGAAATCATGAAGCAGTGGGAGCTGTGGGTGCTTGTGACCTCTCAGGTTTTCCTTCTTGAATCTAAGCCAGATGGTTATAGAACACACACAACACCATCAAGTTTTCAAGAGACATAAGGGAACTTACAAGCGGAATATGGGCCAGAAAAGTACTTTCCACTTCAGACAATTTTCTTAACACAGTTCTTAAAAATTGCCAGTGACACTGCTGCTCTAAATCAAATGCAGCAATAAGGTACCCTGGGTGAAGCATTCTACCTGCAAATAAATTCATATGATCGCTTTCTTATTAAGTTTAGTCCTTAAGAGTTTCACCACTGTATGATGAGTGGAATCATTGTTCATTCTGGCCTATGGTCTCTATAATTGCACTTCCCTATTAAAAAGGCAAATCAGTTTCATTTGGTTTTCTGGCTCTATCACTGCTGTGCTGATATCAACTTATTCTTTCTGGAGATGTAACATCCAAATTAATAGCAGAGTGGGTTTGCTTTTCTCTTCTTAGTTAGGCAAGTGCAATTTATTCTTAAAACATTCAAATACCTATGATGCTTTTAATTGAAATTTTCTTCACATGCTGCTCAGTTATATTGAATTTTATTACCCCAATTCACTTCAATACTAGTAAAGCTACACGTATCAAACTTTATATTAAATAAAGCTACTCACAATAGTCTCCTAAAAACCCATTTGTCATTTTAAAAATGAATGAAACAGAAGTGACATTAAATAACATTAATTAAACAATGTAGATGTATAGCTGAATAAAATAATTAATATTATTGATCTGAAATGGATACTTGGCTACAAATGTACAGTAAGGCCACCAAAGTCGCCAGTTAAACTGGACATATATGACATTGGATGAAGCTGGATGAAGCTGTGATGAAATCCTGGTTTATATTCTGTTTGAATCAGCTTGAATAGGATATTGTGGTCACAAAAACTAGAGCAGCTCTGACAATCCATTCAACAGATAGCAGGGGTACTATGTACTAACCAGTAGGCTACCTCCACCCCCGCCCCCCATTGAGGCAGAGCTCATTCAGAGGAATTTGCTGTTTATTCAGAGGAATTTAAATCCAGCAACTGAGTTCCAACTGTAACAAACTTAAGCCTGTGTAGGCTTCATGGTTGCCATATTATTTGGCTGCACAGAATAGACCCAGGATCTTCCATTTCCAAAACGCAGACCTCTGCCACTAGAGCTAGAAGCAATTTTCCATCAGCTTATCATTTCTGCAAGCCACCTCTCCTGGATAATACAATCATGCTTATGACCGATTGTTCAGTAGATAAAGGCAATACTGAGCTGGGTGTACAAGCCACCCCCCCCCCCAATCTGTGGAAGGAAGAGTTAAGGAGCATCTCTGGGTCCAGAGAGCCCCACCCAGCTGCCCCGGTGGGCAAGTTCACAAGGAGCTCAAAAGGGAGCAGCTTAGCTCAGTCTGGGTGGATGAAGCAGGAGAGCAGTGTGTGGTATAAGTTCCTGCTAAGAAGAGGCAGAGACCCCAGGTGGCTGGAACCAGGTCCCAGCACGGGCCCCTCGACCACAGAAGACTGCACCAATGAGCCCTGACTGAGGGAGGAAGGCCCTCCAGACCACACCCTGGGAGGATGCCAAGGGGAGCTCAGAAATGACCTAGTGGCACCAGCAGAGGAACTGAAGCCACCATATGAAGTGGCCCTGGGAAGGGGTATAGTGGCGCCAGTGTCCATAGTCTGTATACTTTGAATTGTTATCTCATCGAGCCCTGGGTTGGAACCTGGTGGAGAAGGGAGGGCCCAGGTTCTCCTACCCTGGGCTACTGGCTCTTGCCAGTGGAAGACACTGCTGGGAGTGGCCATTGACTCTCGTTGTTGGGTGACAGTCCAGAGTACTGCCATCCTGGGACCCGAGACATGCCCCCAACAGATACACACAGAATCATAGGACTGGAAGAGACCTTGAGAGGTCATCTAGTCGAGTCCCCTGGACTCATGGCAGGACTAAGTATTATCTAGACCATCCCTGACAGGTGTTTGTCTAATCCAGGGGTTGGCAACCTACGGCACGCATGCCAAAGGTAGCACGCGAGCTGATTTTTAGTGGCACTCTGCTGCCAGCCAGGGTCCTGGCCACCAGCCCCACTCATCCCGCTGCTGGCCTGAATGGACGGAACCCTGGGCCGGCAGCGGGCTGAGTGGGGCTGGCAGCCAGGACCCCAGCTGGCAGGGGCTGGTGGACAGAACCCCAGACTGGCAGCGGGCTGAGAGGCTCAGTGCGCCGCTGGCCCTACTCAGCCTGGGGTCCCGGCCGCCGACCCCGCTCAGCCTGCTGCTGGCCCGGGGTTCCGTCCATCTAGGCCGGCAGTTGGATGAGTGGGGCCGGCAGCTGGGACCCCAGACTGGCAGCAGACTGAGCCGCACATCCCGCTGCAAGTCTGGGGTCCCGGATGCTGGCCCCTGCCAGCCAGGGTCCTGGCCGCTGGCACCACTCAGCCTGCTGCCAATCTGGGGTTCCATCGAGGGGCTCCTGTAAATGTAAAATTTATTACTGGCACACAAAACCTTAAATTATTGAAGACTTGGCACGCCACTTCTCAAAGGTTGCCGACCCCTGGTCTAACCTGCTCTTAAAAAATCTCCAGTGATGGAGATTCCACAACCTCCCTGGGAAATGTATTCCAATGTTTAACCACCCTGACAGTTCAGAAGTTTTTTCCTAATGTCCAACCTAAACTTTCCTTGCTGAAATTTAAGCCCACTGCTTCTTGTCCTATCCTCAGAGATTAAGAACAACAATTTTTCTCCCTCCTCCTTGTAACAACCTTTTATGTACTTGAAAACTGTCATCATGCCTCCCTCAGTCTTTTCTTTTCTTCACACTAAACAAACCCAATTTTTTCAATCTTCCCTCATAGCTCATGTTTTCTGGACATTTAATCATTTTTGTTGCTCTTCTCCGGACTTTCTCCAATTTGTCCACATCTTTCCTGAAATTTGACGCCCAGAACAGGACGCAATACTGCAGTTGAGGCCTAATCAGCACAGAGTATAGAGGAAGAATTACTTCTCGTGTCTTGCTTACAACATTCCTGCTAATACATCCCAGGAGGATGTTCGCTTTCTTTACAACAGTGTTACACTGTTGACTCATTTAGCTTGTGGTCCTCTATGACCCCCAGATCCCATTCCTTTGTTTCATGCACACATTAGTCAGGACATTTACACTAGGGTTAGGCAAGTAACAGGCAACACCAGCCTTCCATGTGCAGTATTAGAAACTGTTCTCTTTAAAATACATAAATGGACTACAAATTCATACAGTGCAAAGTTTATAGAATAGGCCGTGTAAACAAACATGCATATATTTAGACTTTTTTAGTGATAAATTTAAAATCTTGTACTCACTTCTTCAAGTTTTGTAACAATTGCTTTTAGCCTAAAACATTTAAAACTTTTTTTTAGTTTAAATGTGTTTTTTAAAATTCAGTCTCTAATATCTTATTCCTGCAGTTTCAAGAGGTTTCATTCATTCATCACAGCTAATTTATTTCCTTTCACGCATTTTTCTACCTAAGCAAAAATACTAGTGTGGCTGGCATTTCTTTTGCAAAGGCATCGATTCAGTCCAAGGCTATAATTCACTCATCTTTGTTATGTCAAATGGAAGTCAGCAGTTATGCTGTGCAGGGTGTTAATGGTGGGCTTGTCAGTCATTCAAAATATCAAAGAATATTTCTAAAAGTACATTTTCTGAAGGAGTGCAACGAAACAACATTGTACATCTGTATGGTAGGAAACAAAAAATTCTTCAAACTCAACCAGTAGAGGCCTTCTACTTGAAATAGCAAGAAAACTGAAAGCCATTGTGATTACAACAGGCAGCCCTGTTGATAGCGCCCCTCATCATTACCATTTTTTGAAACCTTTCAGTCAAAACGGTTCAGCCATTCCTGTGGACAAGACTAGAGAAGACATTGTTTTGCCCATGTTAAAAAATTCTTGATACTTTTTCTTTGACGTGCTCAAGCCCTGGCTTTGGAGCAGGGACTTGAAAGTTGGTAAGGACCTGTATATCACTGCCTCTTGCTGTCCCAAATGGCTAAGTTACAAGCCTTTGGAAAATTGCAATTCACGCATGCTCAAGAGACACAACTTTACTTTTATAGAAACTAAAATCTCAGATTCCATCCTTATTGAACATGCTTTTGCCTCTCAAATCCTAATGCTGAACAGACTGAGTATGCACTATCCCCACAGATCAACGAAGCATGCTTCAGCTTATCACAGCTCCTAGTACTGACCAGGCTGTGCATATGCCATCCTCACTGAGAGACTGAGCATGTGCCAATCCTGGGATGGGGGTGGGGAGGAAATCAGAAAGACTTGCTCTGCAATTGCTACTTCCTGCAGTTCTAGAGCCAAACACCAGAACTGAGAGCAAGGAGCCTGTCTCTCCTGTGCTGTCAATGATGCCCACTGCTGGCACCCAAGCAGCACAGAGCATTGATTTGAATGCAGAAGGAACAAAAGCCAGTACAGGGGGGAAGGGAAAGTTATAGACTGGGACATAGAGTATGGTGAAACTGGGACTGGAGGAGGGGCAATAAACTGTGACTGGGAATAGAAGGGGTAGAGACTGGGACTGGTAGGCCAAGGAGACTGGGAGCTGTTGCGGGAAAGGGGTGAACTGGGACTGGTAAGGCAGCAAAGGAAATGGGTGAGGACTGCAAGTCTGTTGACTTGTGGGGAGCAGGAACACTGCAATCAGATGTGGACCTGGGGAGGGGTGGGGCGGAGAACTGGGACAAGCTGGACAAGAAGACTGTGACTAGGAATCAGTTGGGGAGGACCAGCCTCACAGCACCTGGGAGAATGTAAGAGCTGAGAAGCAGAGGAGAAGGGTGGCTGTCAGAAGAGCGGACTGGAGGGAAAAACCTCCTGCCAACAAGCTGCTGAGAAGCCATCCAGAAAGAGGATGACTGATCTACAGGCTAGAGGAGCTCACAGAAACAAAAGGGAGGTATGAAGGAGATCGGGCACAGCAGGAAGAGTTGTTGATGTCTGATTCTACCTGCCTGGTTTAAGGACCCTGAGCTGGAACCCAGTGGAGTGGATTGTCCTGGGTTCCCTACTGACCACTCAGAGACTTAAGAACTAAAGAGTTTTCCAACCCCCTGAATACCAGGACCAGCTTACCCCACCAAGTATAAGGGGAAATGCCACACACCCTGGCGGGACTAGAACAAACCCCCTTTCATAGCCAAGAACAGGACTGCCAGAGGCACTCAGGAAAGAGGAGCTGACTGACCGCCCTGCCAGATCAAGCAAACTCTGCACAACACTCATTCTGACCAAAAGGGGCACTGTCGCATCATCACACCAGCTGACAGGGAAGTGGAAGAAGACATTTGTTTGGGAAGTAACCTCTATCTGCCCCGATGTCCTGCTCCTCAAAGGATTCTGGTGCCTGAGGTAATGGAGGAGGAGCATTTGGAGTAGGGAAGCATCTCCCCCTATATTCCCCATGAGAGAGAGACTACAGGCGTGGGCAAACTGCTGACAACATGCAGCCCAAGGATTGCAGTATGGCCACTGGGGAGGTACTAAAGGCAATCACTGATGCTCAAACCAGGCTGGAGGAACAGGGGCCTGTTTTTGGTGCAACTCTCCCTTCTTGTCAAAAATGTCAGGATGGAGATCCCTTGTCTGAAGTGTTGGGGAACACTGAATCAAAAAATTCAAATTGGAGGAAAATTTCTCCTTCTCAATAGGGGGAGCACCAACATTCTCTGAACACGTTGGTGAGTTAAATGGCACCAGGGAGAGGTCCCACCTTTGGGACCATGCTGCTCTTGCTCCTGATAACCTCTTGGTACTGAACAAGGGAGACACCGCCTCCTCCGCAACAAGTAGATCCACTGAGAACCTGAACTCCTGCGGTACCAGGTGGGTTTGAAGAGCAGGGCCCAATTGCATTGTTGGTATCGAGAGTATATGCTGCTCCGGCAATTTACTCTAATCAAAATAGATGTTACCAGTGAGGATGCGTTGTTGGGGGTGGGGTGCACCAAGTCCACATAAATAAGAAGAAAACAAAGAAAGAAGAAGTGGGACCGCTAAACACTGAGGATGGAGTGGAGGTTAAGGATAACGTAGGCATGGCCCAATATCTAAACAAATACTTTGCCTCAGCCTTTAATGAGGCTAATGAGGATCTTAGGGATAATGGTAGCATGACAAATGGGAATGAGGACATGGAGGTAGATATTACCACATCCGAGGTAGAAGCAAAACTCGAACAGCTTAATGGGACTAAATCGGGAGGCCCAGATAATCTTCATCCAAGAATATTAAAGGAATTGGCACATGAAATTGCAAGCCCATTAGCAAGATTTTTTAATGAATCTCTAAACTCAGGGATTGAGCCGTATGAACTGGAGAATTGCTAACATATGTCTACACTACGAAATTAGGTCGAATTTATAGAAGTCATTTTTTTAGAAATCGTTTTAATATAATCGATTGTGTGTGTCCCCACACAAAATGCTCTAAGTGCATTAACTCGGCGGAGTGCTTCCACAGTACCGAGGCTAGCGTCAACTTCCGGAATGTTGACTTCCGGAGCGTTGCACTGTGGGTAGCTATCCCACAGTTCCCGCAGTCTCCGCCGCCCATTGGAATTCTGGGTTGAAATCCCAATGCCTAATGGGGCAAAAACATTGTTGCAGGTGGTTCTGGGTACATGTCATCAGGCCCTCCCTCTGTGAAAGCAATGGCAGACAATCATTTCACGCCTTTTTTCCTGGGTTACCTGTGCAGACATCATACCATGGCAAGCATGGAGCCCACTCAGCTGACTGTCACGGTACGTCTCCTGGGTGCTGGCAGACTCGGTACTGCATTGCTACACAGCAACAGCTCATTGCCTTGTGGCAGCAGATGGTGCAATAGGCCTGATAACCATCGTCATCATGTCCTAGGTGCTCTCGGCCGCGTCAGTGAGGTCGGTCAGGAGCACCTGGGCAGACATGGGCGCAGGGACATAAATAGGAGTGACTCGACCAGGTCATTCTCTTTAGTCCTGCCAGCAGTCGTATTGCACCGTCTTCTGCCGAGCAGCCAGGAGATGAGGATGGCTAGCAGTCCTACTGCACCATCTGCTGCCAGCCTAAGATGTAAAAGATAGATAGAGTGGATCAAAACAAGAAATAGACCAGATTTGTTTTGTATTAATTTGCTCCCCCCTCCCTCCCTCTGTGAAATCAAGGGCCAACAATCGTTTCGGTGAGGTCTGTCAGGGGCACCTTGAAAAGTTTAATGGAGATTCAGTCCTACCTGGAATACTGGGGGGAGGGATAGCTCAGTGGGTTGAGCATTGGCCTGCTAAACCCAGGGTTTTGAGTTCAATCCTTGAGGGGGCCCTTCTGCGTGACAGTTCTTTTTGTTTCTCCTTGATGTAAAGCCACCCCCTTTGTTGATTTTAATTCCCTGTAAGCCATGTCATCAGTTGCCCCTCCCTCCGTCAGAGCAACGGCAGACAATCATTCCGCGCCTTTTTTCCGTGCAGACACCATACCACGGCAAGCATGGAGCCCGCTCAGATCACTTTGGCAATTATGAGCACATTAAACACCAGGCGCATTAGCCAGCAGTATATGCAACACCAGAACCTGCCAAAGCGAAACCGGGTGAGTTGGCGACGTCAGCACAGTGACGAGAATGATGAGGACATGGACACAGACTTCTCTCAAAGTACGGGCCCTGGCAATGTGGGCATCATGGTGCTAATGGGGCAGGTTCATGCTGTGGAACACCGATTCCGAGCCCTGGAAACAAGCACAGACTGGTGCGACCGCATAGTGTTGCGGGTCTGGGACGATTCCCAGTGGCTGCGAAACTTTCGCATGCATAAGGGCACTTTCATGGAACTTTGTGACTTGCTTTCCCCTGCCCTGAAGTGCATGAATACCAAGATGAGAGCAGCCCTCACAGTTGAGAAGCGAGTGGCAATAGCCCTGTGGAAGTTTGCAACGTCAGACAGCTACCCATCAGTCGGGAATCAATTTGGAGTGGGCAAATCTACTGTGGGGGCTGCTGTGATGCAAGTAGACAACGCAATCAAAGATCTGCTAATATCAAGGGTAGTGACCCTGGGAAATGTGCAGGTCATAGTGGATGGCTTTGCTGCAATGGGATTCCCTAACTGTGGTGGGGCGATAGATGGAACCCATATCCCTATCTTGGCACCAGAGCACCAAGCCAGTGAGTACATAAACCGCAAGGGGTACTTTTCAATAGTGCTGCAAGCTGGTGGATCACAAGGGACGTTTCACCAACATCAACGTGGGATGGCCGAGAAAGGTACATGACACTCGCATCTTCAGGAACTCTGGTCTGTTTCAAAAGCTGCAGGAAGGGACTTTCTTCCCAGACCAGAAAATAACCATTGTGGATGTTGAAATGCCTATAGTTATCCTTGGGGACCCAGCCTCCCTCTTAATGCCCTGGCTCATGAAGCCATACACAGGCAGCCTGGACAGTAGTCAGGAGCTGTTCAACTGCAGGCTGAACAAGTGCAGAATAGTGGTAGAATGTGCATTTGGATGTTTAAAAGCACGCTGGCGCAGTTTGACTCCGTTAGACCTCAGCAAAACCAATTATTACTGCTTGCTGTGCGCTCCACAATATCTGTGAGAGTAAGAGGGAGATGTTTATGGCAGGGTGGGAGGTTAAGGCAAAACATCTGGTCGCTGGTTACGCACAGCCAGACACCAGGGCAATTAGAAGAGCACAGGAGGGCATGCTGCGCATCAGAGAAGCTTTGAAAACCAGTTTCATGACTGGCCAAGCTATGGTGTGAAAGTTCTGTTTGTTTCTCCTTCATGAACCCCCCCACACCTTGGTTCACTCTACTTCCCTGTAAGCTAACCACCCTCCCCTCCTCCCTTCGATCACTGCTTGCAGAGGCAATAAAGTCATTTTTGCTTCACATTCATGCATTCTTTATTAATTCACCACAAAAATAGGGGGATAACTGCCAAGGTAGCCCAGGAGGGGTGGGGGAGGAGGAAAGGACAAGGCCACACTGCACTTTAGAGCTTAAAAACTTTAAAAAATTAAACCTTATTGAATGCCAGCCTTCTGTTGCTTGGGAAATCCTCTGGGTGGAGTGGCTGGGAGGCCGGAGGGCCCCCCCCGACCACGTTCTTGGGCGTCTGCGTGAGCAGGCTATGGAACTTGGGGAGGAGGGCGGTTTGTTACACAGGGGCTTTAGTGGTGGTCTGTGCTCCAGCTGCCTTTCCTGCAGCTCAACCATATGCTGGAGCATATTAGTTTGATCCTCCAGCAGCCTCAGCATTGAATGCTGCCTCCTGTCATCATGCTGCCGCTACCTATCATCTTCAGCCCTCTCTTCAGCCCGCCACTTACTCTCTTCAGCCCACCACCTCTCCTAGCATTCATGTTGTGCTTTCCTGCACTCTGACATTGTCTGCCTCCACACATTCATCTGTGCTCTCTCAGTGTGGGAGGACAGCATGAGGTCAGAAAACATTTCATCGCGACTGTGTTTTTTTCACTTTCTAATCTTTGCTAGCCTCTGGAAAGGAGAAGATACTGTGATCCTTGAAACACATGCAGCTGGTGGAGAAAAAAAAGGGACAGTGGTATTTAAAAAGGCCCCTTTTTGTAGAACAATGATTACACTCTTTCATGGTAAACCTTGTTGTTAAGTTACATACACAGCACATGTGCTTTCGTTCCAAGGTCGCATTTTGCCTCCCCCCACCGCGTGGCTAACCGCTCCCCCTTCTCCCCACCACGTGGCTAACAGCAGGGAACATTTCTGTTCAGCCACAGGCAAACAGCCCAGCAGGAATGGGCACCTCTGAATGTCCCCTTAAGAAAAGCACCCTATTTCAACCAGGTGACTATGAATGATATCACTCTCCTGAGGATAACACAGAGAGATAAAGAATGGATGTTGTTTGAACACCAGAAAACATATGCTGTAATGCTTTGTTCTGCAATGATTCTATATGCTACTGGCCTGGCGTGGTAAAGTGTCCTACCATGGTGGACGGAATAAGGCTGCCCTCCCCAGAAACCTTTTGCAAAGGCTTTGAGAGTACATCCAGGAGAGCTTTATGGAGATGTCCCTGGAGGATTTCCGCTCCACCCCCAGACATGTTAACAGACTTTTCCAGTAGCTGTACTGGCTGTGAATGCCAGGGCAAAATCAATCATTAAACAGGCTTGCTTTTAAACCATGTATACGATTTAAAAAGGTACACTCACCAGAGGTCCCTTCTCCACCTGGCGGGTCCGGAAGGCAGCCTTGGGTGGGTTCGGGGGGCACTGGCTCCAGGTCCAGCATGAGAAACAGTTACTGGCTGTCAGGAAAACCAGTTTCTCCACTTGCTTGCTGTGAGCTATCATCTTCCTCGTCCCCAAAACCTACTTCCGTGTTGCCACCTACTCCATTGATGGAGTCAAAGCATAGGGTTGGGATAGTGGTGGCTGAACCCCCTAAAATGGCATGCAGCTCATCATAGAAGTGGCATGTTTGGGGATCTGACGTGGAGAAGCCGTTTGCCTCTCTGGTTTTCTGGTAGGCTTGCCTCAGCTCCTTAAGTTTCACGCGGCACTGCTTCAGGTCCCTGTTGTGGCCTCTGTCCTTCATGCCCTGGGAGATTTTTACAAATGTTTTGGCATTTCGAAAACTGGAAAGGAGTTCTGATAGCACGGATTCATCTCCCCATACAGCGATCAGATCCCGTACCTCCTGTTCAGTCCATGCTGGAGCTCTTTTGTGATTCTGGGACTCCATCATGGTCACCTCTGCCGATGAGCTCTGTACTCACCTGCAGCTTGCCATGCTGGCCAAACAGGAAATGAGATTCAAAAGTTCGCGGGCCCTTTCCTGTCTACCTGGCCAGTGCATCTGAGTTGAGAGTGTTGTCCAGAGTGGTCACAATGGAGCATGCTGGGATAGCTCCCGGAGGCCAAAACCGTCGAATTGCATCCACACTACCCCAAATTTGACCCGGCAAGGCCGATTTCAGCGCTAATCCCCTTGTCAAGTGTGGAGTAAAGAAATCAATTTTAAGTGCCCTTTAAGTTGAAAAAAAGGGCTTTGTCGTGTGGGCAGGTGCAGGGTTAAATCGACTTAACGCTGCTAAATTCGACCTCAACTCCGAGTGTAGACCAGGCAATAGTTCCTATTTTTAAGAAAGGGGAAAAAAAGTGACCCGGGTAACTACAGGCCTGTTAGTTTGACGTCTGTAGTATGCAAGGTCTTGGGAAAAATGTTGAAGGAAAAAGTAGTTAAGGACATTGAGGTCAATGGTAAATGGGACAAAATACAACATGGTTTTACAAAAGGTAGATCATGCCAAACCAACCTGATCTCCTTCTTTGAGGAAGTAACAGATTTTTTAGATAAAGGAAACACAGTGGATCTAATTTACCTCTATTTCAGTACGGCGTTTGATAGGGTGCCACATGGGAAATTATTAGCTAAACTGGAAAAGATGGGGATCAATATGAAAATTGAAAGGTAGATAAGGAACTGGTTAAAGGGGAGACTACAGCGAGTCATGCTGAAAGGTGAACTGTCAGGCTGGAGGGAGGTTACCAGTGGAGTTCCTCAGGGATCGGTTTTGGGACCAATTGTATTTAATCTTTTTATTACTGACCTCGGCACAAAAAGTGGGAGTGTGCTAATAAAGTTTGTGGATGACATGAAGCTGGGAGGTATTGCCAATTCAGAGAAGGACTGGGATATCATACAGGAAGATCTGGATGACCTTGTAAACTGGAGTAATAGTAATAGCATGAAGTGTAAGGTCATGCATTTAGGGATTAACAACAAGAATTTTAGTTATAAGCTGGGGACACATCAATTGGAAGTAACGGAGGAGGAGGACCTTGGAGTATTGGTTGACCACAGGATGACTATGAGCCACCAATTTGATATGGCCATGAAAAAAGCTAATGTGGTCTTGGGATGCATCAGGTGAGGTATTTCCAGTAGAGATAAGGAGGTGTTAGTACCATTATACAAGGCACTGGTGAGACCTCATCTGGAATACTGTGTGCAGTTCTGGTCTCCCATGTTTAAGAAGGATGAAATCAAACTGGAACAGGTACAGAGAAGGGTTACTAGGGTGATCCGAGGAATGGAAAACCTGTCTTATGAAAGGAGACTCAAGGAGCTTGGCTTATTTAGCCTAACCAAAAGAAGGTTGAGGGGAGATATGATTGCTCTCTATAAATATATCAGAGGGATAAATACCAGGGAGGGAGAGGAATTATTTAAGTTCAGTGCCAATGTGGACACAAGAACAAATGGATATAAACTGACCATCAGGAAATTTAGACTTGAAATTAGACAAAGGTTTCTAACCATCAGAGAAGTGAAGTTCTGGAACAGCCTTCCAAGGGAAGCAGTGGGGGCAAAAGACCTATCTGGCTTCAAGATTAAGCTTGATAAGTTTATGGAGGAGATGGTGCGATGGGATAACATGATTTTGGCAATTAATTGATCTTTAACTATTCGTGGTAAATAGGCCCAATGGCCTGTGATGGGATGTTAGATGGGGTGGGATCTGAGTTACTACAGAGAATTCTTTCCTGGGTATCTGGCTGGTGAATCTTGCCCACATGCTCAGGGTTCAGCTGATTGCCATATTTGGCGTCGGGAAGGAATTTTCCTCCAGGGCAGATTGGAAGAGGCCCTAGGAGGGTTTCGCCTTCCTCTGCAGCATGGGGCACAGGTCACTTGCTGGAGGATTCTTTGCACCTTGAAATCTTTAAACCATGATTTGGGAATTTCATTAGCTCAGAAATAGGTGAGAAGTTTATTACAGGAGTGGGTGGGTGAGATTCTGTGGCCTGCATTGTGCAGGAGGTCAGACCAGATGATCATAATGGTCCCTTCTGACCTTAATGTCTATGAGTCTATATGAGAGGCATGGCATCTTCCCCATACTGAGGCAGTTTTAGTGGCAAACTTTGATGTAGACTGTACTGAAGGAGTTGTGGGTACCCTTCTCTTGAGGCAGAATGCTTTGATGATGCAGTGTCCTGCTCCTGTGGATCAAGACTGATATGGAGACCTTGCATCCCAATCTGGGCATGGCTGGGGCTCCAGACACTATCGGTAATGATTCCATGCCTGGTGCTCCAGGCTCAGCAGAGAAAGAGAGCAGCAAGCAAGTCTCAGTACTGAAACTATCTGTGGAGAATGAATCCATTTTCTATGGGTCTTCTCCCTGGATTTACCTCAGGTAGCCCCAGGTGAACGTGTTGAAGCTGATAGGGCACAGGTGTTCCCTCAGTGACCAGCATCTGGGGTCTCCTGGCTTGGATTTCAGGCTGGTTGGAGGGAACAATCCATCATTAAGAGTTTCAGGTCACCATCTTTTCTTTCCCTGCCCTCAAGAGTGGTACAGATGGAGCACTTGTGTGGAATGAGATTCTCCCAAGCAGCAGCTAAAAAGGGAATGCCTGTTGCTGTCCAGGATGGCCTCCTGGCAAGAAAACACACTGCATCAAGTCCAGAGAGCCTGGCATACTGCAGGGCAACAGTATGTAGCAGGGAAAAGTCCCCGATCCAAGGAGGAAGGGATTGAGAGAAAGTAAATAAAATAACTATAGTAGAGACAATAAACTAAAGCAGAGAAACAGTCTAAGAGACTTCGAAAGTCAGGCATGCTAATGCTCTGTCTCAGGCCAAGGCAGTTGAGAAGGAAAAGAGGGCACTTAGCCTGCACAGCCCTATGAAGACTTGGAGGGAGGCACAAGGGAAGTGTAGGACACATATGCCAACTGAACAGGCATTACTGCCAAAAGTCTCTGATTAAAGACCCAATGGGTGGGAGTACACTCAAAGTGGAGTACCCATAGGGATGCTGCTTGAGGAAGAACTGGGACTAGCTGGGCAAAGAGACTGGGTAAAGGAGCCAGAGGCACTGGGCTGAGACTGAGATTGGATAAAGACCTGGAAGGGGGATCTGGGAGTGGCTGGGAAAGAACTGGGGACAAGGAGCTGGGACAGGAAGAGGAGTAACTGGGACTTCCTGGGCAAGAAGACTGGAACTGGGTGTAAGGAAAGTGAGACTGGGAGTCAGGGAGAGTTGGGGACTCAGATAGTGAGCTTGGAGGTGGAGACTAGGATTGGCTGGGCAACGAGTCTGGAAATGGGATGAGATGCCTGAGGAGTGGAGACTGGGAAGGCAAAGAGAATGGGACTGGAACAAGAAATTAAAGATGGGGGACAGACAGGATTTGGATAGGTACAGGTTGGAGTAGATATAGCTGAAGGGATCAAGCTTGGAGGAACAGGCAGAAGACTACACTCCCCTCCAGTGCCTGGAATGGAACCCAAGATTCCTGCGTCTGACCATTCCTCCGCTTTCAACAAATTTCAATAAAACCCACTGACAAAGTGTTCTGTCTCCTCTAGTACTGGTCCACACGGAGGATGGCAGCCAACTACTGCTATCAGTTATTCAATTAGCTCAAGTGACAGAGGTCTGTGTTGTGCATCTAAAGATTCCAGCCCTGCTGATGAACCATGTGGGTATCCATGCGTAACCACATGGTAGAATTTTTTTTCACAGTTTCTTTTTTTTTTTTTTTTTTTTTTAAAAAAACCTAGGGAATTACATACAAAATACTATGTTAAAAGAAACATTGCTCTTACGTCCTTTCTGGTGTTTCTTAACTTTTGAGTGCCTCTTGACTTTGCAAGTCTGCTAAAATATCACACACACAGGGGACATCAGTGAGTGACAATGGCAAACTCAAGCAGAGAAGAGTGAGCATTTGGTTTCCCTCCAGATATTGCCATCTCTACATTCTGACTAATTTTGGTTCCAGAGTTACACCAAATTTCCTTACAATGGGAGGGGTCAGCATCAGCCATGGAGTAGAGAATCTGCATTAACCAGGCTATCCATCATCCAAAACAAATCTGATAAGAGATTTTTTGCAGATGCTTTTGTAGAGGCTAAGAAGCACAAAGAGTACCTGTCTGGAACAAGTTTCAGAGTAGCAGCCGTGTTAGTCTGTATTCACAAAAAGAAAAGGAGTACTTGTGGCACCTTAGAGACTAACCAATTTATTTGAGCATAAGCTTTCGTGAGCTACAGCTCACTTCATCGGATGCTCACGAAAGCTTATGCTCAAATAAATTGGTTAGTCTCTAAGGTGCCACAAGTACTCCTTTTCTGTCTGGAACAGAGATTATATTAAGTGACAAGAGACTTCCATGACAGGGATTTGGCTTTGATTTTTTTTTCCTCCTCATCTTTTCTGGATGATAATGTACTAATATTAGAAACTATTAGTTCTGGTCATTCACACCTGTAAACAATTTCATAAAAGGGAAATCAATTCTAATGTGAATTTCCTTGTAAGTTAACTAGATGGCATCAGAACAAACCTAAATTTAGCTCAACTAATGGGACCCTGGAGTAAAATCCTTGAGATTGTTTATTTCAAGAAATTCTAATCAAACTTGAAATATTTGGTACTGTTGCTCTCTCCTAATTAAGCTAACACTAATTTTTGCCAATAGGAGACACTTCCGTAGGTGTAGAAGAGACATTAAAATGGATCTATGATAGAGGAAAGCAGTTACTGAATACTGACTTTGTAAACAAGTTTTTGATGGATTTAGCTCTACAGTTCATCAATCTGGAGACTAAACATACAACACAGTTAGGAGACTAATTCCTTCAGCACTAAATCTCTTGTGAATTACTACATTAAATATGGAAACCATCAGTCCACCCAGAACAAATATTGCATTTTAACAATATGTCAAAACATATTTTTGTACTAATCTCCACTTGTCTGCACTGCAGTCTGAAGCCATTTCTTACCCCAGTGCCTTGAAAGGCAGTGGGTCTAGGGAACTGAGCACAGGGTACCAGAGTCTAGAAGCTCGGATTCCACTATTGTCCAACACCAACTCTCAACAAGTCACTCAATCTATCTGCCCCAGAAAAGGACCCAAACTCCAAGAAAGAACTCTCCACAACCAAGAGGTAAAAGGAGTAGAAATAATCAAGCACTACTGCCATTGCCTGATCACTGCTGTAGACTGCTATCGCATAATTTGAAGTCTGCATTCCACAGCTCAGATAGACATCTGACCAGCTAGTGAAGAAGCACACTCAGATTCCTGTCACTACACCACTATTACTTGATGTGCCTGCCGGCACGACAGCAGATCCTCAGATGACATATGTTGTACCTTTCTCAAGCATGTGTAAGAGCATTACACAGAGGCTTCCCTCAAAGCTCTGAGGTGTTCTATCTGCAACTATTCTGATCAGGTAGAGTGCCTGATTACCCTCACCTACTGCAGTGTGGCATCCCCCAACCCCAAACCTGCTGTGCCCTGACAGCTCCCCACAGGAGCAAGGTCACAATGTGACTTTTACATTGTGATCATAGCATTGAAATTTCCTTCACTGAGTTCACTTTCTTTCATATTCACATCCTACAAGTAATGGTGAGCGAAGTTAGCTTGTACAAATGAAGAAACGTATCAGGTTATGTTTGCAAATAACTGTCCTGTGGTATCCTAACATCTCCTATAGCACAGATGTATTCATAATAGATCTGACATTACGTTCATTCTCTAATGCAGCTAGATTTTGCAGCTAGATTAATTTTCTTCATGAAAACTTTTCCCTTCACTGAGAAATTATGTGATAAGAGCTCCCTCTAGAGTCTTTTCTCTGCTACTTATGGCAAAAAATGGAAAACAGTTGCACAGGTCACTTATTTTCCTTGCCATCTTACATCTCATCTCACACAACTCAGTCTGAAATTATGGCAACCCAGAAGTTACAAGAAATATGTATAGTTGTGAGTGGATTGTATAAAGGAATTCTTAGCACTGTGAGCCAATTCTACTTTCACAGACCAAATGAAATCAGTGATATTTTACAGTGTACACAACTTGAATCTAAACTTAGCAGTGGATTGCTCTTTCTACAACATAAATTGCTCACATTTTATAAAAATGTGACAATACGCCTTCTTACAGTCTCATCTCCTCTGCCCCCTACTACAGGCTGCATCATTAAGTAAAACAGGACCTGTACTCATTTGGGGCTTGATCCTGCACCTTTGCAGTCAATGGAAGCATTTCAGTGGGAGCAAGATAAAGCCTTTGCTTATTAACAAACCACTGGGTAAAAATCTTCCTTTCTCCCCTGCAGTGGCATCTTGCATCACGGGACTTCATGCGCCTTCCTTGCAGGTGAGTGCGGAGAGAATGAGTATGGGTGAGGAGAAAGTGGATCGCTGCCTCTGCCCCTCCATTCCACCCAGCGTGCCAGCCAGTACAGATAGGGGAATATTCTATGCCAGTAAGATATCAGGCAAATCTTATCTCGCCCATAGAGCAAGTGGAGAAGTAGACTGTGACTCAAAATTTGGTCCCTGACCTGCACCTTGGGGGAGGTAGCGGCACAGCTATTTGCTGCCTCTTACCCAGGTTAGACTGTAAGGTCCTAACCCAGCCATCACTGATTCATTCAGGGAACAAGTCAAAGCAAAAGAAAGAAGGGTTTTAACAATGAATTGCTTTTTTCTACTTAAGCATAGGTGTTGGGTTTTTTTAAAAGTATACAACAAACCTCTTGAAGGAATCAACTTCCAGGGAGCAGAGCGAATCTAAAGTTTTCCCAATCTTTTGTTTTTGTGTTATTTTGTACCCCTGTTCATAGAGCAAGACTCTTCTGTATTAACAGAAATAGATTATGTTCCAGGTGTGTCAGTCTCTTCCAGAAAGAGGAGTCAAAGTTCTTCATAAACTTGACATTCACAATTTTAAGTATGTAATTAAAACATAGCTCTACATACTTCAGTTACAACTAGAAATGGACATGTGGGTTAACACCCCAACACAAATGGATGGAATAAAATCAAATATTTCTTACAATGCTTAACTAGACCTAGAATAGTGATATGCCTATTTTCTTTTAAAGTAATTGCACCTTTAAAACATCATTCCTACTTTATCAACACAGTTGCATATTGCAGGATTAGGAACCACTAAGAATTTTCTTCAGCAGAGTTTAACAACAATTTTCCTGAAGATTCCCCCACCCCACTGGAGATTAATTTCATTTTCCCATTGCAACATGCTAGATCCATTACTTTTTCCAGATATTCTGTTCACTCTCTACAAGGGGTGGCATGGAAATAACATGACAATGGAACAAAAGTTTGGAGCATGATGGATCTCAGTCATTCCTACATGCTGGGAAGTGAGTGATTTGTGCAGATAACATCTTCAACCTCTGAAATAAAATGACAAAGTCCTCATTCTTAAAAGCACAATAGATTGGCTGGCATCAATCAGGACAGTGCACTTCCAATGTATATGCCAAATTTCAAAGTCGGCTGGTGTAAGCAGAGTCTCAGACAAATTAAAAATATTATTCTTTAAAAGCTTCTTGTTTGTGAAAAGCATTTTATTTTATTCAAGTTATTATTGAAACTAGTGAAAATAAATTTATTCCATACTACTGTATATACTGTTGTCGTTATCCTCAACTGGCTCTCCCACAACAAACATGCTACTGATTTTCACTTTAAGGCTCTTTACAGTTTATCCTCTTCCCTAACATCTTTCATTCACTATTGAGCTGTTGATGCTTGCTTTAGATTGGCCCATGATACCAGCCCCCACTTGTTAAATTTTCAAACTAGCACCTTTAGGCTTTCTCCCATGTTGTTCATATTTAGGAGAGTTCCCCATAAACATCCACAAATCTAACATTTTTCTTCTTCAAAACCCTCCTTTTCAATGATGCCTAAAAATACTTAGCATCTAGGCTGCCTATCATGTGGACCTTCTCATGGTCTCCTTGTACTCCCTTGTTTTATACTTTGATTATAAACTACTTGGAGCAGGGGTCATATTTTTGTTGTTTGTACAGCATCTAGAACAATGGGGTCCTGGTCCATAACTAGGGATCATAGGCACAACAGTAATACAAATAAATAATCCTTAGAAGCCTTCCTTCTACTTTTACTCCCTATGGAAGCCTGCTACCATACAGGAAAGTATATTTATAAAATACATTACTATTTGTAGGAAAGAATGATCAGCTATTGTAGACATCACATGCCAGCAATATTTCTAGTGCACAAAAAGCTAAGTTACCACAAATATTTACACATGCATAACTCAAGTGCTGCTTCTGCAAGCCCTGCTGTGCATAGAATCCCCAACGTCTTCAGCTTTCCTTGGACTCAGGCCCTACCTTCCAACTCTGCTCCCCAAATACTGGGAAGAGATGGACTTCTTAGCATTCCTGAAAGGTTAACAAATCTAGGCTCTGAGGTACCAAGGAAGGGAAGGAATTCCAAAGTGGAAAAGCCCTGCCAGCAGCTCCCTTTCTTGCACATAAAGCCAGTGTGAATACCATGAACAGAATTTACTACTTTAATACACAGTGAGGCCTGGTCTACACTACAGAGTTAGGTTGACATAAGTCACCTTGTGTCAATTACTTGCACAAGTGTCTACACTCAAATTTGTCTCCCACCAACTTAAGCACCCTGTTATGGTGATTCAGTAACACCACCTCCCCAAACGGCATTGAGCCTTGGCTGACACAATGCGAGTATAGACACTGTGCGACCTAGGTCAACCCTAACAATTCTCGGTTGGATGGGGTGGAGGTTCTGGGTAGGGCGGTCAGGGAATGGGGAGGGTTGGATAGGCGTGAGAGTCCCGGGGAGCCTGTCAGGGGGCGGGGTGTGGATAGGGGTCAGGGAAGTCAGGGGATGGGCGGGTTGGATAGGGGGTGGGGTCCCGGGGAGCGGTTAGGGGCAGAGGTGTGGATGGGGTTGGGGCAGTTAGAGGACAGGTTGGATAGGCGTGGGAGTCCCGGGAGTGCTGTCAGAGGGCGGGGGCATGGATAGGGATCAGCGCACTCAGGGGACAAGGAGCAGGGGGGTTGGATGGGTCGGGGGTTCTGAGGAGAGCAGTCAGAGGGCAGGAAGTGGGAGGGGGCAGGCTGTTTGGGGAGGCACTGCCTTCCCTACCTGGCCCTCCATACAGTTTTGCAATCCTGATGTGGCCCTAGGGCCAAAAAGTTCACCCACCCCTGATTTAGCCAGTCCCACCAGCTGAGCACAGATGAGCCCAACTCAAGGAAGGAACTGTGGGTAAGTGTGTGCATTCATTCTCCCTTAAAGTGTTTGTGTGTGAAGATGGCCCAACCCCAGGTTAGTAGGACACAGGCATCTACTTTCATGGTTTTACTCCTACAAGAAAAGGTAGAGCTACAACAAACAGAGGTAGAGTGGTTATCTACGTTTCATTTTCCTGTAAGCTTAGGCAGGAAGGGAAAGGTGTGGGGAAAGGTACGGAGCAGTTTGTTTACATATTACATAGGTATGTCCTTTGTATCCTCCTGAGAGATCTTGATGAAACTTTCATCAAGGCACCCTGCAATCTTCTCCCAAAGGTTCCTACGTATGGGTTGCCTTATTTCATCCTCAGTGGTAGAGAACTTTCCCATGCTACTCTACAGTGACTTTGGCAGGCACCATTGCAGTAAACAGGCTAATGGCATACAACCCCAGGCAGCTTTGGGATGCCAGCAGCAGCTATGTTCTGTTTTTGTGATCCTCCGTAGTGAGATATCAGCTAAAATCACCACTGCCTGTGGAAAATAGCACCCTTACTCAGTGCTGTTTCCCTGTATTCAGATCCACAGAAACGGGGCTGAAATTTTATATTTTTATGCAACTAAGCAATTCCCTCTTCATTTCCCTCTTCCCCTTGCCAACAGCAGGCCACACTCACCACAGCTGCAACTGGAGAAGGGTGCTATAAAGAGGCACTCCAAAGCTGAAGTGTCAATAAACAGGTTTTATTTAAAACTCTGTTTGGAAAAAGGGAAGGGAATTCTGAAGCCTACCTTTTGCTTTCCATTCTGACCCTAAACACAATGATACAGCCATCTGTTTTATCTGTAGCTGCTGCAGCTGCAGCTTTGAGGGTGCACTGACCCGTAAGGGCCATGGTTGGTATATGTTTGGCAGAACTGGACTGAAATAGACACAAAAGTTTTCTACCTTTCTAACTTTAAAGTTTTGTTCCGTAAATGTTATAAATTTGCACTGTATTGGTCTTTAATGGCACATTAACGTTTTGCCCTGTTTTTGGAACGCAATACATTTTTATTTTTTGGAAATAAAAATAGCTTCATTACTTCATAACATATGGCAGAACACCTAGTGCTACTCAGAGCACACATTAATTGCAATAGAACAGGATGACAGAACTCATAGGTTCAATGAAAAGCAGTGTAATTCTAAATGTATCATAATCCCTGTATAATTCATAGGTTCATTAAAAGAGCGTGATACTCAGAAATGTACACCAAGCATGACAGTTCCTAACAACCCCCCCCCCCCCAAAACATCAGGGCCAGATAGAGCACAACTGTGGTTGACCATAACAGTGCTCTTCCAAGGCCTCCTTCAGCCACTGGCTGTGCGCTGAGTGCTCCCAATGGCCTGTTGTCTGGCTGTTCAAATTCAGCAGCCAGCCATTCCACCTCCACCCTGGCAGCAACTTTTTCTCCCCCTTTGCTTCACAGATATTATGCGGGACACAACAGGAAGCTAAAACCACTGGGTATTTTTCTCACAGAGATCTAAGCATTGCTTCAATCTACCAAAAGCACATCCAACTGTCATTTGGCACCTGCTGAGCAACCGATTCTTACCCGAGTAGTGTCAAGGTGGCTGGTGCACAGCTGTGTCAGCCAGGGGTAAGCTGGAGTCCTCAAGATCACAACTGGCATTTCAAAATTGCCAGTGGTAATCTGTCAGTTGGGAAAAGTGTTCCTACTTGCACCTTCCTGAACAGACTTGTATTCTTAAAGAAATACACATCATGCACCTCCCTGACCAACCCACATTGATATCACTGAAGCATCCCCAGTGATCCACTATGGTTATTCAAATGATGGAAGAGCGGCCCTTTCTGTTACTGTAGCCTGTGGCAGGGTGAGTTCGGGTTAAAATAAGGATATGTATGCCATCTAATGCTCCTCTACACTTCAGGAACCCCATAGCTAACAATATGCACGACATCATGGATAGATTTGCAGAGTCAGTCCTGCGTAGCAGGATACAACTAACAGCCTTACACATGTGCATGACAATAATCCCTCTGTAGATTTTCCAGCTCCAAAATGATTTCCCCCTGACTGGTAGCAGTCCGTATGGTATTGCAAGCTTCCACACCGCTATTGCCACTCACTTCTGAGTTGTCAAAGCAGCTCTCATTCTGGTGTCCATGCAGTGGAGGGGAAGGGTCAAGCTCCTCAAACAGATCCAGGAACATGGTCTTTTGCATCGGAAAGTTCTGTAACCAGTGCTTGTATTTCCATACCTCCATTTTGATGTGATCCCACCAGTAAGTTCTTGCTTCTTAGGCCCAGAAGCAGCTCTCCACCATCTGCAGCTGCTCCATGAAAGCCACCAACTCCTCTGAATTATTTTTTGCTTTAGCAATTTGTCCTCAAAAATGTTAACACGTCTTCTGTTGTGGTACTTCCTGTGACCAGAGGAGAGGATCATTTGTCCTGTATTTGCAGTGTTCATGATACTAGTGCAGAATTGTATGAGCTACATGCTTCTGTCAGTGGCAAGTGCTGCATGGGTTTATGGGGTTTTTTGTTCGTTTGAAAGGTGAGGAAATTATGGGATAGGAATGGCATTATGAGATGGAGAACGCAGCATGATGGGAACTTGACCCCTTGCTCCCAGTCCTCCTGGTGTGACTCAGGTGTGACCTACAATGCGCTGTGAGAATTTCCCAAAGGGCACTGTGCCAGAGGGTGACCCATGGCACACTGGTATACCTACCCAATGTACATGGCACTTTATGCTGATATAAGCACTCCTGGTGAGTACGTGCAGCGCTGACAGAAGGGGCCAACACACATGAGCAATAAATACACTAACTGCAGTGCCTTTATGCTGACATAACTTGTGTTGCTCGAAGTTTGTAGTGCAGATGTAGGGCTAAATTTTATAATTGTACTATAAGAATTGATGTAAACCTTGATTTCATTCTGCCAGCCACCCTTTTTGAATAACAGAAAGGAATGACTGTCTGAGACTGGGACCCTGTTTCCCATATGCATTAAAATTAGGACCTGTTATAAAGTTTAGTTAGTAAAAGACAGGATTTTGTATTGTGTCTATGATAAATAGATTAGAGAAATGTTGAGGGCCTGAAGCCCCAATGTGAATTGTTTTAGTTATAAGATTTAGCAAGGCTTAATTTACAATGTATACCTGTATTCTGTATACCTTTGAAGGTTTCTGTGAGAGACTGTTTGTGTGAATGAGGAATGCATGCACCAGGAAAAGATAAGGTGTAAAAGCCATCACAAATGTCCAGATGGTCAAGAAAAAGTGAGAGACTTGGAAACAGCAGGAGACAATCAGAAAATATCCATTGTGTCCATGCTAAACATGTTAGCAGCATTGACGACCTCAGAGGTGAGGCAGGCACCGCCGAAGGCAAGATAACAAATAAATGATAACAGCAGAAAACCCCAAGATTAACACCACTTAAGGACTAATGATTATAGGATGACATTGCAAAATGCATGGACTCAAATGGGAATTTACAACGATAAAGATGGGCTGTTTTGCTATGGAACTCAGGGTTCAGTCCTGCAAAGCCTCGGAGCATCGGATTGTGACCGACAGAGCCCCGCTCCTCACTCGTGCTCAGTCTAACTGGCCATTGGATTGACTTGAGCTACAACAGACTGGTAACTATAAAGACCATCTGCAGGACGTGTGTGTGTGTGTGTATGTTGTGTGACTGAAAAGCATATGCTAACTGTTGTATTACAATAAACATGGCATTTTGCCTTATCCCTCTTATAAGATCCTATTGGTATTATTTTATTAGTGTAACACAGACAGGCCTTAAAAAGCAAAGTAAGCCTTGATCTGACATGAAACCATTATATGATGTCATCCTACAAAAAACACATATTGAAGCACGCGAGAGAGAATTAAGCAGTCCAAAGCACCATTCATGTGCAACATTGACTCCCCTGTGAAACATTTAGACACAGTAGCCAAATAGGTCAAAGACCACAGTCAAGTTCACAATGTGATGGTATTTTACTGTTAGTTTTCAATACTAAGTGCACTTAAAAGCAGACACACAGCCCCCATTAACTATAATGGGAGTTGTGCCATGCTAAAAATGTGCTCCTTATGTACTAACATTTTGGGGGGAATAGGTTTTAACATGAATAAGCTATTCTTATGTTAGTTCTCCCTGATCCAAAAGATGTAATCATTGTATTCACTTCTAATGCTTTACTATTCATAAAAATGAATATTGAAATTAAAGTTGCTTAATCTTAAAGCAATTGGGAAGTTCTTATGGCATTATGGAACAATGCCAGCCAGCTGAAAACTGCATACTTATGTACAATACATGACATTTGAAAGTATGCTTCAAATCAGTGACATTCAACATCAACAGGTCTCATGGGACAACCTCTTTGCCAATATTAGTCACATATTAAAAATGAAACATATTAAGATGCTTTGAATGGACATTCAGAATGCTTATTTTTACATGTTATGACACACATTGAGTGCAAGTGCACACTAAATTTCTAGAATAGTCAATAGTTTTACTAAATTGCAAGATGCTTATAAAAAGCTAGTCTATTTAATAAAAGTCTTCACAAGTAGTAAAATAGTTGTTTTACAATTTCAGCATTATAAAGGTTAAGCCTATTTGATGACTCAGAGCACATGTTAGGAGACTATGGATCATTTTAACAGGAGAAAAATGGAAAACTTTTGAAAGAAAATAGTTTTGACCTTTCTTGAAAAAAATTGTTAGCATCAGTTTTTTAAATTAATGAGCTACTTCAGCTGGCTATATTTTTTTCTGCTCATTAAAAATATGTGAACATGATTCATATGTAAAATAGCATTCCAATCTTTTGCAGTCAGACTCTTTCAGCGATTTCCTTTTGGCAGATAAACAAGGAAATAAAAAAAGTGATGTAAGTAAGTCAATTTTAAAATTCTCTCCTTACTAAGGCTGTAAATACTTGAACAGCAGCATTCAACTATTTCAGCACAAGGTACAACAATAAACCAGGCTAATACATGTGTGTCACAGGGTGCACTACTCACTGCTTGTCTGGCACCTCCTCCTGGTCAGTCTGGGAATTACATCGCAAGGTCAATACCCCTTCCTGTGGTTGCATGCCATTACACAGTCTCTCATTTTCAGTCTACAGCTCTTCTCTCATCCCATTGACCACAGCATCCTCTTCATGACTCACCCGAATACAGACTAACACGGCTGCTACTCTGAAACCCTCCAGCTAGGTCACTCAGCGTTTCCCCCTTTTGGGGTACAGTCCTCTAAATTCTCAGTCACTCCCACTGTGACCCAAGCGTTCATCCAATTCCCTATCCTGCCAATGCCCCTTTCCCAGTAGCAGGTAGGGGAACTCAGGACCACCCTCTACTCTAGGTTCCAACGTAGGGACCCTACAACATGCAGCCAACGTCTGTTCTGTCCCCAACCTTGCTGCTTACTCCCTGGACTGCTTCCTACCCCAGCATGCCCCCCTCTCTGGGGTTTGCCAGCCTCTTTACTCCCTCGTCCCAAGGAGCAATCATGGACTACTTACCTCTATATCCCCCAAATGCACCTCCCCTCTCCCATGGTGCAACTACACACTACAACCCTGCAGCCCCTTCCCTGCTATCAGCTCCCTGGCTTTATAGAAACCCCACCTGTTCCCACACAGGTGAACTTCCCCTAATCAGGGCGTTCCTTCCAGCCTACTAGGTTAATTGGCTCATCTGGTCTCCATTAACTCCTTCAGGGTGAGCATGGGGTGGGCATCCCATCACAACGTGTCACATCAGTAAAAATAAGTATTTTTTCCCCCACAATGCTAATTTAAAAGCACTTCCTCTATGTAACAGAAACTCATCAAATTTTAGCAGGTCACAATATAGCTGTACTGAGGTTATCTTCAGACAGGGAATAACTGAGTGAAGTGAAATGATTTCTAGTGCGTAATTCTAGTATATCTGCTTGCATGTCAGAAGAAGGTAATATTGCCTTTTGAAATCATAAGTTGTAATGGGATGTCAAATCACTACTCCTACTTCTTCAATAGTAAGGTACTAGATAAGTCAAGAAGATCAAACTGTATGTGGCCCAAGTAAGTGCTACATACATTAAGCCCTGACTGCAGCAGAAAAGGTGCATTTCTACTGCATGAGGTTGGACAGCATACAGAAGATCTCTGATACAGGAATTCTGCATGCTATGTGGTACAGAGCTGTATTTCACTTGGCCTCCCCATACGCCAGCATAAATGAAGAATTGGGAGGGATGGGTGGTGCCACTGGCTCTTGAATTATGGCTGCTCTGACCAAATACCCACACAGCAATCCTGATGCACTTCTGAAGCCCTAAAACTATATTAACAGCACAACTTATTTATCTGAACTCTATAACAAGAAGTGGATTTAGCTCTGAAAAAACAGTCTATTGGGACAGATTGTAAACCCCTTCTATTGCTGAATAGTTAGTCATATTAACAATTCCAATGAAGTCGCTGGAAATACTTGTGAAAATAACAATTCATCAATGAGAGTAAGAGGTTTATAATCTAGTCCCTCAATAATACTGATTTTTTAATAACTAAATTCCATCTCATCCTCTGGCCCTGCTGGTCACATCTCATGTAGCAGCACTGCTCTTAAAAAGCATGCCATTCTGAATGTGGCTAGAGTGTGGGTCAGTCCTAGTTTTGCAGTAGGAATGGTTTTCATTTGTTTTGAGAAGTCTCCAGAAAGCAAGGAATCCCTGGGAAATTGTTAGTATTGTATGCAGTGTAGCAGCACTGATCAAGTAGGAAAACTAAAAATCAGAAACATCAAAGGGAAATTTAAAATAAGCTGAAAGAAAATGAGCCCATGTGGTTTTGTTTAAATGCTCTTAAGTCTGGAGGGGCTGTGTGGCTTACTTGCCCCATGTTTTTGATATTATTGACTGCTGAACAAAGGTAGACAATTACTATTGTCATGCTCTTAGAACTTATATTTTATGCCTTTTTTTAAATGTTGCATTACTTTGCAGTTATTCTTCCACTCTCTCTAATAAAAGCGCTCCTTCAAAATATCAGCTCTAATCATTCACATTTTAAAGACAGGATGCTGAAACACTTATATCATCTGCATCACTGCAAATCTGAATACTTCTAACGTATAAAATACATGGATTACACACACCAGCCCTTATGACCAATCTCACTTTATTAGACATGAATTTTTAAAGATTAACCAATCAAGTTTATGGGTGTAATGACATCTGCAAATTATCAATTTCTGCCAATAGTTTATTATTGCATTAGAAAAACTGCTCAGGCAATGATTAAAGATTAGGATGGAAAGTATCAGCAGCTGAAGACTTCCTGTGTTCAGTGTCCCATGGATGCCTGTAATGGTATGCAGAGAATATCTTTATGGAAGCAGGGAAGGTATTGACATAGGGAGAGAGTGAGAGCCTATATAGGGCTGACATGGATCCTTGTAGTCAATTAATCATGTTTTTAAAAATAATGAAATATGTATCCAGTCCAAAATCCCCAATATGAGCATGTACAAATTCATTGAGTTTTCAAAATCTACACCTGGATAGGGATCCAAATTTTGCAGATGACCCCTATCTTTTTAATGGATCAAAATAAAAGCTCAGAAATGAATCTCTCTGAAACTGGGGTGTTTGAAATTCACATTTTGTTGTATGGGGCTCATCTTGAAACATGTTCAAATTAATTTTTAGAATTTATGTAGACTTATAAAAAACCTCTGTAGGTGTATATCCTATGCTCATGGCAACCTTTGTATACATTAAAATACACTAAAAAAAATAATGATACAATGCAAGGACTGCTCATCCTTCCTTGATAACACGTTCAAATATAAATCAAAATAAACCCAAAGCCCTCCTCTAGCCTCAATTATTTCCCAAAAGCACCGAGGGGGAAATAACCTCTGTGCATGTTGCAAAACCTAAGAAATTGAGTTTTGACAGACCAAGGTTGAAGAAAAGCACATTCCAATGTTCCAGATCCTTCATGAAGAACACCTTGGCAGCAGCTCCCTCTCCTTTGTATCAAAGAAGCTCCAACTCCTCAATTAGAAGAGGGGGAGGAAAAGTAGTGGTACTCTTCCAAGCTTCAACCACAAACCAAACTCTACTCCCTTGAGACACCAAAGGAAGACACCACTTCTAGGAGATAATGTTCAAAACAGGATTATGAAAGGTCTGCTGGGCTCCACTGAAGCTTTAAGTTGTGCAGGGGCTCTGCATGAATTCTGCGAGTCACTGAGGAGATGGGTAGCTCTGGCCATACCCCTCTCCATCCAATTCTGGGTCATGTTGGTTCCCCCAGCCAAAATGAGTTTACAGATGCTTTGCACTGCCAAAACCTTGCCCCATGTCAGATGTTCAGCTACTGACTACCAAAAATATGGTTTACACAGGGAAAGACCTGAATGAATTTAGTTCTTAGTGAAAAAGTTCAACTCCCTCCAACCTATAGTATATGTATGTTAAAAATCCTTCACTCTCCACAGGAGCAATTCAACAAATATTAACACTTCATATATTTATCTTTTCTAAACCATTAGTAAGAAAAAAATATTTTAAGACAGGAAATAAAATGTGTCAACATTCAACACTGATAGTCTTCTTCTACAGAGTGCTCTTTAATAATAATCATGTTTGACTGTAAATAATAAAAAAATATAATTCCTTTAAAAGGTTAAATGTTAAAGAAACTGCATGGATATTTTAAATAAGTAACTTTATAACAACTTGGATATCTAAACAGAAGCAGTTTTATACGGTGTCAGTGCTTAATTACACATTTTATATAATCTATTCTAACTATAAAATAATCCCTGCTGGTAATTTGTCTGCTTTGTTTTTTTTAAATTATATTACTACATAGTTGTGTGTTTATTATACTACTTAAAACTTTCTAAGGAATACATAAAAATACTTGTGTCCACTATCTTGTAGCTAAACCTACTGTTTAATACATGTAAAATGTACAAGTATCAATGCCTGGATTCTAAACCACCTGTGGGCCAATGTGCCCCCTACCCCCACACCGCAGTGTAAATCAGAGAAGCCCTAGATAGGGACTGCTCTATTAATGGCATTTTTACTTAGGCTAACTATGGGCTGCAGCCCAGAATCCCTATACCAATTAGCACTAAAGAAACTCCCACTTCTGTCTCTGGCACTTCCCCTCTGCCACAACACACTCCCTATGGCCAGAGTTGTGAGAGGCACAATATAGCACCAGACATTAGCAGTGCTATGCTGCTCCTTCACCAGGGGAATTGTGGCATCTTCCTTTCCCCTTAGAAGCTGCCAGAATCGGCTCCTTTTTGTCAATATCACAATAAATCTTGAACAAATATTCTGAAGTTCATAAAAATTCTGAATGTTTTGACTGATTAAAATCAGGATATTTCAGGCATTTTGAAAAAAGTTTCGGGACACCAATATATGAAATGAAAAATTGGGACTATCCTGATAAAATTGGGATATATGATCCCATTAATTAGCTGTTTAAATGGTCAAGTTAAACTCCTTTTGGAGCTAACTTAGTATTGCCTCTCCCCACGCTCACTCCCCCATGCAGGCATTCAAAATCTACACACACACACACACAAAAAGCTTTTTTAAAAAAACATAAATATAGTATAATTAACCTGTATAATTAACTACTACATGGATATTAGTAAGATACTTTTAATAAAAACCCAAAAGGAATAGCTATTTACATGAATAACGCAAGCACCGGCTGTTACATGAACTACAATAAAGTTGAAAGACCTCAACTGTCATATTTCAAGACAAACTGATGACCACTGGTGATGATAACAAAAGAAATTCCTACTCCACTTCCAAGGTACAGTACTGCAGTTAGGTGAATCGTGAGAACCTTTAACTTTTCCTAAGAGGCATTCTTCTTAGTGTATGTACAACATGCCTCAGCTGGCATGTGACCAGGATTTATCAGCGAATTTGGTCTGCTGATTGGATCATTAGCTTCCCCTGCCTGGGTCAGGTACTGACGGGGAGCGTGACGTGAACGCTGATCCATGCTCCCAGTGACGCATTGGATGAAAGGTAGTATACTAGATGGACTACAGATTTATTCCATATGGTGATTATGATGTTCTGATAAGTGAGGCCTCAGTTACAAAAGAAAGGGAAGGAAAAGGTTAGCTGTAATTTAATCTTGCTTAATTTGACCATTTAAATGGTCAAGTCATTTTTAGAGGGGCTTTCTCTCTTAATATGTATTATATATTTTTATTCATACAGCATCATCAGTGTGCTAGGTGAATTAGTACCAAGAATGAAGACAAAGTCCCTATTCCAGTCCAAAAAACCCATAGACAGTATACACATAGACCAGTGATGAACTCAACAGCATACATGTAACTAGACCATGAAGTCAGTACATCTGTCATTTCCCTTATTATAGTTTGGAGGATTTTAAAAGTGTATTTACTACTGCTACTTTGTTAACATTTAATTGAGAGGACAATGTAACATGTTAAGCTAATCTTTTCCTATAAATGAAAATAGCCAAGCTGGAAACAAGTTTGGCTCTGATAAGTTTATATTTACAAAAAAACAAAATTTCTCAGATAAACAACACACATTTTAACATCTGACAACAAATTTCTTTCCGCCCCCCTGCCACCCAGAGTTTTTTGGTCTGACTTACTGATTTTCTTTTCCAGATACTTCACAGGAAAAACGTGTTAAAATAACTAAGATTGTGACACAAGCAACAAGAATCAAGATGCACAGAGTTCATGCTAACAGACCATTTGCAACCACTGCCCTTCTGTATTTCTTTGTCAACTTGACTTCTGTTGGTGTAAATATTTGATTCACTTAACCTTAGCTTTGTCTATGAAAAATACAGTAGTAATTAAGTAATTTTCATACAGATAGGGACACATAAGCCTATCTGATGCTGTTTAAAACAAAGTCTCTGCAGAGACAATATGCAATTATTAAATTACACAAACCCTATTCCAAAGATTTTTGGCAACACTTTGGTACTGGGAAGCTCAGTTTTCCATGGCCCATTCAAAAACTAAAGAGCAAGTTTCTCGTGATGACTCTCAGGAATCTATACAACTCTTATTCACCTTAGAAGAAACTGTCCAAAAGAAACAAACACTAGTGAGACAAGTGCCATGCAAAGAAAGATGGCTTGGCCAATAGGCTCCCACCTTTCCTCTCCCTGGGAACCCACATCTCCCTCACTATACCTACCCATGCTACAGCACTTTACAGCCGTATTTATGCTGCTGGTGCTACATGTGGCAGTAAAAAGCAGGCCGTGTCCACACTGCAGGTCATAGCTACGTACAGCAGTGAAAGGCTCGGCAGGGGATGGACAGTGGGGAAATGCTCCAGCAGCAGGACGCAGCTCTACCAAAAACAGATGTGGGCGGCACAACTTGGGCTGTACAGAGGGGGACATGCCCTAAGGATCAGTGGCACCTAACCCATACCTCACCGGCTACCCATGCTGGGGGGCCTGCTGTGTCTGTACTCTATACCAGCGGTTCTAAACCAGACGGTACACGGCCCCCTGGGGGTCTGCGGCTGAAACCTAGAGCCCCGAGCCGTGGCACCCCCTTCAGGAGCAGAACTGGGAGCTGCGGGTCTTAAGCCTTGACCCCGGTGCCCTCTGCAGGGCTGAAACCTGGAGCCCCAAGACACAGTAACCCACACAGGGCTGAAGCCAGGAGCTGCAGGGCTGAAACCCTGAGCCCCAGTGCTCCCCATGGGGCTGAAGCCCTAAGCCCTGGCACCGCCAGTGGAGCTGAAACCAGGATCTGTGGGACTGAAGCCCTGAGCCCTGGCACCCCCACGGCACTGAAGCTCCAAGTCCCAACTTCACCCAAGGGGCTGTAGCCAGGAGCTGGGTGGTGAAAGCCCAGAGCCCATAGGCAGAGTTGGGAGGGCAAAGGGGTGTTGCCCCCGCAACTGAAGTGCCTTATCCAGAGCGGGGAAGCCATGGGGGCAGCTCCACCTCATTCCCCATCTCCTTCTCCCTCTCTCTACCAGGGCCCGTCCCTTGGCTAGGTCGGAGGCCAGAAGCTGGAGCAAGGTGGGATGACCACTGCTCCGACTGGTGCCATGGGGCAGGCAGCCACAGTGTTCCCCCATCTCCTTCTCTTCCTACTGCTGGTGCCTGGGTAGTGGCTGCTCCTCAGCTCCCAGCCCCATCTGACTGCTCATGCGACTGACATCAGTGTGGGGGGGAGGCCCGCCCAGCACAGTACATAGATACCCCTTTTCAAGAGTTACGCCCCGTTCCTGCAGCAGCCCGTTCCCCTTCTCCCTGCACTCTGAGCTATCCCCGAGTGCACGCAGCTCCAGCTACCTGCCCTGCCAACACCCTGAGCTACCCCACCACCCGCACAGCCCCAGTTACCCCGCTGCCTGCACCCTGAGCTCCCCCCGCCCGCACAGCCCCAGTTACCCCGCTGCCTGCACCCTGAGCTCCCCCCCGCCCGCACAGCCCCAGTTACCCCGCTGCCTGCACCCTGAGCTCCCCCCCGCCCGCACAGCCCCAGTTACCCCGCTGCCTGCACCCTGAGCTCCCCCCCGCCCGCACAGCCCCAGTTACCCCGCTGCCTGCACCCTGAGCTACCCCACCACCCGCACAGCCCCAGTTACCCCACTGCCTGCACCCTGAGCTCCCCCCGCCCGCACAGCCCCAGTTACCCCGCTGCCTGCACCCTGAGCTACCCCCCGCCCGCACAGCCCCAGTTACCCCACTGCCTGCACCCTGAGCTCCCCCCGCCCGCACAGCCCCAGTTACCCCGCTGCCTGCACCCTGAGCTCCCCCCCGCCCGCACAGCCCCAGTTACCCCGCTGCCTGCGCCCTGAGCTCCCCCCGCCCGCACAGCCCCAGTTACCCCGCTGCCTGCACCCTGAGCTCCCCCCCGCCCGCACAGCCCCAGTTACCCCACTGCCTGCGCCCTGAGCTCCCCCCCGCCCGCACAGCCCCAGTTACCCCGCTGCCTGCACCCTGAGCTACCCCCCGCCCGCACAGCCCCAGTTACCCCGCTGCCTGCACCCTGAGCTCCCCCCGCCCGCACAGCCCCAGTTACCCCGCTGCCTGCGCCCTGAGCTCCCCCCCGCCCGCACAGCCCCAGTTACCCCGCTGCCTGCACCCTGAGCTCCCCCCCGCCCGCACAGCCCCAGTTACCCCGCTGCCTGCGCCCTGAGCTCCCCCCGCCCGCACAGCCCCAGTTACCCCGCTGCCTGCGCCCTGAGCTCCCCCCCGCCCGCACAGCCCCAGTTACCCCACTGCCTGCACCCTGAGCTCCCCCCCGCCCGCACAGCCCCAGTTACCCCGCTGCCTGCGCCCTGAGCTCCCCCCGCCCGCACAGCCCCAGTTACCCCGCTGCCTGCACCCTGAGCTCCCCCCCGCCCGCACAGCCCCAGTTACCCCACTGCCTGCGCCCTGAGCTCCCCCCCGCCCGCACAGCCCCAGTTACCCCGCTGCCTGCACCCTGAGCTACCCCCCGCCCGCACAGCCCCAGTTACCCCGCTGCCTGCACCCTGAGCTCCCCCCGCCCGCACAGCCCCAGTTACCCCGCTGCCTGCACCCTGAGCTCCCCCCGCCCGCACAGCCCCAGTTACCCCGCTGCCTGCGCCCTGAGCTCCCCCCCGCCCGCACAGCCCCAGTTACCCCGCTGCCTGCGCCCTGAGCTCCCCCCCGCCCGCACAGCCCCAGTTACCCCGCTGCCTGCGCCCTGAGCTCCCCCCCGCCCGCACAGCCCCAGTTACCCCGCTGATTGCACCCTGAGCTCCCCCCCGCCCGCACAGCCCCAGTTACCCCGCTGCCTGCACCCTGAGCTCCCCCCCGCCCGCACAGCCCCAGTTACCCCGCTGCCTGCACCCTGAGCTCCCCCCCACCCGCACAGCCCCAGTTACCCCGCTGCCTGCACCCTGAGCTACCCCCCGCCCGCACAGCCCCAGTTACCCCGCTGCCTGCACCCTGAGCTCCCCCCCGCCCGCACAGCCCCAGTTACCCCGCTGCCTGCGCCCTGAGCTCCCCCCGCCCGCACAGCCCCAGTTACCCCGCTGCCTGCACCCTGAGCTCCCCCCGCCCGCACAGCCCCAGTTACCCCGCTGCCTGCACCCTGAGCTACCCCCCCCACCCGCACAGCCCGTTACCCCACTGCCTGCACCCTGAGCTCCCCCCGCCCGCACAGCCCCAGTTACCCCGCTGCCTGCACCCTGAGCTCCCCCCGCCCGCACAGCCCCAGTTACCCCGCTGCCTGCACCCTGAGCTCCCCCCGCCCGCACAGCCCCAGTTACCCCCGCTGCCTGCACCCTGAGCTACCCCCGCCCGCACAGCCCCAGTTACCCCGCTGCCTGCACCCTGAGCTCCCCCCCGCCCGCACAGCCCCAGTTACCCCGCTGCCTGCACCCTGAGCTCCCCCCGCCCGCACAGCCCCAGTTACCCCGCTGCCTGCACCCTGAGCTCCCCCCCGCCCGCACAGCCCCAGTTACCCCGCTGCCTGCGCCCTGAGCTCCCCCCCGCCCGCACAGCCCCAGTTACCCCGCTGCCTGCCCCCTGAGCTCCCCCCCGCCCGCACAGCCCCAGTTACCCCGCTGCCTGCCCCCTGAGCTCCCCCCCGCCCGCACAGCCCCAGTTACCCCGCTGCCTGCACCCTGAGCTCCCCCCCGCCCGCACAGCCCCAGTTACCCCGCTGCCTGCACCCTGAGCTCCCCCCCGCCCCGCACAGCCCCAGTTACCCCGCTGCCTGCACCCTGAGCTCCCCCCCGCCCGCACAGCCCCAGTTACCCCGCTGCCTGCCCCCTGAGCTCCCCCCCGCCCGCACAGCCCCAGTTACCCCGCTGCCTGCCCCCTGAGCTCCCCCCCGCCCGCACAGCCCCAGTTACCCCGCTGCCTGCCCCCTGAGCTACCCCCCCGCCCGCACAGCCCCAGTTACCCCGCTGCCTGCACCCTGAGCTCCCCCCCGCCCGCACAGCCCCAGTTACCCCGCTGCCTGCGCCCTGAGCTCCCCCCCGCCCGCACAGCCCCAGTTACCCCGCTGCCTGCACCCTGAGCTCCCCCCCGCCCGCACAGCCCCAGTTACCCCGCTGCCTGCGCCCTGAGCTCCCCCCGCCCGCACAGCCCCAGTTACCCCGCTGCCTGCACCCTGAGCTACCCCCCGCCCGCACAGCCCCAGTTACCCCGCTGCCTGCACCCTGAGCTACCCCCCGCCCGCACAGCCCGTTACCCCACTGCCTGCACCCTGAGCTACCCCCCGCCCGCACAGCCCCAGTTACCCCGCTGCCTGCACCCTGAGCTACCCCCCGCCCGCACAGCCCGTTACCCCACTGCCTGCGCCCTGAGCTACCCCCCGCCCGCACAGCCCCAGTTACCCCACTGCCTGCGCCCTGAGCTACCCCCCGCCCGCACAGCCCCAGTTACCCCGCTGCCTGCACCCTGAGCTCCCCACCACCCGCACAGCCCCAGTTACCCCGCTGCCTGCGCCCTGAGCTACCCCCCGCCCGCACAGCCCCAGTTACCCCGCTGCCTGCACCCTGAGCTACCCCCCGCCCGCACAGCCCCAGTTACCCCGCTGCCTGCACCCTGAGCTCCCCCCCGCCCGCACAGCCCCAGTTACCCCGCTGCCTGCACCCTGAGCTCCCCCCCGCCCGCACAGCCCCAGTTACCCCGCTGCCTGCACCCTGAGCTCCCCCCGCCCGCACAGCCCCAGTTACCCCGCTGCCTGCACCCTGAGCTACCCCCTGCCCGCACAGCCCCAGTTACCCCGCTGCCTGCACCCTGAGCTACCCCCCGCCCGCACAGCCCCAGTTACCCCGCTGCCTGCACCCTGAGCTCCCCCCCCACCCGCACAGCCCGTTACCCCACTGCCTGCACCCTGAGCTCCCCCCCGCCCGCACAGCCCGTTACCCCACTGCCTGCACCCTGAGCTCCCCCCCGCCCGCACAGCCCCAGTTACCCCGCTGCCTGCACCCTGAGCTCCCCCCCGCCCGCACAGCCCGTTACCCCACTGCCTGCACCCTGAGCTCCCCCCCGCCCGCACAGCCCCAGTTACCCCGCTGCCTGCACCCTGAGCTCCCCCCCGCCCGCACAGCCCCAGTTACCCCGCTGCCTGCCCCCTGAGCTCCCCCCCGCCCGCACAGCCCCAGTTACCCCGCTGCCTGCACCCTGAGCTACCCCCCGCCCGCACAGCCCGTTACCCCTCTGCCTGCACCCTGAGCTACCCCCCGCCCGCACAGCCCCAGTTACCCCGCTGCCTGCACCCTGAGCTCCCCCCGCCCGCACAGCCCCAGTTACCCCGCTGCCTGCACCCTGAGCTCCCCCCGCCCGCACAGCCCCAGTTACCCCACTGCCTGCACCCTGAGCTTCCCCCCGCCCGCACAGCCCCAGTTACCCCGCTGCCTGCACCCTGAGCTACCCCCCGCCCGCACAGCCCGTTACCCCACTGCCTGCACCCTGAGCTCCCCCCCGCCCGCACAGCCCCAGTTACCCCGCTGCCTGCGCCCTGAGCTCCCCACCGCCCGCACAGCCCCAGTTACCCCGCTGCCTGCGCCCTGAGCTACCCCCCGCCCGCACAGCCCCAGTTACCCCACTGCCTGCGCCCTGAGCTACCCCCCGCCCGCACAGCCCCAGTTACCCCGCTGCCTGCACCCTGAGCTCCCCCCGCCCGCACAGCCCCAGTTACCCCGCTGCCTGCACCCTGAGCTACCCCCCGCCCGCACAGCCCGTTACCCCACTGCCTGCACCCTGAGCTACCCCCCGCCCGCACAGCCCCAGTTACCCCGCTGCCTGCACCCTGAGCTACCCCCCGCCCGCACAGCCCGTTACCCCACTGCCTGCGCCCTGAGCTACCCCCCGCCCGCACAGCCCCAGTTACCCCGCTGCCTGCACCCTGAGCTCCCCACCACCCGCACAGCCCCAGTTACCCCGCTGCCTGCACCCTGAGCTACCCCCCGCCCGCACAGCCCCAGTTACCCCGCTGCCTGCACCCTGAGCTACCCCCCGCCCGCACAGCCCCAGTTACCCCGCTGCCTGCACCCTGAGCTCCCCCCCGCCCGCACAGCCCCAGTTACCCCGCTGCCTGCACCCTGAGCTCCCCCCGCCCGCACAGCCCCAGTTACCCCGCTGCCTGCACCCTGAGCTCCTCCCGCCCGCACAGCCCCAGTTACCCCGCTGCCTGCGCCCTGAGCTACCCCCCGCCCGCACAGCCCCAGTTACCCCGCTGCCTGCACCCTGAGCTACCCCCCGCCCGCACAGCCCGTTACCCCACTGCCTGCGCCCTGAGCTACCCCCCGCCCGCACAGCCCCAGTTACCCCGCTGCCTGCACCCTGAGCTCCCCCCCGCCCGCACAGCCCCAGTTACCCCACTGCCTGCACCCTGAGCTCCCCCCCGCCCGCACAGCCCCAGTTACCCCGCTGCCTGCACCCTGAGCTCCCCCCGCCCGCACAGCCCCAGTTACCCCGCTGCCTGCGCCCTGAGCTCCCCACCACCCGCACAGCCCCAGTTACCCCGCTGCCTGCACCCTGAGCTACCCCCCGCCCGCACAGCCCCAGTTACCCCGCTGCCTGCACCCTGAGCTCCCCCCGCCCGCACAGCCCCAGTTACCCCGCTGCCTGCACCCTGAGCTCCCCCCCGCCCGCACAGCCCCAGTTACCCCACTGCCTGCACCCTGAGCTTCCCCCCGCCCGCACAGCCCCAGTTACCCCGCTGCCTGCACCCTGAGCTTCCCCCCGCCCGCACAGCCCCAGTTACCCCGCTGCCTGCGCCCTGAGCTACCCCCCGCCCGCACAGCCCGTTACCCCACTGCCTGCGCCCTGAGCTACCCCCCGCCCGCACAGCCCCAGTTACCCCGCTGCCTGCGCCCTGAGCTACCCCCCGCCCGCACAGCCCCAGTTACCCCGCTGCCTGCACCCTGAGCTACCCCCCGCCCGCACAGCCCGTTACCCCACTGCCTGCGCCCTGAGCTCCCCCCGCCCGCACAGCCCCAGTTACCCCGCTGCCTGCACCCTGAGCTACCCCCCGCCCGCACAGCCCCAGTTACCCCGCTGCCTGCACCCTGAGCTCCCCCCGCCCCGCACAGCCCCAGTTACCCCGCTGCCTGCGCCCTGAGCTCCCCCCCGCCCGCACAGCCCCAGTTACCCCGCTGCCTGCGCCCTGAGCTCCCCCCCGCCCGCACAGCCCCAGTTACCCCGCTGCCTGCACCCTGAGCTACCCCCCGCCCGCACAGCCCGTTACCCCACTGCCTGCGCCCTGAGCTACCCCCCGCCCGCACAGCCCCAGTTACCCCACTGCCTGCACCCTGAGCTCCCCCCGCCCGCACAGCCCCAGTTACCCCACTGCCTGCACCCTGAGCTCCCCCCGCCCGCACAGCCCAAGTTACCCCGCTGCCTGCGCCCTGAGCTCCCCCCGCCCGCACAGCCCCAGTTACCCCGCTGCCTGCACCCTGAGCTCCCCCCCGCCCGCACAGCCCCAGTTACCCCGCTGCCTGCACCCTGAGCTCCCCCCGCCCGCACAGCCCCAGTTACCCCACTGCCTGCGCCCTGAGCTACCCCCCGCCCGCACAGCCCCAATTACCCCACTGCCTGCACCCTGAGCTACCCCCCGCCCGCACAGCCCCAGTTACCCCGCTGCCTGCACCCTGAGCTCCCCCCGCCCGCACAGCCCCAGTTACCCCGCTGCCTGCGCCCTGAGCTCCCCACCGCCCGCACAGCCCCAGTTACCCCGCTGCCTGCGCCCTGAGCTACCCCCCGCCCGCACAGCCCCAGTTACCCCACTGCCTGCGCCCTGAGCTACCCCCCGCCCGCACAGCCCCAGTTACCCCGCTGCCTGCACCCTGAGCTCCCCCCGCCCGCACAGCCCCAGTTACCCCGCTGCCTGCACCCTGAGCTACCCCCCGCCCGCACAGCCCGTTACCCCACTGCCTGCACCCTGAGCTACCCCCCGCCCGCACAGCCCCAGTTACCCCGCTGCCTGCACCCTGAGCTACCCCCCGCCCGCACAGCCCGTTACCCCACTGCCTGCGCCCTGAGCTACCCCCCGCCCGCACAGCCCCAGTTACCCCGCTGCCTGCACCCTGAGCTCCCCACCACCCGCACAGCCCCAGTTACCCCGCTGCCTGCACCCTGAGCTACCCCCCGCCCGCACAGCCCCAGTTACCCCGCTGCCTGCACCCTGAGCTACCCCCCGCCCGCACAGCCCCAGTTACCCCGCTGCCTGCACCCTGAGCTCCCCCCCGCCCGCACAGCCCCAGTTACCCCGCTGCCTGCGCCCTGAGCTACCCCCCCGCCCGCACAGCCCCAGTTACCCCGCTGCCTGCACCCTGAGCTCCCCCCGCCCGCACAGCCCCAGTTACCCCGCTGCCTGCACCCTGAGCTCCCCCCCGCCCGCACAGCCCCAGTTACCCCGCTGCCTGCGCCCTGAGCTCCCCCCGCCCGCACAGCCCCAGTTACCCCGCTGCCTGCACCCTGAGCTCCCCCCCGCCCGCACAGCCCCAGTTACCCCACTGCCTGCGCCCTGAGCTCCCCCCCGCCCGCACAGCCCCAGTTACCCCGCTGCCTGCACCCTGAGCTACCCCCCGCCCGCACAGCCCCAGTTACCCCGCTGCCTGCACCCTGAGCTCCCCCCGCCCGCACAGCCCCAGTTACCCCCGCTGCCTGCGCCCTGAGCTCCCCCCCGCCCGCACAGCCCCAGTTACCCCGCTGCCTGCACCCTGAGCTCCCCCCCGCCCGCACAGCCCCAGTTACCCCGCTGCCTGCGCCCTGAGCTCCCCCCGCCCGCACAGCCCCAGTTACCCCGCTGCCTGCGCCCTGAGCTCCCCCCCGCCCGCACAGCCCCAGTTACCCCACTGCCTGCACCCTGAGCTCCCCCCCGCCCGCACAGCCCCAGTTACCCCGCTGCCTGCGCCCTGAGCTCCCCCCGCCCGCACAGCCCCAGTTACCCCGCTGCCTGCACCCTGAGCTCCCCCCCGCCCGCACAGCCCCAGTTACCCCACTGCCTGCGCCCTGAGCTCCCCCCCGCCCGCACAGCCCCAGTTACCCCGCTGCCTGCACCCTGAGCTACCCCCCGCCCGCACAGCCCCAGTTACCCCGCTGCCTGCACCCTGAGCTCCCCCCGCCCGCACAGCCCCAGTTACCCCGCTGCCTGCACCCTGAGCTCCCCCCGCCCGCACAGCCCCAGTTACCCCGCTGCCTGCGCCCTGAGCTCCCCCCCGCCCGCACAGCCCCAGTTACCCCGCTGCCTGCGCCCTGAGCTCCCCCCCGCCCGCACAGCCCCAGTTACCCCGCTGCCTGCGCCCTGAGCTCCCCCCCGCCCGCACAGCCCCAGTTACCCCGCTGATTGCACCCTGAGCTCCCCCCCGCCCGCACAGCCCCAGTTACCCCGCTGCCTGCACCCTGAGCTCCCCCCCGCCCGCACAGCCCCAGTTACCCCGCTGCCTGCACCCTGAGCTCCCCCCCACCCGCACAGCCCCAGTTACCCCGCTGCCTGCACCCTGAGCTACCCCCCGCCCGCACAGCCCCAGTTACCCCGCTGCCTGCACCCTGAGCTCCCCCCCGCCCGCACAGCCCCAGTTACCCCGCTGCCTGCGCCCTGAGCTCCCCCCGCCCGCACAGCCCCAGTTACCCCGCTGCCTGCACCCTGAGCTCCCCCCGCCCGCACAGCCCCAGTTACCCCGCTGCCTGCACCCTGAGCTACCCCCCCACCCGCACAGCCCGTTACCCCACTGCCTGCACCCTGAGCTCCCCCCGCCCGCACAGCCCCAGTTACCCCGCTGCCTGCACCCTGAGCTCCCCCCGCCCGCACAGCCCCAGTTACCCCGCTGCCTGCACCCTGAGCTCCCCCCGCCCGCACAGCCCCAGTTACCCCGCTGCCTGCACCCTGAGCTACCCCCGCCCGCACAGCCCCAGTTACCCCGCTGCCTGCACCCTGAGCTCCCCCCCCGCCCGCACAGCCCCAGTTACCCCGCTGCCTGCACCCTGAGCTCCCCCCGCCCGCACAGCCCCAGTTACCCCGCTGCCTGCACCCTGAGCTCCCCCCCGCCCGCACAGCCCCAGTTACCCCGCTGCCTGCGCCCTGAGCTCCCCCCCGCCCGCACAGCCCCAGTTACCCCGCTGCCTGCCCCCTGAGCTCCCCCCCGCCCGCACAGCCCCAGTTACCCCGCTGCCTGCCCCCTGAGCTCCCCCCCGCCCGCACAGCCCCAGTTACCCCGCTGCCTGCACCCTGAGCTCCCCCCCCGCCCGCACAGCCCCAGTTACCCCGCTGCCTGCACCCTGAGCTCCCCCCCGCCCGCACAGCCCCAGTTACCCCCGCTGCCTGCACCCTGAGCTCCCCCCCGCCCGCACAGCCCCAGTTACCCCGCTGCCTGCCCCCTGAGCTCCCCCCCGCCCGCACAGCCCCAGTTACCCCGCTGCCTGCCCCCTGAGCTCCCCCCCGCCCGCACAGCCCCAGTTACCCCGCTGCCTGCCCCCTGAGCTACCCCCCCGCCCGCACAGCCCCAGTTACCCCGCTGCCTGCACCCTGAGCTCCCCCCCGCCCGCACAGCCCCAGTTACCCCGCTGCCTGCGCCCTGAGCTCCCCCCCGCCCGCACAGCCCCAGTTACCCCGCTGCCTGCACCCTGAGCTCCCCCCCGCCCGCACAGCCCCAGTTACCCCGCTGCCTGCGCCCTGAGCTCCCCCCGCCCGCACAGCCCCAGTTACCCCGCTGCCTGCACCCTGAGCTACCCCCCGCCCGCACAGCCCCAGTTACCCCGCTGCCTGCACCCTGAGCTACCCCCCGCCCGCACAGCCCGTTACCCCACTGCCTGCACCCTGAGCTACCCCCCGCCCGCACAGCCCCAGTTACCCCGCTGCCTGCACCCTGAGCTACCCCCCGCCCGCACAGCCCGTTACCCCACTGCCTGCGCCCTGAGCTACCCCCCGCCCGCACAGCCCCAGTTACCCCACTGCCTGCGCCCTGAGCTACCCCCCGCCCGCACAGCCCCAGTTACCCCGCTGCCTGCACCCTGAGCTCCCCACCACCCGCACAGCCCCAGTTACCCCGCTGCCTGCGCCCTGAGCTACCCCCCGCCCGCACAGCCCCAGTTACCCCGCTGCCTGCACCCTGAGCTACCCCCCGCCCGCACAGCCCCAGTTACCCCGCTGCCTGCACCCTGAGCTCCCCCCCGCCCGCACAGCCCCAGTTACCCCGCTGCCTGCACCCTGAGCTCCCCCCCGCCCGCACAGCCCCAGTTACCCCGCTGCCTGCACCCTGAGCTCCCCCCGCCCGCACAGCCCCAGTTACCCCGCTGCCTGCACCCTGAGCTACCCCCTGCCCGCACAGCCCCAGTTACCCCGCTGCCTGCACCCTGAGCTACCCCCCGCCCGCACAGCCCCAGTTACCCCGCTGCCTGCACCCTGAGCTCCCCCCCCACCCGCACAGCCCGTTACCCCACTGCCTGCACCCTGAGCTCCCCCCCGCCCGCACAGCCCGTTACCCCACTGCCTGCACCCTGAGCTCCCCCCCGCCCGCACAGCCCCAGTTACCCCGCTGCCTGCACCCTGAGCTCCCCCCCGCCCGCACAGCCCGTTACCCCACTGCCTGCACCCTGAGCTCCCCCCCGCCCGCACAGCCCCAGTTACCCCGCTGCCTGCACCCTGAGCTCCCCCCCGCCCGCACAGCCCCAGTTACCCCGCTGCCTGCCCCCTGAGCTCCCCCCCGCCCGCACAGCCCCAGTTACCCCGCTGCCTGCACCCTGAGCTACCCCCCGCCCGCACAGCCCGTTACCCCTCTGCCTGCACCCTGAGCTACCCCCCGCCCGCACAGCCCCAGTTACCCCGCTGCCTGCACCCTGAGCTCCCCCCGCCCGCACAGCCCCAGTTACCCCGCTGCCTGCACCCTGAGCTCCCCCCGCCCGCACAGCCCCAGTTACCCCACTGCCTGCACCCTGAGCTTCCCCCCGCCCGCACAGCCCCAGTTACCCCGCTGCCTGCACCCTGAGCTACCCCCCGCCCGCACAGCCCGTTACCCCACTGCCTGCACCCTGAGCTCCCCCCCGCCCGCACAGCCCCAGTTACCCCGCTGCCTGCGCCCTGAGCTCCCCACCGCCCGCACAGCCCCAGTTACCCCGCTGCCTGCGCCCTGAGCTACCCCCCGCCCGCACAGCCCCAGTTACCCCACTGCCTGCGCCCTGAGCTACCCCCCGCCCGCACAGCCCCAGTTACCCCGCTGCCTGCACCCTGAGCTCCCCCCGCCCGCACAGCCCCAGTTACCCCGCTGCCTGCACCCTGAGCTACCCCCCGCCCGCACAGCCCGTTACCCCACTGCCTGCACCCTGAGCTACCCCCCGCCCGCACAGCCCCAGTTACCCCGCTGCCTGCACCCTGAGCTACCCCCCGCCCGCACAGCCCGTTACCCCACTGCCTGCGCCCTGAGCTACCCCCCGCCCGCACAGCCCCAGTTACCCCGCTGCCTGCACCCTGAGCTCCCCACCACCCGCACAGCCCCAGTTACCCCGCTGCCTGCACCCTGAGCTACCCCCCGCCCGCACAGCCCCAGTTACCCCGCTGCCTGCACCCTGAGCTACCCCCCGCCCGCACAGCCCCAGTTACCCCGCTGCCTGCACCCTGAGCTCCCCCCCGCCCGCACAGCCCCAGTTACCCCGCTGCCTGCACCCTGAGCTCCCCCCGCCCGCACAGCCCCAGTTACCCCGCTGCCTGCACCCTGAGCTCCTCCCGCCCGCACAGCCCCAGTTACCCCGCTGCCTGCGCCCTGAGCTACCCCCCGCCCGCACAGCCCCAGTTACCCCGCTGCCTGCACCCTGAGCTACCCCCCGCCCGCACAGCCCGTTACCCCACTGCCTGCGCCCTGAGCTACCCCCCGCCCGCACAGCCCCAGTTACCCCGCTGCCTGCACCCTGAGCTCCCCCCCGCCCGCACAGCCCCAGTTACCCCACTGCCTGCACCCTGAGCTCCCCCCCGCCCGCACAGCCCCAGTTACCCCGCTGCCTGCACCCTGAGCTCCCCCCGCCCGCACAGCCCCAGTTACCCCGCTGCCTGCGCCCTGAGCTCCCCACCACCCGCACAGCCCCAGTTACCCCGCTGCCTGCACCCTGAGCTACCCCCCGCCCGCACAGCCCCAGTTACCCCGCTGCCTGCACCCTGAGCTCCCCCCGCCCGCACAGCCCCAGTTACCCCGCTGCCTGCACCCTGAGCTCCCCCCCGCCCGCACAGCCCCAGTTACCCCACTGCCTGCACCCTGAGCTTCCCCCCGCCCGCACAGCCCCAGTTACCCCGCTGCCTGCACCCTGAGCTTCCCCCCGCCCGCACAGCCCCAGTTACCCCGCTGCCTGCGCCCTGAGCTACCCCCCGCCCGCACAGCCCGTTACCCCACTGCCTGCGCCCTGAGCTACCCCCCGCCCGCACAGCCCCAGTTACCCCGCTGCCTGCGCCCTGAGCTACCCCCCGCCCGCACAGCCCCAGTTACCCCGCTGCCTGCACCCTGAGCTACCCCCCGCCCGCACAGCCCGTTACCCCACTGCCTGCGCCCTGAGCTCCCCCCGCCCGCACAGCCCCAGTTACCCCGCTGCCTGCACCCTGAGCTACCCCCCGCCCGCACAGCCCCAGTTACCCCGCTGCCTGCACCCTGAGCTCCCCCCCGCCCGCACAGCCCCAGTTACCCCGCTGCCTGCGCCCTGAGCTCCCCCCCGCCCGCACAGCCCCAGTTACCCCGCTGCCTGCGCCCTGAGCTCCCCCCCGCCCGCACAGCCCCAGTTACCCCGCTGCCTGCACCCTGAGCTACCCCCCGCCCGCACAGCCCGTTACCCCACTGCCTGCGCCCTGAGCTACCCCCCGCCCGCACAGCCCCAGTTACCCCACTGCCTGCACCCTGAGCTCCCCCCGCCCGCACAGCCCCAGTTACCCCACTGCCTGCACCCTGAGCTCCCCCCGCCCGCACAGCCCAAGTTACCCCGCTGCCTGCGCCCTGAGCTCCCCCCGCCCGCACAGCCCCAGTTACCCCGCTGCCTGCACCCTGAGCTCCCCCCCGCCCGCACAGCCCCAGTTACCCCGCTGCCTGCACCCTGAGCTCCCCCCGCCCGCACAGCCCCAGTTACCCCACTGCCTGCGCCCTGAGCTACCCCCCGCCCGCACAGCCCCAATTACCCCACTGCCTGCACCCTGAGCTACCCCCCGCCCGCACAGCCCCAGTTACCCCGCTGCCTGCACCCTGAGCTCCCCCCGCCCGCACAGCCCCAGTTACCCCGCTGCCTGCGCCCTGAGCTCCCCACCGCCCGCACAGCCCCAGTTACCCCGCTGCCTGCGCCCTGAGCTACCCCCCGCCCGCACAGCCCCAGTTACCCCACTGCCTGCGCCCTGAGCTACCCCCCGCCCGCACAGCCCCAGTTACCCCGCTGCCTGCACCCTGAGCTCCCCCCGCCCGCACAGCCCCAGTTACCCCGCTGCCTGCACCCTGAGCTACCCCCCGCCCGCACAGCCCGTTACCCCACTGCCTGCACCCTGAGCTACCCCCCGCCCGCACAGCCCCAGTTACCCCGCTGCCTGCACCCTGAGCTACCCCCCGCCCGCACAGCCCGTTACCCCACTGCCTGCGCCCTGAGCTACCCCCCGCCCGCACAGCCCCAGTTACCCCGCTGCCTGCACCCTGAGCTCCCCACCACCCGCACAGCCCCAGTTACCCCGCTGCCTGCACCCTGAGCTACCCCCCGCCCGCACAGCCCCAGTTACCCCGCTGCCTGCACCCTGAGCTACCCCCCGCCCGCACAGCCCCAGTTACCCCGCTGCCTGCACCCTGAGCTCCCCCCCGCCCGCACAGCCCCAGTTACCCCGCTGCCTGCGCCCTGAGCTACCCCCCGCCCGCACAGCCCCAGTTACCCCGCTGCCTGCACCCTGAGCTACCCCCCCGCCCGCACAGCCCGTTACCCCACTGCCTGCGCCCTGAGCTACCCCCCGCCCGCACAGCCCCAGTTACCCCGCTGCCTGCACCCTGAGCTCCCCCCCGCCCGCACAGCCCCAGTTACCCCACTGCCTGCACCCTGAGCTCCCCCCCGCCCGCACAGCCCCAGTTACCCCGCTGCCTGCACCCTGAGCTCCCCCCGCCCGCACAGCCCCAGTTACCCCGCTGCCTGCGCCCTGAGCTCCCCACCACCCGCACAGCCCCAGTTACCCCGCTGCCTGCACCCTGAGCTACCCCCCGCCCGCACAGCCCCAGTTACCCCGCTGCCTGCACCCTGAGCTCCCCCCGCCCGCACAGCCCCAGTTACCCCGCTGCCTGCACCCTGAGCTCCCCCCGCCCGCACAGCCCCAGTTACCCCGCTGCCTGCACCCTGAGCTCCCCCCCGCCCGCACAGCCCCAGTTACCCCACTGCCTGCACCCTGAGCTTCCCCCCGCCCGCACAGCCCCAGTTACCCCGCTTCCTGCACCCTGAGCTTCCCCCCGCCCGCACAGCCCCAGTTACCCCGCTGCCTGCGCCCTGAGCTACCCCCCGCCCGCACAGCCCGTTACCCCACTGCCTGCGCCCTGAGCTACCCCCCGCCCGCACAGCCCCAGTTACCCCGCTGCCTGCGCCCTGAGCTACCCCCCGCCCGCACAGCCCCAGTTACCACGCTGCCTGCACCCTGAGCTACCCCCCGCCCGCACAGCCCGTTACCCCACTGCCTGCGCCCTGAGCTCCCCCCGCCCGCACAGCCCCAGTTACCCCGCTGCCTGCACCCTGAGCTCCCCCCCGCCCGCACAGCCCCAGTTACCCCGCTGCCTGCACCCTGAGCTCCCCCCCGCCCGCACAGCCCCAGTTACCCCGCTGCCTGCACCCTGAGCTACCCCCCGCCCGCACAGCCCGTTACCCCACTGCCTGCGCCCTGAGCTACCCCCCGCCCGCACAGCCCCAGTTACCCCACTGCCTGCGCCCTGAGCTACCCCCCGCCCGCACAGCCCCAGTTACCCCGCTGCCTGCACCCTGAGCTACCCCCCGCCCGCACAGCCCGTTACCCCACTGCCTGCGCCCTGAGCTACCCCCCGCCCGCACAGCCCCAGTTACCCCACTGCCTGCGCCCTGAGCTACCCCCCGCCCGCACAGCCCCAGTTACCCCGCTGCCTGCGCCCTGAGCTACCCCCCGCCCGCACAGCCCCAGTTACCCCGCTGCCTGCACCCTGAGCTCCCCCCCGCCCGCACAGCCCGTTACCCCGCTGCCTGCACCCTGAGCTACCCCCCGCCCGCACAGCCCCAGTTACCCCGCTGCCTGCACCCTGAGCTACCCCCCGCCCGCACAGCCCCAGTTACCCCGCTGCCTGCACCCTGAGCTCCCCCCGCCCGCACAGCCCCAGTTACCCCGCTGCCTGCACCCTGAGCTCCCCCCGCCCGCACAGCCCCAGTTACCCCGCTGCCTGCGCCCTGAGCTACCCCCCGCCCGCACAGCCCGTTACCCCACTGCCTGCGCCCTGAGCTACCCCCCGCCCGCACAGCCCCAGTTACCCCGCTGCCTGCACCCTGAGCTCCCCCCGCCCGCACAGCCCCAGTTACCCCGCTGCCTGCGCCCTGAGCTCCCCCCCGCCCGCACAGCCCCAGTTACCCCGCTGCCTGCGCCCTGAGCTCCCCCCCGCCCGCACAGCCCCAGTTACCCCGCTGCCTGCACCCTGAGCTACCCCCCGCCCGCACAGCCCGTTACCCCACTGCCTGCGCCCTGAGCTACCCCCCGCCCGCACAGCCCCAGTTACCCCACTGCCTGCACCCTGAGCTCCCCCCGCCCGCACAGCCCCAGTTACCCCACTGCCTGCACCCTGAGCTCCCCCCGCCCGCACAGCCCCAGTTACCCCGCTGCCTGCGCCCTGAGCTCCCCCCGCCCGCACAGCCCCAGTTACCCCGCTGCCTGCGACCTGAGCTCCCCCCCGCCCGCACAGCCCCAGTTACCCCGCTGCCTGCACCCTGAGCTCCCCCCGCCCGCACAGCCCCAGTTACCCCGCTGCCTGCACCCTGAGCTCCCCCCGCCCGCACAGCCCCAGTTACCCCGCTGCCTGCACCCTGAGCTCCCCCCGCCCGCACAGCCCCAGTTACCCCGCTGCCTGCGCCCGGAGCTCCCCCCCGCCCGCACAGCCCCAGTTACCCCACTGCCTGCGCCCTGAGCTACCCCCCGCCCGCACAGCCCCAATTACCCCACTGCCTGCACCCTGAGCTACCCCCCGCCCGCACAGCCCCAGTTACCCCGCTGCCTGCACCCTGAGCTCCCCCCGCCCGCACAGCCCCAGTTACCCCGCTGCCTGCACCCTGAGCTCCCCCCCGCCCGCACAGCCCCAGTTACCCCGCTGCCTGCACCCTGAGCTCCCCCCGCCCGCACAGCCCCAGTTACCCCGCTGCCTGCACCCTGAGCTCCCCCCCGCCCGCACAGCCCGTTACCCCACTGCCTGCACCCTGAGCTCCCCCCCGCCCGCACAGCCCCAGTTACCCCGCTGCCTGCACCCTGAGCTCCCCCCCGCCCGCACAGCCCCAGTTACCCCGCTGCCTGCACCCTGAGCTCCCCCCCGCCCGCACAGCCCGTTACCCCGCTGCCTGCACCCTGAGCTCCCCCCCGCCCGCACAGCCCCAGTTACCCCGCTGCCTGCACCCTGAGCTCCCCCCCGCCCGCACAGCCCCAGTTACCCCGCTGCCTGCACCCTGAGCTCCCCCCCCGCCCGCACAGCCCGTTACCCCACTGCCTGCACCCTGAGCTCCCCCCCGCCCGCACAGCCCCAGTTACCCCACTGCCTGCACCCTGAGCTCCCCCCCCGCCCGCACAGCCCGTTACCCCGCTGCCTGCACCCTGAGCTCCCCCCCGCCCGCACAGCCCCAGTTACCCCGCTGCCTGCACCCTGAGCTCCCCCCCGCCCGCACAGCCCCAGTTACCCCGCTGCCTGCACCCTGAGCTCCCCCCCGCCCGCACAGCCCGTTACCCCCGCTGCCTGCACCCTGAGCTCCCCCCCGCCCGCACAGCCCCAGTTACCCCGCTGCCTGCACCCTGAGCTCCCCCCGCCCGCACAGCCCCAGTTACCCCGCTGCCTGCGCCCTGAGCTCCCCCCCGCCCGCACAGCCCCAGTTACCCCGCTGCCTGCGCCCTGAGCTCCCCCCCGCCCGCACAGCCCCAGTTACCCCGCTGCCTGCACCCTGAGCTCCCCCCGCCCGCACAGCCCGTTACCCCACTGCCTGCACCCTGAGCTCCCCCCCGCCCGCACAGCCCGTTACCCCACTGCCTGCACCCTGAGCTCCCCCCCGCCCGCACAGCCCCAGTTACCCCGCTGCCTGCACCCTGAGCTCCCCCCCGCCCGCACAGCCCCAGTTACCCCGCTGCCTGCACCCTGAGCTCCCCCCCGCCCGCACAGCCCCAGTTACCCCACTGCCTGCACCCTGAGCTCCCCCCCGCCCGCACAGCCCGTTACCCCCGCTGCCTGCACCCTGAGCTACCCCCCGCCCGCACAGCCCCAGTTACCCCGCTGCCTGCACCCTGAGCTCCCCCCCGCCCGCACAGCCCCAGTTACCCCACTGCCTGCACCCTGAGCTCCCCCCAGCCCGCACAGCCCCAGTTACCCCGCTGCCTGCACCCTGAGCTACCCCCCCGCCCGCACAGCCCGTTACCCCACTGCCTGCACCCTGAGCTACCCCCCGCCCGCACAGCCCCAGTTACCCCGCTGCCTGCACCCTGAGCTCCCCCTGCCCGCACAGCCCCAGTTACCCCACTGCCTGCGCCCTGAGCTCCCCCCGCCCGCACAGCCCCAGTTACCCCGCTGCCTGCACCCTGAGCTACCCAACGCCCGCACAGCCCGTTACCCCACTGCCTGCACCCTGAGCTACCCCCCGCCCGCACAGCCCCAGTTACCCCGCTGCCTGCACCCTGAGCTCCCCCCCGCCCGCACAGCCCGTTACCCCACTGCCTGCACCCTGAGCTACCCCCCGCCCGCACAGCCCCAGTTACCCCGCTGCCTGCACCCTGAGCTCCCCCTGCCCGCACAGCCCCAGTTACCCCACTGCCTGCGCCCTGAGCTCCCCCCGCCCGCACAGCCCCAGTTACCCCGCTGCCTGCACCCTGAGCTACCCAACGCCCGCACAGCCCGTTACCCCACTGCCTGCACCCTGAGCTACCCCCCGCCCGCACAGCCCCAGTTACCCCGCTGCCTGCACCCTGAGCTCCCCCCCGCCCGCACAGCCCCAGTTACCCCGCTGCCTGCACCCTGAGCTCCCCCCCGCCCGCACAGCCCCAGTTACCCCGCTGCCTGCACCCTGAGCTACCCCCCGCCCGCACAGCCCCAGTTACCCCGCTGCCTGCACCCTGAGCTCCCCCTGCCCGCACAGCCCCAGTTACCCCGCTGCCTGCACCCTGAGCTACCCCCCGCCCGCAGAGCCCCAGTTACCCCACTGCCTGCGCCCTGAGCTCCCCCCCGCCCGCACAGCCCGTTACCCCACTGCCTGCACCCTGAGCTACCCCCTGCCCGCACAGCCCCAGTTACCCCGCTGCCTGCACCCTGAGCTCCCCCCGCCCGCACAGCCCCAGTTACCCCGCTGCCTGCGCCCTGAGCTCCCCCCCGCCCGCACAGCCCCAGTTACCCCGCTGCCTGCACCCTGAGCTACCCCCCCGCCCGCACAGCCCCAGTTACCCCGCTGCCTGCACCCTGAGCTACCCCCCCGCCCGCACAGCCCGTTACCCCACTGCCTGCACCCTGAGCTACCCCCTGCCCGCACAGCCCCAGTTACCCCGCTGCCTGCACCCTGAGCTACCCCCCCGCCCGCACAGCCCGTTACCCCACTGCCTGCACCCTGAGCTACCCCCTGCCCGCACAGCCCCAGTTACCCCGCTGCCTGCACCCTGAGCTCCCCCCGCCCGCACAGCCCCAGTTACCCCGCTGCCTGCACCCTGAGCTCCCCCCCGCCCGCACAGCCCCAGTTACCCCGCTGCCTGCACCCTGAGCTACCCCCCGCCCGCACAGCCCCAGTTACCCCGCTGCCTGCACCCTGAGCTACCCCCCGCCCGCACAGCCCCAGTTACCCCGCTGCCTGCACCCTGAGCTACCCAACGCCCGCACAGCCCCAGTTACCCCGCTGCCTGCACCCTGAGCTACCCAACGCCCGCACAGCCCCAGTTACCCCGCTGCCTGCACCCTGAGCTACCCCCCCGCCCGCACAGCCCGTTACCCCACTGCCTGCACCCTGAGCTACCCCCTGCCCGCACAGCCCGTTACCCCGCTGCCTGCACCCTGAGCTCCCCCCGCCCGCACAGCCCCAGTTACCCCGCTGCCTGCACCCTGAGCTCCCCCCCGCCCGCACAGCCCCAGTTACCCCACTACCTGCACCCTGAGCTACCCCCCGCCCGCACAGCCCGTTACCCCGCTGCCTGCACCCTGAGCTACCCCCGCCCGCACAGCCCTAGTTACCCCGCTGCCTGCACCCTGAGCTACCCCCCGCCCGCACAGCCCGTTACCCCGCTGCCTGCACCCTGAGCTACCCCCGCCCGCACAGCCCTAGTTACCCCGCTGCCTGCACCCTGAGCTCCCCCCCGCCCGCACAGCCCCAGTTACCCCGCTGCCTGCACCCTGAGCTCCCCCCCGCCCGCACAGCCCCAGTTACCCCGCTGCCTGCACCCTGAGCTCCCCCCGCCCGCACAGCCCCAGTTACCCCGCTGCCTGCACCCTGAGCTCCCCCCGCCCGCACAGCCCCAGTTACCCCACTGCCTGCACCCTGAGCTTCCCCCCGCCCGCACAGCCCGTTACCCCGCTGCCTGCACCCTGAGCTCCCCCCGCCCGCACAGCCCCAGTTACCCCGCTGCCTGCACCCTGAGCTCCCCCCCCGCCCGCACAGCCCGTTACCCCACTGCCTGCACCCTGAGCTCCCCCCGCCCGCACAGCCCCAGTTACCCCGCTGCCTGCACCCTGAGCTACCCCCCCGCCCGCACAGCCCGTTACCCCACTGCCTGCACCCTGAGCTCCCCCCCGCCCGCACAGCCCCAGTTACCCCGCTGCCTGCACCCTGAGCTCCCCCCCCGCCCGCACAGCCCCAGTTACCCCGCTGCCTGCACCCTGAGCTCCCCCCGCCCGCACAGCCCCAGTTACCCCACTGCCTGCACCCTGAGCTTCCCCCCGCCCGCACAGCCCGTTACCCCGCTGCCTGCACCCTGAGCTCCCCCCGCCCGCACAGCCCCAGTTACCCCGCTGCCTGCACCCTGAGCTCCCCCCCCGCCCGCACAGCCCGTTACCCCACTGCCTGCACCCTGAGCTCCCCCCGCCCGCACAGCCCCAGTTACCCCGCTGCCTGCACCCTGAGCTACCCCCCCGCCCGCACAGCCCGTTACCCCACTGCCTGCACTCTGAGCTACCCCCTGCCCGCACAGCCCCAGTTACCCCGCTGCCTGCACCCTGAGCTCCCCCCGCCCGCACAGCCCCAGTTACCCCGCTGCCTGCGCCCTGAGCTACCCCCCGCCCGCACAGCCCCAGTTACCCCGCTGCCTGCACCCTGAGCTCCCCCCGCCCGCACAGCCCCAGTTACCCCGCTGCCTGCACCCTGAGCTCCCCCCCGCCCGCACAGCCCCAGTTACCCCGCTGCCTGCACCCTGAGCTACCCCCCGCCCGCACAGCCCCAGTTACCCCGCTGCCTGCACCCTGAGCTACCCCCCGCCCGCACAGCCCCAGTTACCCCGCTGCCTGCACCCTGAGCTCCCCCCCGCCCGCACAGCCCCAGTTACCCCGCTGCCTGCACCCTGAGCTCCCCCCGCCCCCACACAGTCTGAGCTACCCCCACTGAGCTGAGCCCCTTCCCCCCTTTATGATTTTTGGCGGCAACTCTCCGAACCGAGACAGGCTGGGTGACCTGCTGAGGGGAGCGCCGCTCCCTCCGCGGCCCTGTAGAAGTCAAACTGCACCTAGGACGCCCCCCCGCGCTGGGCCCTGGAGATTTTGGGGGGCGGGGGGGCTCCGAAAGGAAAAGGTGGCGACCCCCTGTGTGATCCTCGCTCCAGCCCCGGGTTCAGCAGCCCGGCACACGCGGGCCTGGGCCTCTTCCACGGTTACACCGCAACACTGGGGCCGGGTCAGCTCCCCGCGGCCGGGCCAGGCCCCGGAGCTAGCGCCCGCAGGGCTACGGCTCTCGCCCAGGGCCAGCCCCGCCCCCGGCGCTCCGAGCCCGGCCCCCGCCCCAACGCAGGAGCCGCGGCCACGTCAGCCTTCCCGGCCCCACCTGCCTCCGGCTCAGAGCCGGATCCGCCTCGGGTCGCCGCCTTGCTCCTCCCCGGGCCCATGCTGCTTCGCGCCCGGCCCCTCCTCCGCCGCCTGCCCGCAGCCGGCTCCTGCGCATCCCGCCGGGGAGCCTAGCGCCACACAGACCGGTAAGCGCGGCCTGCCTGGCCCGCCCGGGGAAGGAGCAGCCGGGTGAACCTGCCTCGTCCCCGCACTGCTCCTCTTGTGTCACCAGCATCCTCCCTGGGCCGCCCCTCCTGCCCTCAACCACCCCCTACCCCGCCTAGGCTGCTTCCCCCAAACCCGCCAGCCCTGCGCCTCCCTCTCCCCATCCCCGTCCTCCTCCCCTCGTTCCCAGATCTTCTCCTCATCCCGAGCCTGCCTCCTCCACAACAGCCTCTCCCCGTTTCCACCCGCCCGTCCCTAGCCCTGTTGCACCCATGTTCTGCCCTCCACTTTCCCTCCTTTGTCTCCTCCCTCTTTCCTTCCCCAGTCTGTCACACGCTCATCTTCTGCTCTCTTCCTCCCCAGTGTTGTATAATCTCCCCCCAGGTTAAGGTGCTAAAGGAGCTATCTTTGGTCCTAGCCTGTTTCACACAACCCGCATAGCCCACATATACTATGCACATCACCCAAGGCTGCGTGCACCTAGGTACGCGACAGGCTGCATGACTCTGCGGCCAGCTGAAGCCCTTTGAATGAGGGAGGTTTTTAGGTTCGTTTTGATTTTTAAGAGGTTTTAAATGTCGAATTGAAACACATTTCACTCCTGGGATGAAGGATTGTGCAGTGTTGAAATAACTACTTTTAAACTACTTGCGCCCACATGCAGAAATATCTCCTCCTCCTGTCCCCCAGTGACTGAGACTACGGGGGAAAAAATATGAGTCAGGAAAAGCAAGCAGAAGATAAATATATTCCTAAATGATAAACAGGTCTAGGCTTTAATGTCTCTCAGTGGGGGCTAGTCACATGAGTGAAGCTTTGCGAAATTAGCCCATACCAGAGAAGGAGTGATAAAAGTTAATGACCACGAACACTTAAATTATATAGAACTATCAAAAGGAGTTGATTGATTTTTCCTGTTACTAATGTTAGGGTGCATTCTGCTAAAGCTGTTAATGTTTCTTAATAACTTATCAATATAATATAGTGAAACCTTTACTAAATGGCTTTTTCCTCCCCCCTCCCCTTTACAGGTTGTAACTTTTGCAAGGCAATTATCATGTGACTGTGGATTATGACAACCAAATCTTAAAGAAAAGTCCTTAAATTAAACATCTGTATCTTTTGAACATCTTGGAACTTATTGGATACACTCTTTGAAGTCTGTCTGAATTGTAACTTGTATAACTTTTTAAAAGCTTCATTATGGAGTTCTTATTATTCAGAGGAGACTGCATTAGAGATTTGAAAAGAACTTTGTTATTATTTTTGGTTTTAACATGTCTGATAGCTCTTGTTTGCACTGATCAGGACTATTACAGTTTACTTGGAATATCCAAAGAAGCAAGTAATAGAGAAATAAGACAGGCTTTCAAAAAACTGGCATTAAAGTTACATCCTGATAAAAATCAGGTAAGTAAAATCTTTGAGTTCCTGTGATAAAGTTAGCACTGTTTGAGCTAATTCGTCCAGTGTTAACTTTAAAATGGACTTATTTGCTTTTTAACAAATTTGAAACTTTACATCTTTGTGTCTTAGATTTTTGAAGTGATGTAATAACATAATACTTAGTTTAGACTAGCTGACTGTCCTCCAAAGAAAAGCAAAAATAAAAGTGGATATGTTAGTAAATTGTGGCAAAGTTGAACTGAAGTCATACTGAGCCATTGAAGCCAAAAGGCTTGATAGTTTATACATTTTCTCTTATTTAGAATTACACTGCGTCTGTCAGTTTTAACTAGTACTTATTGTTCTTACTATAAAATTGCATCAGTGTAATAAATATTGCTGGGCCATGTCATGTCAATCCTGTTTGGAAACTGAGTAGGGGAAAGCAAAAATTCTGGGATGGCCTGTGGATGAGAAGGGGAAATGGAGAGACCCCTGTAAGGAAACATTTTTTATTTGTATTCTCCTATACGATACTCAAGATTTACTGGAATAATTAGACAAAGTCTTGGAGTAGGACAATACAAAGGCCCTGATCCTGCTACTTGTTCCATGTATGTGGAGCCCTGCACCCTCAGAGAGCCCCAATGATGTCAATGAGGGTCCATGTGGGCACAGTGATCTGCCTGCACAGAGCAAGCTGCAGGAGTGGGGCCTGAAATGCCAAAGTTGATGCTATATTGTTGAACTTGACAACAAGGAGAAGGACTTTCACCAAACATTTATGATATGGGTCAAGGAAGCAAATATGTATTTGACTATATACTATCATTTCAATGGGGAAGAGAGGAGTGACTGAACATGGATTAACTGTTGAGGAATATGTTATAGTATATAGCCTCTAATTAGGAAGACTTAATTTTATTTTGCCTTTCCACCCACAATAAAGATAAAAACGGATCAGCTGTAATCTATTATATGTGGTTGTTTCTTGCTATCTCAAAGAGCAATTCAGCAATA